>NC_134022.1:649324-1298648 GCF_040712315.1 Castanea sativa
GAGACGGTTTAAACTATTTCCATAGCCAAAATAACCCACCTTTCCTCCAACCCTAGCTTGACCATCATTGCATGTAGGAATTCTCATGCAACTCCATCATAAGCCTTACTGATATCCAGCTTCACCGCCATCTGTCCCACCTTCCCCTTTCTTTTATTACACATCCTGTGTAACAACTCAAATGCTACAGTTGTATTGTTAGTGATCAAACGGCTAGGAACAAATGCACTCTAGGCATCAGATATTACATTGGGTAAAATGACTTTTAGCCGATTAACAAGAACTTTAGAGAAAATTCTAGACACCACATTACCCAAGCTAAGTAGGCAAAAATTAGTCATACTATACGCTTCGGCTCATTCACCTTTGGAATCAAGACAATGTGAGTGAAATTCATTTTATGGAGAAAATGCCCAGAATTTAGAACTAAGAGTTTTGCTTCAACTACATCAAGACCAACAATGTGCCAAAACTTTTGAAAGAAAAAATGGGACATACCATCAGGCCTTGGGGATTTCGATGGGTGCATCTAGAATAGAGCCTGTCTTATCTCATCAGCTGTATAAAACTTGTAGCAAATGGTAGTGCATGGCTAGAGTGACAAGCTTATCAACCGAGTTTAGAACTCTGTCCATATTCTCTCTATTCGGATTACTGAGGTAAAAAATTTTTTTGTAGTAGTCTTCAACAACTGTAGCTATACCATCCTCTATAGAGTGCTAGGTTCTCACGGTATCAAAAAGGTCAAGTGAGACTTTTTCATTTTTCATCAGTTTCTAGGAAGTTGTACACAGTTGTCTTGTCTTGCACTCTACAGAGACCAGTCTGAAAGTATGAGACTTTCCATGCAAAATCAGAAACTTATACTCAAACTCAAAATAAAAAATTTGGATCTCTTTCTCTCCCTTTCTTTAGTTTTTATTTTTACCTTTTCAAGCTCTCCAGTCTCCACACTCCTTTCCAGTTGCCTCTGTCATTAGCCATCACCACCAACATCGCTACCTCACTTTCTTTCCACCCACCGTGGTCAAAATGAGTTGATTCTTAGTATATTTTCTTCCTTTCTCATCTTTTGTTTGATCTATTTTGAGATATGAGTTTATCATTTGATCAAATCACTTAAAACTCAAATATCTATAGTTATTGATTTGATTTGTTTGGTTATAAGTTTGAGTTTTCCCTTATCAAACTCGGAACATTAACTTAAAAAACTGAAACCCAAACTTTAAAAAATTGAGACCCTATCACTTTTTTATTTCGTTTATCTATTTTGTATTTTATTGATAATTTGTTTGATTCATTTCTTTCTTTCTTTTTGCCTAATTTGTAGCCCAGACCTGCCAAACCGATGATTTCGACTTGCCAAACTGACCACCCGAAATGCCGGGTCCGACCCTTCTGTTCGGTCGAGTACGACTCTAATTCTTAGTCACCCGACTTAATTGGGTTGAGTACGGGTCAACTCCAAACCCGATGTGACTCGACCCGTGAACAACCCTAACAACACCATAAATCCACTCACACCATATTTTGAGATAAAAGGTAGAAGACCCACTCAAACCATAAAACCAAACACAAATAGATCCAACATTACTTAAGAGAGTGTGTTGTGTGTAGTATAACTTGCCCCACCCTCCCTTAAAAGTTACCATGGCTTTTGAGTGGAGTTGTGGTGTGCTTTTGTGTTAGAACCCCTTTCCCTCTCCCTTGTGTGTGTGTGTGTGTGTGTGTTTGTTTCTCAAAAAAAGAAAAAGAAAAAGATAATTGTCCGACATTACTTAAGAGAGTGTGTTGTGTGTAGTATAACTTGTCCCACCATCTCTTTCTTTCCTTTTAGTTAATAATATTCTCAACCTACATCATGTATTTTGTATTAGCACCAAGAACTCCGCTGCAAACCTTACCAAACATCGCCTCGTTTTATTTCAGTAATCATATCTTTGATTATGTGGATTTCATTGGATGAGTGGGTTTTGTATAAAAGTGTACTATGTCCTTCATCTTTATTGCAAGTTTCATGGTTATATACTTTTCCTTTTTTATATTGTCATTATATCTTCACATCCATAAGTTAATTTCTTTAACACTACTCAACTGAGTTGCAGCATCAGTTGTTGAGTGATATCCTAGCATTTTGACTCTTTTATCGTGTTGTCCTTTTGAGTTTGTGGTTGAGTTTTTTGCATAAATAAAAAAAGTAATGTCGTTTAGTTGGCAATAATTATTCCGTAGGGTCTCCTAATTGCGTGTATTAGTCTAAGAGTCTTAGTGAGTGTTTGGATTTAGCTAAAACACTCACTTACGTCTACGTCAAGCATTTTTTGTAGGTCCCGTGCACTGTTCATAGGACCCGCAAACTATTTTTTTTTTAACTTTAAAACTGGGTCCCACGATACTATTCACACATTCAAAAATTATTTTGCTATAATGTTTTCAGTAATAAGCGGTATCCAAACATATCTGTAATTTAAGAAGGAAAAAATCAAAAAACCATTTGATAACAAACGTCTTAGCTAAGTGGAATTAATGGTATCGGCTCAACTCTCATGTCAAATGATGAATAGATTAGGTTAAGAGTTTTGTAACTCAATTAGTTAGTACTTCTTGATATTTTCAATAGAAACGTTCAAGACATGTTCAAATTACCCGCTGTCAACTATTGAGTAATTAAAAAAATGGTGAATTAATGATCATATATGCCTCAATTTAAAAATATTAATAAATAAAATAAAGTTTATTTTTCCCCCCAAATAAACTAACTTATTTTCTAATCAATTTTTGTCTAATAAATAAGCTTACCAATCACACATTTTGATTATATCGTATCAGCCAGCAAAACATCTTCAATTTAAAATAATTAAAAAAAAAAAGTCTTTAACCATAATGGCAAAGACAAGGTTATTCAATGATGAGAAAGGAATCGTGGATCCATCAGTTGAAGAAATTATTTTAGGCGTAAATGCACTTTTAGTCCCTACATTTTGACCCTATATTTCTATTTGGGTCCTTACATTTTCATTTCACCACTTTTAGTCTCCAAATCAATTAACGCGTGTTATTTTAGTCCTTTCCGTCAGTCAACAGACGGAAATAGCTGAGGTGGCAAACGGAAGGATTAAAATATTATTAAAATTTTGCTGTAGCATGCCACATCAGATAAAATAATTAAAAAAAATCTATAATTTTAAGAACAGATTTAAAATTGAAAAAAACAAAATTAAAATCCAAAAATATATTAAGAGATATGTTCATCTTCAACAAAGAACATTAAAGAACACAAACTCATATTTTAAACATAAGAATACATGCCCAAATTTTCTTGCTCTTTCTTTTCAACCAAACACAAACACAAATCGATCTCCAGCAAGAACACAAACACAAACCTAGCAGCAGATCTTCTCAGATTTTCTCAAACCACAAAACCCAGATATACAATATCTCAACTCAAACCCAGATTTTCTCATCTTTCAACCAACAACGAAACCTCCAGCAAATAAAATTCATAAACCCAGAAACCAAATTCATAAACCCAGAAAATTCAACATAAAAACACCATCAAAGTCCATTCAATCTCCCTACTCTTTCGTCTCCGTAGTCTCTCTCGCACCCAAATCTCTCACAGACAAAAACACAAACACCTAAACTACAAAAAAATCTCACAATGGAAAAACCCACAACAAGCTCAACATGTCAACAAGTCCTAAATCTTCTTTCCACTTTCGTCGGCATTTTCATCAATTTCTCTGTCAATGGCGGCCTCTTCTTACCAAATTACCAAAACACCCCTGACTCTAATACCCCTGTTACTTGTAAGTCACCAAAATGACGAGATACCCTTGGAAAGTTCAAAACTCGGTATCCTTCTCTGCCGGGTCGACTCGTCGCGATCGGCGATCTCCACGGCGATTTGGAGAAGTCGAAGCAAGCGTTATGACTCGCTGAGTTGATAAACAACTCCAGCGACTGGACCGGCAGGTCAACGACTGTGGTTCAAGTCGGCGATGTACTCGATCGCGGTGGTGATGAAATTAAAATACTCTATTTTCTTGAGAGACTTCAATGACAAGCGGTGAAAGTCGGGGGCGAAGTCATCACCATGAACTATAACCACGAGCCTTGAAAGTGGAAAGAGACTTCCGGTACATGTCGGAATTGGGTTGTGAAGAGTTTAGGGTTTGGGCGCACAACAACATGATGCGCTGAGAGCCACTGAAATCCTCCGTCGACATCCAACCCGAATGGAACATGCTCGACCAGATTCCCTTCTCCACAGTCTGTTCTTGTTCTTACATTTCTAGTGTGTTCTTTTTTCTTTTTTTTTTCTTTTTAAATTTTTAACTCATATTTTTTCTTTTGTTAAACTTGAAAAATAAATATTTTAAATTATAATCTGATGTGGCAGGCTACAGTATTCTGATGTGGCATGCTACAGTAAATTTTTAATAATATTTTAATCCTTCCGTTTGCCACCTCAGCCATTTCCGTTTGTTGACTGACGGAAAGGACTAAATAACACACGTTAATTGGTTTGGGGACTAAAAGTGGTGAAATGAAAATGTAGGGACCAAAATAGAAATAGAGCCAAAATGTAAGGACTAAAAGTACATTTACGCCATTATTTTATGAACACTTTCTCTTCATCAGATGCGCTGATGGAATGCGCCAAACCCCATCATATGTGCATATGATATATGGAGGAGCCGCCCCATTAAAAACAAAAAGTAAAAAATTTACTTAGAATTATTCTAAACCACAACCTTTTATCACACAATTTTTAACAAATTATTTTATATAGCAAATTGTGATGGCTTACTCATTTTTATCCACTACTAACAATTAGTCATATATAATATTTGTAAAAATAGTTGTGGAATAGATTGTGGTCGTATACAATAAATACAAACCAGTTGAACTATAGTTAATTTTGTTTTCATTTAACAAAAAGAAAGAAAAGAGAGTTAAAAAGAAAATCAAAAAAGGATACCTTAATGTTTCCTGCTTCTTTGATGGCATCAACAAGCTTGAGCTGCAACAAAATGTTGTGAGACCGAAAATGAACACTAGACATGGTGCAAATGACAACATCAACTTGCTTCATAGCATCAACAAGGCTTTGGTGATCGGAAAATGAGCCTTGAATGAGTTTGGCACCTTGCTTCTTGAATGATAAAAGCATTTGTATCTTGTCAATGTCAAGACCCATCTCTCGGCGTTGAAGAACATAGGTTATATGGCCCTGTGCTAGGCTTGCCTTCACAATCCTCTTCCCTATGTACCTAGTACCACCTAAAACAAGAACCTTGCTCTTTGCCATATATATAATCGCTCTTATTGTTGGTCTCACAGGTCCAGAAAAACACGCAGATTATTTGATCATGAGTTATTACTACTGCAGGATATTATATAGGCGCTTGCCGAGGTTCCCCCTATGTGAATGACGCACCCTATTTGACTAATCAAACAAGGTTTGAAAAGATGGAACAAAGTTTCTCTCCAAATTAGTTTGGAGAGAAATCGTATAAACTCATCATATATAATTATATTGAACGCGAATTTTGAAAATCTAACCGGTAAATTGTATTTTCTTATTACATCCTTAATGCTTACAAAATTTCAAAAAAATCAAAGATCAATTGCTATATCATCAAATAAATGTTATAATGTCAAGTTTTTATAATCTAAAGTTGTATATAAAAAATAAGATAACTGATCAAATAGTAAATAATATCCAATTTGAACGAAATTTGATATGCATGTTGAGAATGTAAAGAATATGAAATTCAACGGTTAAATTTTCAAAATTCACACTCAATATAAATATATATGATCAAGGACGGACCTAGGATTTCAAGCTAGAGGGGCGGAGATAAGCGAATTTTTTTTTTTTTCAAATATGCATCCATATAGTATTAATAAACAATCAACCAAGACAAATATCCAAAAATCATTGTTTCTTAATATATTAAGATACAATCATCTACCAACAAAAATAAAATCATTGTTTCTTAGTATATTCATTCCATGTTTTATTATATTCAATCCAAGAAGCTTGAAAGCTACGTTGTGCTTTCTGCTTTTTTTGTATGTCTTTAGAGGAGGTTGGTGCCGACCTTTTGTAATGTAAGCCCGTCGAATTTCATCATGATGATTAACATGATATTCTCATATTTGTTTGCGTGTTCTGGGATCATAATCCATAGAATCAATATCAACTCTTTGAAATTGTGTTTAAGAGAATGGAATATCGACATTTTCCGAAATTGGGGAAAGCATATTTTCTAGAATTGGAACATCCACATTTTCTAGAATTAGATTATCCACATTTTCTAGAATTAGATTATCCACATTTTCCAAAATTGGAATAGCAACATTAGTTGTTGGCAATCTCACGTTGACTTCGGAAGAATTTGAATATTTTCTTTTGAAAAAATCAAGCATTGTAGTTGATTTTTTCATGATCTACAAATAAAATAAGAATCATATATATTAAATTTGTGTGACAATTTTCTTAAATTTGTGTGACAATTTTCTATATTATATGATTTTTTTTTCTTTTTGTCTTTAATTTGCCTTTATTTATTTTTGTCTTTGACATTGACCCACTGACCCAATCCCACTACGACACTACCGACACTACAAATTTATTCTGCACGTAGCACTACTAACAAAAAAATTTCTTCACTTTACTTTTTTTTTCTATCGCAGTGTCACTTGTCCCTATTATGCCCAACCACCAATCAACAAAGATGAAAGAGCAAACAAACTGTCAAAGTAAACTCTGCAAACTCTACTCTCTCTCTCTATCTCTCTTATCTATATAATACAAGAGAGAGAGTCACAAAGCCAAAAAACCAAAAAGCCAAAAAAAAAAAAAAACACCACAAGCCGCAGCAGTTAGCACAGATTCAATTCACAAAATCACAAGCACAATCACCAACATCAGTAATCAGTTCATCTTCATCACTCATCATCAGTTCAATAAAAACACGAACACTCCACATGCAAGCACAAACATTTTATTTATTTTTTAGGTTTTGAAGGAAACTAGGAAAGGATCATAGATTAAATACCTATGAAGGCTCAAGCAATCGACGGCAACGGCAAGATGGGGCTCGCGTGGGCGGCAACGACAGCTGAGCGTGATGATGGCGGTGTCGGTGTGGGGCAGTCCGTACTGGGTCTGGGTAGACTCTCGCCGTCTAGCATCGGCGTTGGCGTGTCGTGGGTACTGCTATAGCAGTGTCAACGTGGAGTGCGGAGTCTCTATCTCTTTGTCTTGCTTCTCTATCTCTCTCACTCTCTGTCTCGCCTCACTATCTCTGTTTCCTTTCTTTTTATTTTACCTTCTTCTTTCCACTTTCTCTGTTAGGTTTACTACTGAGGTTTTTGTTTTTTTACATGGGTCATGGGCTCTTGCCTCTTGGGCTGGCCGGCTAGGCTTGGAATTCAAGAATGGGGGGACCTGAGCTAAAAACCAAGGGGGGCACAAGCATTTTTTTTTTGTTGAAAAATTTAACTTGTTAATTTTTTTTTTTGGCCCAAGGGGGGCCCGGACCCTCTTAGGCCCTTACTTGGGTCCGTCCCTATATATGATGAGTTTGTAGGGTTTATCTCCAAACTAGTTTGGAGAGAAACTTTGTTCAAAAAGATGTTCCCCCTATTTAAGTAATCAATGTGTCTTGTCAACAAAAATATAGTTAAAGCTTGAAGCAATCGCATGAGGCTACCCCATTCACAATTTTAGCTAAATCAATATATATAAAAGCAGAGACCTTATGTAGAAGAGCATGAGGTTCTACCAAGTGGCACATTCATTGAGCTTCTCTCATTTAGGCTTCCACCTCATCAAAGTTTACATTTATGTAAAACTTTTAATTCATTGAATGTGTCAATGAAGTGAATACACATTAATTATCTATAAGTATGCACTAATTGTGTGTGTGTGTGTGTGTGTATAAGAATTTTATATGGTTTCGTTTTAAAAAAAAAAAAAATATATATATATATATATAAGAAAGAAAAACCATCACATGAGAAACCATGTGATTTTGTCATGTAGCACTTTGTAAGAGTAATTTTTCATTTAGCTTTACACCTTAACTTCTTTACATATTTTGATTATAATAAAATTCTTTTAATAAGATATCACTATTTTCACTAAGTGTTTAACTTACCACTATCATACTTCAATACCATAAATGTGACATCATAAATTTTAGATGATATTTCCATAAGCCAACTAAATATTTACATTTTTCTAAAAAAAAAAAAAAAACTAAAAAAGCTAAACATTTTCATGAAATTACAAATTTTTTAAGCTAACTCCAAGCCAATGTAGAAATAAAAATTATGATTAAAAATTTCAGCAAACAAATAAATGATTTAACAAACAATCGACTTATCACACCACTTTTTTTTTTTTTTGAGAAGATATTACACCACATAATAACTAATTTCTAATTTATGTAACTTTTCGTCAATAGTTTAAATTCTCCATCCCCTTAATTTCGAATTACATCATTCATTTATCAAAAATCTCTTCATGTTATTGCAACATTACTTCGTGCTATTACTTTAAAATATTTTGGATATTCTATATAGGTTTTTCACTAAACAGCTTAAAGCATTATCCGCTCATCGCGCGGGACCATGGCTAGTTAATATAAAAAGTTGTACTCTTGTTATGTTGTTGATTGCGAGCATATAGAAGTAATAAGTAATTAGTTACCATTTACTATTTGCGGAAAATGGTGTATTAAAGATTATAGTATTAAAATAATTGTTTTTTTAATAAACAAACATCCATTTCAATCTCAATATTTATTTTTCTATTTTATTTATATTTTTTTTTCTCTCTATAGATAAATATTTTTTTTGCTTAGATCCAGTGATGAGATGAAGTTTTTGCTCAAATCTCGGCTTGATGTGGTTATTTTTGCTTCGATTTTTACTTAGATTCAATAATTTGAAGAAGTTTTCACTCAAATCTGGGCCTGATGTGGTGGTTTTTGCTTCAATCCAGTGGTTGTAACATAGATTTGGCGAAGATCCAATGAAATTTGGTGGTTGTAACTCAGTTTTGAGCTCGACCGACCCGACCATCGTCCACTAGAGATCGATTCGACTTGACCCGAGGTTGTTCGTGGTCGGCGGTGGGTTGTTCAACTATCCATCTAATGTAAGCAGGTCAATTGCGGGTTGGGCACAAACCCGACTGACCTAACCTGTGGACACTCCTAAAAATAGTATTAAAAGTTCCTTAAAATAATGTATTAACCAATGTCATAAGAATAACAGTTAACAAAGCCCTTTTATTATTTCTTTTCTTTTGTACATTTCTTTTGTTTTTATTGGCAATGGAATAAGATGGATCTAAAAAACAGACAAAATGTTCTCTATTGTGGAACATGAACATTTAAATTTGTTCATAACATATGGGTCTTTTAGGCTTTAGCATTAATTGAGATTATTCGCAAAGTATTTTATCAAATTATCATAAATATATGAGATCAATGCAATCAATTGGTAATGAAACTTTTTTTTTTTTTGAAACTTGACTTGATTTCATTTAAGAAAAACTCTAGAAATTGAAGTACAACAGAGCAGGGTAGAATACATAAGAAAAAATCTAACATTGGGCCCTATCAATTTGGCAGAGATGATGAAGCATTGGAGGCTCCTTATCAATCCAGGTCTGTGATGTCCTGGACTCTCTAGCCATTTTGGCTAACTTATGAGCCACAGTGTTGTAATCCCTTTTCAAGTGCTTGACTTTCCACATCTCAAAAGCAGAGGACAAAGATAGGATTCCTTGGATGATTGGCCTTAAGTCACCATGGGGCGAGTTTGAGGAGATAGCCTGAATTACCAAGAGTGAATTAGACTCGATAATAACATGCGTGAGCTTATTCTGATGGGCTAGGAGGATGCCTTCTTCAACTGCCAAGGCTTCGGTGACGTCCACGCCATACTGTGCATGTAGTAGCTTTGCTCTTGCTGCAACAACAATGCCTCTGCAGTCTTGAATTACCACACCAACACCTAAGGGTCTACCATCTTCAGACGTTGCGCCATCAACATTTATTTTATACATACCCGAGGGTGGTGCACTCCAGCCAACCTCTGATGATTGCTGCCAAAGAAGAGTAACAGTAGCAACGACTTTATAGTCATTATGGGTTTGTTGCGCAGTCCCCCAGATTTGCATTGAAGGGAGGCTTTGAGCCTCATGAGCCACTTGATTTCGATTGTACCAGATCGACCACGCAATGAAAAAAAAAAATCTCTAAATCCTGATTGGTTCTAGCTTCCATAATTCGTAAGGCAACATCTACTACATCACTTGTTTCAGCTAAGAGATTTATTGGGCAGGACTGCCACCACCACCAGACATCACAAATTTTTTTACAATAGAGAAGAGCATGTTTTGTACTTTCTCCATCATTTCCACAGAGAGGGCAGGTTGCAGCAACATCAAATCCTCTTGTTACCATGTTTAGGTGAGTCGGCAACCCATTCACATAGGCTCTCCAAGCAAAGATTTTGACTTTGGCCGGAATATTTAGGTGCCACATTTTCCTCCAAAGTGTGGCTTGATAGTCTCCAGTTGAGCATTCTCCCAAATCTGGTTCCTCAACTAAAGGTAAGGCAACATAGTAAGCACTCTTAACTGTAAACACACATCTTTTGTTGCCCATCCAAGCAATACTATCATCCGGTAAGCTATAGCTCGGAGGTATTTTAAGTATAGTTTCTACCTCACAAGGGTAAAAAAGTGCTCTTACTCTATTAGCTCTCTATCGTCTTGTGTCCTCATCGATGAGAGATGAGACCATTGGGAAGTCATCTAGGTCACTTTGGGGGGAGCAAACCTTGTAGGTGGTTGGGTTGGGGGAGCCATTTGTCCTCCAATATGTGTATTGTTTTCCCATTCCCTAACCTCCATCTAGTGCCTTTCCTTATTACTTCCAAGCTATTGTAGATACTTCGCTAGGCATACGAGGGGTTGCAACCAAGTTTTGCTGCAAGGACATCACCTGTGGGATAATGCTTAGCTCTGTAGAGCCGAGCCACTAAGGATCTTGGGTTGGTTAGGAGGCGTCATCCTTACTTTGCTAGCATAGCTAAGTTGAAAGCCTTAAGATTGCAAAAACCCATACCTACATGTAATTTAAATTTACACATTTTCTTCCATCCTACCTACGATGTCTTTGTTTCTTGGTCATTTTGCCCCCACCAAAAGTTTCTCATCATCCTTTCCAAGTTTTCACACAAACCCTTTGGAAGTAAGAAACAACTCATCGTGTATGTCAGGATAGCTTGAGCCACTACTTTGATTAAAATCTCCTTGCCACCCATTGAGAGCATTTTTTCCTTCCACTTGAGAGTTTTTTCCCCACCTTTTCTTTTATTTTCGCAAAGGCTTGGTTCTTTGACTTCCCAATTATGGAAGGGAGGCTGAGGTATTTACCATGCCTTGTGTCTTGCATAGGGCCAAGAATGCCCACAACCTCATTCCTTGTGTCAAGTGTTGTATTTTGGCTGAAAAACACTGAAGACTTATTCGTATTAATTTTCTGCCCGGATGCCAACTCATATCACTCTAGGATCTCCACCAACTTCTGACTCTCATGCTTTTCAGCCTTACAAAATAAAAGACTATCGTCTGCGAAGAATAAATGGGTGATCCTTGGACTTCCCCTGCAAATGGATATGCCATTAAGCCCATGATTGTTATTGGCATCCACGATCAGGGCTGAAAATGCCTCCGTACACAGCAGGAAAAGGTAGGAAGATAATGGGTCTCGCTGTCTTAAACCCCTTGATGGGGTGATGCAGCCATGAGTCTCACCATTAATTAGAACAGAATAGGAGGCAGTAGTTATACACCTTAGAATCCAATCAACCCATCTCTCATGGAAACCCAACCTCCACATCACTTTTTTTATAAAGGTCGACTCCACTCTATCGTAGGCTTTGCTCATGTCCAATTTAACCGCCATATAACCATCCTTCCTATTTTTCTTGTGATCAAGATAATGCATTAGCTCGAAAGCCAGCAGTATGTTATCAATTATTAGGCGCTCTGTCAAGAAGGCGCTTTGATTTTATGATATAATTTGAGGGAGAACTGCCTTGAGGCGATTTGCAAGAACTTTTGAAATCAGCTTGTACGCCACATCTGAGGCTTATGGGATGAAAATCTTTCATTTTAGTTGGGTTCTTAAGTTTTGGCATAAGAGTAATGTTAGTTCTATTTATTTCAGTAAAAGGAGCATAGGAGTTAAGCACATGAAGAACCATATTTGCAGTATCAAAGCCAACAATGTCCCAATACTTTTGATAGAAAACAGCTGACATGCCGTTCGGGCCGGGGGCTTTTGTGGGGTGCATCTGCTGGAGTGCAACTCTGACCTCTTCCATGGTAAATTCACGAATTAAAGCATTATTCATCTCCCTAGTGACCTTGGCTGGAATTAAGTTTGTCACTTCATCAACATTGGTTGGATGGGTGGTTGTGTATATATCTTCAAAATACGCTATGGTTGTGGCAGCAATGCTTTCCTTGTTGTTACGCCATAATCCTTCCTCATTCCACAGCCGATTGATGGTGTTCTTCCTCCTCCTTTCTGAGGCACGATGGTGAAAATATTTAGTATTTCGGTCTCCCTCTCCCAACCACTGTACCCTTGATCTTTGTTGCCACCATAACTCTTCTTCATCCAACAATTCATTAATTTCCTTCCTTAGCTTGTTGATCTCCACCCCATTATGCCCTTCACCATTATTCTTAATTAATCTCCCCATAGCCTCCTTTTTTTCCTTGATTCGTTTTAGAATTTGCCCAAAGGTGGATTTGCTCCAAATTGTTAGTGTTGAGGCACATTGTTGGAGTCCATCAACCAGCCAATTTGGAGTGATCCTACTTGAGCCATCATTCCAAGCCTCCTCAATAACATTCTTGCAATCTGCCTTTCTCATCCACATAGTCTTAAAATGAAATCTTCGCTTCCTTCGTTGACTGACTATACTGGTTTCAGCAAGTAATAGTGGACAATGATCTGAAGTTGTATTGAACAAGTGGTGTACCTTAATATTATGGAAATGTTGCAGCCACTCCACAGTTGCGAGAGCACGATCCAGCCTTAGATAAATTCTATCTCATCCTTCTTGTTGGTTGCACCAAGTGTAGTTTGAGCCACAATACCCCATGTCCATAAATTCACATTGGTCAACAACATTTTTGATAGCTGCCATCTGTTGCCATGATCTTGGAGCGCCACCCTTCTTTTCCGCCCTTGACAGAATCTCATTAAAGTCTCCCAAACATAACCATGGCAGATAATATTGATCGTTCAAAGTATCAAGGAAATTTCAAGATTCCTTTTGGAGACGTGTTTTTGGGTGCCCATAGAACCCAGTTATCCTCCACTTGAAATCATTCGCCTCCTCTGTAACTACCGCATCAATATGGTGCTGTGAAAAACTCTTTATTTCCAAATCAATCTCTCTTCTCCAAAGCATAGCTAAACCCCCTCATTTTCCTTTTCCTTTGACATAAAACCCATTTTCAAAACCAAATTTTGCTTTTATTCTCTGCACACCTATGTTTTTTTTCTTCGTCTCTGTTAGGACATATGTGTTTCACTTGTTTAGAACATATGTCATTCTTTTATGTAATTGGCTAATCTTTTGACAAAATGCACTTTACTTGTAATTTGGTAGATTTAGGATGAGTTTTTATGCTTCAAGAAACTGTGTTTCAAGATCAAGTATTGAAGTTATCAAGTCTGTCCAAGAAACAAGCTGAAAAGTGCAAGTTCATTAAAACTCGACAGCTAGCTCAACAGCTAGCATGTGTCGAGGTTTAAAGAGCTTTTCTAACCTCGTGGCTCGACAGCTGCTCAACAGCATCTCAACACCTCTATCTGTCGAGGTTTAAGTAAAACAAATTCTGAGTTCTGTTTTGATTCCAATCCGTGGATGTGTCTTTGGGTTTTCTTTTCTTCTAACCCTATACATATAAAATGATTATTTTAAGGGCTGTGAAAAAGTACACAAGTTGCACAAGCATTGAGAAATCCTTGTTTGCGCAAATTGTGACTTGAGACAAAGTTCTTGCCCTAGTTCATCTCTCTTGTGAAAAAGTTGCTGTGTAATGTGCATCGTAGGGTTTTGTAACCAAGCATCTTCTTGATCGTCATCATGTGGATGAATTGAAGAACTTTGTAGCCAACAATTTTCTCTAGTTGGTGATTGAAGTTGCGTACTGGGATCCACGTAATTGGTTAGTCACGTATTGGGAACCGTGCATTGAAAGGAGAAATTGTCACTACAGAACAAGTCTAATTGGGTATTGGGGTAAGGGTTCAACTGTAGTTTGGTAAGATACTTGGGATCCCTTTACTTGTAACCGCTTGTTGTGATAATAGTGGAATTTCGAGAGTGGTGATCTTAAAATCACCCAGTAGGGTTTTCACCGTGTAGGTTTTCCACATTCGTAAACAAATCACCGTGTCATTTAATTTCCGCTGCATACTTAGTTTAATTGGTGATTTGTTTGTGCTACCACACAAATTTGCATGTTAATTTGATTAATTAATAACTTGGCTAATTAATCAATTAATCCATCACAAGGGGTCAATATGTTTTTGGCCTATTAGTCTCCGATAAGAAGATAATTGCGGGATCCCAACGTCGCACCACCTGACCAGGGGTTCCCAAGCCCCCAGCAGTTCCAGATTAGAGCAATCATGGCTTTCGACGATGCTGCCTAGTAGCCACCACCATTTCGTCGATCATGAGAACATCACCATTGTAAGTATCCTCACAGCTTTTCTTGGTTTTCCTCTCCTCCTCTGCTTCTTATTTTTCTATTTTTCTACTCCTTTTTGCCCCAACTTCTTCTTCATTTTGGACTAGAGCCGCACCACCTTCAGCTGGGCTTTTTGCTCTAGCCAGCTTCTTTAAACTCCCCCTTCCATTGGCCCTTCTTTTCTTTATTTTGGCCCACATCTAGAAAGCCCACTTCCACCTCTTCACTTGTAACCTAATTGGGCTTTAACGAGCTTGTCACTTCAGTTTCTTCCCTTTTCCCCCCCTTTTGCAGGCCCATCACTGAGGTTTCGTTTACACAAATTTTATTCTTACCTTTTACTGTAGCAAGGTCTGATGTTTTCCTTTGCTCACGTGCCTCAACTCCTATCCCTAGATTAGGCAGACACCCTTTAGTCTTGTCCCATCTAATAGGGTGCGAGCTGCCTAACATGCTGACCCCCCATTATCACTAGAGTACCCTAAGTATTAGCTTTTCCACTTTCTTGATTACCGCGGGATTTTTAGATACTACCGCCACTATCAATCTCCGTGTCTTCCATCACCGCCATCGGAGACTGCGTTCTTGTTTCTTCGCTTCCATCATTGGACACCGCACTATCATCCTTTCTGGTTTTTACCTTTTGTTGAGTGCCACTATAATTTCCATTGGCCTTAAGCCACTCCCCATACTGATACTCGGTTTCCTGCTCTGTTTTAGCTTGTGTACAGTGCCGATTATCATGCCCCATTCTTCCACAGACAAAGCACACAGTGGGTAGCCTCTCATACTTAAAGTTAACCCATACTATATCACAGTGCCCCCCTCTTCGAAGCGGCTTGTCGATTTGCAACTCAACACGGATTCGCATAAATTTCGCTTGGCCTGTTTGCCATGTTCTTCTATATGTTTCAACATAGTTACCCATACTATTTTCAATATCCTTTCCTGTTTCTTCAGACATAAGCTCAAAAGGCAGCCCCCACACCTGAACCTAGAAGGGTGAGTGCGTGAAGATAATGATAGCTGCTAATAGTTCTTTTCGCCATCGACACAATAGCAACAAATTATTATCAAAATTCCATGGACCATTCTTCTCCACCCATTCCATTTAGTACTTTGAGTTGAATTTGAATTGTAGAACGCCATTGCCCACCTCCACTATTCGCATATCTAATCCCATCTTCCAAGCAGCTCTCAACATGCTTTTCAGGGCTCGTAGGTTCTGCTGCCTGGTTGACTAAAGCTTCCCAAAGAGGCTTAGATGGCATTCTTCTAAAAGCTCGGCTCGGCTCTAGGATGTGATTTGAATACACTCCTCCTCCTCAGTGAGCTGCAGATTCTGCAGCCCATCTAGCATAGCTTGCTCCATTCTAAAAGTTATTTCTTGAGCATAACCACTCACAGAGAGTAGTATACCCAAAGGGGTCCCCTACTTGAGAACTAAGGGAGAAAAGTACTCTTACTCAAAGAGAGAGAGAACTCCTACTTGGGAGAGAAAAATGCTAATTGGTAATGAAACTACAATAATATAGTTGCTTATTGTTAAATGTGATACTAAGTGCGTAGTTAATTATCGTAAACATAGTTAAAAATGGAATGAAATGGACTTCATTGATTGAAATTATATTTTATATATTTATAAAAAGAAAAAGATATAAAATTAATAATTAACCTTGATGTTTCCAGCTTCTTTAATGGCCTCAACAAGCTTGAGCTGCAACAAAAGAGAGCCAGAATGACCCCCAGACATGGTGCAAATGACAACATCAACTTGTTTCACAGCATCTACGAGGCTGCTGTGATCGGAAAATGAGGCTTCAATAAGGCGGGCACCTTGCTTCTAAAAAGAAAATAGCAATTGGACCTTATCAATGTCAAGACCCATCTCCTAGCGTTGAAGAACATAGGTGGTTATATGATCCGCCTGTGCTAGGCTTGCCCTCACAATCCTCTTCCCGATGTACCCAGTACCCCCCACAACAAGAACTTTCCGCTTTGCCATATCAGTCAATATTCACTCTTTTCTTTTCTTTTGCTCGAGTCCACAATCTCTGAGCCCCACGTGTATAGAGGGAGCTCAGACATCATTTTCACGACGGGTCCCTCCATCCACAATCCACACTTGAATGTGTGAGTACATATATATACACATGATATGTACAGACATTAGTACTGTATAAGACAACCAAAGTTCTTAACCCAAAATAAATCATGTTTATAACACATCAGGGGCTGGATATGTGTGGTGGGTAATGTATATTGTCGTGGACATAGTATTCATCAACTATAGATCATGTTTATTTTCAAACTAGAATAATGAGGGGTAGGTAACATTTGATTTTTGGTAACGAAGTGTCGGAGTTATAGTATATAATAATGATAGAACTATAGATCATGTATTTCAAACTAGGATAATGAGGGGGTTGAGAATGAGGTGGTAGGTTTTCTAATATTTTGTCGTATATAGAATGTTTCACATATGATATATTGATAGTTGATCCAATGAAAACGTATCATTTAATTATGTAACATCGATTAAATAGCCTAGAAAAGCTATAATAAAAAAAATTAAAAAAAATTTGATCTCTTTTTTTAAATCCAAAAATAACCTAAACTAATAAAATAAAACAATTTACAATCACAATTTGCTCGGCATAGTAGTGAGTGATGTAAACCATCCGATTGTTGGAATTTTATTTAAAAAGTAATTCAAGAGAAACAAATATAATACATCTATCAATTAACAATTATATCATGTGCATGTGTAATAAAAATCAACAATAAGATGTTAGAAATTTCTTACTAAATTATATTATTCAAGTACCTCACAAGTAATCAAAATGCTCTCCCAACTGGTCAGAATTAACAAGAGCTTTCTCCTCTTGATAATATTTATAATATTCAAAAAGGACATAACTAGCCATAAAATCCTTTATATCATTATAACAATTCATGTAACAGATATGTTACATTTTTAATAAACAACTTTATTAATTAGATTCATTAATGAAGAGGTTACATAAAACACCAATTCTTAAATTTACATGATTCAAAGTTTGCTAAGATATCATCACCATAAAAGTTAGGTGATTTTCCGTAAATGCCCAAAAATGATGTAGTTTTGGTTTTTTTTTAAAAAAATAAATTCATAAAATTAAAGGCACATTAATTCAACTCTCGAAATTTCAAATGCATACTTTGCATCCCTTGGAAATAGTGAAAGGGATGTTGGTTTACTTACAATGGCAAAATTTTTATAGTTTTATTGTAGAAATTTAGGTTTTAGACCAATGCTCTGAGCCTTTTATCCCCCCCAGAGGATATAGAGATGTTTCAATCTAAACTAATTGATGATCTCAAAATTTATATTAAATGCTCAATTTCTTTGAATCTTGTTGCTTTGTGGTCAAACTAGAAAACTTTAAGCTAGTTGCTATTTGATTCAATGTAGTCATTAACTTTGGATGGTTAACATCATATTATTTTTACATGGTTTAGTATTTAGAATGATTTTTGCAAGATTATTTGGTTTGATTTAAAAAATAAATAATAATAATAATAATAATAATAATAATAATAATAATAATAATAATCATAAAGTCTAATAAATGGGTCAAGTCATGAATCAAATGAGTTGACCCAACTCGACCAAAAAATATGGTCAAGTATGGGTCAATTGGTTTTTACTTCAGGTAAAAAATTTACAGGTTCGGATTGAATATTTATATTTACTTATGATGATTGTATATAAATCAACATGAAATTTAGTTATTAAATAATAAAATATTTCACAAATTGGTTTTTGTGTTCTACTTATATATATTATTAGACAGTAGTTTTGTGGATGTAATTGTTTTGTTCAATTAGTAAAAATTTATTTATGTTATAACAACCTTAGAGGGAAAGGGAACAAACGCATATCGAATAAGAAAACCACAAAAAAGAAACGAGAAATACAACCGCCACAACAAACAGAAGGCGGCTGAGCCGAAAAAAGGCTAGCCACAAAAAAAGAAAGAAGCAATCTTGTAACTGGAGAAGCTGCATAGCAAATAAAGCTTTGATGGATGGAGGGGTTGACTAAGTTCAAAACGCCATCTTTAGACAAAAGTCTAATTAATATTGGGTAACCGATGGATCGGAAGGACCTTGTTTCACACACCGAAACAACTGGAAGCTAGCTAGCGAGCGAGACATCACATGGACATGGTGTGTACTTATAGATAGATCTTTAGGTATTCATCCATGCGTGTATATTTCACATCTGGATAGAGCTCTGAAGCTTCTTCACCCTCTTCCCCTATTTTAAAGTTTGTCAAACAACCTTCATAGAAAAAGTGATAGAAATGCCCAACTCCTACCTGGCTAGCAAAGTCCAGTCCTGCATATGTATAGGAAAATAAATATTTAGTGTTGGACAAGTAAACTAAAAGGCATATAAGGAAGGGGTTCAGAGAAAATTCTTGGTTTTTATTACCTTTCATGGAGGCGAGAAAGTCTTCTTGTGAAAGACTAATCTTTTGCAGTTCCTTCCCAAGAAGTTTCTCCCACTTCTCAACTAATTCCCTTTGGGAAAGAATGTTTTCAGGAGGCCGAATGTTCAGTGTTTTGTTTAATGTTCGAGGATCATCTATTGTTTTAATTGTGTATAATGCGATGTCGTCTTCATCCATGTAAACCACTGCAGCAAAAATACACCACATTTTGTTTTAGTCCAAAATATCATTAACAGTGTAATTATGTAAATTATTGCATTTTGGCCTTAATTTCTTTTCTATCGAGAGAGAGAGAGAGCACCTTTGATGTTGCCATCGCCATAGATGGTGACTTTATCCCTTGGAGGCAAGAGTGTTTCCATTTGAGAAAGGTTGGCAGCAAAGTAACCAGCAAAGCAATTAGCAGTTACATAAGTGAAGGGGATTTTAGCATCCTCTATTGCTCTTCTCACTCTCATTTTCTCATCAAATGACACTCTTCCAGGTTCAAGAGCATGTCCCATTCGTGAATGGTCCGTACCAAACTCAGATGGTATGAAACGCTACAAAATTTGTTGCAAAATGTTACTACTATATATCAAGCAGCGGCGAGTATACTTGCCATATCAAATGAAAGAAAGAGATCGGTTTTATTTTAATAAACAATTTTAAGAATCTTTTTATGGAAAAATGAAAAAAATGACTAACTTTTTTGACTTTTTTTTTTTTTTTTTTTTTTCAATTTCTCATAGAGTTTCTTAAATGAATGATTAATGTATGTTCTAACTGGACTCATACGTATTTTGAGAAACAAACACACACACACACACACACACACAAAGGAAATAGAATAAGGCTTTGTTTTTTTTTTTTTTTGTTTTTTTTTTTTAGAAACAAAAAGTTAAGAATAAGGCTTTAATGCAACAACACATTACAAACCCCACTCAAAATTTGTGATAGATTTTAAGGAAAGATATATAGCTAATTATATTACTTATAACAAGCACAGACTATAACTTAGAATAACTAGTAACATGCCAAGCACATAGAATGACTTAATTAGGATAACTAATGGTTTGCTTGGATGGATGGGGGAATGAGGGAGAGTGAAAGGGAGTAGAGTAGAGTTGGCTGAAAATAAGCTAATTTTGTGCTAAATCCACTCTACTCTACTCTACTCTACTCCTCATTCCTCCCCCTCAATCCAAATGGACCATATGTGTCTGTTTGACATCAGCTTAAAAGTTCAGTTTTTAGTTTTTATGTACTGCTTTTTAAAAGCTCAATTTTTATCGCATTTTCTCATTTTTTCAAATTTTTTCAAGGTACAAGTATACTTTTAATGCACTTTCATTAAAAAGGTTTTAGCAAAAAGTTAGATAAGCAGTTCCCAAACAGATACTGAATCTAGCATGCCAAGCACATAGCAATGTCTACAACATATATAGTGCACTCGTGACCAAGCACTATGCCATCACAAATTATAAGTAATTATATTTATATTTTACTTTTTTAAGGAAAAAGAAAATTTTATATTTTATTTTAGCTTAAGATAACTGTTCAACCATCTCATATATTTTAGAACAATACTAATGATTTTCTTTCTTTTTTTTTTTTTTTTTTGAGAAACAAACACACACACACACACACAAGGGAGAGGGAAAGAGATTCTAACACAAAGGCACACCACAACATACTCAAAAGCCACGGTAACTTTAAGGGAAGGTGAGGCAAGTTATACTACACACAACACACTCTCTTAAGTAATGTGGGATAATTACCCTGTTTTTTTTAGAAACAAACACACACACACCAAGAACTCCGCTGCAAACCTTACCAAACATTGCCTCGTTTTATTTCAGTAATCATATCTTTGATTATGTGGATTTCATTATATGAGTGGGTTTTGTATAAAAGTGTACTATGTCCCTCATCTTTATTGCATGTTTCATGGTTATATACTTTTCCTTTCTTATATTGTCATTATATCATCACATCCATAAGTTAATTTCTTTAACACTACTCAACTGAGTTGCACCATCAGTTGTTGAGTGATATCCTAGCATTTTGACACTTTTATCGTGTTGTCCTTTTGAGTTTGTGGTTGAGTTTTTTGCATAAATAAAAAAAGTAATGTCGTTTAGTTGGCAATAATTATTCCGTAGGGTCTCCTAATTGCGTGTATTAGTTTAAGAGTCTTAGTGAGTGTTTGGATTTAGCTGAAACACTCACTTACGTCTACGTCAAGCATTTTTTGTAAGTCCCACGCACTGTTCATATATAGGACCCGCAAACTACTTTTTTTTTTTTTTTTTTTTTTTTTTTAACTTTAAAACTGTGTCCCACAGTACTATTCACACATTTAAAAATTATTTTGCTATAGTGTTTTCAGTAATAAGCGGTATCCAAACATACCTGTAATTTAAGAAGGAAAAAGTCAAAAAACCATTTGATAACAAACGTCTTAGCTAAGTGGAATTAATGGTATCGGCTCAACTCTCATGTCAAATGATGAATAGATTAGGTCAAGAGTTTTGCAGCTCAATTAGTTAGTACTTCTTGATATTTTCAATAGAAATGTTCAAGACATGTTCAAATTACCCGCCGTCAACTATTGAGTAATTAAAAAAATGGTGAATTAATGATCATATATGCCTCAAGTTTGCCTTTGGCGAAAAAGGAATAAACAAAACTGATTTCAACTTGCATCAAAGTTTTTTTTGATAGATAACTTGCATCAAATTGACTTTGACTTCTAATTTTGTGCAGTAATTTGACTGAACCATTAACAAGTATTTTGGAGTAATAATAAGTATTAACCATTATTATGAAAAAACGTTGAGTTTAAGCATGAAAACTTATGTCAAGAATTTTGTAAGTCAATTAATTGGCACTTCCTGATATTTCTAAAACATTTAGGTTTCAAATTTTCTATCTTCTATTGTAACTATCTAATTATAAAAAAATATTTTTTATAAAAAAAAAACACCAAAAAAACTGAATTTAATTCTGTGTTTGGTGAAGTTTATTTGTTATTAACATATTTTTTCAAAAGGTGAAATAGAAGTAGTTTCAAGCAAATTAGTTTAATTTTTTGCAAAAAGCTTGTAGCTTAATTGACAATTTATAGTGTTTTAAATCACCCCACTTTTAACTATTGAATTAAAAATATTAATAAATAAAATAAAGTTTATTTTTCCCCCCAAATAAACTAACTTATTTTCTAATCAATTTTTGTCTAATAAATAAGCTTACCAGTCACACATTTTGATTATATCGTATCAGCCAGCAAAACATCTTCAATTTAAAGTAAATTTTTTTTTTTAAAAAAGTCTTTAACCATAATGGCAAAGACAAGGTTATTCAACGATGAGAAAGGAATCGTGGATCCATCAGTTGAAGAAATTATTTTATGAACACTTTCTCTTCATCAGATGCGCTGATGGAATGCACCAAACCCCATCATATGTGCCCATCATATGTGCGTATGATATATGGAGGAGCCGCCCATTAAAAACGAAAAATAAAAAATTTACTTTGAATTATTCTAGACCACAACCTTTTATCACACAATTTTTGACAAATTATTTTATATAGTAAATTGTGACGGCTTACTCATTTTTAACCACTACTGACAATTAGTCATATATAATATTTGTAAAAATAGCTGTGGAATAGATTGTGGTCGTATACAATAAATACAAACCAGTTGAACTACAGTTAATTTTGTTTTCATTTAACAGAAAGAAAGAAAAGAGAGTTAAAACGAAAATCGAAAAAGGATACCTTAATGTTTCCTGCTTCTTTGATGGCATCAACAAGCTTGAGCTGCAACAAAATGTTGTGAGACCGAAAATGAACACCAGACACGGTGCAAATGACAACATCAACTTGCTTCACAGCATCAACAAGGCTCTGGTGATCGGAAAATGAGCCTTGAATGAGTCTGGCACCTTGCTTCTTGAATGATAAAAGCATTTGTATCTTGTCAATGTCAAGACCCATCTCTCGGCGTTGAAGAACATAGGTTATATGGCCCTGTGCTAGGCTTGCCTTCACAATCCTCTTCCCTATGTACCCAGTACCACCTACAACAAGAACCTTGCTCTTTGCCATATATATAATCACTCTTATTGTTGGTCTCACAAGTCCAGAAAAACACGCATATTATTCGATCATGAGTTATTACTACTGTAGGGTATTATATAGGCGCTTGCCGAGGTTCAGGGACGGAGGCATTCATTGACCAAGGGGGGCAGTGGCCCCCCCTAATTTAAAAAAAAAAATTTATATATATATATACATTAATTTTAGCAATTTTGTTCTATAAAATTACATTTTACCCTATTAATAATATTATTGAATCTTTTTAGAGTAACGTTAAAGATACAAACTTATTTACAATATTTTTATAAACTGTTGAGGTACAAATTCTTATTGGTTCGCATCTGGGTTTATTACTTGCATAACTTTTTTACTTATCAATAATCACTCACTATATCATCAATATACTTCTAGCACTTTTCTCATTTTAAAATTTTATAGATCTAAAATCTAAAACAACATATACTAGCCCAAAAACATTTGTGCAACAACAAAAATCACCAATAGCTAAGCTAAAAAAAATTAAGTCTAATTAACCAATTTTACTCAAATAAATAATTGCCCTTTAAAAAGTTTTAAATAGAATAATTTTGTCTTTACCTAGCAAATGCACACATTAAAAATTAAAAAAAAAAAAACCTCCACGACTAAGAAGTTGCCAAACTAGAGGTCAAAGTCGCCCCCTTAACTTAAAATCCTGGCTCCGTCCCTGCCGAGGTTCCTCCTATGTGAATGACGCACCCTATTTGACTAATCAAACAAGGTTTGAAAAGATGGAACAAAGTTTCTCTCCAAATTAATTTGGAGAGAAATCTTACAAACTCATCATATATAATTATATTGAGTGCGAATTTTGAAAATTTAACTGTTAGATTGTATCTTTTTATTACATCCTTAATGCTTACAAAATTTCAAAAAAATCAAAGATCAATTGCTATGTCATCAAATAAATGTTATAATTTCAAGTTTTTATAATCTAAAGTTGTATATAAAAAATAAGATAACTGATCAAATAGTAAATAATATCCAATTTGAACGAAAATTTGATATGCATGTTGAGAACATAAGGAATATGAAATTCAACGGTTAAATTTTCAAAATTCACACTCAATATAAATATATATAATCAGGGACGGACCTAGGATTTCAAGCTAGAAGGGCAGAGATAAGTGAATTTTTTTTTTCAAATATGCATCCATATAGTATTAATAAACTATCAACCAAGACAAATATCCAAAAATCGTTGTTTCTTAATATATTAAGATACAATCATCTACCAACAAAAACAAAATCATTGTTTCTTAATATATTCATGCCATGTTTTATTATATTCAAACCAAGAAGCTTGAAAGCTACGTTGTGCTTTCCACTTTTTTTGTATGTCTTTAGAGGAGGTTGGTGCGGACCTTTTGTAATGTAAGCCCGTCGAATTTCATCACGATGATTAACATGATATTCTCATATTTGTTCGCGTGTTCCGGGATCATAATCCAAAGAATCAATATCAACTCTTTGAAATTGTGTTTGAGAGAATGGAATATCGACATTTTTCAGAATTAGGGAATGCATATTTTTTAGAATTGGAACATCCACATTTTCTAGAATTGGAACATCCACATTTTCCAGAATTGGAATAGCAACATTAGTTGTTGGTAATCCCACGTTGACTTCGGAAGAATTTGAATATTTTCTTTTGAAAAAATCAAGTATTGTAGTTGATTTTTTCATGATCTACAAATAAAATAAGAATCATATATATTAAATTTGTGTGACAATTTTCTTAAATTTGTGTGGCAATTTTCTATATTATATGATTTTTTTTTCTTTTTGTCTTTGGTTTGCCTTTATTTATTTTTGTCTCTGACATTGACCCACTGACCCAATCCCACTACGGCACTACCGACACTACAAATTTATTCTACACGTAGCACTACTAACAAAAACTTTTCTTTACTTTACTTTACTCTTTTTTTTTTCTATCACAGTGTCACTTGTCCTTATTATGCCCAACCACCAGTCAACAAAGATGAAAGAGTAAACAAACAGTCAAAGTAAACTCTGCAAACTCTACTCTCTCCCTATCTCTTTTATCTATATAATACAAGAGAGAGAGTCACAAACACATAGAGTGACAGAGAGTCACAAAGCCAAAAAGCCAAAAAGCCCAAAAAAAAAAAACACCACAGGCCGCAGCAGTCAGCATAGATTCAATTCACAAAATCACAAGCACAATCACCAACATCAGTAATTAGTTCATCTTCATCACTCATCATCAGTTCAATAAAAACACGAACACTCCACAAGCAAGCACAAACATTTTATTTATTTTTTAGGTTTTGAAGGAAACTAGGAAAGGATCATAGATTAAATACCTGTGAAGGCTCGAGCAACCAACGGCAGCGGCAAGATGGGGCTCGCGTGGGCGGCAGCGAAAGCTGAGCGTGATGATGGCGGTGTCAGTGTGGGGCAGTCCGTACTGGGTCTGGGTAGACTCTCGCCGTCTCGCGTCGGCGTCGACGTGGCGTGGGTACTGCTGTAGCGGCGTCAGCGTGGAGTGTGTAGTCTCTATCTCTTTGTCTCTCTGTCTCGCTTCTCTATCTCTCTCACTCTCTATCTCACCTCACTATCTTTGTTTCCTTTCTTTTTATTTTTCCTTCTTCCTTCCACTTTCTCCGTTAGGTTTACTACTGAGTTTTTTTTTTTTTTACATGGGTCATGGGCTTTTGCCTCTTGGGCTGGCTGGCTGGGCTTGGAATTCAAGAATGGGGGGACCTGAGCTAAAAACCAAGGGGGGCCTAAGCCTTTTTTTTTTTTTTTGAAAAATTTAACCTATTAATTTTTTTTTTGGGCCCAAGAGGGGTCCGGACCCCCTTAGGCCCCCACCTGGGTCCATCCCTGTATATGATGAATTTGTAGGGTTTATCTCCAAAGTAATTTGGGGAGAAACTTTGTTCGAAAAGATGTTCCCCCATTTAAGTAACCAATGTGTCTTGTTAGCAAAAATATAGTTAAAGCTTGAAGCAATCGCATGAGGCTACCACATTCACAATTTTAGCTAAATCAATATATATAAAAGTAGAGACCTCATGTAGGAGAGCATGAGGTTTTGCCGAGTGGCACATTCATTGAGCTTCTCTCATTTAGGCTTCCACCTCATCAAAGTTTACATTTATGTAAAACTTTTAATTCATTGAATGTGTTAATGAAGTGAATATACATTAATTATCTATAAGTATGTACTAATTGTGTGTGTGTGTGTGTGTGTGTGTGTGTGTATATATATATAAGAATTTTATATGGTTTTGTTTAAAAATATATATATATATATATATATATATATAAGAAAGAAAAAACATCACATGAGAGACCACACGATTTTGTCATGTAGCACTTTGTAAGAGTAATTTTTCATTTAGCTTTACACCTTAACTTCTTTACATATTTGGATTATAATAAAATTCTTTTAATAGGATATCACTATTTTCACTGAGTGTTTAACTTACCACTATTATACTTCAATACCATAGATGTGACATCATAAATTTTAGATGATATTTCCATAAGCCAACTAAATATTTACATTTTTCTAAAAAAAAACTAAAAAAACTAAACATTTACATGAAATTACAAATTTTTTAAGCTAACTCCAAGCCAATGTAGAAATAAAAATTATGATTAAAAATTTCAGCAAACAAATAAATGATTTAACAAATAATCAACTTATCACACCACATTTTTTTTTTTTTGAGAAGATATTACACTACATAATAACTAATTTCTAATTTATGTAACTTTTTCTCAATAGTTTAAATTCTCCATCCCCTTAATTTCGTATTACATCATTCATTTATCAAAAATTTCTTCATGTTATTGCAACATTACTTCATATTATTACTTTAAAATATTTTGGATATTCTATATAGGTTTTTCACAGAATAGCTTAAAGCATTATCCGCTCATCGCGCGGGACCATGACTGGTTGTACTCTTGTTATGTTGTTGATTGCGAGCATATAGAAGTAATAAGTAATTAGTTACCATTTACTATTTACGGAAAATGGTGTATTAAAGATTATAGTATTAAAATAATTGTTTTAATAAACAAACATTCATTTCAATCTCAATATTTATTTTTCTATTTTATTTATATATTTTTTTCTCTCTATAGATAAATATATTTTTTGCTTAGATCCAGTGATGAGATGAAGTTTTTGCTCAAATCTGGGCTTGATGTGGTTGTTTTTGCTTCGATTTTTACTTAGATTCGATGATTTGAAGAAGTTTCGCTCAAATCTGGGCTTGATGTGGTGGTTTTTGCTTCAATCCGGTGGTTGTAACACAGATTCGACGAAGATCCAGCAAAATTTGGTGGTTGTAACTCAGTTTCGAGCTCGACCGACCCGACCATCATCCACTAGAGATCGATTCGACTTGACCCGAGGTTGTCCGTGGTCGGCGGTGGGTCGTTCAACTATCCATCTAATGTAAGCGGGTCAATTGAGGGTTGGGCACAAACCCGACTGACCTAACGTGTGGACACTCCTAAAAATAGTATTAAAAGTTCCTTAAAATAATGTATTAACCAATGTCATAAGAATAATAGTTAACAAAGCCCTTTTATTATTTCTTTTCTTTTGTACATTTCTTTTGTTTTTATTGGCAATGGAATAAGATGGATCTAAAAAACAGACAAAATGTTCTCTATTGTGGAACATGAACATTTAAATTTGTTCATAATATATGGGTCTTTTAGGCTTTAGCATTAATTGAGATTATTCGCAAAATATTTTATCAAATTATCATAAATATATGAGATCAATGCAATCAATTGGTAATGAAACTTTTTTTTTTTTTTTTTTTTGAAACTTGACTTGATTTCATTTAAGAAAAACTCCAGAAATTGAAGTACAATAAAGCAGGGCAGAATACATAAGAAAAAATCTAACATTGGGCCCTATCAATTTGGCAAAGATGATGAAGCATTGGAGGCTCGATATCAATCTAGGTCTGTGATGTCCTGGACTCTCTAGCCATTTTGGCTAACTTATGAGCCACAGTGTTGTAATCCCTTTTCAAGTGCTTGACTTTCCACATCTCAAAAGCAGAGGACAAAGATAGGATTCCTTGGATGATTGGCCTTAAGTCACCATAGGGCGAGTTTGAGGAGATAGCCTGAATTACCAAGAGTGAATCAGACTCGATAATAACAAGCGTGAGCTTCTTCTAATGGGCTAGGAGGATGCCTTCTTCAACTGCCAAGGCTTCGGTGACTTCCATGCCGTACTGTGCATGTAGTAGCTTTGCTCTTGCTGCAACAACAATGCCTTTGCAGTCTCGAATTACCACATCAACACCTGAGGGTCTACCATCTTCAGATGTTGCGCCATCAACATTTATTTTATACATACCTGAGGGTGGTGCACTCCAGCCAACCTCTGATGATTGCTGCCAAAGAAGAGTAACAACAACAACGATTTTATAGTCATTATGGGTTCGTTGCGCAGTCCCCCAGATTTGCATTGAAGGGAGGCTTTGAGCCTCATGAGCCACTTGATTTCGATTGTACTAGATCGACCACGCAGTGAAAAAAAATATCTCTAAATCCTGATTGGTTCTAGCTTCCATAATTCGCAAGGCAACATCCACTACATCACTTGTTTCAACTAAGAGATTTATTGGGCATGACTGCCACCACCACCAGACATCACAAATTTTTTTACAATAGAGAAGAGCATGTTTTGTACTTTCTCCATCCTTTCCACAGAGAGGGTAGGTTGCATCAACATCAAATCCTCTTATTACCATGTTTAGGTGAGTTGGCAACCCAATCACACAGGCTCTCCAAGCAAAGATTTTGACTTTGGCCGGAATCTTTAGGTGCCACATTTTCCTCCAAAGTGGGGCTCGATAGTCTCTAGTTGAGCATTCTCCCAAATCTGGTTCCTCAACTAAAGGTAAGGCAACATAGTAAGCACTCTTAACTGTAAACACACATCTTTTGTTGCCCATCCAAGCAATACTATCATCCGGTAAGCTGTAGCTCAGAGGTATTTTAAGTATAGTTTCTACCTCACAAGGGTAAAAAGTGCTCTTACTCTATTAGCTCTCCATCGTCTTGTGTCCTCATCGATGAGAGATGAGACCATTGGGAAGTCATCTAGGTCACTTTGGGGGGAGCAGACCTTGTAGGTGGTTGGGTTGGGGAGCCATTTGTCCTCCCATATGTGTATCGTTTCCCCATTCCCTACCCTCCATCTAGTGCCTTTCCTTATTACTTCCAAGCTATTGTAGATACTTCGCTATGCATATGAGGGGTTGCAACCAAGTTTTGCTGCAAGGATATCACCTGTGGGATAATACTTAGCTCTGTAGAGCCGAGCCACTAAGGATCTTGGGTTGGTTAGGAGGCGTCATCCTTGCTTTGCTAGCATAGCTAAGTTGAAAGCCTTAAGATTGCAAAAGCCCATACCTCCATGTAATTTAGATTTACACATTTTCTTCCATCCTACCCACGATGTCTTTGTTTCTTGGTCCTTTTGCCCCCACCAAAAGTTTCTCATCATCCTTTCCAAGTTTTCACACAAACCCTTTGGAAGTAAGAAACAACTCATCGTGTATGTCAGGGTAGCTTAAGCCACTGCTTTGATTAAAATCTCCTTGCCACCCATTGAGAGCATTTTTTCCTTCCACCTGAGAGTTTTTTCCCCACCTTTTCTTTTATTTCCGCAAAGACTTGGTTCTTTGACTTCCCAATTATGGAAGGGAGGCTGAGGTATTTACCATGCCTTGCGTCTTGCATAGGGCCAAGAATGCCCACAACCTCATTCCTTGTGTCAGGTGTTGTATTTTGGCTGAAAAACACTGAAGACTTATCTGCATTAATTTTCTACCAAAAATGCCAACTCATATCACTCTAGGATCTCCACCAGCTTCTGACTCTCATGCTTTTCTGCCTTACAAAATAAAAGACTATCGTCTGCGAAGAATAAATGGGTGATCCTTGGACTTCCCCTGCAAATGGATATGCCACTAAGCCCATGATTGTTATTGGCATCCAAGATCAAGGCTGAAAATGCTTCTGTACATAGCATGAAAAGGTAAGAAGATAATGGGCCTCCCTGTCTTAAACCCCTTGATGGGGTGATGCCGCCATGAGTCTCACCATTAATTAGAACAGAATAGGAGACGGTAGTTATACACCTTAGAATCCAATCAACCCATCTCTCGTGGAAACCCAACCTCCACATCACTTTTTCTATAAAGGTCTACTCCACTCTATCGTAGGCTTTGCTCATGTCCAATTTAACCGCCATATAACCATCCTTCCTATTTTTCTTGTGATCAAGATAATGCATTAGCTCGAAAGCCACTAGCATGTTATCAATTATTAGGCGCTCTGTCAAGAAGGCGCTTTGATTTTATGATATAATCTGAGGGAGAACTGCCTTGAGGCTGTTTGCAAGAACTTTTGAAATCAGCTTGTACGCCACATTACTGAGGCTTATGGGACGAAAATCTTTCATTTTAGTTGGGTTCTTAAGTTTTGGCACAACAGTAATGTTATTTCTATTTATTTCAGCAAAAGGAGCATAGGAGTTAAGCACATTAAGAACCATATTTGCAGTATCAAAACCAACAATGTCCTAATACTTTTGTTAGAAAACAGCTGACATACCGTCCGGGCCGGGGGCTTTTGTGGGGTGCAACTGCTGGAGTGCAACTCTGACCTCTTCCATGGTAAATTCACGAATTAAAGCATCATTCATCTCCCTAGTGACCCTGGCTGGAATTAAGTTTGTCACTTCATCAACATTGGTTGGATGGGTGGTTGTGTATATATCTTCAAAATACGCTATGGTTGTGGCAGCAATGCTTTCCTGTTGTTACACCATAATCCTTCCTCATTCCACAACCCATTGATGGTGTTCTTCCTCCTTCTTTCTGAGGCACGATGGTGGAAATATTTAGTATTTCGGTCTCCCTCTCCCAACCATTGTACCCTTGATCTTTGTTGCCACCACAACTCTTCTTCATCCAACAATTCATTAATTTCCTTCCTTAGCTTGTTGATCTCCACCCCATTCTGCCCTTCACCATCATTCTTAATTAATCTCCTCATAGCCTCCTTTTTTTCCTTGATTCTTTTCGGAATTTGCCCAAAGGTGGATTTGCTCCAAATTGTTAGTGTTGAGGCACATTGTTGGAGTCCATCAGCCAACCCATTTGGAGTGCTCCTACTTGAGCCATCATTCCAAGCCTTCTCAATAACATTCTTGCAATCTGCCCTTCTCATCCACATAGTCTCAAAATGAAATCTTCGCTTCCTTCTTTGACTGACTATATTGGTTTCAGCAAGTAATAGTGGACAATGATCTGAAGTTGTATTGAACAAGTGGTGTACCTTAATATTATGGAAATGTTGCAGCCACTCCACAGTTGTGAGAGCACGATCCAGCCTTAGATAAATTCTGTCTCGTCCTTCTTGTTGGTTGCACCAAGTGTAGTTTGAGCCACAATACCCCATGTCCATAAATTCACATTGGTCAACAACATTTTTGAACGCTGCCATCTGTTGCCACGATCTTGGAGCGCCACCCTTCTTTTCCGCCCTTGACAGAATCTCATTAAAGTCTCCCAAACATAACCATGGCAGATAATATTGATTGTTCAAACTATCAAGGAAATTTCAGGATTCCTTTTGGAGATGTGTTTTTGGGTGCCTATAGAACCCAGTTATCCTCCACTTGAAATCATTCCCCTCCTCTGTAACTACCGAATCAATATGGTGTTGTGAAAAACTCTTTATTTCCAAATTAATCTCTCTTCTCCAGAGCATAGCTACACCCCTTCATTTTCCTTTTCCTTTGACATAAAACCCATTTTCAAAACCAATTTTCGCTTTTATTCTCTGCACACCTATGTTTTTTTCTTTGTCTCTGTTAGGACATATGTGTTTTACTTGTTTAGAACATATGTCATTCTTTTATGTAATTGGCTAATCCTTTGACAAAACGCACTTTACTTGTAATTGGGTAGATTTAGGATGAGTTTTTATGCTTCAAGAAACTGTGTTTCAAAATCAAGTATTGAAGTCATCAAGTCTGTCCAAGAAACAAGCTGAAAAGTGCAAGTTTATTAAAGCTCGACAGCTAGCTCAACAGCTAGCATGTGTCGAGGTTTAAAGAGCTTTTCCAATCCCGTGGCTCGACAGCTGCTCGTCAGCATCTCGACACCTCTATCTGTCGAGGTTTAAGAAAAACTGATTCTGAGTTCTGTTTTGATTCTAATCCGTAGATGTGTCTTTGGGTTTTCTTTTCTTCTAACCCTAGACATATAAAAGGATTATTTTAAGGGCCGTCAAAGAGTACACAAGTTGCACAAGCATTGAAAAATCCTTGTTCAAGCAAATTGTGACTTGAGACAAAGTTCTTGCCCTAGTTCATCTCTCTTGTGAAAAAGTTGTGTAATGTGCACCGTAGGGTTTTGTAACCAAGCATCTTCTTGATCGTCATCATGTGGATGAATTGATGAACTTTGCAGCTAACAATCTTCTCTAGTTGGTGATTGAAGTCGCGTACTGGGATCTGCGCAATTGGTTAGTCACGTACTGGGAGCAGTGCATTGAAAGGAGAAATTATCACTACAAAACAAGTCCAATTGGGTATTGGGGTAAGGGTTCAACTGTAGTTTGGTAAAGTACTTGGGATTCCTTTACTTGTAACCACTTGTTGTGATAATAGTGGAATTTCGGGAGTGATGACCTCAAAATTATCTGGTGGGGTTTTTGCCGTGTAGGTTTTCCCCATTCGTAAACAAATCACCGTGTCATTTAATTTCCGCTGCATACTTAGTTTAATTGGTGATTTTTTTGTGCTACCACGCAAATTTGCATGTTAATTTGATTAATTAATAACTTGGCTAATTAATCAATTAATCAATCACAAGAGGGTCAATATGTTTTTGGCCTATTAGTCTCTGATAAGAAGACAATTGCGGGATCCCAACGTCGCATCATTTCACGCAACGCACCACCTGACCAGGGGTTCCCAAGCCCCCAGCAGTTTTAGCTTAGAGCAATCATGGCTTTCGGCGGTGCTGCCTAGTAGCCACCGCCATTTCGTCGATCATGAGAACATCACCATTGTAAGTATCCTCATGGATTTTCTTGGTTTTCCTCTTCTCCTCTGCTTCTTGCTTTTCTATTTTTCTACTCCATTTTGCCCCAACTTCTTCTTCATTTTGGACTAGAGCCGCACCACCTTCAGCTGGGTTTTTTGCTTTAGCCAGCTTCTTTAAACTCCCCCTTCCATTGGCCCTTTTTTTCTTTATTTTGGCCCACATCTAGAAAGCCCACTACCACCTCTTCACTTGTAACCTGATTAGGCTTTAACGGGTTTGTCACTTCAGTTTCTTCCCTTTTTCCCCCCCTTTTGCAGGCCCATCACTGAGGTTTCGTCTACACAGATTTTATTCTTACCTTTTACTGTAGCGAGGTCTGATGTTTTCCTTTGCTCACGTGCCTCAACTCCTATCCCTAGATTAGGCAGACACCCTTCAGCCTTGTCCCATCTAATAGGGGGGCTAGCCGCCTAACATGCTGACCCCCCAGTATTACTAGAGTACCTTAAGTATTAGCTTTTCCACTTTCTTGATTACCGCGGGATTTCCGGATACCACCGCCACTGTCAGTCGTGTGTCTTCCATCACCGCCATCGGAGACTGCGTTCTTGTTTCTTCGCTTCCATCATTGGACACCGCGCTATCATCCTTTTTGGTTTTTACCTTTTGTTGAGTGCCACTATAATTTCCATTGGCCTTAAGCCACTCCCCATACTGATACTCAGTTTCCTGCTCTATTTTAGCTTTTGTACAGTGCTGATTATCATGCCCCATTCTTCCACAGACAGCACACAGTGGGTAGCCTCTCATACTTAAAGTTAACCCATACTATATCACAGTGCCCCCCTCTTCGAAGTGGCTTGTCGATTTGCAACTCAACACGGATTCGAATAAATTTCGCTTGGTCTGTTTGCCATGTTCTTCTACCTGTTTCAACATAGTTACCCATACTATTTTCAATATCCTTTCCTATTTCTTCAGACATAAGCTCAAAAGGCAACCCCCACACCTGAACCAGAAGGGTGAGTGCGTGAAGATAATGTTAGCTGCTGATAGTCCTTTTCTCCATCGACACAATAGCAACAAATTATTATCAAAATTCCATGGACCATTCTTCTCCACCCATTCCATTTGGTACTTTGAGTTGAACTTGAATTGTAGAATGCCATTGCCCACCTCCACTATTCGCATATCTGATCCCATCTTCCAAGCAGCTCTCAACATGCTTTTCAGGGCTCGTAGGTTCTGCTGCCTGGTTGACAAAAGCTTCCCAAAGAGGCTTAGATGGCATTCTTCTAAAAGCTCGGCTTGGCTCTGGGATGTGATTTGGATACATTCCTCCTCCTCCTTAGTGAGCTGCAGATTCTGCAGCCCATCTAGCATAGCTTGCTCCATTCTAAAAGTTATTTCTTGACCATAACCACTCACAGAGAGTAGTATACCCAAAGGGGTCCCCTACTTGAGAACTAAGGGAGAAAAGTACTCTTACTCAAAGAGAGAGAGAGCCTCCTACTTGGGAGAGAAAACTGCTAATTGATAATGAAACTACAATAATATAGTTGCTTATTGTTAAATGTGATACTAAGTGCGTAGTTAATTATCGTAAACATAGTTAGTTAAAAATGGAATGAAATGGTATTCATTGATTGAAATTATATTTTATATATTTATAAAAAGAAAAAAGATATAAAATAAAAAGAAGATATAAAATTAATAATTAACCTTAATGTTTCCAGCTTCTTTAATGGCCTCAACAAGCTTGAGCTGCAACAAAAGGGAGCCAGAATGACCCCCAGACATGGTGCAAATGACAACATCAACTTGTTTCACAGCATCTACGAGGCTGTTGTGATCGGAAAATGAGGCTTCAATAAGGCGGGCACCTTGCTTCTAAAAAGAAAATAGCAATTTGACCTCATCAATGTCAAGACCCATCTCCTAGCGTTGAAGAACATAGGTGGTTATATGATCCGCCTGTGCTAGGCTTGCCCTCACAATCCTCTTCCCGATGTACCCAGTACCCCCCACAACAAGAACTTTCCTCTTTGCCATATCAGTCAATATTCACTCTTTTCTTTTCTTTTGCTCGAGTCCACAATCTCTGAGCCCCACATGTATAGAGGGAGCTCAGAGATCATTTTCATGACGGGTCCCTCCATCCACAATCCACACTTGAATGTGTGAGTATATATATATATACACATGATATGTACAGACATTAGTACTGTATAAGACAACCAAAGTTCTTAACCCAAAATAAATCATGTTTATAACACATCAGGGGCTGGATATGTTTGGTGGGTAATGTATATTGTCGTGGACATAGTATTCATCAACTATAGATCATGTTTATTTTCAAACTAGAATAATGAGGGGTAGGTAACATTTGATTTTTGGTAACGAATTGTCGGAGTTATAGTATATAATAATGATAGAACTATAGATCATGTATTTCAAACTAGGTTAATGAGGGGGTTGAGAATGAGGTGGTAGGTATTCTAATATTTTGTCGTATATAGAATGTTTCACATATGATATATTGATAGTTGATCCAATGAAAACGTATCATTTAATTATGTAACATCGATTAAATAGCCTAGAAAAGCTATAATAAAAAAATTTGATCTCTTTTTTTAAATCCAAAAATAACCTAAACTAATAAAATAAAACAATTTACAATCACAATTTGCTCGGCATAGTAGTGAGTGATGTAAACCATCCGATTGTTGGAATTTTATTTAATTAAAAAGTAATTCAAGATAAACAAATATAATACATCTATCAATTAACAATTATATCATGTGCATGTGTAATAAAAATCAACAATAAGATGTTAGAAATTTCTTACTAAATTATATTATTCAAGTACCTCACAAGTCATCAAAATGCTCTCCTAATTGGTCAGGATTAACAAGAGCTTTCTCTTCTTGATAACATTTATAATATTCAGAAAGGACATAACTAGCCATAAAATCCTTTATATCATTATAACAATTCATGTAACAGATATGTTACATTCATTAATAAACAACTTTATTAATTAGATTCATTAATGAAGAGGTTACATAAAACACAAATTCTTAAATTTCCATGATTCAAAGTTTGCTAAGATATCTTCACCATAAAAGTTAGGTGATTTTCCGTAAATGCCCAAAAATGATGTAGTTTTGGTTTTTTTTTTTTTAAATAAATTCATAAAATTAAAGGCACATTAATTCAACTCTTGACATTTCAAATGCATACTTTGCTCCCCTTGGAAATAGTGAAAGGGATGTTGGTTTACTTACAATGGCAAACATTTTATAGTTTTATTGTAGAAATTTAGGTTTTAGAACAATGCTCTGAGCCTTTTATCCCCCCAAAGGATATAGAGATGTTTCAATCTAAACTAATTGATGATCTCAAAATTTATATTAAATGCTCAATTTCTTTGAATCTTGTTGCTTTGTGGTCAAACTAGAAAGAAAACTTTAAGCTAGTTGCTATTTGATTCAATGTAGTCATTAACTTTGGATGGTTAACATCATATTATTTTTACATGGTTTAGTATTTAGAATGATTTTTGCAAGATTATTTGGTTTGATTTAAAAAAAATAAATAAATAATAATAATAATAAAGTCAAAAAATGGGTCAAGTCATGAATCAAATGAGTTGACCCAACTCGACCAAAAAATATGGTCAAGTACGGGTCAATTGGTTTTTACTTTAGGTAAAAAATTTACAGGTTCGGGTTGAATATTTATATTTACTTATGATGATTGTATATAAATCAACATTAAATTTAGTTATTAAATAATAAAATATTTCACAAATTGGTTTTTGTGTTCTACTTATATATATTATTAGACAGTAGTTTTGTGGATGTAATTGTTTTGTTCAATTAGTAAAAATTTATTTATGTTATAACAACCTTAGAGGGAAAGGGAACAAACGCATACCCAATAAGAAAACCACAAAAAAGAAAGGAGAAATACAACCGCCACAACAAACAGAAGGCGGCTGAGCCGAAAAAAGGCCAACCACAAAAAAGGAAAGAAGCAATCTTGTAACTGGAGAAGCTGCATAGCAAATAAAGCTTTGATGGATGGAGGTGTTGACTAAGTTCAAAACGCCATCTTTAGACAAAAGTCCAATTAATATTGGGTAACCGATGGATCGGAAGGACATTGTTTCACACACCGAAACAACTGGAAGCTAGCTAGCGAGTGAGACATCACATGGACATGGTGTGTACTTATAGATAGATCTTTAGGTATTCATCCATGCGTGTATATTTCACGTCTGGATAGAGCTCTGAAGCTTCTTCACCCTCTTCCCCTATTTTAAAGTTTGTCAAACAACCTTCATAGAAAAAGTGATAGAAATGCCCAATTCCTACCTGGCTAGCGAAGTCCAGTCCTGCATATGTATAGGAAAATAAATATTTAGTGTTGGACAAGTAAACTAAAAGGCATATAAGGAGGGGGTTCAGAGAAAATTCTTGGTTTTTATTACCTTTCATGGAGGCGAGAAAGTCTTCTTGTGAAAGACTAATCTTTTGCAGTTCCTTCCCAATAAGTTTCTCCCACTTCTCAACTAATTCCCTTTGGGAAAGAATGTTTTCAGGAGGCCGAATGTTCAGTGTTTTGTTTAATGTTCGAGGATCATCTATTGTTTTAATTGTGTATAATGCGATGTCGTCTTCATCCATGTAAACCACTGCAGCAAAAATACACCACATTTTGTTTTAGTCCAATATGTCGTTAGCAGTGTAATTATGTAAATTGTTGCATTTTTGCCTTAATCTCGTTTCTATCGAGAGAGAGAGAGAGAGAGAGAGAGAGAGAGAGAGAGAGAGAGAGAGAGAGAGAGAGCACCTTTGACGTTGCCATCGCCGTAGATGGTGACTTTATCCCTTGGAGGCAAGAGTGTTTCCATTTGAGAAAGGTTGGCAGCAAAGTAACCAGCAAAGCAATTAGCAGTTACGTAAGTGAAGGGGATTTTAGCGTCCTCTATTGCTCTTCTCACTCTCATTTTCTCATCAAATGTCACTCTTCCAGGTTCAAGAGCATGTCCCATCCGTGAGGGGTCCGTACCAAACTCAGATGGTATGAAACGCTACAAAATTTGGTGCAAAATGTTACCATACTTACCATATCAAATGAAAGAAAGAGAGGTTTTATTTTAATAGACAATTTTAGGAAATTTATTATGAAAAAATGAAAAAGCGACTAACTTTTTTGACAATTTTTTTTTCAATGTCTCATAAAGAGTTTCTTAAATGAATGATTAATATATGCCCTAACTAGACTCATATGTATTTTGAAAAACAAGCACACACACAAAAGGAAAAAGATTAAGGCATTTTTTTTTTTTTTTTTGAGAAACAAAAAGTTAAGAATAAGACTTTAATTTAATGACATACTACAAACCCCACTCAAAATTTGTGATAGATTTTAAGCAGGGCCGGCCTTAGGCCTAGGCCATCTAGGCCATGGCCTAAGGCCCCCTAACATAAAAAAGCCCCCATATATTGGACAGTAAGTTTTTTTTTATTTATTATTATTAAAGAAAAAGTGTGAGTTAGGTGTATATTTTATCTCAATCTTAAGAAGACCTAAAATATTAAACTAATGCGAGTATATTACAAGTTTTATTACATAGGTCCTATAAATTGATACTTTACCAATGAAGTAATTCAATACTCATTTATTATTTTGTTGAAGTGTCACCTTATTACTACATCAGTTTGTAAGTTTTTTTGTAGTAAAATTTGTAATAAGTTAAGTATTTTCTCCAAAAAAAAAAAGAATTAATAAAAATACAACACAGTCACCATTAAGTGTATGAAAAATGCTAAAGCTAATACAAATTTTAGGAAAAAAAAATATTACAAACTAATGTGATAAGAATATGGTTGGTGTTACTTAAATAATATAATAGAATGAATGTTTGAATAACTATTCTTTTCTTGGTGATATGCCAATTTGTAAAATCTATATAGTAATTATTATTAGCTCACTTTGGGTGAATTGGCCATATTAATAAGTAAGAATTAATACTTGATTTGAAATTATATAAAAATAAATGAATATTATTTAAGTGATATTTAGATGTAAAAAGACCCCTATAAAATTCTCATCTTTGGCCTCAAACAATCTTGGGCCGTCCCTGATTTTAAGGAAAGATATATAGCAAATTATATTACTTATGAGAAGCAGATTATAACTTAGAATAACTAGTAACATGCCAAGCACATAGAATAACTTAATTAGGATAACTAAGTGTCTCTTTGACATCAGCTTAAAAGTTTAGTTTTTAATTTTTATGTACAATTTTTTAAAACTTCACTTTTTATCACATTTTTTCTTTTCTTTTTTTTAATTTTTTCAAAGTACATATATACTTTAGCACAGTTTCATTAAAAAGTTATTAGTAAAAAGCTAGATAAGCAGTTTCCAAATGGATACTAAATTTAGTATGCGAACCACATAGAAATGTCTACCATATAGAGTACACTTGTGACCAAGCACTATGTCATCACTATTTATAAGTAATTATATTTATATTTTACTTTTTTAAGGAAAAAGAAAATTTTATATCTTATTTTAACTTAAGATAACTATTCAACCATCACATATATTTGAGAACGATACTAATGATTTTCTTTCGTTTTAGTTAATAATATTCTCAAGCTGCATCATGTATTTTGTATTAGCACCAATAACTCCGCTGCAAACCTTACCAAACATTGCCTCGTTTAATACCAGTAATCATATCTTTGATTATGTGGATTTCATTGGATGGGTGGGTTTTGTATGAAATTGTACTATGTCCCTCATCTTTATTGCACATTTCATGGTTATATACTTTCCTTTTTAATATTGTCATTACATTATCACATCCATAAGTTAATTTCTTTGACACCACTCAACTGCATGAGTTGCACCATCAGTTGTTGAGAGATATCCTAACATTTTGACTCTTTTATCGTGTTGTCCTTTTGAGATTGTGGTTGAGTTTTTTGCATAAAGAAAAAAAGTAAAGTCTTTTAGTTGGCTTTAATTATTCCGTAGGGTCTCCTAATTGCGTGTATTACTTTAAGAGCCTTAATCTAGGAAGGAGAAAGTCAAAAAACCATTTGATAACAAACGTCATAGCTAAGTGGAATTAATGGTGTCGGCTCAACTCTCATGTCAAATGATGAATTAATGATCATATATGCCTCAAGTTTGCCTTTGACAAAAAATGAATAAACAAAACTGATTTCAACTTGCATCAAAGTTTTTTTTGATAGATAACTTGCATCAAATTGACTTCGACTTCTAATTTTGTGTAGTAATTTGACTGAGCCATTAACAAGTATTTTGGAGTAATAATAAGTATTGACCATTATTATGAAAAAAAACGCTGAGTTTAAGCATGAAAAACTTATATCAAGAGTCTTGTAAGTCAATTAATAGGCACTTTCTGATATTTCTAAAACATTTAGCTTCAAATTTTCTATCTTTTATTGTAACTATCTAATTATAAAAAATATTTTTATATATATAAAAAAAAAAACTTACACAGTTTATGTGCTTTTTGGTTTTATTATTCTTTTCATCTAACAAGAGATGAAACTTTTAAAGAATTAATATGAAAATCTTCCAAAAATTCTTTTTAGTGGATAATGTGTTTACAATTATCCAACGTTGTTATAGATCTCTTGATTTGAGTATTTTACAAAATCTGTGGATGACTTTATTTTATTTTGTTAAAATTGTTGCCATTTAATTAAGAAATTCATTTTTTTTTTTCTCTTTGGTTCCAGATCCAATCAAGAGGAGAGAGTCAACGGTATTGCTAAGTCACAAAGCTCCTGTTGCACAGAATTTAATTTTGTGTGAGTTTGGTTAGGTTTATTTGTTATTAACATTTTTTTTTTAAAAGGTGAAATAAAAGTAGTTTCAAGCAAATTAGTTTAATTAATTTTTTGCAAAAAGCTTGTAGCTTATAATTGACAATTTATAGTGTTTTTAACAAAGACAGTCATATTCAAACCACCCAACTCCTAACTATTGAATTAAAAATATAAATAAATAAAATAAAGTTTATTTTTCTCCCCAAATAAACTAACTTATTTTCTAATCAATTTTTGTCTAATAAATAAGCTTACCAATCACACATTTTGATTACATCATATCAGCCAGCAAAACATCTTCAATTTAAAATAAAATAAAATAAAATAAAGTCTTTAACCATAATGGCAAAGACAAGGTTATTCAATGATTAGAAAGGAATCGTGGATCTATCCATTGAAGAAATTATTTTATGAACTTTGTCTTCATCAGATGCGCATGCGCTGACGGAACTAATGCACCAAACCCCACCGTATGTATAATATATGGAGGAGCTGCCCCATTAAAAACGAAAAATAAATAAATTTACTTTGAAATATTCTAAACCACAAGCTTAATCACATAATTTTTTACAATTATTTTATGTAGAAAATTGTGACGACTGACTCATTTTTCTCCGCTACATTTTTTTTCCATTAATCACAGTTAATCATATTTAATATTTGTAAAAATAATTATGAAATAGATTGTGGTCGTATGCAATAGATACAAACCAGTTGAACTACAGTTAATTGTGTTGTCATATAACAGAAAGAAAGAAAGGAGAGTTAAAAGAAAATCGAAAAAGGATACCTTAATGTTTCCTGCTTCTTTGATGGCATCAACAAGCTTGAGCTGCAACAAAATGTTGTGAGACCGAAAATGAACACCAGACATGGTGCAAATGACAACATCAACTTGTTTCACAGCATCAACAAGGCTCTGGTGATCGGAAAATGAGCCTTGAATGAGTCTGGCACCTTGCTTCTTAAATGATAAAAGCATTTGTATCTTGTCAATGTCAAGACCCATCTCTCGGCGTTGAAGAACATAGGTTATATGGCCCTGTGCTAGGCTTGCCTTCACAATCCTCTTCCCTATGTACCCAGTACCACCTACAACAAGAACCTTGCTCTTTGCCATATATATTATAATCACTCTTATTGTTGGTCTCACAAGTTCAGAAAAACACACAGATTATTCGATCATGGGTTATTAGTTTATTACTACTGCACGGTATTATATAGGCGCTTGTCGAGGTTCCTCTTATGTGAATGACGCGGCCTATTTGACTAATCAAACAAGGATTGAAAGGATGTTCCGCCCGTTTGACCAAACAATGTGTCTTGTCAGCAAATATATAAATTAAAGCGTGAAGCAATCGCATAGGCTACCCTATGCACAATTTTAGCTAAACTAATATAAAAAGTTGTACCATGAACGATCGTATCAATTCGTGTAAAATTTATCTATTTTATAAGAAAAAATATACTTTTTTTATATAAACCCGCTTTTATAAAACATTCATATCAATTTACTTATTTTATTGTTTATTTTATTTAAATAATAATATTTTTTTAATTTTTTTATTATATCAAACAAACCACTATTTACATGGCCCCACCCACCTCTTTTTTTGTTGTGAGAAGAAGACATATGAGAGAGCAAGATGAAGGGGAGAGAGAAAAAAAGAAAAAAAAAATCATTTGCACGTGAACAGTAACTGAACATATATGCACTGTTGCTATTCATGTTTTGTATATTTGCACATTTTTTACAAGTACTGATGTTGGTGTTTTATGGGTTAAAATGTGCAAAATTGAGCATTTTTTTTGTATTTTACAAATTTTTGCAACCACTGATGTGATTGCTCTTATTACATTATTGATTGTGAGTTTATGAAAGTAATAAGTAATCGGTTACCATTTATGGAAAATGGTGCAGTAAAATTTATAGTATTAAAATAATTTTTTTTGATAAATAAACATTCATGTTGTAGGGTCAATGGGCCCACGGGTATGTATTGAGCCAAAGGCCCAATCCGAAGATACTAAATAGTCCGAGGATATAGGAATATGGACTCAGAAAGTAATGTTGATAAATAAAGAGACGAAGGCCAATCAAAGTCATCCCTGAAGGTTATCCGAGGATGAGTCCTACCTTGGCTATTTAAAGCCAAGATAGGGAAGGGTTGTCCGATGTTCAAAGATGATGTTCTAGGAAATCATGTAAGTAAAGATAACCATGGAGGGTACACAGGATAAGAATAAGGGCTATGAAATATCTAAGATAAAGCTGCTACCACCGCATTAAATACTCTACAACTAAACCTCTGACCGCATTAATAGGGAAGTGATGCCTGAGTATCAAGGTTCAGCCTTACAGCTATCTCCAAATACTTCAGAGATGGGCTGATGGGACAAGGATCCAAAACCAGTAATTTGATCCATACATGGAAGATGGAGAGAGGAGGAAAGAAGATATAAAAGGAGGAGAAGACGTTCAAGAAAGGGGATGGGAGATAGAAAAAAAGAAAACACTATAGACATTAAGATCAATACTTGTAACTTTTCCTTAAGGAAAAGAAATATAGGATCTAACCTCTTCGGCTTGAGTCCGAGGACAATTTTTATTATATAAGCTATCTCATCTGTATGATGTTATGATTAAGCCCATCATCTTCATTAATAAAAATCACTAGAACTTAGATTTCATGTCCATTCTCTACAAATTTATTGTATTGGATTTTTTGGGCCTATCCCAATTGTATCTTTCGAGTTTAGGCACAAATTGTGACCTTACACATGTCAACCTCGATATTTATTTATTCTATTTTTTTTATATATATTTTTTTCCTCTATAGATAAATATAATTTTCCCTTCCTCACCCTCCTTTCTTGGCAACACCACCTAGTGGGCCAAGGACCCAACTAGACCGATCAAATCGAAACCCAACGGGTCGATCCGAATAGCCTAGTCAATCGAATATGAGTCTTCTTTCTCTGAAAACTGAAACTTCAATTTAGGTGGCTGGTTAAAGGATAAGAGACCCGCATAAACCGACCCGACCAAAATATTTTGAAATTGGTTTTAAATTTCTCTCTCCCCCACATGTCTTCCTCTCATTGGTATAAAATCTACCACATTTTCTTCAAAAATTAATATTTTTTTTTTTTCAGCCCTCATCACTTTTCGGATTGCCACACAACCATTTTAAGGACGCTAGCAGCCAAATGCCTCTAGTATTCTTCGAGAAAGTCAACTGCACTATCATGGATTTTGTACGTTTTTAGACTCCTTAAATACAACCAGATTAACCTAGTTATTTAGCCAAGTGATTAACCTAGGTAAATTATGCAGATTTAGGTTAACACATATAAATCATATCATTGTAAAGTGCGGAAAACAAAGAACACAACAATATGATAACCCAGGAAAACCAAACAGGTAAAAAATCTTGGGAGGATTTAACCTAGCTATCCTTAAGGTAAACTGAATCCACTATAAAAGAATTGAAGTTTACAGAATAGCGACTTAGATCACTAACATCCTATTGCTACCTCGAGTAGGAAACTTACTACCACGACCACGTGACAGCTCCAAGTCCACGGACTACTTCTTTCTTGGATTCCCAGCAAGCACAAGCACTCCCGCTTGTATATCTTTAAGCTCTGGAATCTGCAACTAAATTGATCACCAAGCTCTTGACATCAATCTAGATCTTGATAACCCTAAGTGTATATGAAGGCAAATATTTCTAGATCTCACAAAAAATTCACACACACACAGCATAAAGAGCATCCATAAAACATGGCTAGTGTTTTCCATTTTATACCTAGGACAAAACATAAAACCCTATACGTCAAACAGGACTTGGGCTAAGTTGGAAAATTTTGCATAAAAACAATCTGCACGAGTTTCGATCGATCGAGTCTAATTTTCGATCGATCAAGCTAGGCAAATTTACACAGTAAATCCTGCAGAACACTCAATTCCAACTTTACAACATAAAGATACTTTGAGCAAGTCTAATTAAAACAAGACTAAACGTTTTGATCGTGGTTTGTCAACATTACAAATTGAAATTCTAATACATTTAAACCTAAAATCTTAGAACCCAACATATTTTTTTCGGATGAGCTTAAGTTTGCTCAAAATAAAACTTGTTTCTAGCATTCCAAATTGCCCATAAGATTATTGCCCATGTTTCAAGGTCCTTTTTCTCCAGCTTCCCAACTAGCGTCTTAAACAAAAGGAAGAAATCTTGAGCATGATTCTGTCATTTTTGGAGGCAACCCTTAGTCAAAGCCCACACATTGAGAACACTCCCATATCATATGGCATGTAGTCTCAGTATGTTGACAACAAATTTCACACCTAGGATAAATGTTCACCTTTCTTCTATGTAGATTGGCTCAGTGGGCTAAATATTAGAACAAGCTCTCCAGACAAATGTACGGACCTTTGGAGGGGGGGGGGCATTTAAGGACCAGAGCTTTCACCATAAAGGACTCTTATCACCAACAAACAAGTGCTCTCCACAATCTGATTACTAAAGGCGAATGGCTACCTGATACGCATACTTAACTGAGAATGTCTAAGATCTGGTCTTTGTCCAAATTAGCTTGTCCTGAGAGTTCAATAAAGACAAAGGTAATGACAATATCTCCATTCAAGTCCTATGAGTAAACAAGTCGAAAATCTGTTCATAGTCCCATTGCAAAGTAGCCTAATCTATAATCTCAGATGCCTTCATGGATGGTGGAGGATTATTGAGAAAAACTAGGGGGCGGATGAGGCAACCATCTTGAATTAGTGACATCTATTGATCTCCTATCCCCAACTTTCCATTTTGTAGCCACCCCAATAACCTCCCTTGTAGATAGTAAGCTCCACCACACAAATGAAGGATTATTTCCAAGCTCTGCCTCCATAAAAGAACACCAAGGAAAATATTGAGCCTTGTAAACTTTATAAAATAAGGAATGGATATTATGAATAAATTTCCATGCCTGCTTTGCAAGCATGGCTAGATTAAATGCATTAATGTCTCTAAATCCCATTCCTAATTTACTCTTAGAATAATTCAATTTCTTCCATCTAATCTAGTGGATCTTTTTCTCATCCTTTATTTGCCTCCACCAATATTTTGTAAGAGAAGAATTGATAGTATCACACAACGTCTTTGGTAACTTGAAGAGACTCATAGAATAAGTAGGGATTGCCTGTACCACTGTTTTTATCAAAATTTCCCGGCTTGCTTTGTTTTCCCCCACCAATATTTTGTGAGTGAAGAATTGATAGTATCACACAACGTTTTTGGTAACTTGAAGAGGCTTATAGAATAAGTAGGGATCGTTTGTGCCACTGTTTTTATCAAAATTTTCCGGCCTGCTTTTGATATGAACTTCTCCTTCCACCTCATCACCCTCTTTGAAATTTTTTCTTGGAGATCCATAAAAGTATTAGCCTTTGATTTACCCACGGCCATAGGTAAGCCTAGGTACTTCTCACAATCCGTCATAAGTCTTGCACCCAACATTCCTTGTACGGCTATTTTTATATGTGGATTGGTATTCTTGCTAAAAAAAACAATGATGTTTTTTGCCTATTAATAGCTTGATCCAAAGCCGCCTCATATGTTCCCAAAACAGACATCAAATTTTGACATTGTGCCACCGTAGCTTGACTAAACAATAGGCTATTGTTAGCAAATAAAAGGTGGGATATCCGGACCCCATTAAAGCAAGATTGAATACCTTGAAATTGCCTATGCTCCTCAGCCTTCTATAGAAGAGATGATAATCCTTCAGCGCAAATGAGAAATAAATAAGGGAAAAGATGATCACCCTACTTAATTTCACGAGTAGGGGAAATAAAACCCTGGGGTTCCCCATTGATAAGAACTAAGTATGAGATGGTTTAAACTATTTCCATAGCCAAAATAACCCACCTTTCCTCCAACCCTAGTTTGACTATCATTGCGTGTAGGAATTCTCATGCAACTCGATCATAAGCCTTACTGATATCCAGCTTCACCGCCATCTGTCCCACCTTCCCCTTTCTTTTATTACACATCCAATGTAACAACTCAAATGCTACAGTTGTATTGTTAGTGATCAAATGGCTAGGAACAAATGCACTCTAGGCGTTAGATATTACATTTGGTAAAATGACTTTTAGCCGATTAACAAGAACTTTAGAGAAAATTCTAGACACCACATTACCCAAGCTAATTAGGTGAAAATTAGTCATACTATACGCTTCGGCTCATTCACCTTTGGAATCAAGACAATGTGAGTGAAATTCATTTTATGGAGAAAATGCCCATAATTTAGAACTAAGAGGTTTGCTTCAACTACATCAGGACCAACAATGTGCCAAAACTTTTGAAAGAAGAAATGGGACATACCATCAGACCTTAGAGATTTCGATGGGTGCATCTAGAATAAAGCCTGTCTTATTTCATCAGTTGTATAAAACTTGTAGCAAATGGTAGTTCATGGCTAGAGTGACAAGTTTATCAACTGAGTTTAGAACTCTATCCATATTCTCTCTATTCGGATTACTGAGGTAAATTTTTTTTTTTTTTGTAGTAGTCTTCAACAACTATAGCTATACTATCCTCTATAGAGTGCTAGGTTCTCTCGGTATCAAAAAGGTCAAGTGAGACTTTTTCATTTTTCATCAGTTTCTAGGAAGTTGTACACAGTTGTCTTGTCTTGCACTCTACGGTGACTAGTCTAAAAGTATGAGACTTTACATGCAAAATCAGAAACTTAGGCTGCGTTTGGTTAGGTGTAAAATAATTTCAAGTGAAAATATTTTCGGGAAAGGAAAATATTTTTAGGTGTTTGGTTGCATTTTAAAAAATACTTTGGAAAATATTTTCATGTGTTTGGTAACATTCTGAAAATGCAAATTTTTTACTGATTTCTCATATTTTCTCAGTCATTTTCTCATATTCCAAACAAATTTTATAATAGAAAATTACAATCCATCAACTTCTAAACAAACAAAAATCAAAACAACACCATGGCCAAATCATTCGGTCAAACTGAGAGAGGGAAGTGAGACAGGGAGGAGGAAGAGAGAGATCGGTGGGTCACTGATCTCGCTGGCGCGATCACGCGCGTCAATCTCACCCGACGCGAGCTCAACGACGCCAGATCGCGCCGTCGAGCTCACGCAGGGAGAGATCGAGGCGCAATCTCGCGCCTTCAAGCTCGCGCTGGGCGAGATCAAGGCCGGGCTTTGGGTTGAGGACGACGATCTTGGCTTCACCAGCGTGATTTGACCGATTTGGCGATCTCCCTCTAGCTCTCTCTCTCTCTCTCTCTCTCTCTTCTGGTGTGGGTCGTTGCTCTCTCCCTCTCCTTCTCTGTTTTCCAATGGAAAATTCTATTTGAAGGTAAAATAGAAACGAAAGTGATATTCAGTCTGGGAATGGGTATTTTATGGTCAATGGGAAGTGATTTTCAATTTGACCAAATTTTTAATTGTTGCCAAATACCCACAAATGCGTAAAATATTTTCTGGAACTCATTTACTGTCCAACCAAACGCAGCCTTATACTCAAAATCAAAATAAAAAATTTGGATCTCTTTCTCTCCCTTTCTTTAGTTTTTATTTTTCCCTTTTCAAGCTCTCCAGTCTCCACACTCCTGTCCAGTTGCCTCTGTCATTAGTCATCACCACCAACATCGCTACCTCACTTTCTTTCCACCCACCACGGTCAAAATGAGTTGAGTATTAGTATATTTTCTTCCTTTCTCATCTTTTGTTTGATCTATTTTGAGATATGAGTTTATCATTTGATCAAATCACTTAAAACGCAAATATCTATAGTTATTGGTTTGATTTGTTTGGTTATAAATTTGAGTTTTCCCTTATCAAACTCGAAACATTAACTTAAAAAATTGAAACCCAAACTTTAAAAAATTGAGACCCTAACACTTTTTTTATTTTGTTTATCTATTTTGTATTTTATTGATTATTTGTTTGATTCTTTTTTTTTTTTTTGCCTAATTTGTAGCCCAGACCCGCCAAACCGATGATTTCGACTTGCCAAACTACCCACCCAAAATGCCGGGTCCGACCCTTCTGTTTGGTCGAGTACAAGTCTAATTCTTAGTCACCCGACTCAATTGGGTTGAGTACGGGTCAACTCCAAACCCGATGTGACTCGACCCGTGAATGGCCCTAACACCACCATAGATCCACTCACACCATATTTTGAGATAAAAGGTAGAAGACCCACTCATACCATAAAACCAAACACAAATAGATCCCAAATTAACCCAACTTAAACAATTTTTTTTTTTTTCTACACTCACTTTCATGTTTTAAAGGTGGACTTTTATTTCACTTTTTGAAATGTGAATAGTTGCATGCCAATTGCGGATATTCCCATAAACTAGTGTGGGTAAATGAGTTCTATTTTTTTTTTTTTGAAAATAATGAAGTCGTACAATCAGTGTTCCTGATTGAATATTCATGTTGTATCCAACCATCGATGCGGGTGATCTCGAGTGCCTTATAACAACATATTTAGCCATTCTTACCACTTGAGGAAGTGGCTTAATGGTAGGAACTAGGAAGCCTTTGTATCCCAACACTTTGCAAGTCCGAGGCTGTGGAGTCAACTCTTGAACTTTGAAAGATGAAAGTAAATTAGCTGGCTTTGAATTTTCAAATTCCTAGACTATGATATATGCTCGGACTTAATTTTCAGCTTAGGATTAGGACGGTGGGGGACCAATGGCCAAGTTCCGAAAGTTCAATATTCCTTATTGCAAGTTGCATTATCATTAAATATAAGGGTTTTTTTTTTTCTTCTATCAATTAATAATTTATCTAAAGGATGATTTGATTGAAAAAGAAACAATTTGTTTGAAGCAAGTTTCTAGAAAAGAAACATAGAGGTATGGAGGGGTCGAGACTCGAGAGTTGGTGCGATACTCACACAAAAAACAATAATAATAAAAATAAAAATTATGAAACGTCTTCTTTTTATTTTTCCCAACGCATGACTTCGGTTACCGACTTGCCGTAGAAGTTAGAGATATAGTTGGTGGCTGAAGCTTCTGACAAATGTTTTCTTGAGAAGACAAATGCTATATATAGTTGAGAAAACATTATCTTTCGTATCAAGTTTCAGCGGCATTCGTGGTAGGTAATGTTCTGTCAGTCGGTCCCGGATTTAGCGTATAACATCTCTTGTTTCAAAATGGAATTAATAATGCCACAAATTAATAAATCTACAACTTTTCTAGTAATTATTTACATGTCTGATTATGATTGGTAGAAAAATTGGTGAATCATATGAAAAGCATAACCAGACTTTCTTCTTTTTGAAAAGACCAACCAGACTTTTAACTGCTGGTTGGAAACAAAGTTAGTTGAATTGCATTCTCAAAAAAAAAAAAAAAAAAGGTTAGTTGAATTTATTTATTTATTTTATTTCAATCTATGAGAAATCATAAATACGTCACTACTCTAATATATGCAGAAATTTTAAATGAGTCTAATTAATGTGTGTTTTTAGGACACATATTAAGCTATTTATTTTTTAAAATATTTTATGAAAAATTGTAAAATTTTTCCAATTTTCAATAATTTTTTTTTTTTCAAAAACGATATACCCCTTAGAACATATATTAGTTAAATCCATTTTAAATATCATTGGTGGAAAATCAAGAATAATGCATGGGTTAACAAAACTAAGCATGTTTCACTCTTCAACAAAATGTGAATTAATTTATCAAAAGTCTACGCTTGGATAACTAAGCAATGAGGTTTAATAATGTTTAATTTCACTCTTCGAACTAATCATGTTTAATTAAAAAAATACATCTTATCAACAAAAAAAAAAAAAAAACACTCTTGCCCACCTGTCCCTTTCTATATTTGATTGGTAGTTGAGTAGTATTAGAGCATTCTCATTAGGTAATGTCAAATATTTGGCACATCAAACACCAAAAAACCCCTCACATGAGATGTTTTAAATGCTATAATATTTGGCACACATGAACAATAACATTCCATCTTTGAAACGGTATGGACAAAAATGCTAAAAAAATTTATTTATTTCCTCTCTTCTTTTATGACTTTCTTTCTTCTCTCTCTTTCTTTTTTCTTCTCCAAAATCTTCACCTCTCCCTTTTTCTTTTTCCTTTTTATTTTTATTTTTTCTGTCACTTTCTTTGCGCCACTCTCTCTCTCTCTCTCTCTCTCTCCACCTAGGCTGATGCCATTGAGATCGGCCATCATTGTGGAGTTCGGCCTCACCAATGAGGTCAAATGGTGGAGATCATATGTGAGTTTGGGTAGGGTTTTTTTTTTTTTTTTTCTTTCTAGTTGTGGATTACATGTGATTGTGGGTGGTGGTGGAGTTGGGTTGATTCCATGTGATTTGGGTTGTATTAATGGAGTTGATTCATCTCTTCATTTTTTTTTTTGGGAGAGTTTTGTGTTTATTTTGAGGATTTTTTTTTAAAGTAGTATTGGGTGTTAGCGGCAGCTGGTCAATTGTTGTTGGTGGTGGCGGGTTGTACCTATGGGTGGTGGTAGCGGACTGTGCTTGTGTATGGTGGTGGGTTTGTTACAGTTCTATGCTTGTATTCGTGTAGGGTGGTGGGTTTTTGTTTTGTATTTTTTTTTTATATTGGTGGTTTTTTAATGTTATTTTAATATATTATTTTAATGTATAGAATTGAAAAATAGAAGATGTGATGTATGGTAAATTGTAAAATGGCATGTTAAAATGATGAGAATGCTCTTAAAGAATTTTCTTTGTAAATCCAACAACCCAAGAACTGTGCTAGATAATTTATATTCCACCAAAAAAAAAAAAAAACAAATTGAAAATGACACAAACACAATAAATTTAGCATTTTATTTTACAATTTGTTGAGGTGACATATTGTGATCAAAACAACATTAATTTCTCATGAGTCCACCTTTACATCACTTCTATTATACACCATTCATAATATATCACATCAACCATTGTGAAATTTGTTGGGAGATTATTGATTAGACTTATTGAAAAACAACTACACTAGATATTATCATATCAACAATTATGAAGAGTGAAATAACATGGAATAATATGTGGTCTTATAATTATTCCTATAAAATATCTATCCACGCTTCCAATTCCTGAACTGCTAAAATCTCGGCTGTAATGGTTGAATGGAATCTCCATCTAAATAGGGACGGTTTGATTTATTTGAGGGTCTTAGATGAAAAGTAAATAGAGACTTTTTATATATTTAAATATGATTTTTTTTAATATTACTTGAATTCTATTATCTTGTTTTAGATACAAAATTACTACTATGTAGATTTTTTTTGGGTTGAAAAAGCTTATAGAAACAAAAAAAATCTGACAAAACTTTTCACAACTTTTAATATGCCAAATTGAAGTGGTAAGTAAAATGTGATGTTAGTGGTGGACCTATATGAGAATTAGTAAAAGTTTGCCAACTCAATTGTTGTAAAAAAAGTTGTAAAATTTTTTGTGTATTGCTTTTTTTTTTTTTTTTGAGAAATGCTACATCCACAACATTTTCATAATAAATATTAAGTGTTAAGTTGTAACTAATTCCAATTTGATAAATATTAGGATTTCTCTTTCTTTTTTTTTCATTTGATAAAAAGTATTATTTTATTTATTAGCTAGTAATTGGGTTTAATTAATACTATTACAATGAAAGAAATAAACCTATTGGTAAAATTTGGGGTCTTTTTATACTTGAGGGCCTTAGACAACCACCTCATTAGCTTATACCATAGAGTCGGCTCTATATCTAAACGAGAGAGAGAGAGAGAGAGAGAGAGAGAGAGAGAGAGAGAGAGAGAGAGAGAGAGAGAGAGAGAGAGAGAGAGAGAGAGAGAGAGAGAGAGTGGTTATCATTTTAATCATCAAAGAAATAAAGTAAAGTAAAAAAATCGTCATGGCAGATACGACTTCTTTTCTTGACTAAGAGCATTCACATCAATTAGTGCAAAATTTCCTTCTATTTTGCAAGAAAAAACATACTTTTTCTATTTTACACGTCCATTTTTACAAAACACCCACATCAGTTTATTTATACTACACATTTATTCAATAAAATATTCATTTCTGTAATACTGTCATCTCTCTCACAAAACCAACACAAACCACACAGCCACCATCATCAACCCAGCCGTATGAAATCCCAAAACCCACTAATCAAACTAAGAATAAAAAATGGATCAAAACAAACAATGATCAACAATAAAAAATGTCTCAAAACCCACTAATCAGTGCTCCGGCCTGAGCACTGAGCGCTGATCAACCCCATTCAACCCGAATGGAAGCTAGAGGAAGAGAGAGAGGAAGAAACCCATTGATCAACGAGAAACTCGATTCAACCCACTAAAGTGACTACCCAAAATCAGCCATCCTACCACCGATCAACCCCAACAGAAAATCAATTAGCCACCATTGTTCCTCTACCTTTGCAAATACAGTCATCAATGAATCTCAACGAAACTTCCAAAACCCACCAAAAGAAACCCATCTTCGGCTTGACCTGAAACAAATTTGCACCCATTCTTACTCGACAACCTCCTTACCACCACCAAAAAATCCAAATGAGCCCAAGCTCTCCCAGACCTTGGTCACCAATGAGGGAGAAGAGAAGCAAGAGAGAACAAAGAAAAGGATAGAGAGAGACTTGGTTTGCTTAGAGGCGAGAGAAAAGTAAAACTAAAAGCAAAATATTAATAAAATATTAAATACACAGACGGTTACGGTAACTAATGTGTATATTTACACATTTTACACCTACTGATGTGAGTGTTTTTTGCTCAAAATATATAAAATGAGTACCTTTTTCTATTTTAGAAGACTATACACATGCTGATATGATTACTCTAAAGCAGTGTCTCTCCATGAGGAGAGTGAATGTGTGATAAAGAAAAAAAAAAAAAAAAAAAGGGATCACTGGTCATCTTATTTTGTGTAGGGAAAGACGAAATAATGGTTGCATTTTTTGCTTTTGAGAAGTCTTATGTTAGATTGGTCCACGTGATCAATGAGAGGGAAAAATTTGACGAAATGTAATAATATTCTTGGTTCAGTTATGCTTTGCACCTTGCGTGGTTGAAGCTGCTTTTTCGTGGGCCTTGTTGGCTAACTTTGTGGACCATGCTTCATAACTCAAGGTTCTTTCAAGGGTTCTTCTTGGAGTCATTTTGAGGGCTCAAATTAAATTAATTTCAGATGTACATGGGTTTTTACTTTTTATTGATGTGCTTTGGGCTGATTTTGTGGGTCTCAACCCATGTTAATTTGTTGTCCCAAAAATTGCCTCTAACAACATATTATATATATATATATATATATATATATATATATATATATATATATATATATATATGTTGCCTTCGCAAGTTTAAGAGAGGTGCTAGAGACACCGGATTTTTCACACCCCCTCATATATAATTTCATCTTGCCACCACAGAACAAGGGTAATTCTATAATTTTTTCAAAAAAAAAAAGTGTAATTCTATAAATAATTAAAAAAAGGTGAAATTATTGTTCCTATATACTTTCTTCAAATCTATATATATATATATATATATGTTGCCTTCGCAAGTTTAAGAGAGGTGGTAGAGACACCGGATTTTTCACACCCCCTCATATATAATTTCATCTTGCCACCACAGCACAATGGTAATTCTATAATTTTTTCCAAAAAAAAAAAAGTGTAATTCTATAAATAATTTAAAAAAGGGTGAAATTATTGTTTCTATATACTTTCTTCAAATCTTCTTCAAAAATAAATATATACTTACTTCAAAGAGAAAATCTAACATGACAGCCACAATTTTGTTATAACTTTAATTTGACAGATTATAAGTAGTAAAAAAAAAAAAAGTATATATTTAAGTGATAAACAATCTATCACATAAAATAATAGTAAGAAGTTGGGTGGTTCCAATAATAACTCTTCTCTCAAAATTTAAAAGGTAAGGGTTGCCACCAACAACCATCTAAATCTAACATGATTTATATATTCAATAACCGGCACATAGCCTCCGACAGAAAAGAAGCTACACTAACCAAGATTCTGTAGGTCTGACAAATGTCGTATGAACCAATCTAAAGATATATAGGTGGTTGTTGTTGTTGTTGTTTTTACAAAGATATGTAAAGCTTATACATGGATTAACTCATTCTCTTAAAGGAAAAAAAGAAAAAGAAAAAGGAAAATACAATTAAAGTATTTTACTTTCTGTGATGAACATATAATCTGCAAGAGTAATTGATGGTATAGCTAGTGGCAAAAAAGCGGTTGTATCTTTTGACTTTCTAAAGCAAGAGAAGAAGCTTGTTCGCATTTGTGAATATTCAAATGGATACATGATCGCATCATCCACTTTGAACCCCAAAAAAAAAAAAAAATTTAATAAAAAAGTCCTTTTTTGAAACTGTCCAAAGCTCTATTTTGTCGACCTCAGTTTTGGTTTGTTGACAAAAAATTTCCTTTTTAAATTAGAAAATAGACTTCAAGTCTTATTATATTATTTAAATAAGAAAGAGTGATTCATGTAATAAAAATGTAAAAGGGAATCATGCATAAACTTAATAAACTAAAAACTAATAATTTCTCGAGTCCTACGTCACGTGTCTAAAATTAACTAAAAAATTTAACTGAAAATCTGCCTTATGTAGGAGTATGATCAGAAATAAGGCAATGGATTGTTTGATTGAACGATTCAAACAAATTTAAAAAAAAAAAAAAAAAAAAACCCTAAACAGCTTTAGGGTTAGAGGGATAAAAACAGCTTTAGGGCCTTAACTCATATCAATATATCATATTAGTAACTTGAAAGAATGGGGAAATTATAATTTACCCAGTTATGTGGTTTGACTTAAATTTAAGTTGTCTACATGTAACCTAAAATTTGATACTCTACTCACTTAATGTTAGCTTAGTTAGATTTGTATAACCTACATCTATTAAAAACAGAACTAAATATGTAATTTTGCTTCACTTTTATGTCTTTCCTCTAAAAACACAAAAAACATAAAAATACAAGATCAAAAAACTATTAATCAAAACATTTACATCATAAAATTTCAAATTACAGACAATCAACTTACATTTTAGTCAAACTTCAAGTGGAATAAAGTGTCAAATTTTAAATCATAAGTAGAGAACTTAAATTTCAATAAAATCACAAATAAGTAAGTTGAAATTTGGCTCCGAAGAATTAAACAAAATAATTTTGGTTTTAAAAATGTTTGTATGTGTGCATGAATGAGAAGGCCGAAACAACTGAGGTCAGCATTACAAATCAAAACGTCGATACTGAGATACTTTAATGAACTAATTAAAAATATCAACCTTTGGTAGTTATATGTCGTTTACATCTAGTTCTGAAGGACAAGTCAATTCTCACATAATAATGGTAGTTCAGCTAGCATGGTTCTTTATTAGGTGTAGTGGTCATCTACACCCTACACGTTTCTTGACGGCTTTTATTGCAGCATGAGTCAAAGAATGAAAAGCAAGTATGATTTCGATTTTTAAAAAACATGCTTTTTGATCGATGGAGCAATTGCATCAAAGTCAACTAAATGCATTACGTATGTAGCCGACTTCTCATTTTCATTGTTTAAAGTTCATCAAGTTTGTTGAAATGTACGTGGGATCTCTATATTAGTGTTGAAATGTAGGATCTCTTTTATTTATTTTTTTATTTTTATTTTTTTGAGAATCAAATGTAGGATCTCTTTAATTCTAGTTTGTCATTTGGTTTGCTCCTTAAAAAAACTAAAATAAAAAAATTAAAAAAAAAAACACCGAAAGCATGTTGTTTTGACTTTATTCTTATTATTTCCTTGACAATGAGTAAATTTGAGCATTGAATATATATTTTTGTGTGTATACGTAATCCTAAAATAATATAAAAATATTGTGTTTCAATAGACAAGTCGAAACAGGCATTGGAACAAAATTGAAAACTTGACTAAAATTGTTGTCTAGTTCAAATATCGAAACTCTAATAAAAAATACTAATAAAAATTACAATACTACTCCCATTAAAACTCAATTACAAAAAATTTAAAAAAATAAAGGAGTTACATTATTTAATTTAAAACTATTTTATAATATTATATATATATATATATTTATGACAACAATGGAAAATTAAGAACATAATTATTGATATTATCATGTTCCCAATCCTCCCTTCAGATGGGTTGCGAGAGAAGCAAAAAAAGCAGCCCACAATTTAACCTAATAGACTTTTGAGATCATTGGTATCATGTAGGCTCTTTTGATTTTGGTTGTTGCCCTCTGTTTGAGTGATGTTCTCAGGGAGGCGGCCTATTGCCTATAGCTTTGTAATTTTTTTTTTCTTTTATTCAGTAAAATCTTTCAGCGCACACAAAAAAAAAAAAAAAAAAAGAAATCTAGGTCTTAGATGATATCCATTCATCATATAATGATATAACTTAAAATTTAATTTTGTTAGTTTATATATGATTTCTTTTTTAACTAAAAGCAGTAAAAAAATATTAGTTCAGATATATATTATTCTGGATTAAGTTATGCATTGCATGAAGTAAGGGCCACTCCTTTTGCCCTAAAACTAGTGGCTCATCATCAAGTTTCTTTTGTTATATATGTTTGAAGGAGACTCCAAGTATGTTATATATTTAAACTCTTCATCAACCTCCCACCAACACACCTGACTTTCTTATGTCTTTTCTGCCTAATGTTCTGGCTTCTTGAGGTACCCTTGCATGTTGGGATTTTTGTATTATAAAGAGACATATTAATTTCTTCGTCCACATTATTGCATGTTTGAGCCCTACCCCTCTCTTCCTTTTGATTTATAATATCCTTAATTAAAAAAAAAAAATACAATAGTAATTAATATTTAAAAAATTACCTTAACTTTGAAGACAACGTAACCGTTAAATTGTTGTAAAGGTTACCCACTAACCATGGTAAACTACCTAATCCAAACTTCTGGAAAAGTTATCAAAACTGTTATCGGCTAATAGCCATTGTTATAGTCCGCTGTAGCGATGACTCAAAAAATTTTAGTTTTATTTTTTTCTTTTTCTTCTGTAGCATATATATTTGGTGTTTTGGGATATTTAGTATATATATTTTGTTGTTTAAAAATATATGTAAAAATACATATAAATAAAAGAATATTTAAATATACGTTTAATTTTATTTAAAAATTAAAAATGTACGTTTGTACTGAAAATCCTTATTGCTAAAGTGAAATGTCACCGCCATAGTGGAATGTTATAGCCTTTCTCATCGGAATTTATTGTATGGGTCCCTGTCAAATTTATCACTCCAGATACGAGGCAATATAAATTGAAAGTTGAAACTGACCGGCGGTACCAAATTACAGAGCTTGCAATGTCTCCTTTGTTTTTTTCTTCCAAAAAAAGAACTTTCTCTCCATTATTTTTATCCGGAGTACACCACCCACGTGAAGCTGTTGCCTTTTTAATTTTTTATGAAAAGACGTATTAGTCAAACACAACATAATTTTAATGTAATAATAATTCATAATATCTTTTCATGATTCCCTTCGCAAAACCAAAATAATAATAATAATTTTATTATTGGATAAGCTAATACGCTAAAGTAGGGATTGCCATATTAGGTTGATATAAATTTATAATTTTAATCAATATTTATAAATTTAATAACACTTTTTTATAGACACAATAGAATCATGGTAGTTGGTTTTTATTGTAAATAAGATTTGATTTCAATATCTCTTATTTAATGATAAGAGATTTTATCCGTTAACACTTGAGATACTACTAGTATTTCATGTATCAACTAATAAAATCTCTAATTTAATGACACTAAAAATTGAGATTTTTTATCTAATGATAAAGAATTATTACCAGAAGCGGATATTATAAGTCAAAACTCTCTAAATAAAATATTTATAAATATACAAAAATTTATATATCAATGGTCTATAATAGGGAAAAATATAGAGCTTGCAATGTCTCCTTTGTTTTTTTCTTCAAAAAATACAAAGAACTTTCTCTCCATTATTTTTTTTTCCGGAGTACCCCACCCACGTGAAGTTGTAGCCTTTTTAAGTTGTTGTCTTTTCTAGAGTACTCCACAAGTGACAAAATGCTTATTAAATTTTTTATAATAAGTATTTTGATTATATCATTTTTAAAATAAGTTAAACACAATATTGTCAGTGACGGGTGCATGAGCCTATATAGTTGTGAGGGTTCGATAACTGAGGATAAGGAGCAATATTTCTTTCATTGATTCATTTGTAGAGCAATTTTGATTTGAGAAGTGGCGTTACTTGGGAAGAGGACGAGGAAGGTGCACAATGTTACATAAGCACCCGAGTGGGCAAAGTAGCCCTCTGGGTGAAGGCCAAGGAAGCTGGAAAAAGTTTACTGTATAAGCTTTCCTACTACCTCTGCATTGAATAAATAACAAAAACCTAATCAGTTGCATTAATAAATAAATGACACCTAAATAGTAGATTTACAGCTAAATAGCCATTTCTACCACCTTTAACAGAACTTTGATGGGACAAGTATCCTTAGGAAAACCTTGAAGTATACAAGTGGAGGGTTAGGATGCAAAGAAAAAAGAGTATATAAGGGATGGGAACTCCCCAGCTAAAGGGATGGTAATTTTTGTAAGAGATCAAGATTAAAAGATAAGAACTGGTACGGTGGTGAGGGTGATAGCTTAAGACTTATGTAGATCTTTGTATAAGAACTCATCCTTGAACTAACCTGAGGAAAGTATTAATATCAATTACTCTTCAAATCAATCTCTTCCCTTCTTATTTGAATCTTCGGCCTTAGACCTAAACTTAATTAAACCTACATCAGAATCATTTTCCCATTCTCTATACAAATTCTATCTTTTGGGGCTTAATTTGAAGGAATGGGCCTCACTATTCTCAGTGGACTTAGGTCATCAATTTTTGAGTTCTTACAATAATAATTAATATTAATAATTTGTCAACTCAATCATTGTAAAAATTTTAATGTAATAATTCATAATATCTTTTCATGATTTCCTTCTTAAAACTAAAATAATAATTGTAAGAGCACAATTTGTACCCGGACCCAAAAACAAGTGATGGGCTCAAGCCCAAAGAGACTTATACAATGAAATTTGTAGAGTATATGTTTGAAACCTAAGTCTGGGATGTTGGAAGTTGATCAATAGGCTAGAATGCCGCAGTCTATGCAAGTGATAGATGAATGTAACAAGAAAACCTTCCTTGGACATAAGCCGAGGAGAATTTGTATAGCTTTTCTTTCTCTAAGCAAAGGATTGCAATTTTGTGTTTTTCAAAAAAGAAGATCCCCCTCTTCTTTCCTCTCTCGTCTTCTTATATTCTTTTTCTTCTTCCTTGTTTCATCCACGTGTAACACATATCTTCCTCCCAGATACTTGTCCCATCCACCACCTTCTTAAAGTCTTCAAATAATAGTTGGAAGGCTGAATCCTACTGTTCAGAGGTCATTTCTCCATTAATGTGGTTAGGGAGGTAGATGTAGGGCCTTTAATGCGGTGGTAGAAGCTTTTTTCTTAGATATTTTTCATACATTCTTACTTCTAAAGGGTGCTTAGATCACACATTTACCCAACAAATCTTCCAGAATTTTGCCTCTAAACCGTTTAACAAGTATATATGAGAAATTTTACATAAAGAACATAATAGAATAACAAAGTGGAGATTGTTGAATAACACATACCAAAGCTAAATCCCTTTTTAGGGAAAGGAAGAGTTGTTGTTGCTTCATGTTCTCTAGGGCCTTCATGTCCTTTGGTAAAATGAGGGGCTGTTCCAAGGCTTCAGCTAGGTAGTGAGAGTGTCCTTTTTGGAATTCTCTAATGGAAGAGTGGCAGGGGATGAGAGCCCTATCCAATTCCAATGAAGGAGACCAATGGGATTGAGCTTGGCGCACCTCAGCCAATTCATGGTTGTCCCTACTTTCCACGGAGGGAGCTTGGATTTGGCCTTTTCCAGCTTTTTGTTGCTTCTATTTCTTCTTCTGGGCCAATTCTTGCTCTTTAACCTTATTCAGTCTTTTCTTCTTGAGGTTGGGTGCAGGGAGAATGGGGTTAGTGGAGGGGGAGGAGGTGGGAGGTCGGAAAGAGGTTGAGATCTCGATTCATCTTTCGTAACGGCCTGTTTGCTCCTCCTGCCAAGAAGATCCTTTAGACTTGACCCTTGTTTTTGAGACATCTCTTCCTCTTCTTCCTCGTCACTGTTATCAATGCGCGCAACTATGAGACCTTGGATACAAGAGCCCTCGGCAGATTTGTTTTCTTTGTCCGAGATGTTGACGACCCGCCCCTCCAAAGGTCTTTCTACTTCTTCAAGACGGAATCGGTCTATTTCTTCCTCAAGAGACAGATGAGGAGACGTGGGCTCTATTCGAATGACTGTTGCTTTAGGTGGCACCGAAAGAGGGACTGCACTTATTGGGCATACGTATAGGATGACAGAGGGGTCGTCCGGTAGGTCGTATGGAGCGAGAAAATCCGATTTTGACATGTCTATCCTTCTACGTCTCCAATCATTCGTAATGATTGCGTTGCCGATATCTTGGTAGGTAGACGATAGTGGTTCATATCCTAAGATGAGATGAGCTGCGCTCACTTGCAAGTCTTCACTCACAAATATCTCAGATCTTAAAACTCTATTAAGCTTTTAAGATCTGTGATGTTTGCTTCACTGAGACGAGGCGTTACGTGCTGTTTGTCTGCGAAGGATACATCCGAGAAGTCAAATATAGTTAGACCAATAATAAACGATAAATACAGAGAATAATGAAATACAATTTAAATCTAGGTGGTAAAGTTAGAAGAGCTAAACCTCAGGCCAGGGAATCTAAATCCTAAGGAATCACACCTGGTTTTCCCTCTTTGACTGGACAATGAGGGCCATTGGACCATCTCCTAGAGGCGATTAAGTAGTCGTCCTTCATGCCTTTGTTAGATTTAGGAAGATATGATATGAGTCTAATGATGCTAGACCTAGATTTGAGGTAGTAACCTACGCCTTTAAGTTGGTGACACTCATACATATGGACAACATCGCGCCATCTGAGATTCAGACCCAATTGCTCGTTGAGAGCGTCCACATAACCTAGGGTTCTAAACATGTTGGGTGTACATTGGTCTGGGCATAGTCTATGGTTACGCAGGTATTCACTAGTGACATCTTTCATGGGAAGTGTCATTCCACCTTCTAAAAATGCGATTTATGGGAATGACAACTTCTCCTTCCTATCGTTAGTTATGGCTTCTGGGGCACAATACCTCAAACCCACATCCTGGGGAATGCGATATTTGGCTCGGAAACCCTCCATACCGGTGTTAGTATCTACTAGGCATTTGAATCTACCCATTTGGTTGAAGTGAAAACGAATATTTAGAAGGGGAAAGGGTATAGTTAGTGGCCGAGGACTACAGCCGAGGAGAAAACGATCTTAAAAAGAATGAAAACTTACAGGAAAATAAGTAAATGATTCTTCGTGAGCTTCTTAAGAGGAAAGAAAAAGAAGGGAGTCTTAGGATTTGACTGATTTCTGGGGCAAGGAGTTGAATCGTGGCTTCCTAGGTGTTTTAAGATGCGGGAGGCAGCATTAAATGGAAGTTCTCCCGCTCAAAATTTAAAGAAAAAACCAAACCGTTGGATGTAAATCTTACCGTTCGACTTGGGGGACAAGGTGTTGCTTGGAGCAATTAATGAGGGCATTATGAATTTCGAGGCGTTAGAAGCAGTTTCAAACGAAGTGAGATGACATTCTCGCATGTAACGGTTCTATGAGCGTGCGAAAGTGGTGGTGTTGAATCAAAATTTCTTTTTTCCCCTCAAATAGGAGAAAGAATGAATTTTTGAGGGGCTACTGTGAGGGCAGAAGAGTCAGAATATGTTTGTGGGCCTTGGGCTTGGTCCTAGGATATTAACTCGTCTGAGGAGGTCTTAGTGATAATAACTATACTGGATTTAAAATTTCACAAGCAAATTATAACAAAAGAAGTTGGTGGAAATGGTCCGAGGAGGGAGATCTCCTTGGCTCTATGAAGTAAAGGTTGTACCATACATCCTAATGTATATAAGGGAATTCTGGGAGGTTTGATAAGGGAGGATATGTTCCACATGAGCACAGGGAGAAAGAGTGAATAAGAAATATCTTAGAGAAAACTGCTACTACCGCATTAAAGACTCTACACCTACTTCTTTGGCCGCATTAATGGGGAAATGACATCTGAACAGTGGCGAGCAGTGTTACAGCTATTGTTTGAGGACTTCAAGAAGGCGGTGGATGGGACAAGTATCTAGATTGGTGATCTAGTCCATACGTGGAAGATGGTAGGAAGAAGGAAGATGATATAAAAGGAAAAGAAAGGCATTCAACAGGGGGTATCGAAAAAAGAAAGGGAAAAACACTGTACACACCACCTTCAACTATAATCTATTGATGAAAGAAGAAAAAGCAATACAAGTCATCCTCGACTTACGTTCGATGAGAGTTTCTGTCAAATAATCATTTCATTGCGCATGTATCGGTGATCTAGCCCACCAAACTTGTTATCCAATATCCATAAAATCTAGGTTTCAAGCCCACACTCTACAAATTTCATTGTATAAGGCTTTTTTGGGCCTGCACCCTTCACACAGTTGGGTCTAGGTGCAAATTGTGTCCTTACATATATGTGTGTGTGTGTGTGTGTGTGTGTGTGTGTGTGTGTGAAAACACTAATGAATAATTATTTTAAAAAGCTATCATTGTGATCGTTAGAAAGAATTATGTATTGAGAGGGGTAGTCAGATGGCTTTTAGAATCAAAATGAAATATTATGAAACACAAAGCACTTGCATGTACACATGCTTACTCATAATTATGTATGCATTTGAAAACTCCAATGAATTAATTATTTAAAGAAACTATCATTGCAATAATTTTCTTAATAACAAACTTATAGGAAAAAAAATTATTTATACGTTTGTTATTTTGTTGAAAAATATTAATGATTTTTTTGAATACTTTTTTAGATATAACTAAGTTAAAATTACAAAATAATTCTTAATTTAAAATATGATTTATATGAAAATTAAATTAATTTTTTTTAGAATTAAATTAAATTTAAATTATGCTTTCATATTGTATCTATAATATATTTTAGCCTCTTAAATAATTATACTTAAATTTTGGAAGAAAAAAAAACTTTATTTAGCACTCACAAATCAAAATACCAACAAACTTGTGCAATACACTAAATCCCAAGATTATATAATTATTACTTGACCAACAAATAACAAAGCAATAGTTAATGAAATGGATTCAAATTACACCTGGTGTGGTGTAACTCCGTATGAGTTACACTTTTTTTAAAACCATTAATTTCCATTATTCTGATAGTTATAGAAAAAAGAAGTTTGACTTACCTCCAATATTTTTTTAACTGGACATGTTCTTTTATTTTAAATATACAATGATAAGTGGTAATGAGTTTTAATCTCTACATTTTATTTAATTAGTAAATAATGTGGCAGGTTCTCATTAAAACAAAAAGAAATTCCAATTAAAAAAGTACTGAAGATAAGCAAATCCTAAAAAAATAATATTGCCTTATCGTCATCCTTTTAGAAGGATACCAGGTAAAATTTAAAGTCGTCTCATAGTCAACACAACCGTCAAGAATCATTTTAGGAAACTATCTTTCCAATTAATCTCTCAAAAAACTTGTAAAACAACTTCTCTTTTTTCAAACCGGAATTAAGAATGCAGGGGGTAGATGTGGTAGGTACTAGGTAATATCGTATATACTTTGTTAAATACTATACGTAATATTTCTCACCAAAATTCTAATACCACAAATTAATAGAATTACAACTTTTCTAATAATTATTCACATGTCTGATTATGATTGGTAGAAAAAATGGTAAATCATATGAAAAGTATAACCAAACTTTTTTCTTTTTGAAAAGACTAACCAGACTTTATACAGCTGGTTGGAAACGAAGTTAGTTGAATTGCATTCTCAAAAAACGAAAAAAAAGTTCGTTGAATTTTTTTATTTATTTTGTTTGAATCTATGAGGAATCATAAATACGTCACTAGCTACTCTATTATGCAGAAATTTTAAATATCATTGGTGGAATCAAGAATAATGCATGGATTAACAAAACTAAGCATGTCTCACTCTTCAAAAAAATGCAAATTAATTTATCAAAAGTCTATGCTTGGATAGCAAAGCAATGAGGTTTAATAATGTTTAATTTCACCCTTCAAACTAATCTTGTTTAATTAAAAAAATATACACTCTTGACCTGTCCCTTTCTATATTTGATTGGTAGCCAAGTAATATTAGAGCATTCCCATCAGGTATGCCAGATGCTATATATTTGGCATTTAGCACAACAAACACCAAAAAGCCATTCACATGAGATGTTCTAAATGCTATATTATTTGGCACACATGAATAATACCGTTCCATCTTTGGAACGATATAGACAAAAATGCTATAAATTTTTTTTTTTTCATTTTCTCTCTCTTCTTATATGATTTTCTTTCTTCTCTCTCTTTCTTTTTTTCTTTTTTCTTCTACACCTCTTCCTTCATCTTCTGTCACTCTTTCTTTCTTTTCTTTTTTTCTTCTTTCTTCTCTGAAATCTTTATCTCTCCCTTTTTTCTTTTTTCTTTTTCCCTGTCACTTTCTCTACGCCTCTCTCTCTCTCTCTCTCTCTTCTTTTTTCTCCACCTAGGCCATTGCCATTGAGATTGGCCGTCATCGTGGAGTTCGGCCTCATCGATGAGGTTGACTGGTGAAGATCGTATGTGAGTTTGGGCGGTTTTTTTTTTTTTTTCAATTGTGGATTCAATGTGATTGTGGGTGGTGGTGGAGTTAGGTTGATTCCATGTGATTTGGGTTGTATAAATGGAGTTGATTCATCTCTTCCTTTTTTTTTGAGATTTTTGCATTGATTTTGGGAATTTTTTTTTTTCAAAAAGTAGTATTGGGTGGTGGTGGTGGTTGGTGGATTGTTGTTGGTGGTGGTGAGTTATACCCATGGGTGGTGGTGGCAGGCTGTGCTTGTGCATGGTGGTGGGTTTCTTACAGTTCTATGCTTGTGTTTGTGTAGGGTGGTGGGTTTTTGTTTTGTATTTTTTTTTTATATTGATGGTTTTTTTAATGTTATTTTAATATTTTAATATATAGAATTGAAAAAATAGAAGATGTGATGTACGGTGAATTGTAGAATGGTGTGTTAAAATAATAAAATAAGCTTTTTGATGTGTCAAAATGACATATTTATAGAACACATGATGAAAATGCTCTTAGAGAATTTCTTTGTAAATCCAACAACCCAAGAATTCGTTGATAACTATGCTAGATAATTTATATTCCACCAAAAAAACTACCAAATTAAAAATGACTCAAAAGCATTAAATTTAGCATTTTATCTTACAATTTCTTGTGGTGACATATTGTGATCAAAACAACAATATTTTCTCATGAGTCCACCTTTACATCACTTCTATTATACACCATTCACAATATATCACATCAACAATTGTGAAGAGTGAAATATTTTCACATCAACAATTATGAAGAGTGAAATAACATGGAATAATTTGTAGTCTTAAATTCTATTTTTTTTTAGATACAAAATTACTATTACGTAGATTTTTTTTTTTTTTTTTTTTTGTTTAGAAAAACTATAGAAACAAAAAATTTGACAAAACTTTTCACTTCCATTAATTGGGCAAATTGAAGTGGTAAGTAAAAATGTGATGTTAATGGTGGACCTATATGAGAATTAGTAAAAATTTGTCAACTCAACTGTTGTAAAAAAAGTTATGAAAATTTTTGTGTATTGCTTTTTTTTTAAAAAAATACTATATCCACAACATTTTTATAACAAATCTTAAGTGTTAAGTTGTTACTAGTTATAATTTGAATGCACTACTGAAATTACTTTTTTATCCACCAAAAATAGCCAGTAACAACCTGACACTTGGGGGATTCGTTGTGAAAAATGTTTTGGATGTAGGATTTCTCTCTCTTTTTTGTTTTTTTTTTAATTTGATAAAAAAATATTTTTTTATTTATTGGCTAGTATTTGAGTTTAATAAATACTATTACAATGAAAGAAATAACCCTATTGGTAAAATTTGGGGTCTTTTTACACTTGGGGGCCTTAGACAACCATCTCATTAGTCTATACCATCGAGTCGGCCTTGTATCTAAACAAGAGAGAGAGAGAGAGAGAGATGTGATATCTTAAAGTGGTCATCATTTTAATCATCAAAGAAATAAAGTCAAAAAAATCTTCATGGAAGATACGACTTCTTTTCCTGACTAAGTATGTGTTTGACAAAAATTATTTTTGCCAACTTATTTTACTATTCAACTTATTTTTACTATTATTCATGGGCCCCACTGCACTTTTTGGTACTATTTATAGGTCTCACTATACTATTTCAGCTAATTTTTACTTTTATCTATAGTACTTTTAGCAAAAAAATTTCTATTTTAGCAAATAAGCGGATCCCAAATAGACCCTAAAGCAGCGTCTCCAGAGAGTGAATGTGTGATAAAGAAAATAAATAAAAATAGAAGGACCATTGGTCATCTTATTTTGTGTAGTGAAAGACGAAATAATGGTTACATTTTTTGCTTTTGAGAAGTCTTATGTTAGGATTGGTCCACGTGATCTAAGGGCGGGGGTAGGGGTTTGAGAGGGGGCAATTGCCCCCCTAACCTCACCCAAACCCCCCCCCCCCCCCCTTATATATATATATATATATATATATATATATATATATTTCTTTTAGATTTAGTATTTGTTTTGTATAAGTTTTTGTTTGCTTTAAGCTTATGGTCTTCAACTTTAAAATTGCATGTAATTGTGTTACGGGGTTGTCACTCTTGGCTCCAATTGTAATATACTCTTCTTGACTTGTGATTAGTAAGAAGCTCTTTTAACTTCATATAATAATTACCATATATTGATTGTTTTATTTAACATTTACTTGTTTGAAAAATATACTTATAGTCACTTATGAAGTATCTTAAATACAACAACATTTATACTAAATATAGCGTTACGTACAAGGGAAAAAAAAAAAAAAAACTTAACACTTACCTTATATTTATATGTTAATCAAATTTTTTGTTAAATTAGTTAAGTATTTTTTTTATTATACTAATTAAAAAAATTAAAATTAATTTTCTTTCCAATTCTTTATTTTTATCTTTTTTCTAAATTAAAATCCTAGCTCCGTGACGTGGTCAATGAGAGGGAAAAATTTGACCAAATGTAATATTCTTGGTTCAGTTACAGTTATGCTTTGCACCTTGGGTGGTTGATGCTGGTTTTTCGTGGGCCTTGTTGACCAAAAGCATCTTTTTGAAACTGTCCAAAGCTCTATTTTGTCGACCTCAGTTTTGGTTTGTCGACAAAAATTTCCTTTTTGAATTAGAAAATAGACTTCAAATCTAATTATTTAAATAAGAAAGAGTGATTCATGTAATTAAATGTAAAGGGAATTATGCATAAACTTAATAAACTAAAAGCTAATAATTTCTCGAGTCCTACGACACGTATCTAAAATTAACATTTTCTTATATAAAGAACCATAAGTTAACTGAAAAAATTTAACTTTAAATATGCCTTATGTAGGAGTATGATCAGAAATAAGGCAATCGGTTGTTTGATTGAATGATTCATACAAATTACAAAAAAAAAAAGAGGGTTTAGGGTTGGAGGGATAAAAACAGCTTTAGGGCCTTAACTCATATCAATATATCATATTAGTAACTTGAAAGAATGGCCAAATTACAATCTACTCACTTATGTAGTTTGGCCAAAATTTAAATTTTCTATCTATGATTTAAAATTTGACATTTTACCCACCTAATATTAGCGTAGTTAGATTTCTGTAATTCACCTCTAATTTAACTTTAAATCTGCCTTATGTAATTTTGCTCTACTCTTATGTCTCTTCTCTAAAAACACAAAAAACATAAAAATAAAAAATAAAAAAAAACTATCCATTGGAACACTTGTATCATAGAATTTTAAATCACTAGTAAGCAATTTAAATTTTGGTCAAACTTTAGGTGGTATAAAGTGTCAAATTTTAAACCATAAATAGATAGATAAACAACTTAAATTTTAACCAAATCACAAACAGGTAAGTTATAATTTGCTAGAAAGAATTAAACAAAATAGGATTGGTTTTAAAAATGTTTGTATGTGTATAATGAGAAAGCCGAAACAACTGAGGTCAGCATTACAAATCAAGACGTCGATACTGAGATACTTTAATGAACTAATAAAAATATCAATCTTTGGTAGTTATAACTTATATGTCGTTTCCATCTAGTTTTGAAGGACATGTCAATTTTCAGATAATAATGGTAGGTCAGCTAGGATGGTTCTTTATTAGGTGTAGTGCTCATCTACACGTTTCTTGACGGCTTTAATTGCAGCACGAGTCAAAAGAAAGAAAAGCAATTATAACACATTAGACTATTCATTTTTAAAAATATTTTATAGAACACATGTTGTGTCATTTTTAGGACACACGTTAATAAATTTTTTTTAAAAAATATGCTTTTTGATCCATGGAGAAATAGCTTCAAAGTCAACTAAATGCGCTACGTATGTAGCAGACATCTCATTTTTATTGTTTAAAGTTCATCAAGTTTGTTGAAATGTACGTGGGATCTCTATATTAGCGTTGAAATGTAGAATCTCTTTAATCCTAGTTTGTCATTTGGTTTGCTCCTTAAAAAAACTAAAATAAAAAATAAGAAAACACTGAAATATGTTGTTTTGACTTTATTCTTATTATTTCGTTGACGATGAGTAAATTTGAGCATTGAATATATATTTTTGTGTGTGTATTAGTAATCTTAAAACAATATAAAAATACTGTGTTTCAATAGACAAGCCGAAACGGGCATTGAAACAAAATTGAAAACTTTGACGAAAATTGTTGACTAGTTCAAATATTGAAACTCTAATAAAAATTACAGATAAAAATTACAATACTGCTCCCATTAAAACTCAATTACAAAAAATTTTAAAAAAATAAAGGAGTTACATTATTAATTTAAAAACTATTTTATAATATTATATATATATATATATATATATATATTTATGAAAACCATGGAAAATTAAGAACATAATTCTTGATATTATCATGTTCCCAATCCTCCCTTCAGATGGGTTGCGAGAGAAGCAAAAAGAGCAGCCCACAATTTAACCTAATAGACTTTTGAGATCATTTATATCATGTAGGCTCTTTTGATTTTGGTTGTTGCCCTCTATTTGAATGATGTTCTCAGGGAGGCGGCCTATTGCCTATAGCTTTGTAATTTTTTTTTTCTTTTATTCAGTAAAATCTTTCAGCGCACACACCAAAAAAAAAAAAAATCTGGGTCTTAGATGATGTTCATTCATCATATAATGATATAACTTAAAGCAAAATTTTATTATTTAATTTTGTTAAATATTTTGTTAGTTTATATATGATTTCTTTTTTAACTAAAAGCAGTAAAAAATTAATTCAGATATATATTATTCTGGATTAAGTTATGCATTGCATGAAGAAAGGGCACTCTTTTTGCCCTAAAACTAGTGGTTCATCATCAAGTGTCTTTTGTTATATATGTTTGAAGGAGACTCCAAGTATATTATATATTTAAACTCTTCATCAACCTCCCACCAACGCATCTGACTTTCTAATGTCTTTTCTACCTAATGTTTTGGTTTCTTTGGTACATTAATTTAAACAAATGTTTTAAGTTTTTAAATAACATTACATGTATTTTCATACATTTTTTCACGTACACGTATTTTCAAAAAAACTGAAAATTGTTGTTTAAACACACGTACTAAACGTGCCCAAGCACCCTTGTATGTTGGGATTTTTGTATTATAAAAAGACAATTAATTTCTTGGCCCACACTATTGCATGTTTGTAAGTGAAATGGGCTCCTAAACATTTCTTTTCTCCCCCTACTGGGGGTCCCTTTCCTGGGCACAAGAGATGAATTTGAGCCCTACCCGTCTCTTCCTTTTGATTTATAATATCCTTAATTAAAAAAAAAAATACAATAGTAATTAATATTTAGAAAAGTACCTTAATTTTGAAGACAAAGTAATCGTTAAATTGTAATAAAGGTTACCCACTAACCATGCTAAACCACCGAATCCAAACTTCTGGAAAAGTTATCAAAATTGTTATAGGCTTATAGTCATTGTTATAGACTTATATTCCACTGTAGCGATTACTCAAAAAATTTTAGTTTTAGTTTTAGTTTTTAATTTTTTTTTTTTAGTAGCGTGCGTTTTTTGTGTTTTGGTTGATAAGGTGAAATGTCATAGCCATTATTATCAGAATTTGTATGTTTTTAGACTCCTTAAACACAAGTTAATTAACCTAATTATTTAGCCAAGTGAATACTTAGGTTTATTATTCAGATCTAGGTTAAAACAATAAATTCATATTATGTAAAGCAGCAGAAAATAAAAAATACAAGGATCTAATGACCCAGGAAAACAAAACCGGTAAAAAACTTAGGGAGGATTTAACTTAACTATCCTCAAAGTAAAAATAGATCCACCATAAAAAAAATTGAAATTTTTACAATAGAATTTAGACCACTAACATCTTATTGCTACCTTGAGTAGAAAACTTACTATCACGACCACGTGACAGCGCTTTGAGTCAATGGACTACTTCTTTCCTTGATCTGCAGCAGCTACAAGTTCTCTTTCTTGTAACTTTGAGACACCTCTCAAAAGTTTTGTATCTTCTTGAAAGTTCTATATGCAGCAATTGAAACAATCATCAAGTTCTGGATGTGAATCTTGATTTTGATAGCTCAATATGTGTGTATGAAGGTAAACACCTCTAGATCTCACAAAAGATTCAACACATAACTCAATAAAGATTCTAGAGAGCTTTTGGGTAAAAATCCTAGATCTACAAAAGATGCACAATCTTCTCTCTCTAAAAAACCTCTTAAAAACGTGTTTAGGATTTCCTTTATATACTAAAAGAAGTAGATCTAAAACCCTAATCCTTAATGGGCTTGAACTGCTGTTTGGGCTAACTTAAAATTCTGCAGATACGTGTTTTGATCAGTTGAGCTTGTTTTTCGATCAATCGAATCAGGCAGATTTCGAATTCTTCTTTCTACAACTTGTATGTTCTTGAATCTTGACTTGTTTTACCTTGAGCATTTTCTAATAATACCTATAGACTCTAGGATCTGTATCTAGATAAGTTTGTGTTCATGATTTGCCAATTGTTCTAAATTTTTAGAATCTGACAGAATTGAAAGGTTATAGCCATTGTTATCCAAATTTATTGTATGGGTCCCTGTCAAATTTATCACTCCAAATACGAGTCAATATAAATTGAAAGTTGAAACTGACCGGCGGTACCAAATTATAGAGCTTGCAATGTCTCCTTTGTTTTTTTCTTCAAAAAAAAACAAAGCATTTTCTCTCCACTATTTTTTTCCGGAGTACCCCAACCACGTGAAGTTGTTGCCTTTTTAATTTTTTTTCTTTTTTATGGTAAGACGTATATTTTTTATAATAAGTATTTTGATTATATCATTTTTAAAATAAGTTAAACACAATAGTGTTAGTGATGAGCCTATATAATAATTAATATTAATAATATGTCAACTCAATCATTGTAAAAATTTATATGTAATAATTCATAATATCTTTTCATGATTCCTTCCCAAAACCAAAATAATAATAATAATAATAATAATAACCAGTTGCTAACCCGTGCAATACACAAGAATCTACCTATTTATGAGGTACTAAAATAATTTTATAAAATCTTAAATTGATTAAGAAACTACACCATTGCATGATTTGCTCTTGTATGATTTCAATTTGTGTTACAATTTGATGAAGAAGCCATTGCTTGAACGTGCAATGACTTATTCAAAATTTCAGATATTAAAACTTCTGATGAAAGACCAAAAATATTAAAGAATTAGATGATAAACTGCTTAGAAGTAATTGAAACAAAACAAAATATATATGACTAAACAATAGAGAAATATAAGAGAAAGATAAGTTTTTATTTTTATTTTTATACAAGATAGAATTTCTATCTAGCCTAATCTAAGTGTATATGTATGTGAAACTTCTTCTTGGAGACTTGAACCTCAGCCTTTGCCTCCCACACCTCACAAGCGAGTGACCACCGCACCAAGAGTGTGTAATGGGTTAAGAGAAAAATTAGTTACATTCAAAAGAATAATCTATGGCTATAACTAAAAAATATTAAAGAATCATAAGATTTACTTCCTATAAATTTTTGAAACAAAACAAAATGTATATGATTACACAATAGAGAAATATAAAAGAAAAAATGATTTCCTTCAAAAGAATAATACATGGTATAGTCATTGAAATCAGCTAAACATGTTTAAATATTGCAAAAACTAACACATATTCAGATGTTAAAACTTCCAAAATGCCAAAATATATAATTAAAGAATAAGTTATTGAAACAATTCAAAAAAATATATGACTATTCAAAAGAGAAATATAAGAAAAAGAAAAAAGTACATGAACCCATAAAACAATAAGTTTTAAATTTTAACAGGTCTAAACTTTAAACGATGAAAAACAATCATCAATTCTATAATTATTTAAACAATAAAATTGTAATCTTAAAAAAAAAAAGCAAATTATTACAATAATACCTATCACGCTTCACGCAGTCCTTTTTATTATAATTTTTTTTCAACCCTATTTAATTGGCCGGCTCAATACTTTTCAAATAATTCAAATTAAATAAAAACCAAAAAGTAAAAAAAAATAAAAGTATTGGAAAAGGAAATACTCTATGTGGCCAAGAAGCACATTGCCTTTCCTCTTGTGTACATAGTTTATTCATCAGAAAAGAGGAAGACAAAACTCTTGTGTGTGTGTGTGTGTGTGACAACACAACAGAGAAATATAAGAGAACAATATGTTACCATCAAAAGAATAATTCAAATGTTAAAACTTTTGAAAGACTAAAAAACATTAAAGAATCATAAGATTTACTTCCTATAAATTTTTGAAATAAAACAAAATGTATATGATTTCACAATAGAGAAATATAAAAAGAAAAAGTGATTACCTTCAAAACAATAATACATGGTATAGTCATTGAAAAAAAGTCCAAAAAATATGGTATAGTCGCTAACATTTCCTCTTGTGTACATAGTTTATTCATCGGAAAAGAGGAAGACAAAACTCCTACTCTTGATAAGAACTCTATTTTGATTCTGTGCTGACTCCACCATAAAATAATTTCTTTTTTTTAACAAAGTAGATGAGAAGAAAATAATATAAGAAGAGCTCATACCTCTACTCGGCTTTAAAAAAAAAATATTGGGGTTTGCTTTGCTTTTAATAGTGTTCATGATTAACCTCACAAATTTGGAAATAAATTATCAATGTTTGAGTTTGAGTATAAGTTGGATTTGTTAGAAAGATAGAATTTTATTCCTTATTAAGTTTGGACTAAATAAAAATAATTTTATTTAAATATCGACCTGAGGTGAAAAATTGTAGGAGCTCCAGAGATTTCGATTATAATAATAACTAGTTGCTAACCCCTGCGATGCATGGGAAAATTCTAGAAATGCGAAATATTTTTTTTAATGAAATTAAATGCATTTTTTGTTGGGTTTAGAGAAATTTAACTTAAATGGACCTTTTCGCTTTGGATTTTAAGGAATAACTCACACAAAAGGGAAACTACAAATTGCATTAGAATCTGAGTTGGTCAACCAAGATAGGTGTGTGTGTGTGTGTGTGTGTATAAATGGACCTTTTCGCTTTGGATTTTAAGGAATAACTCACACAAAAAGGAATATACAAATTTTATTAGGATTTGAGCTGGTCAACCAAGGTAGGTGTGTATGTGTGTGTGTGTGTATGTGTGTGTGTATAGTGACCTTGTCACGTATTTCTTAACCTGCCAACAATGCAAATTATTGTTCATTTGAAGCAATTCTAAGAGAAATACATGACTTAATGACACATTGAATAGTAAGATGCAGCTTAGTGACCACGGGCCATCATCAAATAGTTTATGCCAATTCATTTATTCTATTATTCCAATACATGTACAATAGTTACTCTTGTAGGTCTTTTGTCAAATACCTAACAGATATAGCCAAGAAATAGAACTTGACTGATGTAATAAAAAATAAAATAAAAAAAGAAAGCAAAGAATGAAAAAAACTTATGTAATTTAATTCAATACATAAGAATTGGGCATGAGGATATAACCTTATTGCAACTGATGAACACCACTGTTAGTCTAGCAAATCCATCTCAAAAAGATACTTAATGGTCATTGCAATCTTCTTCCACACACTCATAAGAGAAAAATGTATAACAGAAGGTGCATAATGGTAAAATACAGTGTTTTTTTTTTTTTTTTAAAGAGAAACACGTTGCTAAAATTTGGTTAAAATCAAATGAATAAATTGTGTAGCCATAGAACGATAGAATTAGATGTGTCCCTACTACCCAGGCCACGCATGAGCCGCCTTCATCTAAGATGTTTTGGAATATAGTAGAACCCTCAAAAATTTTGAAGAGAAATAAGTTGTAAAGATAACATTGTGTTGCGGCAAAAGAAGATATATAAATTAGTATGGACAGAAAATACCATATCAGTAGCAGATCATAGACTTTATGCACAAAGTATGGACAGAAACTGCAGATAAATTTTTATGAGAGAAATATGTGTTCTTATCACCAATTGAATAAAAAGACTGCTTTGTCATCCAAGAATGTTATTTGTTCAAGGATCACAGCTCTGCAAACTTTTTTTCACTCTTCAATAGGTTGATTTATAAGTTTTTTGGGTCTCATTGGAGAGAGAGATAGATAGAGATTGGAGCGAGAGGGAAGGAAGGAGGTAGTTGAAGGTTTCACTGTGTGTTTTTTTAGGGTTTTCAGAAACTTGGAGTTGGCTTGAAGATGGGCAAAGAATCAAGTTTGAGGGAGGAGAATTTTTTTTTTTTTTTTTTGTATTATTGGGTTTCATCGGGTTTTAGAGAAAAAAAAAAGATTTTTTTTAAAAATCATGTTGACATGGAAAATTGTGGTGCCAGCAGAGGCTTTAGTTATATAATAAGCTTCAGTTATATAATAATAATAATAATAATAATAATAATAATAATAATAATAATAATAATTTTATTATTGGATGAGCTAATACAGTAAAGTAGGGATTGCCATATTAGTTTGATATAAATTTACAATTTTAACCAATATTTATAAATTTAATAACACTTTTTTTTATACATAAATACAATAGAATCATACTAATTGGTTTTTAGTGTAGATAAGATTTGATCTCGATATCTCTTATTTAACGATAAGAAATTTTATAAAAAAATACTCACTTTCTAAACTTTAAGGTAATGCCTATTACACCCCTAAATTTTTTAATTTTTCCAATTTGCTCCTTAAACTTCACATATGTGTTAAGTAGATACTTCTCTCAGCTGTCAAAATTTAACAGTCAACTCACGATGGTACGAAAAAAACACCAGAGGATTCGATTAAGAGGGAGAGGAAGTTAGGGTCCAGTTTTTTGAGAAAGAGAGAGAGAGAGAGAGAGAAATGTAAAAAATAATTGTCTCATTAAAATATGTTTAGAATAACATTATTAATGTAGTTTGGAACGTTCTTGGTCAATATACTCTAGAAATATCTTTGGGATTTATTTTCCTGTCCCTTTTTGGTTACTTTCACATCTTTGGTCAATATACTCTAGAAGTCTAGAAATCTCTTTGAGATGTAGGGTCGGTATGGATAGAACTTATTTTCTTGAAATTGAAAATTAAAAACTGAAAATGTTGTAGCAAAATAATTTTTAAATATATGAATAGTACCGTGAGACTCATAATTAATGAAAAGTAGTTAAAAAGTGAAATTTGTGGGTCTCATAAACAGTACACGATACACTGTTTACTGTTAAATTAGTCAAAAGTTGCGGCTACTGTTCATAAACAGTGTATGAACAGTAGCCGTAACACCTTTGGTCAATAAACTCTAGAAGCACTTGCAGCTTGGTGGAGAGTTGTCGGCATTGTTAGGGGGTGTGGGTTATAACCCAGCTCCATCTCAATTCTTCCCTTTCATTCTTTTCTTTTTTCTTTCACGTGATGTGAAGTTTTTGTTAACTATTTAATGGCGAAGTGATAAAAATTTCTATTTGGCATATGTGTAAAGTTTAAAGGGCTAAATTGGCCAAATCAAAATTTTAGGAGGGTGTACTGGTCAACATATTAAAGTTTAGGAGAGTAAAGACATTTTTTTCCTCTATAATATATATAATATATTTGACTTTTGATTGAAGTCGGAAAATTTTGTTATATAATTTTTTTTAAACATCATTATTCGGATGTATATGTTTCTATTTAATTTTAAATTATATTTTATATTTAAAGTCTCCATTAGAATCTTGCCAGAATTAAACTAAAAAACTATTAATAATTATCATAATTATTTCATTCATATTTAGGAAAAAAAAATTAAGAACTACCGCAATTATAAAAATAAAAGACACCAAAAAAATTATATTTTGTTAAACTAATACATGAGTTAATAACTTCTATCAATTTTTTTTTTGTGAGAAGAACTAGTATCAAAATTGTTGGCTTTGGTTGAAATTGAAGGAACAATGATTTGATAAGTTTCTGTAAAATTTTGCTAACAAAGATTTTTTTTTTTTTTTTCCTAAGAGGACAAGAAGTTTTTTTCTTTTGTTTTCTTTTCATGAATAGGAACGGATAATGGAGTTAGTAATTTTTTTTCATCATCTCTTTCAATTGATTACATAATGCACCTGTCAAAATATAAATGACAGCCCTTAGACTTGTCCATGCACATATTGAAACTACAAATAGGTACTCAGGTACTAACCCTTGTCAAACTAAAACAGCCTACCATTGCTTCCAACACCAGCAAAAAACTATAAAAAGCATTTGCTATAAAAGCCGAGGGAGGGAATCTCTATAGAACCAGCACCAAGAGAAGGAAGACAAAGAAAAATGGCAAAAAGCAAAGTGCTGGTTGTAGGGGGAACTGGGTATCTAGGGAAGAGGTTCGTGAAGGCAAGTTTGGCTGAGGGTCATGAGACGTACATCCTACACAGAGCAGAGATAGGTGTTGATATTGAAAAAGTTCAAATGCTTTTGTCATTCAAGGAGCAAGGAGCTCACCTTGTTTCTGGTTCCTTTACCGATCACCAGAGTCTTGTGAAGGCTATCAAATTAGTTGATGTTGTTATCTGTACAATATCTGGAGTTCACATCCGAAGCCACCAAATTCTCCTTCAACTTAAGCTTATTGATGCCATCAAAGAAGCTGGTAATGTAAAGGTATACATATATATATATATATATATATATATATATATATATATATATATATATATATATATATATATATAAATTTTGCAATTCTATATTTTACTTGCCAATCTAAACCAAAACCCAATATATTGTATCTGTTGTAAAACTGGTGCATTATAAATTTTGTATGTTTTTGTTTGTTCCGATCATTTCAGTTTGTTTGGGCATCCGGCTGAGTGGATAAGATTTTTATTTTATTTTCTTTCTTTACATGTTAGCCATATATATAATATAAATTTTACAACATAATTTTTTTTTTCTCCTCCTCTCAAATAGTCAAATGTTATTGTATCACTGTCACATCTCTTTTCTTTTACTTTTTTTTTCCTCCTTGTTTTTTTTTCTCATTATCTTACTTAATTTTCCTTTCTAAAAAAAAAAAACTGCTTACTTTTTTTGGAATCTTTTGACTTTTCTTCTTACTCTTTCCATAACACATAATAATCGGTGTTAAAAATTCTATTTATTTTAACATAAAATTTATTTTTTCTATTTTATTACATAATTACTTATCAAAATATCAAAAACACCTACATCCATTATATCATTTATTATACATTACATTTCATTAAATTATTATTTCTTTATCAAAATTTTATTACTCTCTAAAATCATCTCCTTATGTATATAAGTAAAGAAATATTAAAAAATAAATTTATATGTGAATAGTAACGTGATATTTATACAATTAGGGTAGCAATATATAATCTAAATTTACATAAGTTTATATGAGTTGATGTAAGTAATTTTTAGAGTTGGACATGCAAAATTTACTCTTTATGTTATTATACATAAACTGATATATGTACTCTTTAGATGCCATGGGGGGCTAGGGATGGGCCCCCTAATTTTTCAAAAATTCCCACTCTCTCATATATTTTTGGCCTGTGGAGGATGTGTCTCATGACCTTATTTTCTAATATAACAAAAATTATGGAAGATGTACGTTTGAAGGTCATTTAAATATTTTGTTCTATGTTAGAAAATATTATATGTTAAATAAAATTAAAAACATAGTATTATATATATATATATATATATATATTCCCTTTCTCTCTCAATAAAATGAGTCTTATTCCTCTTTTTTTATCTTTTTTTTTAATATATTTTTTCTATTTTAAATTAATATGGTATAAACGTGATATAATATATTTGATACATCCATCCGTATAGGTTTTGTTGGTTTTTCATTAATTCGTTTACATGACAAGTTTTTTTTTAAACGTTGGTAGAGATTTTTGCCCTCTGAATTTGGCACCGACCCTGCTAGAATGGAGGATGCATTAGAACCTGGGAGAGTGACATTTGATGACAAAATGATTGTAAGGAAAGCCATTGAAGATGCTCAAATACCCTTCACATATATTTCTGCAAACTGTTTTGCTGGTTACTTTCTTGGTGGTTTGTGCCAGCCCGGTAAGATCCTCCCTTCAAGGGATTCAGTGGTATTGTTGGGAGACGGAAATAAAAAAGGTATTTCCATTACAACCTTATTAGTTTTGCATTGTACAGAAGATCAGAACCATGAAAGTACAGTCATTTTTTACCACACTACTCTAGTTGCTGCTATATAAATTTATACAAGATAACAATGATGCTGATTAATTTATCTCTAACCTTCTTCCTTTTCTACTCTTAATCAACCGCTAATGCATTTTAAATCATTGTTGACATATTATATATCTTTGGGTTCTAATGTACTTGATACTTAATGTGGCAGCAATTTATGTGGATGAAGATGATATAGCAATGTATGCCATCAAAACTATAGATGATCCTCGAACCCTCAACAAGACAGTATATCTAAGGCCACCTAAAAATATCCTATCTCAAAGAGAAGTTGTTGAGACTTGGGAGAAACTAATTGGCAAAGAGTTGCAAAAGTCCTCCATACCCAAGGAACAGTTTTTAGCTTCCTTAAAAGGTATGATTGATGCTTGTTTAATTTTTAAGACATTTTACAAAAACACACCAAAGGTTCCTTCACCCTATTTGGTGGCTTGGTCACCAACTTGGTGAGCTGGTCAGTCGAAGTAACAACTTCGACAATCAGTGTCGTTGCTTTGGTAATCGGTGCCAACAATCTGTAATTGAAGCTGTTAATTCAGGCGGTCCGGTCACCGGACTTCATTTGATGCAAAAGTCTTATGTTGGTTCGGGTGATTTAGTCATCGACAGCTGAGCCATCAGTTTTGGCTCTTTGCTTGAAAAATTTTACTTATCATACTAAACACTTGAAAATATTTTACTAAAAATGTTTTATATGTAAAATATTTTATATTTGAAAATATTTTACTTTAAAAAAATATGGAGCATTTTAAAAAGTTCCATGGTCCCACTTGGACCCTAAGTCCACCTTTTTCTTATCAAGATTTGAACAATTGTCTTATATATATATATATATATATATATATATATATATATGTATATTTTTTTTCACTCATGTGTCAAATTTAATTAAAAAATTACCAATTTTTTTCTATGGTTTAAAAGATAAAATGAAAAATGCTAAAAAGGGGAAGAAACAAAAAGTCAAGAGTTTCAATGAAAGTGAAAATAAAAAAGGTCTCAATATGACTAATTATATTTTTATTTCAAAGTTTTTACTGTGTTTATGTTACATGTTTTCTTAAATTCTGATACGGTTTTTCTTTCTCAAAAAAGGACTAGAGTACGCAGAGCAAGTTGGACTTATACATTACTATCATGTTTGTTATGAGGGGTGTCTTACAAATTTCGAGATAGGAAATGATGCAGTAGAAGCTTCTGAGCTTTATCCAGAGATCAAGTATACTATGGTGGAAGAATACATGAAACGCTATTTATAATTAAGTACACATTGTTGTTGCATAATCTATTTTAGGATTGATGGACTTTCATCTATCCTTCTCTTTCTCCTTTATTGCTTAGAATTAAAAAAAAAAATTGTCCTGTAATGAAGAGGTGGACATTTGCCCCCTCAACTTAAATAAGACCAATTTGTTTTTCAATATAATATTATATACCATTATGTACTTGCCCTGAAAATATACTTTCTTCTCTTTTTTTTTCTTTTTTTTTTATACATACAATAACATTTGAATTAAATTTATTACTACTTTATAATTGATTGTTCTTTACCTTCAAGTCAACCCACTAATAGTTTATATTTGATATATAGACATAATTCGATTACAAATCCATTATTTGGTGGTAAAAAGCATTACTTCTTGAAATAATTAAAACTCATACATAACACGATTTTTAATTATATAATAATTGGATAATTAGCCACTGTTTCAATATATTCATTGCAAATAAAAACAAAATTATAAGATAATTAACTACTAAAACCTTGTTATTTAGCTCCAAAATTTTAAATCCTTTCGTGTCACTAAACCTAACATTTATAAATATATATCAAGAAAAAAAATCTTTACTTGTCTCTAAATCCCAATATTCCTAACAGCTTCTCTTCCCATCATTTAGCCTCCAAACTTAAATTGAGAAATCTAAATTACTAATCATTGTCTGTATTTTTTTCTTGCTGACTTTTTTACATTCAAGATTGGATTAAAATGTCACATGTGATTGCTCAAAATGCATTCTAGGCTAACAATTTTTATTTTGAAGAAATTTACTTGCACTATTGTGCAGATAGAACCAGATTTACACGCCACCCGGGGGGTTAAGAACCAAAATGATGTGTGTGTGTGTGTTTGAAAACACTAATGAATAATTATTTTAAGAAGCACTATTATTGTGATCATTAGAAAGAATTATGTATTGGGAGGGGCAGTCAAATGGCTCTTAGAATCAAAATGAAATATTATGTAACACAAAGCACTTGCATATACACATGCTTACTCATAATTATGTATGCATTTGCAAACTCCAAGGAATTAAATATTTAAAGAAAATATAATTGCGATAATTTTCTTAATAACAAACTTATTGGAAAAAAAAATTATGTATACGTTTGTTATTTTTTTGAAAAAGATTAATGAATTTTTTAAAACTTTTTTAGATATAACTAAATTAAAATTACAAAATAATTCTTAATTTAAGATATGTTTTATATGAAAATTAAATTTTTTTTTTTAGAATTAAATCTAATTTAAATTATGCATTCATATTGTATCTATAATATATTTTTAGCTTATTCATTAATTAGGTAATGTTTGTCAGTCAGTCCCGGATTTAGCGTACAACTTTTTTTTTTTTTTTTTCAAACTGGAATTAATAATGTGAATAAAAAAAAAAAACTGGAATCAATAATGCAGGGGGTATATTTTGTTATATACTATAGTATACTATACGTAATATTTCTCACCAAAATTCTAATACCACAAACTAATAAATCTACGACTTTTCTAGAAATTATTCACATGTCTGATTATGATTGGTAAAAAAATTGGTGAATCATATGAAATGTATGACCAAACTTTTTTCTTTTTGAAAAGACTAACCAGACTTTTAACAGCTGGTTGGAAACAAAGTTAGTTGAATTGCATTCTCAAAAAAGAAGAAGTTAAGTTGATTTTTTTTTTTTTTGAATCTATGAGGAATCATAAATACGTCACTACTCTATTATGCAGAAATTTTAAATATCATTGGTGGAAAATCAAGAATAATGCATGGATTAACAAAACTAAGCATGTTTCGCTCTTCAAAAAAATGCGAATTAATTTATCAAAAGTCTATGCTTGGATAGCTAAGCAATGAGGTCTAATAATGTTTAATTTCACCCTTCAAACTAATCATGTTTAATTAAAAAAAATATACACTCTTGATTTGTCCCTTTCTATATTTGATTGGTAGTCAAGTACTATTAGAGCATTCTCATTAGGTATGCCAAATGTTAAATATTTGGCATTAGACACAACAAACACCAAAAAACTCTTCACATGAGATGTTCTAAATGCTATATTATTTGGCACACATGAACAGTACCATTCCATCTTTGGAACAATATGGACGAAAATGTTTAAAAAAAAAAATTCATTTTTTCTCTCTTCTTATATGACTTTCTTTCTTCTCTCTCTTTCTTTTTTCCTTCTTTCTTCTACACCTCTCCCTTCATCTTCTATCACTCTCTCTTTCTTTTTTTCTTCTTCTTTCTTCTCCAGAATCTTCACCTCTCCCTTTTTCTTTTTCTTTTTTCCTTTCTCTCTCTCCCTCTCTCTCTCTCTTCTTTTTTCTCCGCCTAAGCTGTTGCCATTGAGATCGTCCGTCATCGTGGAGTTCGGCCTCACCGATGAGGTCGACTGGTGAAGATCATATGTGAGTTTGGGTGTTTTTTTTTTTTTTTTCCAAGTTGTGGATTCCATGTGATTATGGTTGGTGGTGGAGTTGGGTTGATTCCATGTGATTTAGGTTGTATAAATGGAGTTGATTCATCTCTTCATTTTTTTTTTTTGGAGAGTATTGTGTTGATTTTTGGGGATTATTTTTCAAAAAGTAGTATTGGGTGGTGGTGGCGACTGGTGGATTGTTGTTGGTGGTGGCAGGTTGTACCCGTGGGTGGTGGTGGCAGGCTATGCTTGTGTATGGTGGTGGGTTTGTTACAGTTCTATGCTTATGTTTGTGTAGGGTGGTGGGTTTTTATTTTGTCTTTTTTTTTTATATTGATGGTTTTTTAAATATTTTTAAATATTATTATAATGAATAGAATTGAAAAATAGAAGATGTGATGTACAGTGAATTGTAAAATAATGTGTTAAAATAATAAAATAGGTTTTTTAATGTGTCAAAATGACATATTTATAGAACACATGATGAGAATGTTTTTAGAGAATTTTCTTTGTAAATCCAACAACCCAAGAACTCATTGATAACTGTGCTAGTTAATTTATATTCCGCCAAAAAAAACTACCAAATTAAAAATAACATAAACACAATAAATTTTGCATTTTATTTTACAATTTGTTGAGGTGACATATTGTGATCAAAACAACATTATTTTCTCATGAGTCACCTTTACATCACTTCTATTATACACCATTCACAATATATCACATCAACAATTGTGAAATTTGTTGGGCAATTATTGATTAGACTCATTGAAAAACACCTACACTAGATATTATCACATCAACAATTATGAAGAGTGAAATAACATGGAAAAATTTGTGATCTTAGAACTATTCCTATAAATTATCTATCCACACTTCCAATTCCCGAATAGCTAAAAGCTCAGCTGTAATGGTTGAATGGAATCTCCATCTAAATAGGGACGGTTTGATGTATTTGAGGGCCTTAGATGAAAACTAAATTGAGGCCTTTTATATATTTAAATATGACTTTTAATTTTTTTTATTTATATTACTTAAATTCTATTATCTTGTTTTAGATACAAAATTACTATTATATAGATTTTTTTTTTTTTTTTTTTTTTGGTTGAGAAAGCCTATAGAAACAAAAAATTTAACAAAATTTTTCACATCTGTTAATATAGCAAATTCAAGTGGTAAGTAAAAATGTGATGTTAGTGGTGGACCTATATGAGAATTAGTAAAAGTTTGCCAACTCAACTATTGTGAAAAAAGTTGTAAAATTTTTTGTGTACTGCTTTCTTTTTTTGAGAAGTGCTACATCCACAATATTTACATAACAAATCTTAAGTGTTGAGTTGTTACTAGTTCCAATTTGAACCCACCACTGAAATTACTTTTTTATCCTTAGAAAATAGCCAGTAACAATCTAACACTTGGGGGATTGTTGTGAAATATGTTTTGGGCCTAGGATTTCCCTTTTTTTTAAATTATTTTATTTATTGGCTATTATTTGGGTTTCATTAAGACTATTACAATGAAAGAAATAACCATATTGGTAAAATTTGGGGTCTTTTTATAATTGGGGGCCTTAGACAACCATCTCATTAGCCTATACCATAGAGTCAACCCTGTATCTAAACGAGAGAGAGAGATGTGATATTTCATAATTGTTATGTACATATGAAATATTTGTTTATTTGGAAATTTGTTTATTTTAGAAATTATTACACCTAAGGAATAGTTTTTTTTAGAGAGAGTTTCAGCCTATGTCGTCCACTCTTGATGATAGCTCTTTATCATTAGACCAAGACACCAATCAGTTTTTAGAGCATTCACATCCGAAAATTTTATCCCATCCTATTTTACTATCCCAAAAAGCTATTTTATCAACTATACAATACCATGTTACAATACACCCAGCATTCCAACTTTTATTTTCCTATTCTACTCAATAAAATAATATATCCACTAAAATACAAAACCAAACACAACCCAACCCACCGCCACCACCTTGGCCAACAAAACCCACTACAACCATTGCCCACACCACTACAAAACCCTCACCCAACCCACTACCCACACCACCACCAAATTACCCACCACCCACGACACCAAACAAACCCAACCACGACACTAAGGAAAAAAACCTAGCCACCACCAAGCAAACCCACCACAACACCGGCTAGCAACCACCACCATAATCACAGTAGCCACCACCAAAACCCATTAAAAAAACCACCAAACCCACTACCAACAATAACCACAAAAGTTTCTCAAAAAAAAAAAACCACAAAAAAGCAACCACCACAAGAACCACCAAGAGAAACCCGCGCTGACAACCTACAATGAAACCCATGCCGACAACCACGAGAGAAACCCACGCCAACAACCACCAAGAAAAACCCACAAAAAACCACCACCGATCTTGCTGTTGTTGATCTAGAAATCCATTAACCATGGCAGCAAAGCCACCACGCCAACAGATAGAGAAGAGGGAGATGGAGAGAAAATAGAGAAAAGAGAGGATGAGTAAAAAGAGTGAGAGAAATGAATCAGACCGTAAAAAAATGAGTATTTTTATGTTGGTGAAGCTAGACTGTTCTTCAGCAATGGAGAGAGAGATGAGAGACTGTTGAAGCTGACCGTATCGTGTGAATGGAGAGAGAAAACCTGATATTTTGAATAAAAAAACTACATTTTGTTTTACAATATCGCTACAGTGCAATTCTAAATTCTACCTTTAGAATCGCACTATAGCACAATTCTAAATAATTTTACAATTCTTGCTTTTTACAAGCCCAACTGTGGGGGGTTTTGGGGGCCTTTATGCTAAACCCATCTTACATTTGCCATATTGCAGCCCAGCTACAGATGCTATTAGTGTAGGCGGGGATTGAACCACAGATCTCTTATTCAACCATCAGAGACTTTACCACTTGAGCTAGCTGGAATAGTTATTATTCATTTTTAAAAATAGCTATATATATGGAATAACTATTCTCTCTAAGAAAATCATAACAAATTAACTACTAAATAGCTAAATCATAGAAATAGTTATTTACATTACAATGTCTATTAGAGTCTGCCAAACATGTCTTTAGTGTCTATATGGGCGGCCTTATTGTCTAAAATGATTTTTTGTATCTTATATAAAATGAATGTGTGTTCACAATGTATGTATCAACATATCTCTACGAATATACAAAATATATGTATACAAATTATATATGCTCTCTTAAATCAAAATTCTAGCTCTATCATTAGTTTTATATATAACACAAATATATTCATAAAAATTAAATACCTATTTCTTCTTTTTTTCCCAACATATAATTGTACATGGATTTGACCCGTCGAATGTAGGATAATTGTCCCAAACAATCAAAATAGATTCACACATTCATATAAAAATAGCCTCAACATCAACAAAAAAAAAAGGGTCTCAATATGACCAATTATATGTTTATTTCAAAGTTTTTACTGTGTTTATGTTACGTGTTTTCTTAAATTCTGATATGGTTTTTCTTTCTCAAAAAGGACTAGAGTACGCAAAGCAAGTTGGACTTATAAATTACTATCATGTTTGTTACGGGGGGTGTCTTACAAATTTCGAGATAGAAAATGATGCAGTAGAAGCTTATGAGCTTTATCGAGAGATCAAGTATACTACAGTGAAAGAATACATAAAACGCTATTTATAATTAAGTACACATTGTTGTTGCATAATCTATTTTAGGATTGATGAACTTTCATCTATCTTTCTCTTTCTCCTTTATTGCTTAGAATAAAAAAATAAAATTGTCCTGTCATAATGAGGTGGACACTTGCCCCCTCAACTTAAATAAGACCAATTTGTTTTTCAATACATACATACATATATATATATATATATTATACCATTATGTACTTGTCTTGAAAATATACTTTCTTCTTCTTTTTTTATACATACAATAAGATTTGAATTAATTTTACTACTACTTCATAATTGATCATTCTTTATCATCAAATCAAGATACTAATAGTTTATATTTGATATGTAGATGGAATTCGATTACAAGTCCTTTATTTGGTGGTAAAAAGTATTACCACTTGAAATAATTAAAACTCATACATAACACGATTTTTAATTAAATAATAATTAGATAACTAGCCACTGTTTCAATATATTCATTGCAAATAAAAACAAAATTATAAGATAGTTAACTATTAGAAACTTGTTATTTAGCTCCAAAATTATAAATCCTTACGTGTCGCTAAACCTAACATTTATAAATATATATCAAGAAAAAAAAATCGTTACTTGTCTCTAAACCCCAATATTCCTAACAGCTTCTCTTCCCATTATTTAGGCTCCAAACTTAAATTGAGAAATCTAAATTATTAATCACTGTCTGTATTTTTTTTCTTGTTGACTTTTTTACATTCAAGATTGGATTAAAATATCACATGCGATTGCTCAAAATGCATTCTAGGCTAACAATTTTTATTTTAAAGAAATTTATTTGCACTATTGTGCAGACAGAACCAGATTCACACGCCACCCGGGGGGTTAGGAACCAAAATGAGATATATGTATATGTGTGTGTGTGTGTGTATATATATATATATATATATATATATATATATATATATATATATATATATATATATATATCTGTGTGCGTGTGTGTTTGAAAACACTAATAAATAATTATTCTAGGAAGCTATCATTGTGATCATTAGAAAGAATTATGTATTGGGAGGGGCAGTCAGATGGCTTTTAGAGTCAAAATGAAATATTATGAAACACAAAGCACTTGCATGCAAGCATGCTTACTCATAATTTTGTATGCATTTGAAAACTCCAATGAATTAATTATTTTAAGAAACTATCATTGTGATAATTTTCTTAATAACAAACTTATAGGAAAAACAAATTATGTATACGTTTGTTATTTTCTTGAAAAAGATTAATGAATTTTTTTTTAATACTTTTTCAGATATAACTTAAGTAAAATTACAAAATAATTCTTAATTTAACATATGTTTTATATGAAAATTAAATTAATTTTTTAGAAATAAATTAAATTTAAATTATGCATTCATATTGTATCTATAATATATTTTTAGCTTATTCATTAATTATGAGATATGTTTTACTTTGTAGAGACTTTTAGCCTCTTAAATAATTATACTTAAATTTTGGAAGAAAAAAAAACTTCATTTAGCACTCACAAATCACAATACTAGCAAACTTGTGCAGTACACTAAATCCTAAGATTATATAATTATTAGTTAACTTAGCCCCAGTATTTTTTTAACGGTACACGTCTTTTTATTAAAATATACAATAACAAGTAATAATAGATTTTAATCTCCACATTTTATTTAGTTAGTGGATGATGTGACAGTTTCTCATTAAAACAAAAAGAAATTTCAATTAAAAAAGTATTGAAAATAAGCCAAATTCTAAAAAAAAAAAATATTGCCTTGTCGTCGTCCTTTTAGAAGGATACCAAGTATAACTTAAACTCATCTCATAGTCAACACACCCATCAAGAACCATTTTAGGAAACTATCTTTCCAATCAATCTCTCAAAAAACTTATAGAACAAAATATCTTTAAAAAAATTATTTTCTTTTTAATGACATCACATGTGACTTTGCACTCTTTATTGTCTCAAAGATCAACAAACTAAATATTATAGAAATAAATTGAAGAAAAAAATTGATTAGTCAATAAAAAAAATTATGAAAACCAAGTTTATTTAACACATAATTCGAAAAGTGCATTGTTGAATTTAAGTTGACAAAGCCTAAAAATCCTTGGACAATATTTTATCACGTAGACTATATAGTTATTCTACTTTGGATTTGAAAAGTGGATTTTCTTTTGCCACATACTTTAAAAAGAATTGTATTAGATTCCTTAAAAAAAATGTATTATAACCACCAAAGAATGTCATATATTATTTTTAGAAAAATAATGAATTTGACTATTTGATTAGACTTTTATAAAATTTATAGTAACCTATTGGTAATCTCATTATTTTTTTTTTTATCAAAAACTTTTTTTTTTTTTTTTTAAATTCCTCAACCGGGGAAGAAGGGGGGGGGGGGGATTCACTTTGGATTAAGGCCAAAGCCTTAAAGCTTTTAATTTTGATTAAAAAAACACATACAATCTAGTTATATTTATTGAGACTAGGGGGCATTGGCCGATATATGGGTGTTCGCGGTGTCGTGCAGTTTTAGACTACTTTTATCACCGCACTTTGCAGTGTGGTTTAGCTAAAATCATAAATACACCGCATCTCATTTTTGTGGTGCAGTGAGGTGTGATGCGATTTAGAGTTTAGCCAAAACTATAACAACACTGCACCTCACTTTTGCGATCACGTGTATGGTGCAGCGTATAAGATGCGATTTGAAGTTGATATATTTTTCAAATTTTGGGCTTTCCCGGCCAAAAATTGATTTCCCCTTTGTTTTGGTGCAATATAGTGAAAATTCATAGCTATAAACTTATTAGTAAGTCTTAATCTGAGAAACAATTCTGGCCACCAAAAGCAAGTCCACCCTTTTATGTATTTTGAACATGGACAAGCTTGTGCAGTGCCATTTAACTGAATCTATATACAATGTTTATTTAAAATAATTCCTAAAGATTCTACTAGGATAGCAAACAGCAGCAACTTCAATGTTTTATTTACAGCCTGCTTGAAACTTTATAAGATATGATTGAAGAGCAAAGAGTCACGCACATTCTCTACCATCATTATACAATCTTACAAAATTCAGTCCTCAAGGACAGTCAGTGCTACTAGAACTTTTGTTTGAAATGAAAAAGTTTAAGGATATGCAAACTTTATTTATAATCATTTTCCTGAATTGCTGTTAAATACAATGAATCAAACACTTAAAAACTTTTTCTCCTTCAAGCTTTCAACAGTATCCTTTAGACTCACCTCCAAAGGAGTAAAGTTAAGACCCAAATTTTCTGCTCTCTCCTTGGACACCTGGTATGTTGGCACAAAAGGGTTGTCATCCACAGATCTGCAATGAATAGAACACAAGCCAATTTTGTTCGAATTCTATCATAGGGATAGCTAAATATGTTACAAAACACATTATTAAATTAAATGGTCCACAATTCAGACTGCATATCTTTTGATGCCTAAGTTCAAAATATGAAAAGTTCAAAGAGTATGTTTTGAGGTAGCCAGGCTATTCAGAAAAAATAATTTGTAGGTTTGTTATTTAATCATGTGCATACACAGTGACCAAGGTATTCAAAATAATTGAACATGAACATGATGACAATTTAGAGAGGATTCAAGAACTCATTGTCTCAACCACTTGGCTTCAATAAACTTGCTTGTACTTGTGGCGCTTGTTTAGTGCCTCCGGCTATCGTGTGCTCGAGTTTTCCTAGCCTCATCCACAAGCTTTACTCTGAGGTGGGATCACCTCTGCCCGTCTGTGGGTCTTTCTTCCCCATTTGTGGGGCTTATTTCTTCCCTATCTGTGGGTTTCGCTCCGCTCGGTTTGGGTTTGCTCTGCCCAGTTAGCGGGTCATCCTTAACCTGTGGATTCGATCCGTAAGCTCTTTTCCAGCTTTATCTTACTTTCTGAGTTTTGGTTGGTAGTTTTGTTGATGTTGACAGGTGATTGTATTTTGCTGTAGAATTTTGGTGTTGGGTTATGCTGTAGATTTCTTAGGGCGTTTGGTTTGTGGTTGACAAGAGTGAATGTTTATTGGAGATGATTGGTGATTGGATTATAGAGTTATGGATGGTGGTTGTTCTTGTTGGTGGGCTATATGTGTAGACTTTGGAGGGCTCTAGTTAAAGAGTTTCTTCAATTTGAAGTTACTGAGTTTTGGCTGGTGGTTGTTCTTGTAATTGTTTTATCCCTCCGCACCATGAGAATCCTATCTTGGAATTGTCGCTGTCCTGGTAGAGCCCCAACAGATAGTTCCTTAAAAGGCTCTTGTGGCTCTAAATTAACTTGGCCCAATAAACGTGCGGGTTTGGCTAATGTTACAGAGAGGTTGGATAGATGTGTTTGTAATTAGGAATGGCAAGACTTACCACCACATATCTTTTGTGTAATGGTCACTTCACAAATATAAGTGCTTGTGGAGTGTGGGGGTAAGGGCCGAAATTCAAGTCTCTAGAAGGGAGCTTCACACACATATACACTTAAATTAGGCTAGAGTAAAATTCTATCTTATATTAAAAAAAAAAAAAAAAAAAAAAGGAATGGCAAGGCTTGTTTCCTAAAGCCGAGATTAAGGCTCTGATAGTGTCATCCTCAGATCATAATCCTATTTTGCTTGTTAGAAATACTGAATAATTGTATTATATTTCTCAACTAAAAAATATACATATGTGCTTTTATATAGGAGGCATATGAGTGCAGTACAAGTAAAAGTGTAGTACAAGAATATGTGTTATACAAGTAATCTAGTTGGGTCTAAAGCCCACAACACTATACACGTTAATAACCCCCCTCAAACTCAAGGTGGATGTGAGACCAACTTGAGGTTGTCAACCAAAATACGAAGGGGTCCCTTAGGATGTGAATTGATGAAGATATCTACAAGTTGATCTGTAAGGAGACTGAGATTAGCTTGAGAGCACCATGGACAAGATGATAACGGATAAAATGACAATCGATCTCAATATGTTTAATCCATTCATGGAAGACATCATTGTGAGCAATATGAATGGCACTCTTGTTGTCACAATAAAGAGGAGTAACAGAGGATGTAGACACACCTAAGTCTTTGAGAAGCCATCGTAGTCAAAGAAGCTCAGATATGGTATCAGCAAGGGCACGATATTCTGCTTCAGTACTGGAGCAGGCCACATGAGTTTGTTTCTTACTTCGCCAAGAAATCAAAGAAGAACCAAGGAGAAAGCAATAACCAATGGTGGACCTGCGATTAGTGGGATCTCCTGCCCAATCAGCATCAAAAAATGCACGGAGAACAAGATGAGACTGAGCAAAGTAGAAAAGACCATGGAAGAGAGTGTCTTTTAGATACCGAATAATGCGCAGAACAGCAGTATAGTGAGTCGATCGTGGAGCAGATAGATACTGGCTCATCTGGTGAACAGCATAGGAAATGTCTAGACGAGTAATAGTAAAATAGTGCTTTTATTAGTGCGACGAAGAAATAAGGCAGAATCATAATAACTGGCCATGTAACCCAAGCGAGAGATAGTAGAGCTAAATTTGGCAAACCAAGCTCGTGGAGCTCGTTTAAGGCCATAAAGTGCACGCCAAAGGTGACAAACCTTGTTTACTTCAATAGAGAGACTAGGAGGAGATTGCATATAAACTTCTTCACTTAAATCCTCATTAAGAAATGCATTTTTGACATCCATTTGAAAAAGGTCCTATTTACTAGCAGAAGCAACAGCTAAGAGGGCACGAACAGATGAGATACAAGCAACCGGAGCAAAGGTCCCTGCATAATCAATCCCATACTCCTGTGTAAATTTTTTTGCAACAAGACGAGTTTTGGAGTGCTCAATGGACCCATCAGAGCGAGTCTTAATCTTGTAGATCCACTTACAACTAACCACAGATTTTTCAGAGGGGAGAGTGACCAAGTCCTAAGTATGATTTTTAAATAATGCATCAAGTTCCTCTTTCATTGCAATCTGCCATAAAGGGTCAGTGGAAGCCTCACGATAGGTGTGAGGCTCATGCAGTGTAGCAAGGGTAGTGTAATAATGATAGTCAAGTAAATGTGCAGGAATGGATCTTACTTGAGTTGAGTGACGAGGTGGAATGTCTTGTGCAATATCTTCAAGCGGAATAGGAGTAGGGGACCTAAGCTCAGGGTTGGGTAGCTCGTTTTTGACCAGTTCCTCTTCCACCTGTTTATTAAAGAGGGAACTAGGAAATGGATCAAGAATATCTGGTGGTTGGACAGAAAAGTCTACAGGAGAATCAGGAGCAGCTACAAGAGAATCAAGAGCACCTACAAGAGGGTTAGGAGCAACTACAGAAGGAATATGTGCCTCATCTAGAAATAGATCTAAGATAGAGGAGGAAGACAGAGAAGCACAAAAATGAGAGAGCTTGACAAAGAGACGATGTTCCCAAAAGATAACATTGCGAGAGATACGAAGACGATAAGAAACAGAATCATAACACCGATACCCCTTTTGAGTTTCGTCATAACCAAGAAAACAACAAAGCCTTGACCTAGGCTCAAGTTTGTTATGCTCATGTGGTTAAAGAAGAACAAAACAAGCAGAACCGAAGGAGCAAAGGTGGTGATAGTTTGAAGGTAACCCAAAAAGGCGCTCATATGGAGTTTGATTTTGGATGACAAGACTAGGAATGTGATTAATAGCATGAACAACATGAAGAGTAGTTTCGCCCCAAAAAGGAGCAGGAACTTTGGCAGAGAGAAGGAGAGCACAAACAGTGTCAAGACTATGACGAAATTTTCGTTCGGCTCTACCCTTTTACTGAGAGGTACCTAGACAAGTTAGTTGATGAACAGTGTTATAAGAATGCAAAACAGTTTGTAAAGCATATTAAGTGTACTTAAGAGCATTATCAAATCGAAAATTTTTGATACATTTGGAAAATTGGGTTTCAACCATTTTTGCAAAATTAGAATATACTTGTAATAATTCAGAACGATGTTTCATATTAAAAATTCAGCTATAGCGAGAGTAATCATCAACAAAGACAACAAAATATCGAGATCCACCAATACTAGAGACAAAAGAAAGTCCTCAAACATCAGAATGAACAAGGTCAAAGATATCGGTGGATATTGATTCATTAGTATTGAAAGACAAAACCGGTTGTTTTCCTAACTGACATAAAACACAATAAAATTTTCTGTAGACATTGAACCTGACAAACCTCTAGAAGCCAATTGTTGTACTCGAGAAGAAGATGTGTGACCAAGTCGAGTATGCCAAAGTGCAAGGGAAGGAATATAAGAAACTGCAGCAGCTGCGGCAACATATACATGAGCAACAAGTGGAAGACGAAGGTTGTCCACGGGAAACATACGTCCAACTCTGGGACCAGTCCCAAGCTTCTGTCCCGTCCTTGGATCCTCCATAATACACCCAAAGTAATCAAATATAATACGATAACCCAACTCAGCTAATTGTCCCACAGAAAACAAATTGTAAGAAAGGTCAAGAACATTAAAAACCCCACGAACGGAGAGGTTGGAGGTCGAAACGGAACTTATATTATGACCAGACTTTGTGAAACCATTTGTTGTGCGAATATTAAGAGGGTGTGGTGTAGGTTTAAGTTCAGAAAATAAGGATGAGTGAGGTGTCATGTGATTGCAACAAGCAGAATCCATAAGCCATAAGAAAGGAGACATACCAAATAAAGCTAAGAGAGAAGAGGAATAAGATGCATTACAAACCATACGAATAACATTGGCGATGATGTTTTTAAGGTCATTTATGGACATGGTGAAAGTGCGACCTGAAAACTTAGACTGTGCAGAGACAGGAGCCATTGGTTGGACACTCTCAATGTTAGCAACAATATCAGTAGAAAGTGAAACAACTAATTTGTTACGATGATAGCAAGTCTCAATATTATGGCTAAGACGTTTGCAAAAATTGCAAAAATGTTTGCTGAATTGTCGACAACGATTATTGCAACAAGAAGAAGACTTGTCTTTATTATTCATTTAGAAGCAAAATATGCAAAAATGGACAATAAAAATGAAATCTACGCGAAAAACTAGGTAAGGAGCACCTGGACTGCAAAAATTCAACTTTGGTCAAAATCAACGGTCAACCCTGGTCAAAGTCAACACTGGAAGTCAACGGTCAACAAAGGTAGGTCAACGGATGACGTCAGTAGGTTGACTGTGGATGACGTCAGCAGATGATAGGACGCTGACATCAGCTAGGGTTGACGTGGCTGAGCAGTTGGCGCATGATGCAGCATAAACGACGCATGAGGCGCGTGACATGGGGAAGGGTATACTGGCGATGCGTGGGAGCGCGTGACCTATCCGATGAAGCCGATGCTTTTCCGAAGTTGTAGATCGGAGAAAGACGATTCCGATGGTGACGAAGGCAACAAGATCGGAGCAACCCTGGTGGCGCGTGAGGCGCATGTATGATTTTGCCGAAACTTTTACCGACGCATGGCGGTGCATGGTGCCGCCGATGACGGTCAGGATTTCACCAAGTAATAGATCGACGAAGGCCAATCTTAGTGGTACCTGCAAAAAACTCAATGGGGGCAAGGATCACGGCGATGACGATATGGCAGTGGTCTCGAGACTATGAACGGTAGTGGCTACAGGTCCGAAACCAAAGACGATGACTGAGATGCGTTAGAGGTTTAGCGGCGAATGGCTACAGCAACAGTTGTAACGGCGGAAGCAATTGTGAGTCTAGTATAACACCAATGAGAGACAAGACTGCGAAGAAAAAGTCAGAGTAATGGCTCTGATACCATGTTAGAAATACTGGATAATTGAATTGTATTTCTCAACTAAAAAATATACATGTGTGCTTTTATATAGGAGGCATAGAAGTGCAGTACAAATAAATGTGTAGTACAAGAATGCGTGTTATACAAGTAATCTAGTTGGACCTAAAGTCCACAACACTATACACGTTAACATTGCTAGACTCCCATTTGGAGGACAATTCAAGAGCAAAGCTTTCCGTTTTGAGGCTATATGGACTAGAGATGCAACAAGTTCACAAGTAGTTCAGCTGGTTCAACAAGCCTGGCAACTGCAAGTAGAAGGGTCTCATGGTTTCAAACTGGCAAGAAAGATTCAACAAGCAAGAGACAAGCTAAAAGAGCGGAACAAAACAAAGTTTGGATATGTCAAGAACCAGAATCAAAGAGTTGGAGAAGAAAATTGAAGAAATTCAAAATAGAGCCCCAACTCAAGAGAATCTAGAGGTTGAAGCAGCCTTGTGTTTAGAGTTAGACAAATGGTTAGAAAGGGAGGAACTAAAGTTAAAACAGCAATCCCGGGAGTTGTGGTTAAAGTAAGAGATCAAAATTCAAGATTTTTTCATTTATCAACCATTATTCGGAGACAAAGGAACCGTATTACTGAAGGAACCGCATTACTGAAATTAGAGAAGATGAAGGATCCAAACTAATTGACAGAAATGAAATACGGGCATACTTCGCTACTAAATTCAAAGAAGTGTTCCAATCTTCTAACACGAGTGCCAACTGATCTTGATGGTCTTATTGAGCCATTTATTTAATACGAAGAAAATATAGAATTAACTAGAGTGCCCTCAGAAGAAGAAATTAGAAGAGTTGTATTCAATATGAACCCACTTAAAGCTTTGAGCCTAGAAGATATGCCAAGATTGTTTTATATAACATTACTGGCTAATAGTTAGGAAGTAGCTTGTGAATACAATTCAAATCTTTTTTAGAGAGGGTTGGTTGCTTAAAGAGATGAATCATACCTTTATTACTCTAATACCCAGGGACCAAGGAGCTTATAACTTTAACCAAGTCAAGCCAATTAGTCTTTGCAATTTTTTTTATAAGGTGATCTCCAAAACCCTAGTGAATTGAATGACCCTCTTCTTGAAAAGATGATTGATCTAGCCTAAGTTGCATTTATCCCAAATAGAAGCATCTCTATGAAAATGTGGTTATTGCTCAAGAAATTGTGCATAGCTTTAAGGATATGAAGAGGAAAAGGGGATGCATTGGGATCAAATTAGATTTTCACAAAGCATACAACAAGGTGGAGTGGAACTTCATATCAGCTATTCTAAGGGCTTTTGGGATCAGCCAGAAGTTCTCTAAGTTAATCCATCAATGTATGTCCACTGTTAATTACACCTTGCTGCTCAATGGTGGAAAGGAGACTAGAATTTCTCCCTCAAGGGGCTAGGACAAGGTGATCCTCAATCCCCTTATCTATTCATTATAGGCAGTGAAGTTTCAGCTAGATAGATTAATAGAGAGGAAAATAGGAGCTTGATAAATGGAGTGAAGGTGTCCAATGTTGCTCCTCCAATTACCAAGCTATTTTATGCTGACAATGTGATGCTGCTCTGTAATGCCAAGATGTCTGAAGTGAAGGCTCTTATGAACTGTTTGTTGTTATATTGTGAGTGGTCGGGCCAAAGCATTAGCCTTGAGAAGATAGGGGTGTTTAGTTCAAAAGGGGTTCATTCCCAATTTCTAAGGCAAATTAAAGACCAAATACACATCAAGAAGCTGGGTACTAAATACTTGGGACTACCCCGATTTCTATCAAATAATAGAAGCAGAGATTTTGAGTATGTAAAAAACAAGGTTCAAGCTAGAACTGCCAGTTGGAAAAGCAAAAGTCTCTCTCGGTCAGGAAGGGCAACACTCATCAAGTCATTAGCTCAAGCAATACCAAACTACACAATGTCAAGATTCATGCTTCCTCAAACTCTAAATGGGAAGTCGAATGCTGTTGTTAGGCGTGTTTGGTGGAATGTGACAAAACTACTGCAATTATTTGATCAATACCAGCAATCTTGAAAATTCCAATTTGGAACAGTGGCCAAACAGACAGAGGGGCATCGACTAATTCGGTAAATGGTCAATTTTCAGTGAAAACAGCATACAAACTTATAATGGAGAGTGATGGACGAAATAGTGCTGACTCGTTTAAAAGAAATATTTGGAAGACAAAGCTACACCATAGACTCAAACTGAACCTGTGGAGGATCGCATTAGACTTGCTTCCAACCAAAGATCAAACTAGCAGATATGTCAATATCCTTGATCTAAGTTGTCCTTTTTGTGGCTTTGACTCTACATCCACCTTGCATTTATTCACTCAATGTCATATTGCAAGGGCACTCTGGTATGGAAGTCAATTGAGTATCAAATTGGATAGCCTGCAATTATCCTCTACATCACAATTGATTGAAATGCTACTTGACCCACCAAATGTTATGCAATTTGATAAGGAAAATAAAGAGAAGTTTCTTTTGTTCGGAGCTTTGTGTCTTGACTGTATATGGATGTGGAGAAACAAAGTTGTCCACGAGGGATTGCTGCCATCTGAGGTGCATAAACCTAGAAGCTTTCATAAGTTGGTTCAAGAACATTGGCGGTTGATAAAATCAAGCCTGCCAAGGGATTCTTGGAGAAGTCTAAGTAGGTGGTTAAAACCAAGGTATAATTACTCCATATTAACTGTGATGCTGCTGTTGGGCTGAGTTACTCTTCTATTGATGTGGTTGTTAGAGATTGGAGAGGAAGAAGGTAAATACCAACGCCACTCTACAAGCTAAGGCTGATGCAATTATTTTGGCGCTTAATATTGCTACCAAGTTGAATGCCTCTCACTTCATAATTGAAAGTGACTCCAAGATATGTATAGATTCAATAAAAGCTCCTGGTGATCAAGTTTCATGGAGATTGCTTAGCTTTGTTTCGGCGGCTGTTAACTCTATATTTGATTATTTGTCGAGCTTGGTTTAGTATCCTTTAGCTGGGCTTAACGTGAGGCAATTTAGCATCCCATGAACTAGCCAAATGGTCTTGTAGCTTTTTTTATTTTGGAAGTTTTGGTCTTGGTCATTTCCCTTCTAGTGTTGTAGATGTGATTGTAAAGGACGTTGACCCATTTGTGTAGTTTTCTTCCTTCTTCAATAAAGTCTTTCATTTCATAAAAAAAAATAATAAAAAGAAGAAGAAGAAGAAGAAGAATGAACATGATAGTTGCATAAAGTAGAGCTGTTAATGTTGAGGTAGACTGTAACAAGGTTGGGAGCTCAACTTTTGTTATGGGTTTAAACTAGGGGCAAAATAGTAATGTCACTGTACTCCTTTATATCTAACTAATATTTTATGTGTTAGGGTCAACTTATCAACCCCTAAACTCTTTTACTTTTACAACAACTTTGATTTTGGAAGTTTATGACCTTATGCTCTTGATGAGAAAAGAAATTACTTGATGATTATGCTGGTTCTTTTTCCCTTTCGAACTTGTTATTCTTTGCTAATTCACATTGTCTAGAATACAGTAGAGTTCCTAAATGTTATACAATGTAATGGCTTATAGCTCACCTATGCTTTTGAGCATGTAAGGTGAAACAGTATATGGATGACATCATCCAAAATAGAAACAAAATAAAAGGCCATAATATTGTTTAAAAGAACAAAATAAAAGACCACTGAAAAAGGATTATACATAATAGACTTGGCCAAACTGAGAATTTCTTCTCTCTCTTCTGTAGCCCTCCCCCCCTTTTTTCAACCAAGCATATAGAAAGATCTTGGTTATAAATTTTTTATATATTATGAAAAGCACACATGAAACAAGATCTCTATGGGGTTTTGTATCTATGGTGAGGTACCACGTCATAAAAATAAAAATAAAATTCATATGAAAAGAAAAATATACGTAATTTACACTAAAAAATAATGTATGTAAAGCCATAACCCAATCAGGCCAAAGATAATAAGAAATTGTTCAATGCATCTATGAGAAAAAGATGTGACAAATAGTAGTAAAATAGACATATATGCAGCTTACTTTTCAGGAAGATTCAGATCAGGGAAGAGCTCAGGCAAAATCTTCACAACCTCATAACAATGCATAACTCTTCCAACTAAACAATATCTTCCAGTAGCTGATGGGCTCTCAAAGGCTAGTATATGAGCATTAGCAACATCTCTAACATCAACCCATCCGTAAGTTATATTTGGAAATCTTTCGGCCCCTGCATAAGATAAACCATCAACTCCTTGCATCACAAAAGCTTGCCTCTTAGAAGAGGGAATAAGGCAGAACCACATTCTAGCAGAAGTTAAGACATTTGAAAGATTATAGAGGTGCAATTACAACTTGATTACTTTCAGTGTAAAAGAAACTCAATGAATAAGGAACTTATTCTAGAACTAAGATTCCTTCTATTCCTTTACATTCTTTAAAAATAACCACAACTTTTCTCTCTTATAAGCAGTCCTAATCAAAGTCAATGCCGCATTAGCTGTCGTGGCTCATTGCAAGAAATTCATGATGATGAGAAAAATGACAAATGAAAATTAAGTCATTCCAAGTGATGTTTTTAAACAAGGTAGCTGAAAGTTGTTCAAGATAAACATATCAAAGAATTTTCAGAAGAAAATAAATCTAACTGGGATGATAAGGTATGAACCAATTTGACAAATTTTGGAATTTGTATTTATTGAATTGACCTAAAATTAACAGCTGCCTAAAATTTTGACCCATATGCTTTAATTAGTCAATGATGTGTTGGTGAGAATAGCAGCATAATACCATAGTATTTCTCAAAGGAATGTAGTTTACTGGAATTCATTCTGCCAGAATTCAAAATCTTTTTGCAATAGCCTTACCAAACACAAGCATAATCCTATGAAAAATGTAAATAATTAGAACAAAATAAATGTGCAAATATATGATGAAATGACAAGGAAAATAAATCCACAACATACTTAAAAATTAAATTTGTATAAGAATGATAGATTAAAGCTGGATTTCCATTTCAGGTGAGTAGTTACTGAACATTAAGTGACTGGAGAAAGAATTAGATTTGGTTCATATACCTGATGCAGGCATAAATGAAAGAATTATGATTTGGTCCATAAACCTAAAGTAGACAAAATATTTAACCATATCGTTGTTATGATATCTCCCCGTGAACAGCTTAAATTAGCTGCCGGAGATAAATGGCCTTGGATTTTTTGTCACACACAATATTCTTTAGATAGGAAAAACAAAGTTAGCCTAAGCAAAACTATATGCTTTGAAGGTTAGAGCAGTAAGGTATATTCAACCTCAAAACAAGTTGTTCAATAAAGGTATACACACACACACATGCATTTATATAACACAAGATTGAACCCGTGTCCACACTCTCCAACCCTTATGAGAGCCCCTTATTTATAATGTTGGAAATTCCATTTGGTTAAAGACCATTTGCAGGTTCTTTAATAGAATTTATTTTTAAATTAAGAATGTGTTACTATTCAATAGAAAGATAAATTAACCACATCAGCTAAAGCTAAAGAGTACCATTTACAAGCTTTAGAACTGCCTCCACACTTGTATTAAGAGTTGGCTGTAAGAAAGGACCAATCACCAGCCCAGGATTTATTGTTACCATGTCAATTGCATTTTCTTTTGCAAATTTCCAAGCAGCCTCCTCAGCTAAGGTCTTTGAAAGCATATACCAAAGCTGATGCAAACAAATGAATTTAGAATACACAATGAAAGATGTCTTTGGATGCAATAAAATTAATTTAAACTCATATTCAAGACTGCCATTAATAGAGAATATATGTCACACAGCCAAACGAAAATAATAATAATAATAATAATACTAATAATAACAATCCCAAAAGTATATTAGCTACTACATGTATGAAGCATAGTGTTGACTGCATCTTTCCATTCATCTCCCCTCTAAAAAAATAAAACATAAAAGTTGTTTGTTAATGATATATATATCTAAACTTGGAGTATGTTCCACTGCTTTACTTTTATCATATTAATTGCTGAGAAAGGAATAGAGAGGAAAGTTATTTAAAATCTATATTTGATTGAAGATGCTACATAGCCAAAACTTAGATCCAGCTCATAGAGCAACTTATTAGTGGACTCATATATTTAGATATAGTAGTTACATAGATTAGTAATGCTTCAATTACAATTAAGGGAATAAAAATTGTTCTACTGAGCCATAAGTAACACTTGAATGCATAATATAATTTTTATGATGTCTTTAATTTTACAATCCTATTAAATGGGATTTTGAAGGCTGAAGAGGAATGAACTCACTTGAGAAGGCTACATCCATATTGTACAACAGGAGACAAACCATCCAAGGGAAAAAGGAAAGCAAAAGAAAGAAAGAGGTTGAATGCAATCAATCTAATGTGATCCATGCTCCATTACAAAACCAGAGAAATCCTCACATGTAGCATTCATTAAAAACTTGGAAAGGAAAGAACTTTAATAAGAAAGTAGTACATGTATGCACCTTGGATTTCTCACACACAGCAGCATTTGAAAACCAACTCTCGTCAATTACAACATCAGGAGCAAGAGGTTTTCCATTGAATGAAACTGCTGCCATTGAGGATGTTATAACCACTCTCTTAATAGATTGAACTTTAGCACATGATCTAAGAACATTAAGTGTTCCCTTAACTGCTGGGTCAATTAGTTCTGCCTGAAAAGAATTATAAAAAAATCTCAAATGAATTGGGTAAGTCAACACATGCACAAGCGAATTGAAAGTTAATTTGACAGTATCCACACAGACTTTTACATTTTTAATCAATGAGCATTTCAGAACATGTGAAATGCATCAAAGGATAAGGTTCCCCAAGAAAAAATTGGGAATTTCAATTATATAGCATATTGACTACTTTACTCGATTACAAGACATGAAATTTCATCTACATTTGGTAAACAACCAAGCACTATCAAAAACTAGTCATCCTTTGAAACATGGCTGACATACTACATAAAATTTGCAATATCTAATTTAAGTGAAAAAGAATGTACTTGGGGATCCGTGACTTTGTGATAACAAGGAGATGCCGTGTGAAAAACGCCCTCACATCCATCAACAACAGAATCAAAAGATCCTTCTTCCAGTAAGTCTGCTTTGAGCAAATGAAGTCTTTCCTTAGCTCCATCTAGTGCAAGCAAGTGCTCCGTCTTCTTCGGATCATCTGTGGAACACATTTAAAGCATAATCCATAAACTATTTATACAGTATCTTTTTCAAAATTATGATATACACGAAAAGTATTCAAGTATTAATCTCAAAAGTGAAACATATTAGTCTCACTAAACGCAATCAATCAAACTGATCATTAATTTGATTCAAGTAAGCACTAGATTTTCCACACAATTCTTTAAATTTATGTTTTGAACAAAATTCAAGCATAATTTACCTTCTTGATATATAATTCAAACATGAGTACCGCAACACATTAAAGATAGGGGGAAAAAAAAAAAAAAAAAAAAAAAAACCCCATAAAAAAAAAAACCCCATAAAAAAAATTTTTTATTGCTTTCTCATATATGAAGAATCTTTTCACTCTCTTCAAATGTTGGAACTTGACCCAATAAAGAAAAATATATAAATATTCAACTACTTAAACAAAAATTATAGCAGCATTTTCTTCCAAGAAACTCAAGCATCTTACCAATATGCCATCATATTAATTAGTCAAAAACTAACGTGGGTTCTTAGTGAATAAAAGCAAAAAAACCCCAAGTGTAATTTGCAAAGAAAGTCAAAGTTGTGAAATGAGAGTATTGAGTACTGACTTGAGTCACGAACTGTGGCCTTGACAGTGTAGCCATGTTGAAGCAAGAGCTTGACCAGCCGTGAAGCTATGTAACCGGATGCTCCGGTAACACACACCACCTTCGACTCTGCTCCACTCATAGTTTTGTCTTCTGAATTTTCTATGATAACATACGCTGTCGTTTTGTTTTTATATGTCTGTGCCGGTACAGACTTTATGATGGGATAGGCTCTAACAGTAATGTTGTAAGAAGAGGACTCGGCTTTTTTTAACTACTGGGCTTCTGTCGTACTGTTGGTGAAGTTTTTGTTTTTAACCCGTTGGATCATTTGCTTGCCAAGTGTCATTCATCAAAATAAAACTGGAGAGAAAGGAGGGGTTTAAATAGGAGTGTAGCCCGATCTTTCAAAATTTACATCCAATAAAAATATTTAATAAAAGTTTAAAAAGTTTTTTTTAGAGATAATTATAGATTATCTACCTGTGGTTTAGCCCGAATTTAATTTATCTATCCGTGGTTTCATTTTTGACACTTTACCCACCTGTGGTTCATTTTGTTTGGATTCAGATCTTCTAGAGTTCCTAGGAACTCTACCAAGTAGAGTTCATTAAATCCTAACCACTCTTTAATGATTTAATGGTTTAGATTCTGCCATGTCAACATTTCATTAATAATATTCTTAAAATAATAAAATAATGTTGTAAACAAAACAATTAAGATGATTGTTAATGAAATGCTGACATGGCAGAATCTAGACCATTAAATCATTAAAGAGTGGTTAGGATTTAATGAACTCTACTTGGTAGAGTACCCTAGGAACTCTAGAGGATCTGAATCCCATTTTGTTTATACTCCGTAACCCACCTCTAATTTTTTCGTTACTCTAACAAGTTTCATCAAAAAATCAAATAAAAAATCAAATCAAATACTCCACTCCCACGCACTTTCTCACGCCTGCTCACCCACCTGCGATCTTAGATGCTACAATGACACCCACTTGATTTATTAGTCTAGAATCATCATTAAAAGCAAAAATCACTTACTACTTTTTCCACTACTTCTTATTTGATTTTATTTCTCTCTCTCTCTCTCTCTCTCTCTCTCTCTCTCAGTCTATGTCTCTCTCTCATCTCCCACACTTTGGTTTAGATAGGCAGTAACCTTGGGTCACAGTTGCGACAATTGAGGAGCCAAGGGTAGCTATATGGGTTTGGGTTTTGATTTGTGGAGGAGGAGCATGACTGATTTGGGTCTGGGTTTTGAGGAGCATGACGTGTAGGATGCGATTTGGGTTTTGGTGGTGGTAGTCGATCTGAGATTTTGGGTCGTTACAATGGACGCGGCTTGGTTGCGGTGTCATTGTGGGTGTGGTGGATCCTCGGTGTTGCTAGTGGTGGCTCCATTCCTTTGGTCAAACCTAAATCCATGACCCTTCCCTCATTAATTGTGTCAAGCTTTTCACCTCTCATAGGGCCTACGTCTTCCTCCGCCGCGATGTCTTCTTTGCCCACTGGTACCTCTACCTCCCAATGCTAACTCACTCTAATCATATATGTATTGAGGGTAAATTGGAATTTGATGGTTAGATTTTTCCACTATTTACAAAGATTTCAATGATATGGATGGATGGACAAAAGAGAGAGAGGGGGAAGATAGAGAGAGGATAAGATTTGTGGAGTGGTTGATTTGAGTTTAATTTTTCTGGGTTTGAGAAGTCCCTGAAATATATGTTTGGATTTGAAATTGGGGTTTCAATATATGTCTGTGTTTGAATACATTTTTTCTTAAGTTCCATTAAAGTTCTCTAAGTTTTATTTTTTGCCTTTTTCTTCCAACAGAGAAGTTGAAACTGTGATTTTTCTCTCTCTCTCTGCATGTTAATTTTCAATGTGTTGCTAGCAATTTGTAACTCTTTTATGTAGCTTAATTTTGAAGCCAATCTGGTATAAAATGTGGGATCAAATGTTGTGCTATATTTTTCTTCTTCTTTGTTTATTTGATTTAGGGATTGGGTTTCTTTTGGTTGTTAGGGTTTGAAAAATGGGATTAAAGGCATAATTACTAATGGATCCGTGGGTTTGAATGTGTGTGGGTGTGCTGATGTTTGTATTTGGACTTGGGTTTTAGAGTTGTATTTTAATAGATCTATGGTTTGTACTTTGATGGTATTGCTTGATTTGATTTGTATTAGTTTTCTGGGTGTAAGTTCTTCATGTTTGTGAATTGTGAGAAACTAATACCATATTTTAATCTTGTTTTTGTTTTTGTTTTTTTTCTTGTTTTGGGAGGAGAGAGACATAAAATGGGTGTAAAAAAAACTTATTTACCCCTCTTTTTTAACAAAGGTGGGTAACAGAGACTAAACGGAAGTACCCTTAAGTGGGTAAAGTGTCAAAAATGAAATCACAGGTGGATAAGTTTAATTTGGGCTAAACCACAGGTGGATAATCTGTAATTATCCCTTTTCATTAGTTTGGAGAAAACTTTTTCCATATTTTTTTATGTTTGTTTTATAAGTGAGGGAATGAATCTTGGATTTTTTATTTTTCATTTTTATTATGTGTGAGTCTTTGTGTGCATGCATAACTCATGCGTATGCAGGCTCATGGAGTTGTGGACCTATGTTTGATCTTGTGTACACAACCCAACCCAATAACCCAGAAACTAAGCTACATTATATTACTCCTATTTTATCCTAAGCATGCTACTAAACTAGAAAGCAATAAAACAACTAAATTAAAGTATGAAAATAGAAATTAAAATATAAAATAAACATAAATAAATAAATAAAAAAGAAAAGAAAGAGAATAATACCTAAAGAAATCCAATGATTAATTTGACCATTTCCCTTGGTCAATCTAACAAAACAAGAACCCACAAAATCCGATAGATTAGTAAACATTTAACTAAAAGCTTAGACCCAAAAATAGTCCCAACCAAAAGATAATTGACTAGAAGGTTTATTAAAAAATAAATAAAAATGAAAATTCTCTCTTTAAACCACTACTTTGTAGTGACTTCAGTGTGTTTTGGAAAATGAGCCTAGTGCTCAAAAAGGGGTGCATAGCTATTCACAAGTGATATGGGATTAACTTTGCATGAATTTCCATTTAAAAAAAAATCTAATAAAGCTCTGTCATCTCTAACATGCATATGCAAGCTTGTGTATCTATACACAGCACTAAGGTTGCGTTCACAAGGAATTGGTCTTGTGACGTAAGATCAGGGTTTTTGTGTAAGCAAGATTAGAGTTTTAGGCAGGTTTTAATGCATTGACAATTGTTTTTAGTGAAATAGTCTCCTTGGCAAAGCCCTTCCTCGATATAGGCCCTCAAGTGACATAGTCATTAGGGAACAAGTGTTAGAGTCGTAAATGGTGCAAAATGAGGTGTCTATAATGTAATAGGAAACCTAAGTAAATTCAAAGGTAGTGGGATCATTAGAAATAGCAATGGGGACAAGATAAAAGGATTATCCATTAATATTGGTATTGCAACAAATTACCTAGCTAAACTTAGGGTTATTTGATATGGAATTAATCTAGCTAGCATGGCAATTAGGTTATAATTTGGAAATTGATTGACAAATAGTGCTTAATAATTGGTTAACATCTAATAGTGCATTTGCACTAGGCATTGCTTTTTTGGTTTCTGATTGCAAGAGTTTAATGACTTACGATTGAACCATCCTCCTATAGCATTTCTTATGTAAATGCAATAGTTGCGCAGATAAACTACCAAAAATGGGTTGTGAACAAGAGAGCATTGCAAAAACAAAAAAGATAATTGCTCCTATTTTGTGTAACACTGTTACATATAGGACTTAATGTATATAGGCATCCCACGAGAGTACCTTAATGTATGTATATAAACAGTTTACCCCCTTTTTTCCTTATAAGTATAAAGAGTTCACCTAAATAAATAAAAACCTCATTTTTCAATCTATATATATATAATAGTAGTTAATATTTAGGCTGTGTTTGTTTTGGCTATAAAGGAAATTGGAAAAATATTTTACACCATGCTTGATGTTTGGGATGATTAGAACATTCAATCAAACCAAAACTTAGATTCTTTGACTATAAAATTAATGGCACTTTAGTGTAAAATAGATTACACTTCTATTTTACATTCAAACCATTTTCACCTTCTACGAGAGAGAGAGAAAGAGATAGAGAGAGAGAGAGAGAGCGCGAGCTCACCTGAACGCCGGTCCGTGGCCATGCCTCTCACTGCTAATCTTCCTCTCTCTTCCTACCTTTTTTTCCTTCTTCCTCTCTCTGCCTCCATCTTTCTCCCTTTTCCTCCCCCAACGATCTCGCTGCCTCAACTCACCCTCCACCCACGCCGTCACTACCCTGTTTGGATTTTTTTTTCTATTGTAAATAATTTTTGTTCTTGGGTTTTGGAAGATCGGTGGTTGGGGTGATTCGTGGGTTTCAATGGTGGTGGGTTTGAGTTGAGTTCTAGCATTGATGGTGGCCGATAGATTGAGGGTGGTGAATCAGTGGCTGGGGTGGTTTGCGATCACATGTGCAGTGCAGCGTATAAGATACGGTTTGAAGCTGGTATATTTTTCAAATTTTGGGCTTTTTCTGCCCAGCCCGAAATTGATTTTCCCTTTGTTTTGGGCCAAGTTTTAAACTATTGAGTTAGTTTTTCTTTATTTTGGACTGACGTTCCTAATCAACACTTGCTAAGGTTATTAATTTTTTTTTTTTGAAAACTAGAGTTATTAAATTATTAATAATATATTTAATATTAAAAGAAATAAATATATTAATATATAGTAAGGGTGCAGTACGGTGCAGTTTTCTTACAATAAAATCGCAAATTGTATTATACCATGTGGTGTGGTGCAATGTGGTGCATTGTTACTTGCGGTGCAATGTGGTGCACTGTTACTTGCGGTGCAGTATGGTGCACTGTTACTTGCAGTGCCATTTTGCGGGCGGTTTTAGTGCAGTTTGGTAAACAACTCTTCCATCCGACTCCCAAGTCCCAACTGCTCCCGCAAGAAGACATATGAGAGAGAAAAAGAGGGGGTAAATAATGTTTAGGAAAATTATATAAAAAGTTCTCACACAAATCAATGTGGTATAGGTACCTTCTTTGTCTTCTAATTTATATTTGGCAAAATTACAAACTGCACCCCTAAAATTTGCTGGTATTTAGATTTTACACTTCTAAAGTTTCAGAACTCAAATTTCACCCTCCGAAATTATATTCTATTTGTATCAGCAACCTCTCCATCCACAATTTCCATTAAATGCCACATAAGCTTGTCACATGTGTTTAATTCATCCAATAAAAATATGTCACATCATTTTTGTTTCCAAAAAAATTTAATAATTTAATAAAAATATTGTGTCATCATTTCATTGGATGAATTAAACACACGTTGCAAGCTTATGTGACTCTTACGCTCCGTTTGTTTTAATGGAAAACCTTGTGTAAAGATAGTTTTCCTTATTTTTCAGTATTTGATAGCATAAAAAAAGATAAGTTAAAGGAAAACTATATTTGGTCAACATAAAAAGTATGGCTTATTTTTGGAGATTATTTTCCATTAAATTTTTTTAGAAAACAACTCTATCTCAAAGCAAGCTAAATAAGGGAAGTTATGAGGTTATTTTTCAACTCATTTAAAGTTGTTACCAAACATTAGAAAATGAGATAGTTTTATAGAAAATACTTTTTAGAAAATAACTTATTTTCTAGAAAATATCATTGCTGAAACAAACAGAGCGTTAATGGAAATTATGGATGGAAGGGCTGCTGAAATTTTTTTTAACACAAAATGATAAGCTTTATTGAAGTAAATTAACTAGATACATCAAGGAAAATTTGCCAATTTGGTGCTGGAGGAAGCTTGGAACATCTTATTCTTCCATCGACACGGTAGATTCTGATTCTGATACATGCTTGGCATTCCTAACTAGAAGGTGGCCATACTTTTGGTGGTTTAAATTTGAGTTTCACAATCCGAACTCAAACAAACAACTGCAAAACCATTTGCAGGCCAAAGGCCAATTGTACCAAAATAGGATAACTTAAATTAGAGCTTCTAACCTCCACTAATCTCAATGTCTCTTATCTATCCAGTACCATTAAATCAACATGTATATTTAATTCTCGGACTCAAATGCCACTCCTACCACTACCATCTCAATAATGTGAAATCGTAACTCACCATGATGCAAAACTGAAAGAATTTAACTGCCCAGAATCACACTTGGTATCATTATAAAAATCGAGCATGTCACGCCTAGCTCAGAAGTCAGTAATCGGTAAGTGGCATTTGCTTTTAAGGGCAAATATTGTAACTCCTACCACTTTTGTACTCAATTTTCGAAGGACAATGAGGTTTCCTTGCAATCAAATTGGTGCAATATAGTGAAAATTCATAGCTAGAAACTTATTAGTAAGTCTTAATCTGAGAAACAATTCTGGCCACCGGAAGCTAGTCCACCCTTTTATGTATTTTGAACATGGACAAGCTTGTGCAGCGCCATTTAACTGAGTCTATATACAATGTTTATTTAAAATAATTCCTAAAGATTCTACTAGGATTGTGTTGGGTTCTAAGACCTTTATATTTAAATGTATTAGAACTCTAATTTGTAATGTTGGCAAACCATGATCAAAACGTTTTAGTCTTATTTAGATGTGCTCAAAGTATGTGTCTTTTATCTAAAATTGGAATCGAGTTGCTGCAGGATTTATTGTGTAAATCTGTCTAGCTCGATCGATCGAGAATTAGACTCGACCGATCGAAAATCGTGCGGATTGTTTTTCTGCAGAATTTTCCAACTCAGCCCAAGCTCTTTTTGTGTGTAGAGTTTTATGTTTTGCCCTAGGTATAAAAGGAAAAACTCTAACCACATTTTAAGGATGCTCTTTATGCTGTTTGTGTAAATCTTTTATGAGATCTTTTATGAAGGATCCAGACTGATTGACATAAATGAAATAGGGGCATACTTCACTACTAAATTCAAAGAAGTATTCCAATCTTCTAACACGAGTGCCAACTGATCTTGATGGTCTTATTGAGCCATGTATTTCACATGAAGAAAATATAAAATTAACTAGAGTTCCCCCAGAAGAAGAAATTAGAAGAGTTGTATTCAATATGAATTATACCTTTATTACTCCGGGCCTAGATGATATGCCAGGATTGTTTTATGAACATTACCGGCTAATAGTTGGGGAGCAGCTTGTGGCAGCAGTTCAAAGCTTTTTAGAGAGGGTTAGTTGCTTAGAGAGATGAATCATACCTTTATTACTCTAATACCTAGGGTCCAAGGAGCTCATAACTTCAACCAATTCAGGCCAATTAGTCTTTGCATATTCTGTTATAAGGTGATCTCCAAAACCCTAGTGAATTGAATGATGCATCTTCTTGAAAAGATGATTGATCCAACCCAAGTTGCATTTATCCCAAATAGAAGCATCTCTGAAAATGTGGTTATTGCTCAAGAAGTTGTGCATAGCTTTAAGGATATGAAGGGGACAAGGAGCTGCATTGGGATCAGATTTGATTTTCACAAAGCATACGACAAGATGGAGTGAAACTTCATATCAACTGTTCTAAGGGCTTTTGGGTTAGCCAAAAGTTCACCAAGTTAATCCATCAATGTATGTGGAAAGGAGACTAGAATTTCTCCCTTAAGGGGCTAGGACAAGGTGATCCTCTATCCCCTTATCTATTCATTATAGGAAGTGAGTTTTAGCTAGATTGATTAATAGAGAGGACAATAGGAGCTCGATAAAAGGAGTGAAGGTGTCCAATGTTACTCCTCCAATTACCAAGCTATTTTATGCTGACAATGTGATGCTACTCTATAATGCCAAGATGTCTGAAATGCAGGCTTTTATGAATTGTTTGTTGTTATATTGTGAGTGGTCAGGCCAAAGCATTAGCCTTGAGAAGATAGGGGTGTTTAGTTCAAAAGGAGTTCATTCCCAATTTCTAAGGCAAATTAAAGACCAAATAGACATCAAGATCTGGGTACTAAATACTTGGGAGTACCCCTATTTCTATCAAATAATAGAAGCAGAGATTTTGAGTATGTAAAAAACAAGGTTCAAGCTAGAATTGCCAGTTGGAAAAGCAAAAGTCTCTCTTGGTCAGGAAGTGCAACACTCATCAAGTCAGTAGCTCAAGCAATACCAAACTACACAATGTCAAGATTCATGCTTCCTCAGACTCTAAATGGGAAGTCAAATGCTACTGTTAGGCGTGTATGGTGGAGTCCTAAGAATGACAATCAAAACTTCTATTCTCCATGGTATGGGATGAATTATGCAAGCCATTAAAGCAACGTGGGATGGGATTCAACAAATTTGAGGATATTAATTTAGCTCTTATAGCCAAGTTAGCATGGTGGGTTTTGTCCGGAAAGAATTGCCTTTGTGTGAAGTTGGTGGTTGCAAAGTACAAAGTCAGATCAAGTTGGCTTACAACACCTCAAACAACCAAAACCTCATGGATTTGAAAAAGCATAGAGGATGCTAGGACTCTGTTACAAAAAGGTGCATGCAAATTAGTGGGTTCAGGTGAGTCCATTCTGGTGTGGGAAGATCCTTGGCTACCAAACAAACCAGGATTCTCTCCCTGTGCAGCCTCCCAACAAGGTGATTCTTGCTTGGTGGTCTCCCAATTAATGAACCAAATGAAAACAAGTTGGAATGTGACAAAACTACAGCAATTATTTGATCAATGCCAACAATCTTGAAAATTCCAATTTGGAACAGTGGCCAAACAGACAAATGGGCATGGACTAATTCAGTAAATGGTCAATTTTCAGTGAAACTAGCATACAATCTTATAATGGAGTGTGATGGACGAAATAGTGCCAACTCGTTTAAAAGAAAGATTTGGAAGACAAAGTTACACTGTAGACTCAAATTGCACTTGTGGAGGAAAGCATCAGACCTGCTTCCAACCAAAGATCAAACTAGCAGATATGTTCATATACTTGATCTAAATTGTCCTTTTTTTGGCTTTGATTCTACATCCACCTTGCATTTATTCACTCAATGTCATAATGAACATGATAGTTGCATAAAGTAGAGCTATTAATGTTAAGGTAGATTGTAACAAGGTTGGGGGCTCAACTTTTGTTATGGGTTTAAACTAGGGGCAAAATAGTAATGTCACTGTACTCCTTTATATCTAAATAACATTTTGTGTTAGGGTCAACTTATCAAACCCTGAACTCTTTTACTTTTACAACAACTTTGATTTTGGAAGTTGATGACCTTATGCTTTTGGTGATAAAAGAAATTACTTGATGATTATGCTAGTTCTTTTTCCCTTTCGGACTGGTTATTCTATGGCTAATTCATATTGTCTAGAATACAGTAGAGTTCCTAAATGCTATACAATGTTATGGCTTATAGCTCGCCTATGCCTCTGAGCATGTAAGGTGAAACTGTATTTGGATGACATCATCCAAAATAGAAACAAAATAAAAGACCATAATATTGTTTAAAAGAACAAAATAAAAGACCACTGAAAATGGATTATAGATAATAGACTTGGCCAAACTGAGAATTTCTTCTCTCTCATCTGTAGCCCTCCCCCCCTTTTTTTCAACCAAGCATATAGAAAGATCTTATTTTTAAATATCATGAAAAGCACACATGAAACAAGATCTCTATGGGGTTTTGTATTTGTGGTTTACTCCCCAGGGATGGGTTCAAAGGGCACTGCCTTGGTGAGGTACCACACCATTAAAAGAAATAGAAAATTCATATGAAAAGGAAAACATATGTAATTTGCACTAGAAAATAATGTATGTAAAGCCATAACCCAATCAGGCCAAAGATAATAAGAAATTGTTCAATGCATCTATGAGAAAAAGATGTGACAAATAGTAGTAAAATAGACATATATGCAGCTTACTTTTTAGGAAGATTCAGGTCAGGGAAGAGCTCATGCAAAATCTTCACAACTTTATAACAGTGCATAACTCTTCCACTAGCTGATGGGCTCTCAAAGGCTAGTATCTGAGCATTATCAACATCTCTAACATCAACCCATCCATAAGTTCTATTTGCAAGTCTTTCGACCCCTGCATAAGATAAACCATCAACACCTTGCATCACAAAAGATTGCCTCTTAGAAGAGGGAATAAGGCAGAACCACATTCTAGCAGAAGTAAAGACATTTGAAAGATTATAGAGGTGCAATTACAACTTGATTACTTTCAATGTAAAAGAAACTCAATGAATAAGGAACTTATTCTAGAATTAAGATTCCTTCTATTCCTTTATATTCTTTAAAAATAACCACAACTTTCTCTCTTATAAGCAGTCCAAATCCAAGTCTATGCCGCATTAGCTGTCGTGGCTCATTGCAAGAAATTCACGATGAACAAAAATGACAAATGGAAATTAAGTCATTCCAAGTGATGTTTTTAAACAAGGTAGCTGAAAGTCGTTCAAGATAAACAAATCAAAGAATTTTCAGAAGAAAATAAATCTAACTGGGATGATAAGGTATGAACCAATTTGACAAATTTTGGAATTCGTATCTGTTGAATTGACCTAAAATTAACAGCTGTCTAAAATTTTGACCCATATGCTTTAATTAGTCAATGATGTGTTGATGAGAATAGCAGCATAATACCATCGTATTTCTCAAAGGAATGTAGTTTACTGGAATTCATTTTGCCAGAATTCAAAATCCATTGCAATAGCCTTACCAAACACAAGCCTAATCCTATGACAAATGTAAATAATTAGAACAAAATAAATGTGAAAATATATGATGAAATGACAAGGAAAATAAATCCACAACATACTTAAAAATTAAATCTGTATAAGTAATGACAGATTAAAGCTGGATTTTCATTTCAGGTGAGTAGTTACTGAACGTTAAGTGACTGGAGAAAGAATTAGATTTGGTTCATACAACCTGATGGGCATAAATGAAAGAATTATGATTTGGCCCATACACCTAAAGTAGACATAAATAATTTTTATGATGTCTTTAATTTTGCGATGCTATTAAATGGGATTTGAAGGCTGAAGAGGAATGAACTCACTTGAGAAGGCTACATCCATATTGTACAACAAGAGACAAACCACCCAAGGGAAAAAGGAAAGCAAAAGAAAGAAAGAGGTTGAATGCAATCGATCTAATGTGATCCATGCTCCATTACAAAACCAGAGAAATCCTCACATGTAGCATTCATTAAAAACTTGGAAAGAAAAGAACTTTAATAAGAAAGTAGCACATGTACGCACCTTTGATTTCTCACAAACAGCAGCATTATTTGAAAACCAAGTCTCGTCAATTACAACATCAGGAGCAAAAGGTTTTCCATTGAATGCAACTGCTACCATTGAGGATGTTATAACCACTCTCTTAATAGATTGAACTTTGGCACATGATCTAAGAACATTAAGCGTTCCCTTTAATGCTGGTTCAATTAATTAGTTCTGCCTGAAAAAAATTATAAAAAATCTCATATGAATTGGGTAAGCCAACACATGCACAAGCGAATTGAAAGTTAATTTGACAGTTTCCCAGTCTTTTACATTTTTAATCAATGAGCATTTCAAAACATGTGAAATGCATCAAAGGATAAAGTTCCCCAAGAAAAACTAGGGAATTTCAATTATATAGCATATTGACTACTTTACTCGATTACAAGACATGAAATTTCAACTACATTTGGTAAACAACCAAGCATTATCAAAAACTAGTCATCCTTTGAAACATTGCTGACATACTACATAAAATTTGCAATATCTAATTTAAGTGAAAAAGAAAGTACTTGGGGATCCGTGACTTTGTAATAAAAAGGAGATGCCGTATGAAAAACGCCCTCACATCCATCAACAACAGAATCAAAAAATCCTTCTTCCAGTAAGTCTGCTTTGAGGAAATGAAGTCTTTCCTTAGCTCAATCTAGTGCAAGCAAGTGCTCCGCCTTCTTCGGATCATCTGTGGAACACATTTAAAGCATAATCCATAAACTATTTATACAGTATCTTTACAAAAACTAAACTTTTGAGAGTTCATCTTCCTTCTCAAGTATCAAAATGATGATATACACAAAAAGTATTAAGTATTAATCTCAAAAGTGAAACATATAGTCTCACAAAACGCAATCAATCAGACTGATCATTAATTTGATTCAAGTAAGCACTAGATTTTCCACATAAAATTTATGTTTTGAACAAAACTCAAGCATAATTTACCTTCTTGATGTATCATTCAAACTTGATTACCGCAACACATTAAAGATAAAATAAATTAAAAAAAAAAAAAAAACTGAAGAATCTTTTCACTCTCTCTTCAAATATTGGAACTTGATCCAATAAAGAAAAATATATAAATATTTTACTACTTAAACAAAAATTATAGCATTTTCTTCCAAGAAACTCAAGCACCTTACCAATGACAATATGCCATCAAATTAGTCAAAAACTAACGTGGGTTCTCAGTAAATAAAAGCAAAAAACATTGGTTATGAATTTACGATTGAAAACCGCAAGTGTAATTTGCAAAGAAAATCAAAGTTGTGAAATGAGAGTATTGAGTACTGACTTGGGTCACGAACTGTGGCCTTGAGTGTAGCCATGTTGAAGCAAGAGCTTGACCAGCCATGAAGCTATGTAACCGGATGCTCCCGTAACACACACCACCTTCAACTCTGCTCCACTCATAGATTTGTCTTCTGAATTTTCTATGATAATATACGCTGTCCTTTTTTGTATTTATATGGCAGTTGTGTCTATGTGACTGTATGAGAGATTTGAAAATTCTCGTTTATGGCGCAATTGATTCAGTCTGTCCGTGATTTTTCTTTTGGGTATTTGCATTAAGAGAGAAATTGTTGAACGGAAAATTCCTTAAGAGAGAAATTTTGTCGAATGGAAAATTCTTCTTTGTTGAATGTCGTTTTCCTTTTTGATTCACGTAAACTATTAGAGGGCGTTTGGATAAACTTATTCCTGCGTCTGCGTTTAAGTTTTTTTTTTTTTTTTTTTTTCTCCAGCCGCAAGTATTGACTAAATCTTCTGTGAACAGTGCATTCGTGCATTGTTCACGGACCCATAAATTTCACTTTTCAGCAACTTTTTCATTAAAAATGGGTCTCGCGGTACTATTCACACATTTTAAAATTATTTTGCTACAGTGTTTTCAGTTTTCAGTTTTCAGCAATAAGTTCTATCCAAACGGACCCTTAGTCTCCTTTTCTCTCCTGTTTTTAAACCGCACGTTAGGTTTATCCTAGTAAAATTAGTGCATGTAAAATTTTGGGGACCAGCCAATGTGTTCCACGTCTACATCTAATCTCTATAGCATCTGGGTTCAACATCCATAATTTGATATATTCTGTTTGGGTTGGCAAGGCAAAGCATTGCTCTTATGAGTTATGACATGGATGTCATGTCATATCATGTTCGCTGCTGCCTTTTATTGACTCCGAATACTTCTCTTTTTTTTCTTTCTTTCCTTGGAATGATGTGGATACTGCACAAAGAAAGTTAGAATTAGATTGTGCGGTTGGTAGCTTGCTTTAAAAATTAAGGAGACACAAGAAAACAATTGTACAGTCGCTATTGCACACTCGCTACATTGGCACAATTGCTTTAAACTTTCTTGTGCACAATTGATTCAGTCGTTTATTCTTACATTTTTGTTAGAATAGACTTTTTTTTCATGCTCTAGCGGTGATGTTGCCAGAAGAGGACTTGGGTTTTTTTTTTTTTTTTTTTTTAAACTATATATGGCTTCTGTCATACTATTGGTAATGTATTGCTTTTATTTTTAACGGTTAGATCATTTTCTTGCCAAGTGTCATTCATCAAAATAAAAACTGGAGAGAAATGAGGGGTTTAAACCGGAGTAAAGCCCGATCCTTCAAAATTTACATCCAATAAAAATATTTTAAAAAAGTTTCAAAGATTTTTCTTAAATTAGTTTGGAAATAACTTTTTTCATATTTTTTTTATGTTCGTTTAATAAGTGAGAGAATGAATCTTGGATTTTTTTATTTGTTTTTTATTATTATTATGGGTGAGTCTATATGTGCATGCATAACTCATACGTACGCACGCACGCATGCAGGCTTATGGAGTAGTGTACCTATGTTTGATCTTGTGTACATAACCCAACCCAGTAACCCAAAAACTAAGCTACATTATATTACTCGTATTTTATCCTAAGCAGGCTACTAAACTAGAAAGCAATAAAACAACTAAATTAGACTAAGAAAATAGAAATCAAAATATAAAATAAACAAAAATAAATAAAAGAAAAGAAAAGAAAGAGAATAATACCTAGAGAAATCCAATGACTGATTTGACCATTTCCCTTGGTCAATCTAACAAAACAAGAACTCACAAAATCCAATAGATTAGTAAACATTTAACTAAGGCTTAGACCAAAAAATAGCCCAAACCAAAAGAAAATTGACTAAAAGGTTTATTAAAAAATAAATAAAAATGAAAACTCTCTCTTTAAATCACTACTTTTGTAGTGACTTTAGTGTGTTTTGGAAAATGAGCCTAGTGTTCAAAGAGGGGTGCATATAGCTACTCACAAGTGATATGGGATCGAATAAAGTTTCTTTCCAAACTAGTTTGGAGAGAAACCCTACAAGCTCATTATATATATTTACTTGACTATGAATTTTGAAAATCTAACCGTTGAATTTCATGTTTCTTATGTTCTTAACATACATATTAAATTTCGTTTAAATCGGATATTATTTACTATTTTATCAATTAACTTATTTTTTATATACAACTTTAGATTATAAAATCTTGAAATTATAACATTTCTTTGATGACATAGCAATTGATCTTTGATTTTTTTGAAATTTTGTAAGCATGAAGGATGTAATAAAAACATGCAATCTAATGGTTAGATTTTTAAAATTCACACTGAATATAAAAATATATATATATATATATATATATATGATGAGTCTATAGGATTTCTCTTCAAACTAGTTTGAAGAGAAACTTTGTTCGTGTCAGCTTTGCATGAATTTCCATAAATAAAAAAAAAAAATCTTATAAAGCTCTGTCATCTCTAACATGCACATGCAAGCTCGTGTATCTATGTACACAACACTAAGGTTACATTCACAAGGTACTAGTCTTGTGACAAAAGATTAGGGTTTTATGCATGCAAGATTAGGGTTTTAGGCAAGTTTTAATGCATTGAAAGTTGTTTCTAGTGAAATAGTCTCCTTGGCAAAGCCCTTTCTTAGTATAGTCCCTCTAGTGACGTTGTCATTAGGGAATGAGTGTTAGAGTTGTAAAGGGTGCAAAATGATGTGTCTATAATGTAATAGGAAACCTAGGTAAATTCAAAGGCAATGGGATCATTAGAAATAGCAATGGGCACGGGATAAAAGGATTATCCATTAATATTGGTATTGCAACAAATTACCTACCTGAACTTAGGGTTATCTAATATGCAATTAATCTAGCTAGCATGGCAATTAGGTTATAATTAGGAAATTGATTCACAAATAGTGCTTAATAATCGGTTAGCATCTAATAGTGTATTTGCACTAGATATTGCTATTTTAGTTTCTGGTTGCAGGAGTTTAATGACTTACGATTGAACCATCCTCCTAAAGCATTTCTTATGTAAAGGCAATAGTTGCCTAGATAAACTACCAAAAAGGGGTTGTGAACAAGAGAGCATTGCAAAAACAAAAAAGATAATTTTTCCTATTTTGTGTAACACTGTTACATATAGGACTTAATGTATGTAGGCATCCCATGAGAGTACCTTAATGTATGTATATAAACAGTTTACCCCCTTTTTCCTTGTAAGTATAAACAATTCACCTAAATAAATAAAAACCTCATTTTTCAATCAATCAATATATATATATATATATATATATATATATATATATATATATATATATATATATATAAAATAGTAGTTAATATTTAGGCTATGTTTGTTTTGGCTATAAAGGAAGTTGGAAAAATATTTTACACAATGCTTGATGGTGGTTGGGTTTATGGTGGTGATTGTGGTGGCTGGGTTTATGGAAATAGGTTGCAAAACCAAACACAAGAAATAATTCTCCGGCATACTTTCCATAACGCAAATAAACAATTGAAAATATTTTCACTTGCAAATATTTTCCTTTACACGTAAAATATTTTACATAAAGTCAAACACAGCCTTATAAAAATACTTTTTATTTTTTAAAGAAGAATTAGAAAAGTACCTCCTCTTAAACAAAAACAAAAAAAAACAAAAGAAGAAAAGAAAACTACCTTAATTTTGAAGACAAAGTAATCATTAAATTGTAACTATACGTTACCCCACCAAAGTACCAACCATGTTCTTATATAAAAAATAAATAAGTAAAGTACCAGCCATGTTAAGTTAAACTACCGCACCCAAACTTCCAGAAAAAAGAAAAAAAAATCATAATTGTTAAGCAAGCGAAAATGAAATGTTCGAGCCATTGTTGTTCTTGTTCTTACTAAATACGGGACTGTATTCCCTTTGAAATTTATTGCTCCAAACACGAGTAGTTAAAACTGGATATATGATATATCGGGCAGAATATTTAATTGACAATTGCTATCGATAAAATGAAACTGACCAGTACAAAATTATAGAGCTTGCCATTGCCTTCTTTGTTTTTTTTTCCCCCTTTTTTTTATGTGATTTTTTTTTCCCCTTATTATTACCTTTCTCTCTCCAGTCTCTCTCTTCTTCTTTTTCAACTTTTTCAACTTTCTATAAAAATGACTATCAAGTAATTCTTAGATAGTGCCAAAACATGGAGAATGGCACTCTCTCATCTCACATTTCATGGTAAGATCCACTCATTAAATTCATAGTAAGGTCTATCATGAATGTAAGAGGAGGAAGCACTATTTCTCCATACTCTGGGAATATCTCAAAATTTTCCTGCTCTAAAATCATACATTAACCACCCTATTTCAAATTCAAATTAGCGAGCACCTCCCACAGGAAATAGCTTTATGCTTTGCAGTATGGTTTCCCCACCCCACGTGAAGTTGTTGCCTTCTTAATTTAATTAATCAATTAATTTATTTGTTTACCTTAGTTATAAAAACTTGTATATTTTTATGGATAAATATTAAGTCTACAACATTTTTTACAGAAAATCTTAGATGATAGACTATTAGAGGTGGTAACAAAATGTAAGTGGTGGGCCTAGATTATAATTAGTAACAACTTGTTAACTAAAATTTGTTATGAAAATATTGTAAAAATATTGTGTATGTTGCACTACTCATTTTTATAATATTATTAAGAATATTTTTTTTTTTAGAATGTTTCAACTTGTGGTATCTGTTCCTGATGACAGTTTTTTATTATTAAACAAGACACCAATCAGTTTTTGGTGCAAGTGGGAGATTGAACATCCATGTCTCTTATTCAACCATCAGATAATCTTTTTAAAAATTAGTTAAACACAATTTTTTGCATAATTATTTTTTACAAGTTATTAATGGTAGGTAGTAAAAAAATAGTATTAGTGATGAGTCTATGTAAGAATTCGTTGTAACTTGTGAAGTCTACCATTGTGAAGCCTACCATTTAAGAATTAGTTGTAACTTGTGAAGTCTACCATTGTGAAGCCTACCATTTAAGAAGGGATTGACATATGAGCTTGATATAAATTTACAATTTTAACCAATATTTATAAATTTAATAACTCTTTTTAATAACACTTTTTGATAGATAAAATAAAATTTCAAAATATGACCTTCATGATGATTGGTTTTTTTATCATTGGGCTAAGATACCAATTAGTTTTTAGTGTAGGTGAGATTTGAATTCTATATCTCTTATTTAACAATAAGATTTATCAGTTAAGTTAACTAAAACTCATTAATTAGTTTAATAAAATTTTAAATTTATTAATATAAAATTTTACTTTTAATTGACCTCATAATATTTTGTCACAATTTTTTTTTAGGGTGGCCACATAAATTTTGAAGACCTTACAATTTGATATTGGTTTATGAACTATTTTTATGAATATTTTATATGAAAATGATAAAGAAATTACTTTTTTGAAAACTTTTTTAATTTTCATGAAAATTGTGTCAAAACTTTCTTAACGTGGTTTATTAACAACTGCTCTAGCTTAAAATAACATCATATGACCATTTTCAAAATAGGAACAACCCTTACATTTGTCCATCATGCATGCACCCAGTTACACTTACATGCAAGTAAATCACCATAAAAGACACAAGTTTAAAATACATAGAAAATTACACAGCATTATTATTATGGAAAAGAGTAATCTCAAATCGATACCTCGGCTGTCGGCACCAATCCCCACAAAAAATATTTATTCCCTTGTCAAACCACGACAGCCTACCGTTGCTTCCAACACCAGCAAAAAACCATAACAAGCATTTGCTATAAAAAGCCGAGGATGGAAATCTCTATAGAACCAGAACCAAGAGAAATAAGAAAAAGAAAAATGGAAAAAAGCAAAGTTCTGATTATAGGGGGAACTGGGTATCTAGGGAAGAGGTTGGTGAAGGCAAGTTTGGCTGAAGGTCATGAGACATACATCCTACACAGAGCAGAGATAGGTGTTGATATTGAAAAAGTTCAAATGCTTTTGTCATTCAAGGAGCAAGGAGCTCACCTTGTTTCTGGTTCCTTTACCGATCACCAGAGCCTTGTGAAGGCTATCAAATTAGTTGATGTTGTTATCTGTGCAATATCTGGAGTTCACATCCGAAGCCACCAAATTCTACTTCAACTTAAGCTTATTGATGCCATCAAAGATGCTGGTAATGTAAAGGTATATATACATATATAAATTTTGCAAATCTATATTTTACTTGCCAATCTAAACCGGAACCCAATATTTCGTATCTGTTGTAAAACTGGTGCATTATAAATTTTGTATGTTTTTGTTTGTTCCGATCATTTCGGTTTGTTTGGGCATCCGGCCAAGTGAATAAGATTTTTATTTTATTTTCTTTCTTAAATGTTAGACATATGTGTAATATAAATTTTACAACATAATTTTTTTCTCCTCCCCTCAAATAGTCAAATGTTATTGTTTCACTGTCACATCTCTTTTCTTTTACTTTTTTTTTTCTTCTCTCTCTCTCTCTCTCTCTCTCATTATCTTACTTACTTTTCATTTTTCAAAAGAAAAAAAAAATCTACTTACTTTTCCTGGAATCTTTTGACTTGGATCTTTTGACTTTTCTTCTTACTCTATCCATAGCATATAAGCATGGGTGTTAAAAATTCTATTTATTTTAACATAAAATTTATTTTTTCTACTTTACATAATTACTTATCAAAATATCAAAAATATCGATTATATTATATATTATACATTATATTTCATTAAATTATTATTTCTTTATCAAAATTTTATTACTCTCTAAAATCATCTCTCCTTATGTATATGAGTAAAGAAATATTAACAAATAGATTTATATGTGAATAGTAATTGTGTATATTTATAAAATTGTTGTAGCAATAATCTAATTTTACATAAGTTTATATTAACTAGTGTCAGTAATTTTTAGAATTGGATATGCAAAATTTACTTTAAATGTTATTATGCATTAACTAACGTTAAGAAATCTCAAGATGTCAATCCAAAAAAAAAAAAAAGTACTCTCTAGATGCCATGGGGAGGGGGTTAGGGATGGGCCCCCTAATTTTTCGAAATTCATACTCTTTCATTTATTTTTGGTCTGTGGAGGATGTGTCTCATGACCTTATTTTCTAATATAACAAAAATTATGGAAGATGTACGTTTTGAAGGCCATGTAAATATTTTTGTTACATGTAAGAAAATATCATATGTTAAATAAAATTAAAAACATATTTTATATATATATATATATATATATATATATATATATATATATATATTCCCTATCTCTCTCAATAACATGAATTCCTCTTTTTTTATTCTCTTTTTTAATATCTTTTTTCTATTTTAAATTAATATGGTTTAAACGTGATAAATATATATTTGATACATCCATACGTATAGGTTTTGTTGGTTTTTCATTAATTAGTTTACATGCATGACAAGTTTTTTTTTTAAACGTTGGTAGAGATTTTTGCCCTCTGAGTTTGGCACCGACCCTGCTAGAATGGAGGATGCATTAGAACCTGGGAGAGTGACATTTGATGACAAAATGATTGTAAGGAAAGCCATTGAAGATGCTCAAATACCTTTCACATATATTTCTGCAAACTGTTTTGCTGGTTACTTTCTTGGTGGTTTGTGCCAGCCCGGTAAGATCCTTCCTTCTAGGGATTCAGTGGTATTGTTGGGAGATGGAAATGAAAAAGGTATTTCCATTACAACCTTATTAGTTTTGCATTGTACCGAAGAGAACCATGAAAGTCATTTTTTTTCACACTACTCTAGTTGCTGCTATATAAATTTATACAAGATAACAATGATGCTGATTAATTTATCTCTAACCTTCTTCCTTTTCTACTCTTAATTAACCGCTAATGCATTTTAAATCATTGTTGACATATTATATATCTTTGGGTTCTAATGTACTTGATACTAAATGTGGCAGCAATTTATGTGGATGAGGATGATATAGCAATGTATACCACCAAAACTATAGATGACCCTCGAACCCTCAACAAGACAGTATATCTAAGGCCACCTAAAAATATCCTATCTCAAAGAGAAGTTGTTGAGACTTGGGAGAAACTAATTGGCAAAGAGTTGCAAAAGTCCTCCATACCCAAGGAACAGTTTTTAGCTTCCTTAAAAGGTATGATTGATGCTTGTTTAATTTTTAAGACATTTTATAAAAACACACAATTGGTTCCCTCACCCTATTTGGTGGCTTGGTCACCAACCTGGTGAGCTGGGCACAATAGTAACAACTTCGACAATCAGTGTTGTTGCTCTGGTAACCGATGCTAACAGTCTGCAACTGAAGCTGTTAATTCAAGTAGTTCGGTCACCGGACTTCATTGATGCAAAAGTCTTATGTTGGTTCGGTTGATCCGGTCATCGTCAGCTGAGCCATCGGTTTTGATGTTTTGCTTGAAAAATTTTACTTGTCATACTAAACACTTGAAAAAAATTTACTAAAAATGTTTTACATGAAAAATTTTTGACTAAAAATGTTATACTACAAATTTTATATTTGAAAATATTTTACTTCAAAAAAAAAAAAAAAAAGAGTGTTTTAAAAGGTTCCATGGTCCCACTTGGACCCTAAGTCCACCTTTTTCTTATCAAGATTTGAACAATTTTTGTCTTATATATATATATATATATATATATATATATATATATATATTCACTCATGTGTCAAATTTCATTAAAAAAAAAAAAAAGAAATTTTAAAAACAATTATCAATTTTTTTCTATGGTATAAAAGATAAAATGAAAAAGGCTAAAAAGGGGAAGAAAAAAAGTCAAGAGTTTCAATGAAAGTGAATATATATATATATATATATATATATATATATATATATATATATATATATATATATATATAAATACTTTGAATATGACAGCTAACAAATACTAACCTTTTCTTTTTTAATACTTGAAAGTGTGCAGAGCTCATATACTTTATTACTTATAAAAATAAGAATAAGTAATAAAATTTGAAGATAATTATATAATAAAATTCACAATTTAATATTATTTTCTGGTTAAACTTTAAATTTTAAGATATATAAATGCTTATTACACAGTTTAAAATTGTTATATTTAAATAATTTTTGTGAGTATATAAGTTGTATTTAAGGTTTATCAAATTATCATACATATACCCAATGAATAGACACAATATAATCGATATACCTACTATTTTTATGTTTTTCAACATTAAAATACCAGTTAGAGTACGTTTAGTACACTTAATGAGGATTATAACATGAATTGTAATATTTACTATTAGAAATAAAATGTGTTATAATGGAATAACAAAATCTATTCATAAATTTGGTTGTGAGTTGTAACATTATAATAAAACTTAAGGTTTATTTTAAGAAACATCTTACTCATACAATTATATTTCCTAAAAAATAATATTTATTAAAAAATATTTGTTAAATTTGAGAGAGAGGTGAGTTATTTTTTTGATGATTTTTTATTTTCATAATTGTTACGTACATATGAAAATTTGTTTATTTGAAAATATATTAATTTTAGAAATTATTACACCTAAAGAATAGTTAATACAATCCTTTTAGAAAAGAATAGTTATTATTCATTTTAAAAAATAGCTATTTATAAGGAATGACTATTTCCTTTAATAAAATCATAACAAATTAACTACTAAATAGCATCACCATAGAGTTTAATAGTTATTAACATTGCTAAATCATAGAAATAGTTATCACCATGTATGTATCAACATATATATATCTACCAATATACAAAAATATATGTATACAAGTTATACATGCTCTCTTAAATCAAATTTCTAGCTCTATCATTAGTTTTATATATAACACAAAAATTAATACCTACTTCTTCTTTTTTTCCCAATATATAATTGTACATGGATATGACCCGTCGAATGTAGGATAATTGGCCCAAACAATCAAAATAGATTCACACATTCATGTAAAAATAGTCTCGACATCAACAAAAAAAAAGGGTCTCAATATGACTAATTATATATTTATTTCAAAGTTTTTATTGTGTTTATGTTACATGTTTTCTTAAATTCTGATACGATTTTTCTTTCTCAAAAAGGACTAGAGTACGCAGAGCAAGTTGGACTTATACATTACTATCATGTTTGTTACGAGGGGTGTCTTACAAATTTCGAGATAGGAAATGATGCAATAGAAGCTTCTAAGCTTTATCCAGAAATCAAGTATACTACTGCGGAAGAATACATGAAACGCTATTTATAATTAAGTACACATTGTTGTTGCATAACTATAAGTGCCTAATCTATTTTAGGATTGATGGACTTTCATCTGTCCTTCTCTTTCTCCTTTATTGCTTAGAATAAAAAAATAAAATTGTCCTGTCATGATGAGGTGGACATTTGCCCCCTTAACTTAAATAACACCAATTTTTTTTCAATATATATATTACATACCATTATATACATTTCTTGAAAATATACTTTCTTTTTTCTTTTTTCTTTTATATACATACAATAAAATTTGAATTAATTTTACTACTGCTTCATAATTGATTGTTCTTTACCTTCAAGTCAAGACACTAATAGTTTATATTTGATATATAGATGGAATTCAATTACAAATCCATTATTCAGTGGTAAAAAGCATTACCACTTGAAATAATTAAAACTCAAACATAACACAATTTTTAAGTAAATAATAATTAGATAACTAGCCATTGTTTCAATATATTCATTGCAAATAAAAAAAAATTATAAGATAATTAACTATTAGAACCTTGTTATTTAGCTCCAAAATTTTAAATCCTTACATGTCGCTAAACTTAACATTTATAAATAAATAAATAAATATATATATATATATATATATATATATATATATATATATATATATATATCAAGAAAAAAAAAATCGTTAGTTGTCTCTAAACCCCAATATTCCTAACACCTTCTCTTCCCATCATTTAGCCTCCAAACTTAAATTGAGAAATCTAAATTATTAATCATTGTCTGTATTTTTTTCTTGTTGACTTTTTGACATTCAAGGTTGGATTAAAATGTCACATGTGATTGCTCAAAATGCATTCTAGGCTAACAATTTTTATTTAAAGAAATTTACTTGCACTATTGTGCAAATAGAACCAGATTCACACGCCACCTGGGTGATTAAGAACCAAAATGAGTATATATCTATATATGTGTGTGTGTGCGCGCGCGCACGCGCACATGTGTATGTTTGCGTGTGTTTGAAAAAACTAATGAATAATTATTTTAAGAAGCTATCATTGTGAACATTAGAAAGAATTATGTATTGGGAGGGGCAGTCAGATGGCTTTTAGAATCAAAATGAAATATTATGAAACACAAAGCACTTGCATTGACACATGCTTACTCAAAATTATGTATGCATTTGAAAACTCCAATGAATTAATTATTTAAAGAAAATATCATTGCGATAATTTTCTTAATAACAAACTTATAGGAAAAAAAAAATTATGTATACGTTTGTTATTTTGTTGAAAAAGATTAATGAATTTTTTTAATACTTTTTTAGATAGAACTAAATTAAAATTACAAAATAATTCTTAATTTAAAATATGTTTTATATGAAAATTAAATTAATTTTTTTAGAATTAAATTAAATTTAAATTATGCATTCATATTGTATCTATAATATATTTTTAGCTTATTCATTAATTATGAGATATGTTTTACTTTGTAGAAACTTTTAGCCTTTTAAATAATTATACTTAAATTTTGGAAGAAATTTTTTTTTTCATTTAGCACTCACAAATCACAATACTAACAAACTTGTACAATACACTAAATCCCGAGATTATATAATTATTACTTGACCTACAAATAACAAAGCAATAGTTAATGAAATGAATTCAAGTTACATCTAGTGTGATGTAACTCTGTATGAGTTACACCTTTTTTTTAAGAGAGATACTATGTCCACAACATTTTTACAACATTTTCACAACAAATCACAGGTGGTTAGTTGTTATTGGTTCAAATTTGAACCTAACACGAAGATTACTTTTTTGCCCCAACAATAACAACCAGTAACAACCTGTCACTTAGGATTTGTTGTGAAAATATTGTGAAAATGTTGTGGATATATCATTTCTCTTTTTTTAAACCATTAATTTTTATTATTCTGATAGTTAGAAAAAAGGGGTTTGACTTACCTCTAGTATTTTTTTAACTGAACATGTCCTTTTATTTTAAATATACAATGACAAGTAGTAATGAGTTTTAGTCTCCACCTTCTATTTAATTAGTAGATGATGTGGTAGTTTCTCATTAAAATAAAAAGAAATTTCATTTAAAAAAAGTATTGGAGATAAGCCAAATCCTAAAAAAATAATATTGCCTTGTCGTCATCCTTTTAGAAGGATACTAGGTATAATTTAAACCCATCTCATAGTCGACACACCCATCAAGAATCATTTTAGGAAACTATATTTACAATCAATCTCTCAAAAAACTTATAAAACAAAATATCTTTAAAAAATTTATTTTCTTTTTAATGACATCTCATGTGTCTTTGCACTCTTTACTGTCTCAAAGATCAACAAACTAAATACTATAACAATAAATTGAAGAAAAAAAATTTATTAGTCAATAAAAAAAATATGAAAACCAAGTTTATTGAACACATAATTCGAAAAATGCATTGTTGAATTTAAGTTGACAAAGCCTAAAAATCCTTGGACAATATTTTATCACTTAGACTATATAGTTATTCTACTTTGGATTTGAAAAGTAGATTTTCTTTTGCCACATACTTTAAAAAGAATTGTATTAGATTCCTTTTAAAAAAAAATGTATTATAACCACTAAAGAATGTCATGTATTATTTTTAGAAAAATAATGAATTTGACTATTTGATTAGACTTTTATAAAATTTATATTAACCTATTGGTAATCTCATTATTTTTTTTATCAAAAACTTTTTCTTTTTTTATAATTCCTTAAGAGGGGAAGGGGGGGGGGGATTCACTTTGGATTAGGGCCAAAGTCTTAAAGCTTTTAATTTTTATTAAAAAAAAACACATACAATCTAGTTAAATTTATTGAGGCTAGGGGGCATTGGCCAACTGGGTGTTTGCGGTGCGGTTTTGGGCTACTTTTATCACCACGCTTTGCGGTGCAATTTGAAGCTGGTATATTTTTCAAATTTTGGATTTTTTATACCTAGCCCAAAATTGACTTTCCCATTGTTTTGGGCCAAGTATTAAACTATTGAGTTAATTTTTCTTTATTTTGAGCTGACTTTCCTATCAACATTTGCTAGAGTTATTAATTTTTTTTTTTAACTAGGGTTATTAAACTATTAATAATATATTTAATATTAAAAAAAATACATTAATATATAGTGAGAGAGCGGTACAGTACGGTTTTCTTATTATAAAATCGCAAATTGTACTATACCATGTGGTGTGGAGCGGTGCGGTATGGTTATGCCATTTTACAGGTGGTTTTGGTGTGGTTTAGTGAACAACCCTTCCATCCTACTCTCAAGTCCCAACTGCTCCCGCAAGAAGACATATGAGAGAAAAAGAGGGATTAAATAATGTTCAGGAAAATTATGTAAAAATTTCTCACACAAATCGACGTGAGACAGGTACCTTCTTTGTTTTCTAATTTATATTTCACTAAATTACAAACTACATCCCTAAAATTTAAGGGTATTTAGATTTTACACTTTTAAAATTTCAGAACTTGAATTTTACCCTTCGAAATTATATCCTGTTTGTATCAGCAACCCCTCCATCCACAATTTCTATTAAATGCCATATAAGCTTGTCACATGTTTAATTCATCTAATAAAACTATGCCGTCATTTTTGTTTCCAAAAAAAATTAATAATTTAATAAAAATAATGTGTCATCATTTTATTGGATGAATTAAACACACGTTTCAAGCTTACGTGACTCTTAATGAAAATTATGGACGGAAGGGCTGCTGAAACTTTTTTAACACAAAATGATAAGCTTTATTGAAGTAAATTAACCAGATACATCAAGGAAAATTTGCCAATTTGGTGCTGGAGGAAGCTTGGAACATCTTATTCTTCCATCGACACGGTAGATTCTGATTCTGATACATGTTTGGCATTCCTAAGAAGGTGGCCATACTTTTGGTGGCATTAAATTTGAGTTTCACAATCCGAACTCAAACAAACAACTGAAAAACCATTTGCAGGCCGAGACAAATTGTACCAAAATAGGATAACTTAAATTGGACCTTCTAACCTCCACTATTCTCAATGTCTCTTATCTATCCAGTACCATTAAATCAAAATGTATATTTAATTCTCAGACTCAAATGCCACTCCTACCACTACCATCTCAATAATGTGAAATCGTAACTCACCATGATGCAAAACTGAAAAAATTTGACTGCCCAGAATCACACATGGTATCATTATAAAAATCGAGCATGTCACCTTTAGCTCAGAAGTCAGTAATCGGTAAGTGGCATTTGCTTTTAAGTGCAAATATTGTAGCTCCTACCACTTTTGTACTCAATTTTCTATTGACAATGAGGTTTCCTTGCAATCAAATCGGTGCAATATAGTGAAAATTCATAGCTATAAACTTATTAGTAAATCTTAATCTGAGAAACAATTCTGGCCACCGGAAGCAAGTCCACCCTTTTATGTATTTTGAACATGGACAAGCTTGTGCAGCGCCATTTAACTGAATCTATATACAGTGTTTATTTAAAATAATTCCTAAAGATTCTACTAGGATAGCAAACAGCAGCAACTTCAATGTTTTATTTACAGCCTGCTTGAAACTTTATAAGATATGTTTGAAGAGCAAAGAGTCACGCACATTCTCTACCATCATTATACAATCTTACAAAATTCAGTCCTCAAGGACAGTCAGTGCTACTAGAAATTTTGTTTGAAATGAAAAAGTTTAAGGATATGCAAAGTTTATTTATAATCATTTGCCTGAATTGCTATTAAATACAATGAATCAAACACTTAATAACTTCTTCTCCTTCAAGCTTTCAACAGTATCCTTTAGACTCACCTCCACAGGAGTAAAGTTAAGACCCAAATTTTCTGCTCTCTCCTTGGACACCTGGTATGTTGGCACAAAAGGGTTGTCATCCACAGATCTGCAATGAATAGAACACAAGCCAATTTGTTGGAATTCAATCATAGGGATAGCTAAATATGTTACAAAACACATTATTAAATTAAATGGTCCGCAATTTAGACTGCAGATCTTTTGATGCCTGAGTTCAAAATATGGAAAGTTCAAACAGTCAGTTTTGAGGTAGCCAGGCTCTTCAGAAAATGTAATTTGTAGGTTTGTTATTTAATCATGTGCATACACAGTGACCAAGCTATTCAGAATAATTGAACATGAACATGATGACAACTTAGAGAGGATTCTAGAACTCATTGTCTCAACCACTTGGCTTCAATAACCTTGCTTGTACTCTTGGCGGTTGTTTAGTGCCTCTGGCTATCATGTGCTCGAATTTTCCTGGCCTCCTCCGCGAGCTCCACTCCGAGGTGGGATCACCTCTGCCCGTCCATGGGCCTTTCTTCCCCTTTTGTGGGGCTAATTTCTTCCCTATCTGTGGGTTTCGCTCCGCCCGGTTTGGGTTTGCTCTGCCCAGTCAGCGGGTCTTCCTCAACCTGTGGATTCAATCCGTAAGCTCTTTGCCAGCTTTCTCTTACTTTCTGAGTTTTGGTTGGTAGTTTTGTTGATGTTGGCAGGTGATTGTATTTTGCCGTAGAATTTTGGGGTTGGGTTATGTTGTAGATTTCTTAGGGCGTGTGGTTTGTGGTTGTCAAGAGTGAGTGTTTATTGGAGTTGGTTGGTGATTGGATTATAGAGTTATGGATGGTGGTTGATCTTGTTGGTGGGCTGTATGTGTAGACTTTGGAGGGCTCTAGTTAAAGAGTTTCTTCAGTTTGAAGTTACTGAGTTTTGGCTGGTGGTTGTTCTTGTAATTGTTTTATCACTCCCCACCATGAGAATCCTATCTTGGAATTGTCGTTGTCCTGGTAGAGCCCCAACAGCTAGTGCCTTAAAGGCTCTTGTGGCTCTAAATTAACATGGCCCAATAAACGTGCTGGTTTGGCTAATGTTAAGGAGAGGTTGGATAGATGTGTTTGTAATTAGGAATGGAAAGGCTTGTTTCCTAAAGCCGAGATTAAGCCTCTGATAGTGTCATCCTCAGATCATAATCCTATTTTGCTAGACACCCATTTGGAGGACAATTCAAGAGCAAAGCTTTCCGTTTTGAGGCTATGTGGACTAGAGATGCAACAAGTTCACAGGTAGTTCAGCTGCTTCAGCAAGCTTGGCAACTGCAAGTAGAAGGGTCTCATGGTTTCAAACTGGCAAGAAAGATTCAACAAGCAAGAGACAAGCTAAAAGAGCGGAACAAAACACAGTTTGGATATGCAAGAACCAGAATCAAAGAGTTGGAGAAGAAAATTGAAGAAATTCAAAATAGGGCCCCAACTCAAGAGAATCTAGAGGTTGAAGCAGCATTGTGTTTAGAGTTAGACGAATGGTTAGAAAGGGAGGAAGTAAAGTTAAAACAGCAATCCCAGGAGTTGTGATAAAGGTAAGAGATCGGAATTCAAGATTTTTTCATTTATCAACCATTATTCGGAGACAAAGGAACCATATTACTGAAGGAACCGCATTACTGAAATTAGAGAAGATGAAGGATCCAGACTGATTGACAGAAATGAAATACGGGCATACTTCGCTACTAAATTTAAAGAAGTGTTCCAATCTTCTAACACGAGTGCCAACTGATCTTGATGGTCTTATTGAGCCATGTATTTCATACGAAGAAAATATAGAATTAACTAGAGTTCCCTCAAAAGAAGAAATTAGAAGAGTTGTATTCAATATGAACCCACTTAAAGCTCCGAGCCTAGATGATGTGCCAGGATTGTTTTATAAACATTACTGGCTAATAGTTGGGGAGCAGCTTGTGGCAGCAGTTCAAAGCTTTTTCAAAGAGGGTTGGTTGCTTGGAGGGATGAATCATACCTTTATTACTCTAATACCCAGGGTCCAAGGAGCTCATAACTTCAACCATATCAGGCCAATTAGTCTTTGCAATTTCTGTCCTAAGGTGATCTCCAAAACCCTAGTGAATTGAATGACCCCTCTTCTTGAAAAGATGATTGATCCAGCCCAAGTTGCATGTGTCCCAAATAGAAGCATCTCTGAAAATGTGGTTATTGCTCAAGAAGTTTTTTTTTTTTTTTTTTTTTTTATAAGTAATAAGATATATTGATACCAAAAAGGAAGGAAGCACCCTAGTACACAGGGAGTGAACAAGAGAACAACAAATCAAATACAAAAATTGCAAGAATCTAGGAAATCAATAAAAGAAGGAAATGATTGGTTTTGCAAAGCAAACAACCAATCTAACAAAGTTCTAAAAAAGAGAAGCTTGAGGTCCGGAATAGATCTCTCAAAATCTTCAAAACAACGACTATTTCTCTCCCTCCAAAGACACCATATTAAGGCATGGGGAACAATGGACCATATATAACCATTTTGACGACGATCAAACCTGCCTTGCCAACACCCTAACAGCCACAAAACAGAATGTGGCATAACCATAGAAACACCAAATAAGCCCAAACCATAGACCATAGATCCATAGCAACGGGACAGTGAAGGAAGAGATGGTCAACTAATTCACCATTACTCTTGCACATGTAACACCAATCCAGAATCCACACCTTCTTTTTTCGTAAATTATCAATCATCAAACATTTCCCTAAGGCAGCAGTCCATACAAAGAAAGCTACTCTAGAGGGAATCTTCTGCTTCCAAATACTTCTCCAAGGAAAACCAAAGATAGTAGGACCAGCTAAAATTCTATAATAATCTTTCGCCAAGAACCCCTTATCTTTGCTAGGAATCCAACACATCTTATCCTCACCAAACCCCCTTATTGAAGAACCATATATGGTTACCAAGAAGCTAGACAAAGCCTCTAATTCCCGAACATGCACACCCCTAAAGAAGCTCACATCCCAAAAAATGACTCCATTAGGGGATTTCATAAGCTCAGCCACACTAGCCTCCTTATTCGTGCAAAATCTGAATAGGCCAGGGTAGCTAACTGCAAGAGGAGACTCTCCACATCAACGGTCTTGCCAAAACTTCACCCTAGACCCATAACCAATATCATATCAAATATGGCGAGAGAAAGAAGGCCAACCCTGACTGATACTCTTCCATAAACCAACACCGTGAGGACCATTAACAGATCTGGTACACCAGCCCCCCCACACACAACCATATTTCAGCTCTGTGCGTAGCTTTAAGGATATGAAGAGGAAAAGGGGCTGCATCGGGATCAGATTAGATTTTCACAAAGCATACGACAAGATGGAGTGGAACTTCATATCAGTTGTTCTAAGGGCTTTTGGGTTCAGCCAGAAGTTCACCAAGTTAATGCATCAATGTATGTCCACTGTTAATTACACCTTGCTGCTCAATGGTGGAAAGGAGACTAGAATTTCTCCCTCAAGGGGGCTAGGACAAGGTGATCCTCTATCCCCTTATCTATTCATTATAGGCAGTGAAGTTTTAGCTAGATTGATTAATAGAGAGGACAATAGGAGCTCGATAAAAGGAGTGAAGATGTCCAATGTTTTTTTTTTTTTTTGATAAGTAAAAGATGTCCAATGTTGCTCCTCCAATTACCAAGCTATTTTATGCTGACAATGTGATGATGCTCTATAATGCCAAGATGTCTGAAGTGCGGGCTCTTATGAACTGTTTGTTGTTATATTGTGAGTGGTCGGGCCAAAGCATTAGCCTTGAGAAGATAGGGGTGTTTAGTTCAAAAGGAGTTCATTCCCAATTTCTAAGGCAAATTAAAGACCAAATAGACATCAAGAAGCTGGGTACTAAATACTTGAGACTACCCCTATTTCTATCAAATAATAGAAGCAGAGATTTTGAGTATGTAAAAAACAAGGTTCAAGCTAGAACTGCCAGTTGGAAAAGCAAAAGTCTCTCTTGGTCAGGAAGGGCAACACTAATCAAGTCAGTAGCTCAAGCAATACCAAACTACACAATGTCAAGATTCATGCTTCCTCAGACTCAAAATGGGAAGTCAGATGCTGCTGTTAGGAGAGTTTGGTGGAGTCCTAAGAAGGACAATCATAACTTCTATTCTCCATCGTATGGGATGAATTATGCAAGCCATTAAAGCAAGGTGGGATGGGATTCAATAGATTTGAGGATATCAATTTAGCTCTTATAGCCAAGTTAGCATTGTGGGTTTTGTCCGGAGAGAATTGCCTTTGTGTCAAGTTGTTGGTTGCAAAGTACAAAGTCAGATCACACTTACAGCACCTCAAACAACCAAAACCTCATGGATTTGAAAGAGCATAGAGGATGCTAGGACTCTGTTACAAAAAGGTGCATGCAGATTGGTGGGTTCAGGTGAGTCCATTCTGGCGTGGGAAGATCCTTGGCTACCCAACAAACCAGGATTCTCTCCCAGTCCAGCCTCCCAACAAGGTAATTCTTGCTTGGTGGTCTCTCAATTAATGAACCAAATGAAAACAGGTTGGAATGTGGCAAAACTACAGCAATTATTTGATCAAGACTCAATATCAGCAATCTTGAAAACTCCAATTTGGAACAGTGGCCAAACAGACAGACGGGCATGGACTAATTTGGTAAATGGTCAATTTTCAGTGAGAACAACATACAATCTTATAATGGAATGTGATGGACGAAATAGTGCCAACTTGTTTAAAAGAAAGATTTGGAAGACAAGGCTACACCATAGACTCAAACTGCACCTGTGGAGGATCGCATCAGACTTGCTTCCAACCAAAGATCAAACTAGCAGATATGTTCATATCCCTGATCTAAGTTGTCCTTTTTGTGGCTTTGATTCTACATCCACCTTGAATTTATTCACGCAATGTCATATTGCAAGGGCACTCTGGTATGGAAGTCAATTGAGTATCAGATTGGACAACCTGCAATTATCCTCTACATCTCAATTGATTGAAATGCTAATTGACCCACCAAATGTTATGCAATTTGATGAGGAAAATAAAGAGAAATTTCTTTTGTTTGGAGCTTTGTGTCTTGACTGTATATGGATGTGGAGAAACAAAGTTGTCCACGAGGGATTTCTGCCATCCGAGGTGCATAAACCTAGAAGCTTTCATACGCTAGTTCAAGAACATTGGCGGTTGATAAAATCAAGCCTGCCTAGGGATTCTTGGAGAAGTCTAAGTAGGTGGTTAAAACCAAGGTATAATTCCTTCAAACTTAATTGTGATGCTGCTGTTGGGCTGAGTTACTCTTCTATTGCTGTGGTTGTTAGAGATTGGAGAGGAAAATTGGTTTTTGCCCACTCAAAGAAGGTAAATACCAACGTCACTCTTCAAGCTGAGGCTGATGCAATTATTTTGGCGCTTAATATTGCTACCAAGCTGAATGGCTCTCACTTTGTAATTTAAAGTGACTCCAAGATATATATAGATTCAATAAGAGCTCCTGGTGACCAAGTTTCATGGAGATTGCTTAGCTTTGTTTCGGCTGTTAACTCTATATTTGTCAAGCTTGGTTCAGTTTCCTTTAGCTGGGTTTAACGTGAGGCAATTTAGCATCCCATGTACTAGCCAAATGGTCTTGTAGCTATTTTTATTTTGGAAGTTTTGGTCTTGGTCATTTCCCTCCTAGTGTTGTAGATGTGATTGTAAAGGAGGCTGACCCTTTTGTCTAGTTTTCTTCCTTCTTCAATAAAGTCTTTTATTTCATCAAAAAAAAAAGAATAATGAACATGATAGTTGCATAAAGTAGAGCTATTAATGTTAAGGTAGACTGTAACAAGGTTGGGAGCTCAACTTTTGTTATGGGTTTAAACTAGGGGCAAAATAGTAATGTCACTGTACTCCTTTATATCTAAATAATATTTTATGTGTTAGGGTCAACTTATCAAACCCTAAACTCTTTTACTTTTACAACAACTTTGATTTTGGAAGTTGATGACCTTATGCTCTTGGTGAGAAAAGAAATTACTTGATGATTATGCTGGTTCTTTTTCCCTGTCGGACTGGTTATTCTATGGCTAAATCACATTGTCTAGAATACAGTAGAGTTCGTAAATGCTATACAATGTAATGGCTTATAGCTCGCCTATGCCTTTGAGCATGTAAGGTGAAACTATATATAAATGACATCATCCAAAATAGAAACAAAATAAAGGACTATAATATTGTTTAAAAGAACAAAATAAAATACCACTGAAAAAGGATTATAGATAATAGACTTGGCCAAATTTTTTTCAGCCAAGCATATAGAAAGATCTTAGTAATAAATTTTTAAATATTTTGAAAAGCACACATGAAACAAGATCTCTATGGGGTTTTGTATCTGTGGTTTACTCCCCAGGGATGGGTCCAAAGGGGCCCTGCCTTGGTGAGGTACCACGCCATAAAAATAAAAATAAAATTCATATGAAAAGAAAAAAATATGTAATTTGCACTAGAAAATAATGTATGTAAAGCCACAACCTAATCAGGCCAAAGATAATAAGAAATTGTTCAATGCATCTATGAGAAAAAGATGTGACAAATAGTAGTAAAATAGACATATATGCAGCTTACTTTTCAGGAAGATTCATATCAGGGAAGAGCTCATGCAAAATCTTCACAACCTCATAACAGTGCATAACTCTTCCAACTAAACAATATCTTCCACTAGCTGATGGGCTCTCAAAGGCTAGTATATGAGCATTGGCAACATCTCTAACATCAGCCCATCTGTAGGTTGCATTTGAAAATGTTTTGGCCCCTGCATGAGATAAACCACCAACTCCTTGCCTCACAAAAAATTGTATGAAAGAAGAGGAAATTAGGCAGAACCACATTCTGGCAGAAATTAAGACATTTGAACGATTGTAGAGATGCACTCACAACTTGACTACTTTTAATTTAAAAGAAAGTCCCTAAACAAGGAACTTACCCTATAACTAAGATTCCATCTATTCCTTTGACATGCTTTAAACATAAACACACCTTTCATCTGTTGTAAACAGTCCAAAGCAAAGTCACATGCCACAGTAGTAGTTGGCCCATTGCAAGAATCTCAAGACAACAACAAAAAAGACATGAAAAATTGATAATTCTAAGTAACGTGTTTAAAAAAGGGTCACTAAAGTCATTCAGATAAACATATCAAAGAATTTTCAAACGAAAATTTTCACTGGAATAATAAAGCACAAAACTACCAGTTTTGGACAAAGGTTGGAATCTGTGCTTATTTAATTGATGTGAAATAATAGCAGGCTAAATTTGTGAACCAATATGTTTTGGTTATGTACTGAGGTGGTGATAAAATTAAGTTAGGTTTGCAGCCATTACCTTAAAATTTCATCTGATCTTATTCCCAAATAAGATACAATAGAGCATTAAAGCCTTAATTAGTGCAGGGAGTTTGGAAGCCCAGAGCTGTGACAAATTTGATCCAATTACGAGTTGACAACTGTAAATCATTTGAACAAAATAAACGAACAAAGGGATGATGAAATGACAAGGGGTGCCACATCAGACTGCTCAGAAAATAGTATCTGTTCACTGTATAAAAATTAAGCAACAAAGAACAGAACCTACATCACACTTCAAATTGCAGAAGTTGTGAAATATTAAAGCCAATTTTCATTTGAGGTAAGTAGTTACTGAGTGTTGGAATCCCTGGAGAAAGAATTATGATTTGATTAATATAACTAATTCAGGCAAAAATACTTTGCGCATAACACTGTTCTAAATCCCCCTATCAAATATATTATGTTAACTATTGCCACTGAATAACTTTAGATTTTTGTCCCACACAATATTCTAGACATAAGAACAATGAAGTTAGCCAAACAAATACATGAGGTCAATCATTTTTCTTTTGGAGGTTTGTGCTGTTAGGCATATTAATCTCTAAATTATAAGAAAAAAATAATACATGAATCACAAAAGTTTGAACCCATTCTCTTCACCCCTTATGTAAGGGGGGGAGGAGAAATGTCATTTGGTCCAACATCATTTTATTTCACAAGCATGTATTACTATTCAATAGAAAGATAAAAATAACCTCTATAGATTAGAGCTGAAGAGTACCATTTACAAGTTTCAGAATTGGCTCCACACTTGTATTAAGAGCTGGCTGTAAGAGAGGACCAATCACGAACCCTGGATTTATTGTGACCATGTCAATTGCGTTCTCTTTTACAAATTTCCAAGCAGCCACCTCAGCTAAGGTCTTTGAAAGTGCATACCAAAGCTGATGAAAACAAATGATCTCAAGGTAAACAAATGCTTTCCAATCCAGCTGTGTTGATAGAGAATATATGCCATATAATCAAAACAAATAATTTTTTTTTGGCGTAAATACACTTTTAGTCCTTACATTTTGACCCGATTTCTATTTTGGTCCCTACATTTTATTTTTACCGCTTTTAGTCCCTAAACCAATTAACGCGTGACGTTTAAGTCCTTACCGTCACCCAACTAACAAAAAATGCTGACGTGGCTAATGGAACACCCTATTAGCTGACGTGGCGCTGATGTGGCACTGATGTGGTAATTAAAATATTATTAAAATTTTTTTAAAAAAAAACCTTAAATCTAATTTAATTTAAAAAAAAAATATATTACTTATCATTAATAATTTTCATAAGAAAATTACAAACTGTTCTTCTTAATCTTCCCAATCAAACCCAGCAACAAGAACTCAAACCCTAATTACAAAGAACACAAATCCAGCAATCAATAACTCAAACCCAGATTACAACAACACAAACCAAAAAAGAAAAAGAAAAAAAACAGAGATCAAACAAGAACAACAGAGATCAAAAAACAGAGATCAAACAAGAACAACAAGAACAAACCCAGATTACAATAACTCTTTCATTGATGAACTCGAGTTCTCCCATTCATTCCCAACAAGAACAACTCTCTCAGTCTCAAGACCCAAACAACATGACCACTCAAAATCATGATCAACTCTCACAATTTCAAGACCCAAACAGCATGACCCACAAGACAAACCCCAGCAAGACCCAAATAGAATGACCGATCTGAAGAAGAGCGCCGCCGCTTCGGTGATGGAGGTGGACTCGCTGGGATTTGAAGAAGAGCGCCACCGCAAGATCCATCCCTGTCCACCAAAACCCCAAGCCGCCACTCCAAAATCACCCTAAGCCGCCATCCTTATCTTCTTTGCCTTCGCCCACTACCGTTCGCCAACGCTGCCACCCTAGGCAGTAGCTCCCAAACCCACACCTCCCTCTCTAATTCTCTCGCCTTCGCCCACTTTCTCTCTTTTCCGTCTAATCTGAAGGGCCAATAAGAGAGGAAAAGAAAGCCCACTCTCTCTCTTCACGATCTAATATGAAGGGTCAATAAGAGAGGGTGAGTTAAAGAGAGTCTGAACTTAAACCAATTTGGAGAGAAAGGGCTTAAGACAATTTTGAATCTATATTGCCAGTGGGTTGGGATTTTGATCTAGGTTTGTGGGGTTTGAAAAGTTTTTTTTTTTTTTTTTTTTTAAATTTGTGTCTAAAAACTGGTATATTTAATTTTGTGAAAAGAGAGAAGAAGGAATTGATAGAGTCGCAAAGTGGGAAGAAGAAGAAAAATGATGAAGAAAAATAAAAAGAAAAAGAAACTAGGCACAAACATAACATAACAGATCTAAGTTCTCCATTTTTTTGTTTTTAATTATGTTTTTTTGTTTTTTATAATTTTTAAAATTAATAAATTTATTTTTTAAGATCAGATATTGATGTGGAAGCTGACGTAGATGGACACGTCAGCATTTTTAATATTATTTTAATAGACACGTCAGTATTTCCTGTGCTAACAGTGCACTCGTTTGCCACGTCAGCTTTTGCCGTTAGTTGAGTGACGTAAACGTCACGCGTTAATTGGTTTAGGGACTAAAAGTGGTAAAAATAAAATGTAGGGACCAAAATAGAAATCGGGTCAAAATGTAAGGACTAAAAGTGCATTTACGCCTTTTTTTTTCCTTTTTTTTTTAAAAAAAAAGGCATCATATTTGCTACCACAGATATGAAGCTTAGTGATGATTGCATCCTCCCACCAAAAAGCAAAAGAAATTTTTTTGCTAGTAATATATATATCTAAACTTAAATTTTCCCTCTATCAACTGCTCTGGAAAGAATAGAGAGTAAACCTCCTTAAAATTCAATATTCTATTGAAGATGCTTTCCTAGCAAACACTTAGACCCAGCTTAGAGAGAAACATATTAGTGGACTATCTTCAAATATAGTAGTCAAAAAGACAAATAAAGCTTCAATTACACTTTGTTGGAATAAAAATTGTTCTTAAGAGCTATCACTACACTTGAGAGCATCATATATACTATGTGCTATGGTGTCTTCTATTTCACAATACTTTATATAAAAATGGGATATGAAGGCTGAACATGAATAACTCACTCAAGAAGGCTACATCCATAGCATATGATAGGAGAAAAACCATCCAGGGGAAAAAGGAAAGCAAAAATAAAGAAAAAGCTTAATTGCAGCTGATATGATGTGACTGATAAACCATTATGAAGCCAGAGAAATTGCCAGATGTAGCATTCACTAAAGAACTTGGAAAAAAGAGCATGTAATAAGAAATTAGAACATATATGCACCTTTGATTTCTCACAGAGAGCAGCATCTGAAAACCAAGTCTCATCAATTAATACGTCAGGAGCAAGAGGTTTTCCATTGAATGCAACAGCTGCCATTGAGGATGTTATAACCACTCTTTTAATAGATGGACCTTTGGCACATGATCTAAGGACATTAAGTGTTCCTTTCAATGCAGGTTCAATTAATTCTGTCTGGAAAGAATAATAAAAAATAAAAATAAAAAATCTTGTTATGAATTGGGTAAGTCAACATATGCACAAGTGATTTGAGACGTCATTTGCACAGTATCTACATAGACTGTTACGTTTTTCCCCCCTTAGATTTTTAAACAGTTTAAAGATCTACTAAAGAAGACTTGCACACAAACATTGGAGCAAATCAAAAGAAATTATATAAGAGATAAAAGAAGCATCCAATGGGCATTTCAAAACATGTGAAATGAAAAAAGGGGTAATTTTTTTTGATAAGTAAGAATGATGTATATACGAAAGGTTACTCTATGCCTGAAAAACATAGAGCAACCTAGAAAATACAAGAAGAAGAAAACAAAGAGAAACTAGAGAGAAAACCAAACAACAAATAAATTACAAAAGGAAAAGGGAGTAAAGAAAAGAAGGGAGGGAATTACTAGACATGAGTCCCCACGTCCGAGACCAATCAAAGAGAGTTCCACTAAAAAAAACAAGCAACTGATCACTAGACCTATCTAAATCCTCAAAAGTCCTCCGGTTTCGCTCCTTCCAAATACACCATAGGATGCACAGCGGGACTAAATTCCAAATCTGAGATGAATGCTTCCCCAGCCAATTCCACCAACCAAAAAGCAAGTCAGGAATCGATCTAGGCATAACCCAAGCCAAGCCAAAAGTTATAAAAACAAAGCTCCATAACCGGTAGGCCACTTCACAATGAAGAAGAAGGTGATCTACCGTCTCTCCACAATGACGGCACATAATGCACCAATCCACAAAATCCAATCTCCTCAATCTCAAATTGTCTCCCGTTAGGATCTTATTCCAAGCTACACACCAAACAAAAAAAGAAACTCACCTTGGGGCCTTTACTCTCCAAATAGTTTTCCAAGGAAAGATAGTTGAAGGAGAATTTCTTAGTTTGGTATAGTACGACCGGATGTCAAAAGCCCCATTAGGCTTCAATTTCCATCTCATCCGATCTCCAACATCCATAGGAGGGATTATAGCACCCAACATACGAAGAAACCGTAGCCCTTCATCCATCTCCCAATCATTAAAAAATCTACTAAACCGAACATTCCAAAATCTTCTATCCTCCGCCCCCTGCCTATGCAAAGAAGCTTCAACAGAAGCCTCCTTCACAATGGCAATGCCATACAGCCTTGGAAAAGCCAATTGCAAAGGTTGATCCCCATACCACCTATCCTGCCAAAACCTCACCCTGTTCCCTAAACCAACCACAAACTGACAATTTTTGCTGAAATCCTCCCAACCCATGCGGATGCTTCTCCACAAACCACACCCATGCACTCCCCTACCCAGCTTTGAGGTCCATCCCCCCCAATCTTCCCCATATTTTCAAGCTACTACCCCGCCTCCATAGCCGACCCTCTTCCTTTCCAAACCGCCACAACCATTTCCCCAACAAAGCCTTATTAAAGGTTGTGAGTTTCCTTATCCCTAAGCCACCATTGGCTATAGGCGCACAAACTTTCTCCCAACCAACCAAATGAATCTTGCTCTCTCCCCATAGGAAATCCCTTTGCAACTTTTCAATTTTATTAGCCACATGAGTAGGAATTGTGAATAACGATAGAAAGTAAGTCGGAAGACTAGAAAGCGTACTCTTGAGAAGTATCAAACAACCCCCCTTAGACAAGTACAACTTCTTCCACCCAGACAATTTCCGCTTAAAATTTTCCAAAATTGTATTCCAAATTAAAGGGGAATTGTGAGGAGACCCCAGCGGCATGCCAAGATACAACATAGGTAAAGATCCAACTCTGCAGCCCAATATATCAGCCAGAGCATGCACATCACCAACCTCCCCTACAGGAACCATTTCACTCTTATGCACATTGACCTTCAAACCCGTTACCGCCTGAAAACTAAGGAGCAACAACCGAATACGAAGAATTTGCTCCACATCTGCATCACAAAAGAGGATAGTATCATCTGCAAATAATAGATGTGAAACACGTTCCCCACCATCCCTCCTCCCCTCAAGATTAAAACCACGAATCAAGCCAGCTCCTTCCATTCTCCTTAACATCCTACTAAACACCTCCATCAAGATCAAAAACAGCATAGGAGATAGCGAATCTCCTTGTCTTAAACCCCTTGAGCTACCAAAGAAATCAGCTGGGGACCCATTAACCAAAACAGAGAACTGAATTGTGGATATACAAGAACGTATCCACTTACACCACTTCACTCCAAAACCCATCCTATTCAGCAGATACAACAAAGCCTCCCAATTCACATGATCGTAGGCTTTCTCTATATCGAACTTACAAATGACTCCAAGAACCCTAGTTTTCCCACGACTATCCACACACTCATTCGCAATGAGAACCGAGTCAAAGATTTGTCTCCCACCCACAAAGCTATTTTGATTCTCAGAAATCAATTGATCTAAAACCACTCTCAAGCGATTTGCCAAGACCTTAGCCAAGATTTTATACACACTCCCCACCAAACTAATAGGTCGAAAATCTCTAATATTGGAGGCATCATTCTTTTTAGGAATTAAAACAATGAAGGTCGCATTAAGGGATTTTTCAAACTTACAATGATGGAAAAACTCTTCAAAGGCCGCTAGGACATCTTTCTCCACTATCCTCCAGCAATGATGATAGAACGCCATAGTAAACCCATCTGGACCTGGAGCTTTGTCCCCTTCCAAATCCCTAACAACTTGAAGAATCTCCTCTCTCTCAAACTTCCTTTCAAGCCAAACCCTCTCCCTATTCTCAATACGATCAAATTCCAAACCCTCCACAAAAGGCCTCCACTCCTCAGTCTCCTTGTACAAATTTTTATAAAATTGTACAACTTGATAAGTTACCTCGAAAGCCTCTTCAAAAACCACCCCATCCTAAATGATTAGACCGTCTATGGGAATTAGCCAGTTTGTGAAAAAACTTGGTGTTATTATCCCCTTCCTTGATACATAACATCCTAGATTTTTGTCTCCAGGAAATTTCTTCTAAGGAAAGAAGATGCTCCACCTGGGACCTCAAACTAGCCCTATGAACTTTCTCCCCATCAGAGAGACCAAAATCCCCCTCCTTAGCATCTAATGTTATCAACTCCTCTAGTAATTGCTTCTTTTGACGCGCTACATTACCAAACTCTCGGCGATTCCATTGCACAATGTCCTCTTTCAGAGCCTTTAACTTTTTCGCAAGCACAAAACTAGGAGTACCTACAAAGGAATATCGATTCCACTAAGTTTGAACCCTATCCACAAAACCCTCCAACTTCAACCACATATTTTCAAATCTGAATGGACTTTTCCCCCTTGCCATTCCCCCTGCCTCCAAGAGAATTGGACTGTGGTTTGAGACAATACGGGGTAGAATCCTTTGAGTAACATCTAGGAAATGATCCTCCCAATCAAGAGTGACCAAAGCTCTGTCAATCCTAGACATCATTGGTTGATCAAAACCACTGGACCAAGTAAAGCTACCTCCTTCCAAAGGCAAATCAACCAAGTTCAGATCCTCAACAAATTCAGAAAATTTCTCCATAGCTGTGGACAAACGAGTCTAACCCCTGCGCTCGCTGGGAAAGCGAACTATATTAAAGTCCCCAAAGCAGCACCACAGAATCCTCCAACACTGCTGAACTCCCACCAACTCATCCCACATGAGACCCCTCTCAACATTCTCATTTGGACCATAAACGCCTGAGCAAGCCCAAATAAACCCGTCCCCCACCCCTTTCCACTTTACCGACACTGAGAATGTACCAACCATAATCTCCACCTTATCCAAAACCCTTTTGTCCCACATAAGCAAAATACCACCAGCAGTCCGGTTCGCCTCCAAGACAGCCCAGTCCACATATGGGCAGCCCCACAGACTACAAACCAGCTGTCGATTCATGCTTGCAATTTTTGTCTCTTGTAAACAAATAACATCACACTTCCACTCCCGCAACAAGTTCTTCACCACAAGGCGTTTCCGAGGATCATTTAAACCTCTAACGTTCCACGAAATCATTTTTATCTACATAAACACTAAAAAATCCCCAACTACAAACAACATCACAGGACCACCCTCTATCTTCTGTCATAATTCACCGAAGAAATCAGGTTTTGCAGCTCTCTGCATCCCTTATTTTTGGACTTAGCCACCTTTTTACTGCCCATTATTTTCCTGTGTAACACATTGGCTGCCTCCATCTCTGCTTCAAGCCTCTGTAAAAGAGAAATGCACAATTTCTCATGTCGCGTCATAGATAACCCAACCAATTTACTAAAACCAGGAATTCTGTGTTTCACCCACCCAGAAATATCTATGTTATTCTCAATACTAAAAACCTCATCAACCTCCTCCAACTCTGCCAAGGTTGTCGGCGCACTCGGATCGAATATTTGCAGAGGAAAGGCAACTGACAAGTTTGTATCACCAACGCCCGCAGAAAAAACAGCTGCTTCCTCCACAAGCATAACCTCCCCAGGAAGGCAGAGTTCATTGCTAAAAGAAGAATTAACCTCCTGACCCACTACCCCCAAGCCCCTTGGTCCAGCTCGCACCATCTCCAGAAAGAGGTCAGGGAGAAAAGGTCCTAACGACCGTGGCACTAATTTGAGAGTCACTGTCCTCATACCTTCAGAAAATATCCCACTCGACAGCGAAATGGAACCGAAAGTGTTATTCCGGTCAGAGCTCAGCCTGAAAACCATCGCCGGAGGGGCTTCGGCGCACCCCGCCACTCCTACCGGTGGCTCGCAGCGCTGATGAGGTGGACCCACCAGATCCCCGGTGCAACGCGTCACCTGTAACGTCAAAACAAGGCTCGTCGGAGGCTCCGGAGACACCGAAAGGCACAAGCCACCCTTATCGGCCTGAACCCATACCTTCGGTGACCACGCCAGACCTCCGGCCACCTGCGGCGGCGTCACAAAGGTCGTCGGACTCGCCCATGGACACACCCCATCCTTCTCGTGCTTATCAGCCGAGTGTAAGGGCTCGACACTCTTAACGGAAGATTCCCCAGGCTCAAAGGATATTGGGCTTTTGAGTTGTGGGCCTAAACCAGACTCACTAATAGTCAGTTGGGCCACCAACTTATTAGGGCCCAAACCCAGACCCAACTTACCCTGATGCAATTCCTTGCCAGCCCGTGAAACCCCTTTATGCTTCTGATCTCTCCCTTTCTTCCTATCCCAGGAAACCCGCCTCCTCCCCATCACGTCAACTTCCACGATAAGACTTCTCCCTGTCCAGCATGGTCTCCTTACATCACTCCTTTTCCTATTGTCATAGGCTTTTGCATTCAAACTGAAACTTGGGAAACGTATCCTACTATCTGCCACTGACTCCTCATTAATGCACTGCTCCCTCCTATCACCTCCTTCCACCACCATCTTATTAGGCTTGCCTACCGGAAAAACTCCCACCTTAGCACCTGTGAGACTCCGATTCCCCTTCATCTTCTCCCTTCCTAGATGTGTCTTCTTCCCCTTGTCAATGGAGCCTACCTGCTTTGGCTGCTTTCTATCCTCTACTCTTCCATGACTGCCTTGCACAACTTCAGCAAAAGTTCTAGAGTGTTGAGTCTCCAAATATTGCCTGTGCACCTAAGGAATAAAGGTTGAAAGACCAGTTCCACCCATTGCATATTGGGAGAGAAACAACATCTTTCTTAGTTCAAGGCCAAAAGCCCTCCAACCATATCTCTCTTTGCCTTCAGGGATAATGATCGACCTCCTACACCCGCCAGCTTTTAGTTCAATCAGGAGTAAAAACTGACCAAAAGAGTTGGTGCTGTGCTAGAGAGTATAAGCAGTGTCACCGTCCCTGAAAGAAAAGAACTGTTTGGAGCTTGCCCCAACAACAGTGTCTTCGATATTCTTCATCAACCAATGTGCTGCGTTCTTACCCATGAAGACTGATCTCATAGAATATTTGCCCCTCTCATAAATCTGTAACAAGAAATAACATCCCCCTTCCTCTACAACTAATTGAAAAAACTTGGATTCAATGACGAAACTGTGAAAACCCCCCATTTGAAAGAATGCTTTTTCAAGAAAGCCTAATGAGCTTAATACACGCACAGAGGGCAAGAAAGTTTCACTTACTTTTGGTAAACCAAAGTATTAAACAAGATTTAGTCATTCTTTGGAAAAAAAAAAGTGTATATATGTATGTTTCCATATTATATGACATTCATCATTGAATTTAAGTGTAACAGAATGTACCTGTGGATCAGCAGAATAGTTAATAACGGGAGAGGCTGTATGAAAAACGCCCTTACATCCATCAACCACAGAATCAAAAGATCCTTCTTCCAGTAAATCAGCTTTGAACAAATGAAGTCTTTCCTTAGCTCCATCAAGTGCAAGTAAGTGTTCCACCTTCCTTGGATCATCTATGGTCACATTTAAAGCAGAACCCATAAGTTGTTTATACTGTATCTTTTAAAAAATTATACATCTATGAGTTTATCCATCTTAACATCACCTATATACTCTATTGTTTCCTTCACAAATATCAAAATTATAAGTATTCAAGTAATCATTTCAAAATTAAAATTCAATTAAATTACTAATTTGATCCTCTAACTATTGGATAAAGTTCAATTTAGTTCCCCAACTATTAATTGCATTAATTTAGTGATTCAATTTCCAAAATCATGCCAAACTCATTCTTGGGTCACATATCCATTTAAATTCTAACAGAATTAACAATTGAAAATGATTAGATTTCAAAATTTTACACATTTTATAATATTCATTTAACCTAGGACGCTTCATTTAGGTGTCTCATATGTGTCGCAACGGTGCCGTGTCATGTTAAAATTTTTCAAAAATTGCTCGTAACACTGTACTGTACGGAGGGCAGTCCAAATCAACCCGCCCAGACCCGACCCGACCCGGAATCACCCGATCCGACTGCTCTGGCGATCGGACTCGGGTCCTGACTCCAAAAACCCGACGCTGGCGGGTCGGGTTTCGGATCTCTTCCTTAAAACCCGACCCGCCCGAAGACCATAAAATCCGGCCATTTTTTTTCCAGATTCCGACCACTTTTTCACTTAAATCCGTCAATTTCTGGCACAATAAACACTGGATCTGGCCGAACCGGTGATTTCTCACTTGTTAAATAAAAATTATAACATTAAATTAGCCTGAGTAAAAACTAAACTGGGTTCTTCACGGTGAATATGAAACAATGGTGGTGAATGAAAAGTTGAAAACCCAGGTGTAAAATGTTTGCAAAAAAAAAAAAATCAGGCTGAGTGTAAGTATATACTAACTTGGGTCACGAACTGTGGCTTTGACAGTGTAACCACGTTGGAGCAACAACTTGACGAGCCATGAAGCTATGTAACCAGATGCTCCAGTAACACACACTACCTTCTCTGCTCCTCCACTCATTCTCTCTCTCTCTCTCTCGATCGCTTCTAGGAAGGAAGAGAGAGAGCGTGTGCGTTAACTCAAGTTACGTTACATACCAATGTCACTCACGTACGTGATCCCATACTATTTTGTTTTTGTTTTTGTGTTTATGTCCCCTCCCCCCACTTTCTCTCTCTCTCTCTCTCTCTCTCTCCCCTGTAGAGGTCAATTTGGACTCTTCACTTTTATATTATATAAATTAATACTTCAATAGTTATTACTTCTATATTATATGAATTAATAATTTATGGTCCGTTTAGATAGACCATATTGCTAAAAACTGAAAACTAAAAATACTGTAGCAAAATAATTTTTAAATGTGCGAATAGTATTGTAGGACCCATTTTTAATATTTTTTCTGAATAAAGTGCTTGTGGGTCCTATGAACAGTACGTGAACAGTACAACTACAGTGCGTGAACAGTAAATTTGGTCTCCCGCATAGTGAAATAACGTGCACATTGGAAAAAGAAAAAAAAAAGCTACAAAACGCAAAATTTCAAAAACGTGGCAACAATAAGCTGAATCCAAACTAAGCTTTAATACAACTGGGGGAAGATTTAAATTATCAACACTTTACGTTGAAACTATTGGGTAATGTTTTTTTTTTTTTAGAGAGTTTTAATTTATGATGTCCGTTTCTGATAACTTTTTATCATCAAACCAAGATACTAATTAGTTTTTGGTGTAGGCAGAGATTGAACCACAGATCTCTTATACAACCATAAAAAACTTTACCAGTTAAGCTAACTAAAACTCACAAAACTAAGTAATATCAATTGAGAGACAATGTTTTTGACTTTTATATTATATTCACTACAATAAATAAATTTGTATCCTAGAAAAAAAAAAGACGCGAGGTCTGCCTTAACATTCCTTTACTAGACATGGCTTTCACAATTTTGAAGGAAAAAAGATGAAGCAAATATATGTATCCTTTAAGAAAAAATTTTTAATTTTTAATTTTTTGGATTTTGAAATTTAGCCCCCCAAAAAAATTATTCAGGCTAATCCCTTCCCATAATTGCTAATGTGGATGTCAAAATTTAAACATGTCAACATTAGACATGTTAATAATGCATGTCATTAGTCACACAAGTATTTTCTGTTAATAAGTTGACGATAGGAACCAAATTGACTGATACCAAAATGTAGGAACCAAATTGATTGTGACTCCAAAATATAAGAGTTGAAATAGTATTTTTGTCTCTCTTTTTTTCCTTTTAATGAAAATGGACATGTTTGGCCTCTAGTCAAATTTAGTAAAGTTCTTAGTTTTTTATGGTTTGCCTGTAATCCAACGCAAGGGTTTTGTCCTCCACCGATCACAACAAATAGTTTGATAGACAAGAAGCATGTCTACTTTGATCAAAAGTCTTGGATGCCAACATGCAATTCAACTACTAGAAATTGGTAAGAGCAGCATTTGCTTTTAAGCATAGATGATCTTAAGTTTCTAACTCTCGCATCCCTCTTGCACTCAACTTTTTAAGGACAACAAAGTTTCCTTGTAATTCAAATTGGTGCAATATAGTGACATTTCATAGCCGTATAAGCTTTCAGTAATTCTGAATCCAATAAACATTCCTGGCCAGCAGAAGCAAGTCCACCCTTTGTGTAGGCCATTTCTGACATGAGAATTAAGAGGACAAGTTTATGACGCACCATAATTGAAATTAAACACTTAGAGGTGTTTATCTTTTATTTTTTAAGAAAAGAGTCATGAAGAATCTACTAGAAATAGTGGACCATAGCAACTTCAATGCTTTATTCAGAATCTGCTTGAAACTTCATAATAGATACTTAAAAAGCACAGTCACACATTCTCTATACCATCATTATACTAGCTTTACAACTTTTAAGTCCAAGGATAGTAAGAGCTAGTAAAAATTATGTTTGAGATGCAAAAAATTCAAGGATAGGCCAAGTTTATTTATAACTATTTGCCTGAATTGCTGATAAATACTTTGAATTAGACGCTTAAAAAGTTCTTCTCCTTCAAGCTTTCAACAGTATCTTTTAGACTCACCTCCACAGGAGTAAAGTTAAGTCCTAAGCTTTCTGCTCTCTCCTTAGAGACCAGGTAGATTGGCACAAAAGGCTTGTCATCTGCACATCTGCAATGAAAATATATACATAAAATTTGTTGGAATTCTATTACAGTGACAGCTGGCATATCTTACAAAACAGACTATCCAATTAAATGGTCCCCAATTCAAACTGACATCTTCGATGCTTGACTTCAAAACATGAAAATTGCAAAACAGTCCGTTTTGTATAATTAAACAATATAGAACTGTTAGTATTGAGGCTGACTGTAGAGGATTAGGAGTTCAGTTTTTTTATTTTTGAAGCTAATGACCTTATGTTGTTGATGAGAAAAAGAAACAAGTCGATGCGTGTGTAGATTCCTTTCCCCTTTTGGGATGGTTCTTTGGCTAATTCATTGTGTTCAAAATACAGCAGTGTCCCTAAATGCCATACACTATAATATCTTAGCTCACCCATGCTTTAGAGCATGCAAGGTGAAATTTTATATGGATGATATCATCCAAACCAGAAACAAAATGAAAGACCACGAGATTGTTTATCCTGACCACCGCATTAGGATTATAGACAACAGACTTGACCAAATTGAGACTCTCTCTCTCTCTCTCTCCTTTTTCCATGAACAATCAAGTATCAAGATATTAGTTTTAAATTTTCAAATATTGTGAAAAGCACACCCAGAATAGGATCTCAGACACTTGAGAGGTTAAAATTATCATATGCGTATATAATGATAAAATTAAAAGAAAAACATAATTTCCAAATTGGGATGGGAATATATTGTCAAAGGAAACAGATAGGGCCAATAGGCTATGTAATTTGCAATATACAAATAATGCAGGTAAACCATCACTTGGGCCAATAAGGGTGGGGGGGGGGGGGACATTGTTTGTTGCATCTGTTGCAAACAAAAAGTTGTGGCATACGAATAATATATATATATATATATATATATATATATATATGGAGCTTACTTTTCAGGAAGATTCAGATCAGGGAAGAGCTCATGCAAAATCTTTAATACCTCAGAAGAGTGCATAACTCTTCCAACTAAACAATATCTTCCACTAGCTGATGGATTCTCAAAGGCTAGTATATGAGCATTAGCAACATCTCTAACATCAACCAATCTGTAAGTTATATTTGGAAATCTTTCAGCCCCTGCATAAGATAAACCATCAACTCCTTGCATCACAAAAGATTGCCTCTTAGAAGATGGAATAAGGCAGAACCACATTCTAGCAGAAGTTAAGACATTTGAAAGATTATAGAGGTGCAATTACAACTTGATTACTTTCAATTTAAAAGAAACTCAATGAATAAGGAACTTATTCTAGAACTAAGATTCCTTCTATTCCTTTAAATTCTTTAAAAAATAACCACAACTTTTCTCTCTTATAAGCAGTCCAAATCAAAGTCAATGCCACATTAGCTGTTGTGGTTCATTGCAAGAAATTCATGATGATGACAAAAACGAAAAATGAAAATTAAGTCATTCGACTCATTCCAAGTGATGTTTTTAAACAAGGTAGCTGAAAGTCATTCAAGATAAAGATATCAAAGAATTTTCAGAAGAATATAATCTAACTGGGATGATAAGGTATGAACCAATTTGACAAATTTTGGAATTTGTATCTATTGAATTGACCTAAAATTAACAGCTGTCTAAAATTTTGACCCACATGCTTTAATTAGTCAATGATGTGTTGGTGAGAATAGCAGCATAATACCAAAGTATTTCTCAAAGGAGTGTAGTTTACTGAGATTCATTCTGCCAGAATTCAAAATCTATTTGCAATAGCCTTACCAAACACAAGCTTAATCCTATGACAAATGTAAATAACTAGAACAAAAAAATGTGCAAATACATGATGAAATGACAAGGAAAATAAATCCACGACTTACTTAAAAATTAAATCTGTATAAGTAATGACAGATTAAAGCCGGATTTTCCTTTCAGGTGAGTAGTTACTGAATGTTAAGTGACTGGAGAAAGAATTATGATTTGGTTCATACACCTGATGCAGGCATCAACGAAAGAATTATGATTTGGTCCACACACCTAAAGTAGACATATATATTTAGCCATATCGTTGTTATAATATCTCCCTGTTGAACAGCTTATATTAGCTGCTGGTGATAAATGACCTTGGGATTTTTGTCACGCACAATATTCTTTAGATAGGAAAAACAAAGTTAGCCTAGGCAAAACTATATGCTTTGGAGGTTTGAGCAGTAAGGCATATTCAACCTCAAAACAAGTTGTTCAATAAAGGTTTACACACACACACATATATATAACACAAGACTGAACCCGTGCCCACGCTCTCCAACCCTTATGAGAGCCCCTTATTTATAATGTTGGAAATTCCATTTGGTTAAAGACCATTGGCAGGTTCTTCAATAGAATTTATTCTTAAATTAAGAATGTGTTACTATTTAATAGAAAGATAAATTAACCACATCAGCTAAAGCTAAAGAGTACCATTTACAAGCTTTAGAACTGTCTCCACACTTGTATTAAGAGTTGGCTGTAAGAAAGGACCAATCACCAGCCCAGGATTTATTGCTACCATGTCAATTGCATTCTCTTTTGCAAATTTCCAAGCATCCTCCTCAGCTAAGGTCTTTGAAAGCATATACCAAAGCTGATGCAAACAAATGGTTTTAGAATACACAATGAGAAATGTTTTTGACTGCAATAAAATTAATTTAAACTCATAACCAAGACTGCCATTAATAGAGAATATATGTCACACAGCCAAACGAAAGTAATAATAATAATCCCAAAAGTATATTAGCTACTGCATATATGAAGCTTAATGTTGACTGCATCTTTCCATTCATTCCCCCCTCCAAAAAAAAACAAGAAAGTTGCTTGTTAGTGATATATATCAAAACTTGGAGTATGTTCCACTGCTTTACTTTTATCATATTAACACTTGTACGCATATATAATTTTTATGATGTCTTTAATTTTACAATGCTATTAAATGGGATGTGAAGGCTGAACAGGAATGTACTCACTTGAGAAGGTACATCCATATTATACAACAGGAGACAAACCATCCAAGGGAAAAAGGAAAGCAAAAGAAAGAAAGAGGTTGAATGCAATCGATCTAATGTGATCCATGCTCCATTACCAAACCAGAGAAATCCTCATATGTAGCATTCATTAAAAACTTGGAAAGAAAAGAACATTTAATACGAAAGTAGCACATGTATGCACCTTTGATTTCTCACACACAGCAGCATTTGAAAACCAAGTCTCGTCAATTACAACATCTGGAGCAAGAGGTTTTCCATTGAATGCAACTGCTACCATTGAGGATGTTAAAACCACTCTCTTAATAGATTGAACTTTGGCACATGATCTAAGAACATTAAGCGTTCCCTTAACTGCTGGATCAATTAGTTCTGCCTGAAAAGAATTATAAAAATCTCATATGAATTGGGTAAGTCAACACATGCACAAGCGAATTGAAAGTTAATTTGACAGTATCCACACAGACTTTTACATTTTTAATCAATGAGCATTTCAAAACATGTGAAAAGCATCAAAGGATAAAGTTCCCCAAGAAAAACTAGGGAATTTCAATTATATGGCATATTGACTACTTTACTCGATCACAAGACATGAAATTTCATCTACATTTGGTAAACAACCAAGCATTATCAAAAACTAGTCATCCTTTGAAACATTGCTGACTAACTACATAAAATTTGCAATATCTAATTTAAGTGAAAAAGAATGTACCTGGGGATCCGTGACTTTGTGATAAAAAGGAGATGCCGTATGAAAAACACCCTCACATCCATCAACAACAGAATCAAAAGATCCTTCTTCCAGTAAGTCTGCTTTGAGCAAATGAAGTCTTTCCTTAGCTCCATCTAGTGTAAGCAAGTGCTCCGTCTTCTTCGGATCATCTGTGGAACACATGTAAAGCATAATCCATAAACTACTTATACAGTATCTTTTCAAAAACTATACTTTTAGGAGTTCATCTTCCTTCTCAAGTATCAAAATGATGATATACACGAAAAGTATTCAAGTATTAATCTCAAAAGTAAAACATATAGTCTCACTAAACGCAATCAATCGGACTGATCATTAATTTGATTCAAGTAAGCACTAGATTTTCCACACAATTCTTTAAATTTATGTTTTGAACAAAATTCAAGCATAATTTACCTTCTTGATATATAATTCAACATGATTACCGTAACACATTAAAGATAGAAAAAAAAAATTATTTCTTTCTCATATTTCATATATGAAAAATCTTTTCACTCTCTTCAAATGTTGAAACTTGACCCAATAAAGAAAAATATATAAATATCCAACTACTTAACAAAAATTATAGCATTTTCTTCCAAGAAACTCAAGCACCTTATCGATAAGCCATCATATTAGTCAAAAACTAACGTGGGTTCTCAGTGAATAAAAGCAAAAAACATTGGTTATGAGCTTAGGAATGAAAACCCCAAGTGTAATTTGCAAAGAAAATCAAAGTTGTGAAATGAGAGTATTGAGTACTGACTTGGGTCACGAACTGTGGCCTTGACGGTGTAGCCATGTTGAAGCAAGAGCTTGACCAGCCATGAAGCTATGTAACCGGATGCTCCGGTAACACACACCACCTTCGACTCTGCTCCACTCATAGATTTGTCTTCTGAATTTTCTATGATAATATACGCTGGTGTTTTGTTTTTATATGTCAGTTGTGTCTATGTAACTGTGTGAGAGATTTGAAAATTCTCGTTTATGGCTAACATCCGTAACTGTGTGGATAGACTTTTTTTTCTTGTTCTAGCGTGATGTTGCGAGAAGAGGACTCGGCAATTTTTAACTATGGCTAACATCGTACTATTGGTGATGTTGCTTTTATTTTTAACCGTGGGATCTTTTGCTTGCCAAGTGTCATTTATCAAAACAAAAACCAAAGAGAAATGAGGGGTTTATATGGGAGGGCGTGGCCCGACCCTTCAAAATTCACATCTAATAAAAATATATAAAAGGAGTTTGAAAGATTTCTCTTAAATTAGTTTGAAATTTTTTTTTTTTTCATATTTGCTTAATAAGTGAGGGAATGAATCTTGGATTTTTTTAAAAAAAAATATTATGGGTGAGTCTATGTATGCATGCATAACTCAGAGCATCCGCATCAGTTGATGCATAATTTCTGTCCATTTTGCAAGGAAAAACATGTTTTTTTCTATTTTACACACCCATTTTTACAAAACACCCACATCAGTTTGTCTATTCTACACATTTGTTCAATAAAATATTCTAAACCCAGTCACCGTCAACCCGATCAACCTCTAGCCACCCGATCAACGATCAATACCCAACCCTCCATCATCAACCCACACAACCACCAAGCCATCCTCCATCATCAACCCACCCATCAAAACCCAGCCACCATTAACACGATCAATACCCATGGATCAAAATCATCAAAACCCATTCATCAAAATCATCAAACCCACTAATCAAAACCATCGGTGATGGGCAACGGCAAAAGCACTGATCAAATAATCAAAACCATCGGCAATCAGCATTGGCGAGAGTAGTAGAGATCAGTGGAGGAAGAGAGCGTAAGGTGAGAGTCAGACCAGAGGACTGATCAATGAGCGTGAGGCTGGATTGATCGGTGATCAGGGAGAGTGGCTAGACTGATCAGTGGACTGAGGGACTGAGATAGAATGAGAGAGAGGTGAGAGTGAGAAACTGCAAGAGTGAGGTGAAGGAGAGAGAAAAAATCTAAAATATTAGATACAATATGCACACTATTAGAAGCACTGATGTGGAGTATTTTTGAGGCAAAATGTGTAAAATTTGTGTATTTTTCTATTATGCAAGATTTTGCATCCACTGATGTGGATGCTCTCATGCGTACATAAGCTTGTGGAGTTGCATACATATGGTTCGTCTTGTGTATGCAACCCAACCCATTAACCTAGAAACTAAGCTACATTATATTACTCCCTTGGTCAATCTAACAAAACAAGAACCCACAAAATCCAGTAGATTAGTAAACATTTAACTAAAGGCTTAGACCAAAAAATTGTCCCAACCAAAAGAAAATTGACTAAAAGGTTTATTAAAAATAAATAAAAATGAAAACCCTCTCTTTAAACCACTACTTTTGTAGTGATTTCAGTGTGTTTTGAAAAATGAGCCTAGTGCTCAAAAAGGGGTGCATAGCTACTCACAAGTGATATGGGATCAGCTTTGCATGGATTTCCATTAAAAAAAATTTAAAAATCTTATAGAGCTCTACCATCTCTAACATGCATGTGCAAAGCTCGTGTATCTATCTACACAGCACTAAGGTTGCGTTCACGGGGTATTGGTCTTGTGACCTAAGATTAGGGTTTTTGTGTATGCAAGATTAGGGTTTTAGGCAGGTTTTAATGCATTGAAAGTTGTTTCTAGTGAAATAGTCTCCTTGGCAAAGCCCTTCCTCATTATAGGCCCTCTATTAGGGAATGAGTGTTTGAGTTATAAGGGGTGCAAAATGAGGTGTCTATAATATAATAGGAAACCTAGGTAAATTCAAGGGCAGTGGGATCATTAGAAATAGCAATAGGCACTAGATAAAAGGATTATCCATTAATATTGGAATTGCAACAAATTACCTAGCTGAACTTAGGGTTATCTGATATGGAATTAATCTAGCTAGCATGGCAATTAGGTTATAATTTGGAAATTGATTTGCAAATTGTGCTTAGTTGGTTAACATCTAATAGTGTATTTGCACTAGATATTACTATATTAGTTTCTGATTGTAGGAGCTTAATGACTTATGATTGAACTATCCTCCTAAAGCATTTCTTATGTAAAGGCAATAGTTGCGCAGATTGACTACCAAAAAGGGTTGTGAACAAGAGAGCAATGTAAAGAAAAAGAAAAAGAAAAAAAAGAAGAACAAGATAATTGTCCCTATTTTGTGTTACACTACTACATATAGGACTTAATGTATATAGGCATCCCACATGAGTACCTAGATGCATGTGTATAAACAGTTTACCCCCTTTTTTCTTATAAGTATAAACAGTTTACCTAAATAAATACAAACCTCATTTTTCAATCTATACACACACACACACACACACACACACATATATACCATAAAGGGGGAAGGACAACAGCACAGAAGGCGAAAGTACAACAATATATAATAATTCAAAGTAAATGATAATTGAAAGTAAGACGGTAGAATCAGCCAAGCAGTTGTATATCAAAAATAGTTAAAAGATATTGAAACAGAAGTGTTTATTGAAATTAATTCAAAACACTTACAGAAGTAGTAGCAGTTACAAGATTATAGTGATCAGAGATCAGTAGGATAAACAGTATAAGGCTTGAAAGCTAGTCCTGGTTCTAATTACAAGCTTTATGGAAATAGTGAGATATTCTGATCTAAGGGAGGTCCTAGAGAGAGTTCTAAAGGAGATTCTAAGAGAGAATTATGGTTTTAACAATAAGGGACAACCCTCCTTATATAGGTAAATAAATCAGTAGACAAAAGTGAATAGTGACATTTTTCACTGTTCATATCAAGACCTGTGAAGGGTATCAGGGGCAACAGGAGCACCAAACCCGGAAGGAATCATTTTGGCTTTGGAGCCGAAAGTAGTTTGGCATGTTGTGCCAAAAGCAACCAACAGCATCAGTGGGGATAATCCCAATAAAGACAACCAGGTAAATATGTTAACTTTTGGTGAAAGAGTAGTCAACAAAAGAGGCTTTGGAAAATATTATCACATATTGGCTCTTGTGTTTAGTCAGACAAGAAGAAACATCATGGAGTGTCAGAGGAGCCGAAGAAGTCAACAGCAGAATCATTGGTAGTTCTAGTAAAAGCATCAAGTAAAAATTTTAACCTTGAGTGAACATTGTAGCAACTTTAGCCGTTGTGCAAGCCAGACAAGCACTGGATCAATTTCCATTATGCTCCTAGATCAAGAGTATTTTTTTCATCATATTCTTCATCATGTCCAAACCAATCTTTTGGGTAAAGTTGGAGATATGGGTAATAAGGACCTTCTGTGACAGAACCTTCTTCATCAGAGTTTCTGTTAGTAGCCTCTTTTTCTTCTTTGATCTTTTTTTCAAGAAGAGCATACAAAGCTTCCTTTCTCAGATCATCATAGGAAGAAGTTTCCTTATGGATTTTGGAAGATGAAGTAGATGGTGTAGAATTACCATGAGCCAGAGGCTTGGGAGATAATCTTTTGTAAATGTTATACATGATTTGTGGAACATAACCAAACTTATCCCACCATTTAACATACCAATATCTAGTAAGAATATCATCTTCTTTCTCATATTGCCATCTTAAAATCCAAGGGATTCTGAAATGTTTAACAAAATGAAGAAGAGCAGGAAACTTGGCATTATGAGCATTTGTCTTAAGATTTTTGTCAAAATACTTAAAGCAGTCTAAAAGTGGCTTGGGAAAAATATCAGTATCAGGACCAAATTGATTCCACCAACGATTGAACCAAAGAGGCAAATCAGCAGTTCCATCAAATTCTTTGTCAAAGTTAATAAACCATGAATGAGTCATTGCGTCATTCTGATGAAGCATGAATTTGAACCAGGCAGTAATATAATCATGATATGAGTATGGAACAAGGTGCTTTGGGAGTCTTCTTGTTGAGGCAAGGGAGTGTCCCCAATTGGCTTCAGAAGCAACATTTTTCAAATAAACATTGTGGTAAATAATTTTGGACTTATCATTTAGATAAAAAATAGTTATAATAACAATGAATCCTTCCTGGCGCAAAATGTCAAAATAATATTCTAACTTTTTATCACCATGTTCTGGAATCCAGTGAAACAATGGAGGGAAGTAGCTTTTTGCAATCTGAAGTGGATTCGTGATTGCAAATCGATTTGGTTCAATAAAAAACAGGTTTTGGAAATATTGTTTTTCAATATATTGGGAAGCATTGGGTTTTCTTGGGTAAATAGTTTTAACCGATTGGTTAACAGGGGTCAAGGCATAAGGATCATAGGCAGAGGCCAAGACAGAGGAGTAATTAGGTTTAGGAATTGTTCCTAGGGGAGTGAAACGGTTAATAATGTCAGTGGGAGAAACAGGTTCTTTTTTCACAATTTGATTAGGTGTTTCCGCAAGATTTTTGTCCTTTGATCTTATACTTGCCATTGTGGCACTGCAGAAATTCATGGGTAAGAAAATCAGGAATGATGTTTTGTGAGCCTTTAATATATTTAATAGTAAAATAAAAAACACTTAAAATAGCTTGCCATATGGCAAAAATGTGTTTTGATTCTCAACATCTTTTTCAATAACATATTTTGCACTTTTGCAATCAATTCGTAATAAAAAATTTTGGTTTAACAAATCACTTTGAAGTTTTGAAATGCATAGTACTATAGATAAAATTTCTTTTTTTATAGTACTATAATTTAATTGTGCAACATTACATACTCCAGAATAAAAACGAACAATTTGTTCAGATGAGTCTAGTGAAATTTTTTGTTTTAGAATACCTCCATAACCAATGTCAGAGACATCAGTTTCAACAATTTTGAAAGCATCGATAGTTGGGATGCCAAGACAAGGCAAGGTTTTGACATGAGATTTGATCTATTTAACAAGAGAAGTATGAACATCAGACCAAGGAGGAGGATTACTTTGCAACCAATCAAAAAGTGGTTTGCATTGTTTCCTCAGATCTTTGTAAAAATTAGCAACATAGTTTAGGGAACCAAGAAATCGTTGGAGTTGAGTTTTGTCAATAATTTCATCAGGAAATTTGTTAGCAAATTGAATAGCTCTATCAATAGGACGGATCTGTCCTTCAGAAATATCATAACCAAGAAATCTCACTTTTGTTTGAAACAGTTTGATTTTCTTAGTAGAGACAACAAGACCATTTCTTTTGATTGTTTCTAGAAACGAGTACAAATGTTTACAGTGCTCATCAATAGAATTAGAGAAAATCAAGACATCGTCAATGTAAACAATGGTGAAATGACTGAAAGAGTTGAATATATCATTCATAATATTTTGAAATTCACTAGGGGCATTCTTAAGGCCAAAAGGCATAACATTCCACTCATTGTGACCAAAGGGTGTAGTGAAAGCAGTCTTATACCAATCTTTTTCACTAATCTGGACTTGCCAAAATCAAAATTTCATATCAAACTTTGAGAACACAACAACATCACTCAACCTATGAACCAAATCATTCTTATTGGGGATAGGGTACCTAATCCACTCTAAGACTTTGTTCAAAGGCTTATAATTAATAACAAGACGAGGGGTTTCTCTCTCTAGCTCAGCATTTTTTTGCACATAAAAAGCAGCACAAGACCAAGGGGACTTGCTATTCCTAATTAGTTTTTTCTTGAGTAAATCATTGATTTCATTTTTACAAAATTCAATTGTTACAGCATTCAGCTGAATAGGTCGAGCTTTAGTAGGAATATCATTTTCACTAAAGTCTTTAACATAAGGCAAGTCAACAATATGTTTCTTCCTATGCTAAAAGGCATTAGGAATATCAAAGCAAACCTCATCCATCAAGATTTTCTAAAAATTATCAATTTTTTATTGCAACAATTTATCAGAAAGTTGTTCAGCAATTCTTTTATATCTAACTTCTTGCTTAAGGAAGTTTAGATGTTTAGCTTTAGCATGAATTAGATTAAAAACTTTATCATTATGAGTTTCAAACTTTTAACAGAATTTGAATTTTACTTTATGTCCAAAAGGATTAGTAGTAATTCCATCATCTTCAACAAGGAAAGGATACAAGGTAGCAATGAAGGGAAGTCCAAGTATCACTTTATCAGTCATGTTTTCAACAGGCACAGAGGGTATCTTAAAACAAACATTATCATGGCAAACATGAGCATTATTCAATTCATACTTGATTTTCATTTTAATTCCATTAGCAAAAACCAATCTTTCAATAGATTTTTCAAAATATTTTGAAGGAATCAATCCTTCTTGGATACAGTTAACATCAGCACCAAAATCAATCATAGCAATAGTATTGAAAGCATAATCATGTGAAACAACAATTTTGACTTTAGTAAACCATTTTGGAAGCATCATATGTTTAACAAGAGCAAGTTGATTATCAATTAAATTAATCAAAGCATTACCAGAAGGAGGAGCCTTTTGAGTGGATTCATCTCCACCTTCTTGCTCATCATTATCAGACTGATGTTTATCTATATTTTTATCAATCTTGAGAATTAACAATTCTTGTTTAAGATTATCATTATCATGTTTAACAGTTTTAACATTATTTTTTAACTGAATTATGTCTTGTTTAACAGTTTTTATTTCATGCTGGAGATCATAAACAGTTAATTCTTTTGTTTTCTTTTTATTAAATCTTTCCATGGTTTCTTCAAAACTTATCATAGATTTAGGTTTTTTAACCTAATCTTCTTTTGTTAAGTTTTTCATAAACTTGTCAAGATAATCTTTTTGTAAATTAGGGTCTTCAATTTTACTTATTAATGTCAACAGCAAGTCGTCACTTTCTTCACTCTTAGTTAATACTTTAACAAATTTTATCAAATTACAACATGAATCTCTACAACCAAGTTTAATATTAGGAGAATTAGAGGTATCACTGCAAGAGTGGTAAGCAGAATCAGATGAGGAGGAGAAATCCTCTTCAAAGGAATCAGTTGAAGCAGCAAATTCAAGCATCTGAAATAGTTCATTTTGATCATTATCATTAATGTTTAACATGTTCAATTTGTTCTTTAATTGACCAAGCTTTTGGTTATAGTCTTTACTGAAATGGCCAAATTTGCCATAGTCAAAGCATTTACCTTTACCTGATCTCTGTTTATTATGTTTTCTAAAAGCAGATTTCTTTTTAGCATAAAAATCATTGGGTTTAACAAAGTTGATTCTGTATCTTTTATGCTTTTTATGGGAATAACTTTTGTAAACTTTATCATGTTTACTTTTTCCTTTTTGCCTAGAAGGGGCAATAGAAGGTAAACCATATTGTTCACAAAAATTACCCATTTCATGTTTAGCTTTCTTTTTATTTTTTAATTGTTGTTTTAACAATTTTTCATCATTACACATATTAATTCCAAGCTTTTTAATAGTGCTAAAAAATCACCATAAGTTAAATTATCATAGTCAATAGAATCATTTTTACCAATTAATTCTTGTTTTACCTTATGAGCAAAAATAGGAGGTAGACCATCAATAAAACTCTCTTTCCAAAAAGGCTTCGTGGAATCTTTCCGGAGCATTACTTTGGAGATAAACACATCTTGGTACCATCTGTAATTAGATATAGTATGATATCTCAAATTATTTAGATAATCAGATAAGTGAGATGAAATATTAGAAGGAGTACCAACAAAGTGTTTGAGAATAGTATAAACCAGGGTGTTGACACCATCAGGAACACCTCGGTTAATATTTTCATCAAAAATGGGCATACCATCATTATCTCTCTTAACAGCATGTTTAATAGAATCTCTGGATTCTTTTGTGAGGTGTGAATCCCACCATCCTCGTAGAGTACCAAAAAAACCAGTAGCAAGCAAGTCAACAACATCAGTATGATCAAGATCATTATAATTACTCATATATGCTATAGCAACCATAGACATATGAGTCATTTTGTTAATAATTTCTTGTTCAGACAAACCGTCAATATTCCATTCATAAAGCTTTTCAGCAGAAACAAAAAATTGAGTTTGAAAAGATCTCTCTTCAAACTGCATATTAGGAGGAGTAGGTTTTGAATACTAGTTTTTTGTAAAAGACATGGGATTGGGTTTTCTAACAAATCTTTTAATTTCAGATAAACTTAAACCATCATCAAAAACATTTTTGTAAGAAATAAAAGATAATGAGTCAGAATTTGTGTCTTCTTCAGAAACAATTTCTTTCTCATTTCTTGAAATAGCACAAGCAGCATTTTTTGAAGTAGAAACTTCTTCAGTTTTAATTTTTAAATCAGCAATCATTTTTTCAACCTTTTCCAGAGTCTTAGTCTGAGAAGTTTTGAAATTCATTTTTTCCTTTTGACTAGGCAAATCTATCAAAGGTTGTTCAGGTTTTGGAACAGCAGTTTTTTCAACAATTTTTTCTTCAATACGGTCAAGCTGTTGACCAATAATATGCAAGGATTCATTAGCAAAAAAATTTTGTTCAATAATGGCAGAAATAGGAGTTTTATTATCAGCAATTTTGAAAAGGGAGGCCTTGACCTTAGTATTTTCCTTATCATTTTGGCAAGTGATCAAAACAGTTTCAAGAGGAGGATGACTAAACCGAACAACGGTTTTGTCTTCTTTTTTTAAAAGCAGATTTTCTTAGTACGTTCAAATGATTAGTATGAACATCATTTTTTGAAACATAATAATTTTCAAAATAATCGCAAAACAAAATATGTTGTTTTAATTGATTCATTTTTTCTTTCCATTTCCTTTTGACCCTATCTTTCTCGGACTGAGCAAAAGTACTTTGGTAGTATTTTCTTTTACTTCTGTTTGTGGCAGAAAGAAACTCATTATACAAGGCAACCATATCAATTTCAAAATCTTTAATTTCAAAATCTTGATCCATAAGATTGATTACTCGTAATTGATTTTGGTGAACAGGGGTTTCAATAGGTGGAAAATTAGATTCAAAAGGAGCATCAGATTTTGCATCATCTTCTTCTTCTTTAGCATTTCTGCTAATAGAGGGAGATTCAGCTTTAGTTGAATTAAAAGCAATGCTAACTTGGGAGTTGTTGCTTACAACTCCTTTTAGCTTTAAATCACGGTTTTCAAAATTCTTTTTCAAAATTCATTTTTAAAAACTCATCAATTTCATGATCTCATTTAACATGTCTTCCTTCGTTGATCTGCAAGGGTTTAAAACATTTGTATCACCAAAACAAATTTTAACAGTACCATCAGCATATTGTTGAATATTTGTAAGATCAAGTTCATCAAAAACAAGTTTAACAGGTGGAGTTTCACGTTCCAAAGTCCATTCTTTGGGAAGAATAATATCTTGCTATTGAATCATTTTAGGGACTTGGATCTTTGCATTAGGATAAGCACATTAAATTAACATAGTTTTTCCAGCAGGATCTCTATCTTTAGAACAAGGATCCAACTGAGAACCAAGCAATCAGTAATAAATGCGGTAAATAAGAGCAAAAGGCTTACTACCATCATCCATATCATAACCAGATGTCAATATATTCAATGTCAAAGCTTTAACAATATTAGGATCATCCAAAGCAAGAGCAAGATCAGGATCAGGATAACAATCAAAGTAAACAGGATCATCACACAAAGAAGCAGTAATCATACCAAGGATGCTATCATTAAATTTTTTAAATCTAGCATCTCGTAAGCACATGAGAATAGAAGCATTAATACCTTTTCTTGTTAATGGTTTAACAGCAACTTGAACAAGCCCAATATGTAAATATTTGAGTTTCTTAGTCATAAAATCATTAATATTTTTTTCTAGAAAACAAACAACATTTTTCATGAGTTTTAGAAATAGAAAAAGTTTGTTCAACAGTTCTAACTCTATATTCAGAGAAAGAATGACTTTCAGCCCAACTAAGCTGGTAAACAGACTTAGAAGAGACTTTAGGAATAGTCCATTTTCTAAAATCAAGGTACTCACTTTCTCCTACAGTGAGGTATTCTTCATTCACAATATCAGGAGGACAACCAGTTCTAGAGCTAATAGAGGAGTTGGATCTCCACATCCTATCTATAACTATCTTAGTTATAACACTCAATTATCATGTTTTTCTCACAACCGTTGCATTTTGCAACACATACCATAATCAATTGTATACCTCTCATGCCCTCACACTCTCCTGGCTTCATGAGCCTTACTATTCAATTCTTGGAATTCACTTTACGACTACAGTGGCGCCAACGACGGTAAGAAGGAACACGACAACGAAGTATCACAAGGTTAGGTAGATATAGACAGAATAAAAGAAATACAACAACACTATCGGCCAAGGAAAGAATGACTCTGATACCATAAAGGGGGAAGGACGACAGCGCAGAAGGCGGAAGCACAACAATATATAATAAAGGGGGAAGGACACACATACATACATACATACATCCATATATATATATATATATATATATATATATATATATATGTATGTGTGTGTGTCTGTGTAAAATAGTAATTAATATTTAGGCTGTGTTTGTTTCGACTATAAAGAAAATTGGGAAAGCATTTTACACCATGCTTGACGTTTGGGATAATTAGAAAATTCGGTCACACCAAAAATTAGATTCTTTTACTGTAAAATTAATGGATTTTTAGTGTAAAATAGAATACACTTCTATTTTACATTCAAACCATTTTCAACTTCTAAGAAAGAGAGAGAGCTCACCTGAACGCTAGTCCGTGGCCGTGCCTTCACTGTCATCTATGGTCGTGCCTCTCACTACCTATCTTCCTCTCTCTTCCTATTTTGTTCTCCTTCTTCCTCCCTCTGCCTCCATCTTTCTCCCTTTTCCTCTCCCAATGATCTCGCCATCTCAACCTGCCCCCCACCTACTCTGTCACTGGCCTCTTTGGATTTATTTTTTTTGTTTGATTGTAAATAATATTTGTTCTTGGATTTTGGAGGATCGATGGTTGGGGTGATTCGTGGGTTTCAATTGTGGTGGGTTAGGGTTGAGTTCTAGCATTGATGGTAGCCAATTGAGGGTGGTGAATTGGCTAGGGTGGTTTGCGGTTTTCAATGGTGGTGGGTTGTGGGTTTTGGTAGATGAGTTTTGATTTTGAGATTAATGAGTTTGATTTTGATTATGATTATGATTTTTTTTTTTTCAGATTAATTGGTTATGTGATGGTTGATAGTGGCTGTTGGTAATTGGGTTTATGGTGATGATTACAGTGGTTGGGCTTATGGAAATAGGTTGCAAAACCAAACACAGGAAATAATTTTCTAGCGTATTTTCCACAACGCTGACAAAAAATTGAAAATATATTCTTTTACGTAAAATATTTTCACTTACAAATTATTTCCTTCATATGTAAAATATTTTTGCCTGAAAATATTTTACATAAATCCAAAAAAAGCCTTAGAAAAATACTTTTTTTTTAAAAGAAGAATTAGAAAAGTATATCTTCTCAACAAAAAAAAAAAAGTACCTTCATTTTTTTTTTTGATAAAAAAAAAGTACTTTTTTTTTTGTTGAGAAACAAAGTACCTTAATTTTGAAGACAAAGTAACCATCAAAATGTAACTATACGCTACCCCACCAAAGTACCAACCATGTTCTTATAAAAATCAAAAATAAAAAGTACCAACCATGTTAAACTCTTAAACTACCACACCCACACTTCTAGAAAAAAAATATCAAAATTGTTAAGCAAGCGAAAATGAAATGATAGAGCCATTCTTGTTCTTACTAATTACGGGACCGTATTCCCTTTGAAATTTATTGCTCCAAATACGAGTAGTTAATACTTAATACTGGATTTATCGGACAGAATATTTAATTGACAATTGCTATGGATAAACTGAAACTGACCAGTACAAAATTATAGAGCTTGCCAATGCCTACGTTGTTTTTTTCTTATTATTACCTTTCTCTCTCCAGTTTCTCCTTCTAATTTTTTTTAACAGCTTTTTCAATTTTTAATAAAAAATTTCTTAAAATTGATGATTAATGTATACTCTATCAAATAATTATTACATATTTTCGGAACACGAAGAATTGTGCTCTCTCGTTTTACATTTATGGTGAAGTCTACTCATTAAATTCTTAGTTAGATCCACATGAATATGAGAAGAAAAAACACAATTTCTTTTCACTCCATAAATACCTAAGAATTTTCTTACTATAAAGGCATACGTTAACCAGAACCTATTTTAAATCGAAATTAGTGGGCACCTACCACCAGAAATAGCTTTATGCTTTGCAATGTGGTTTCCCCACCCCACATGAAGTTGTTGCCTTTTTAATTTAATTAATTGATTTGTTTACCTTAGTTATGAAAAAATGTATATTTTTACATATAAACACTAGGTCTATAACATTTTCATAGCAGATCTTAGGTAATAAATTATTAGAGGTGGTAGCAAAGTCTAAGTGATGGGCTTAGATCATAATTAGTAACAACTTGCTAACTAAAATTTGTTATAAAAATATTGTAAAAATATATATTGTGGATGTTGCACTACTTATTTTTATAATATTCTTGAGGATCTTTTTTAACATGGGTTAAACACAACTTTTTGCATAATTATTTTTTACAAGTTATTAATGGTAGGTAGTAAAAAAATAGTATTAGTGATGAGTCTATGTAAAAATTAGCTGTAACTTGTGAAGTCTACCGTTGTGAAAAATCTAATGTTACATTACTCATATTCTTATGGGGTTTAGGCTAATACATTTAAGTAAGGATTGACATGTGAGTTCTAGTTAACTTAATTAATAAAGTCTCTGATGGTTGAATAAGAGATCTAGAGTTCAATCTCTGCCTACACCAAAAATCCGACTAGTGTTTTAGTCTGATGATAAAGAGTTATCATTAGGAGCGGACGCCATAGGTTGAAACTCTCTAAGAAAAAAGTAGGGATTGACATATTAGCTTGATATAAATTTACAATTTTAACCAATATTTATAAATTTAATAACACTTTTTGACAGATAAAATAAATTTCAACATATGACCTTTATGATGATTGTTTTTTTTATTATTAGGCTAAAATACCAATTGGTTTTTAATGTAAGTGAGATTTGAACTCTATATCTCTTATTTAACAATAAGAATTTATCAGTTAAGTTAACTAAAACTTACTAATTAATTTAAACTAGCTTAATTGTAACCTCATACATATGCATGGATACACTTAAAGATATGTAATAAGATGCATAATATAATTCATATATATATATATATATAATATAATATAAATACTATTGATAGTCATTTTTATATTTTGTTAACTCTTTAAAAAAAATTTGTAAGGATATTATTAGGTATAAAATGTAAATTGTCCATTCTAAAAAAAATTATTGTGAAACACCTTTTTTTTAAGATTCATTTATTTTAGACTCTTTGGTTTTTGTACTGAATAACTCACTTGGATGAATATTTATGATGTGGTACCATATTTAATTCTAAAATTAAAAAATAAAACTTTTTAAGAATAAATAATTTAGGACACATAGCACAAAATTGGAACTTTAATTTGGAATTCTAATTTGAGTTTCTCTTAACTTCACCTATTATTATTATTATTATTACATATAGATTTAAATTAAATTTAAATTTATTTATATAAAATTTAACTTTTAATTACCTCATAATATTTTATCACAATTTTTTTAGGGTGGCCACATAAATTTTGAAGACCTCACAATTTTAAACATCATTCTTCTAATGCATATGTTTTTATTTGAGTTTAAATTACATTTTATATTTTAATCCTCCGTTAGAATCTTACCGCAATTAAACTAAAAGAATTATTAATAATTATCATAATTATTAAATTTTATTCATATTTAGAAAAAAAAAAAGACTATTAATAACTAGTATAATTATAAAAATAAAAGAGAAAAAATCGTATTTTGTTAAACTAATAAACGAGTTATTGATTATTATCCATATTGTTGGCTTTGGAATTTAAGGGTACAATTATTTGATCAGTTTCTCTAAGATTTTGGTAAGTTGATAGCAATGCTCTAAACATGGATATCTTTTTGGGAAAAATACCATTTTAGTTCCTATAATTTGAGGTTATTGTCAATTTGGTCTTTATATTTTGGTAGCAGTCAATTTTGTTCATATTATTTTCAACTTGCAATTAACTTACAGTCAATTTCTATTAGTGAGTTAACAATATAAATTAAATTGACTACAAGTTAAAAATAACAGAGACGAAACTACCAAAATTTAGGGATTAAATTGACAATAACTCAAAAATATAAGGATCAAAATGGTAATTTCACATATCTTTTTCAAAAGAGAAATATTAATAGATGCCCTAAGGGCATTAGTTTATAAACTATTTTTAGAAATATTTTCTGGAAAAATGATAAAACAATTACTTATATATTTTTTATGAAAGTGATGTCAAAACTTTCCGAATATAACTTATTAACAACTGCCTTAAAATCAAGGATGGATCCAAGTGGGGGCCCAAAGGGGCCTTGGCCCCCCTGGGTCCAAAATTTTTTTTAATTATTATAAATTTCATTTTTATAGTTGGACCCCCCTTTCAAAATCGGAGGTCCCTGTTCTCTTCAATAAGCCTAACTAGTCTCACTCAAATAGCAACTATCCAACCCAAAAACTTAACAAAAACAATAAAAACATTTACACTGATGATTGCATTTTAGCCCAAAAAAAAACTATTTTACCACCAAAAAACCAAAAAAATCATATGTTATTAGAGAAGTTAAAGCTAATTTTTTTGCAACTACAATATTTTATTCTTAAAATACAATATTTCATAACTGTAGTAAGTTATTAAAAATAAAATACAATATTTTATTAAGATTAAATCTTTTTTTTTCAATTGAAAAACTCAAATTCTCTAGCTTCCTTCCTTTATTATTTTAATGAGATGTTTCTATTATTTTAAATGAAGTGATAAAAAAGTAGAACATTTGATATTGGGTGTATTATAAAATAAGGTGATAAAATAACTTAATAAGGTGCTAAAAGCTAAAATTTTTAGCACTTCCATTGTGAATACTCTAACTTCAACAAAAGAAAAAAAATCCTGGTCGGCCTAATATTTAAAAAAAAAAAACATTTTTTTTTTGTTTTTATTTTTGTCTTTGTTGATAAATAATTGCATCTAAATATATTTAAAAACAACAATTTTAAGTATTTATAATTTTTTAACATAATATAGATGCCTATTTGATATTTTTTTCTTTATACTTTGGTCCCCCGCTAACTTAAAATTTTGGATCCCTATCTGCTTAAGATCATCTGTTAGACTGTTACTATGACCTTTTTCAAAATATGAAGAGGACTTACATTTGTCCATCATGCATGCACCTAGTTACATGCAATTAATTCACCATAAAAGACACAAGTTTAAAATACATGGAAAATTACACATCATTAATATTATGGAAAAGAGTAACCTCAAATCGATACCTCGCAGTCGTCGCCAATCCACAAAAAAAAATTATTCCTTTATAAAACCAAGACAGCCTACCATTGCTTCCAACACCAGCAAAAAACCATAAAAAGCATTTGCTATAAAAAGCCGAGGAAGGAAATCTCTATAGAACCAGAACCAAGAGAAGGAAGAAAAAGAAAAATGGAAAACAGCAAAGTTCTGATTATAGGGGGAACTGGGTATCTAGGGAAGAGGTTGGTGAAGGCAAGTTTGGCTGAAGGTCATGAGACATACATCCTACACAGAGCAGAGATAGGTGTTGATATTGAAAAAGTTCAAATGCTTTTGTCATTCAAGGAGCAAGGAGCTCACCTTGTTTCTGGTTCCTTTACCGATCACCAGAGCCTTGTGAAGGCTATCAAATTAGTTGATGTTGTTATCTGTGCAATATCTGGAGTTCACATCCGAAGCCACCAAATTCTCCTTCAACTTAAGCTTATTGATGCCATCAAAGATGCTGGCAATGTAAAGGTATACATATATAACATATATACAAATTTGCAAATCTATAATTTACTTGCCACAATCTAAACCAAAACCCAATATTTCGTATCGGTGGTAAAACTGGTGTACTAAAAATTTTAATTGTATTTTTTTGTTTGTTCCGATCATTTTAGTTTGTTTGGGCATCCCGGTCGAGTGAATAAGATTTATTTTATTTTATATTATTTTCTTTAAATCTTTTTTTTTAGAAAAAGAGTTTTAGCATATGGCGTCCGCTCTGAATGATAGATCTTTATCATCAAACCAATATACCAATCAGTTTTTGGTGTAAGGCGGCTGGATGATAAATCTTTATCATTAAACCAAGACACCAATCAGTTTTTGGTGTAAGGCGAAAATTGAACCTCAGATCTCTTATTCAACCATCAGATATTTTAGTAATTGAGCTAACTTAAACCCACATTTTCTTTAAATGTTAAACATACATAATATAACTTTTACAACATAATTTTTTTCTCACCTCCCCTCAAATAGTCAAATGTTATCGTACCACTGTCACATCTCTTTTCTTTTACTTTTTTTTTACTCCTTGTTTTATATAAGGTAAGTAAGATAGTGAGTGAGAGATATCTCTCTCTCACTATCTTACTATATCTCTCCCTCTCACCATCTTACTTACCTTTCTTTTCTCTTTAAAAAAAAATCATCCTACTTACTTTTCTTGGTATCTTCTAACCATTCTTTTTAATCTTTCCATTAACATATAAGTATTCGCCGTTAACTTTGGTAAAAATTCTATTTATTTTAACATACAATTTATTTTTTCTATTTTACATAATCACTTATCAAAAACATTATAGATCAATCAGGGACGGACTTAGGATTTTAAATTAAAGAGGGCTATAATATAAGCCAACAAAAAAAAAAACCCTCCAAATAGGCATGCACATAATATTATCAAATTATAAATACACAAAATCATTATTTCTTAATGCATTAAGATGCAATCATCTATCAACAAAAAAAACAAAAAAACAAAAAATTTGTTTTGTTTTTAACACTAGACTACTTTTTTTTTTTTTTTTAAGTTAGAGCATTTACAATAATGGTACTAAAAAATTTAGTTTTTAGCGTCTCAAAAAACTACTTTATCTATTTTTACTACTTCACTTTACAATACACTCAACATCAAATCTTCTATTTTTTTATCACTTCATTTAAAACAATATAAACAACTCATTAAAGTAATAAGGATGAGAGAGAATTTGAGTTTTTTAGTTGAAGGAAGATAAATAATCTTAATAAAATATTTTATTTTATTTTTAACAACTTGCTACAGTCAATTTATATTTATACTAGTTTATTGTGGTTGCAAAAAATTTAGTTTTAACCTCTCTAATAACACATGGTTTTTTGGTTGTCAAATATATATATATATATAGCTAAAATACAATCACCATTGTGAATGCTTTTATTATTTTTGTTAAATTTTTGGATTAAATAGTTGTTATTTGTGCTAGGCTGGTTGGGGAGGAGAGGGACCTAAGGTTTTAGAAGAGGAGGCCAACTACAAAAATGAAAAATAGCATATGTAAAAATAAAAAATAAAATTGGACCAGGGAGGCCCGAGTCCCCACCTAGGTCCGTCCCTGGATCATATTATCTATTTTTCATTATATTTCATTAATTAATTATTTCTTTATCAAAATTTTATTACTCTCAAAAATCATCTCTCTTTATATATATGAGTAAAGAAATATTTTTTAAAAATATTTACAGGTGAATAGTAACAATATATATTTACATAATTACTGTAACAACCATTCTAATTTACATAAGTTTATATTGGCTAATGTGAGTAATATTTAGAATTGGATATGCAAAATTTTCCCTGCTACTATACATTAACTGACGTGAGTACTCTCCAGATGCCATGGAGGGCTAGGAATGGGCCCCTTAATTTTTCAAAAACTCTCACTCTCTCATATATTTTTGGTCTATATATAGAGAGGATGTGTCTCATGATCTTATTTTCTAATATAACAAAAATTATGGAAGTTGTATGTACAAGGTCATGTAAATATTTTTGTTTTTTATAAGCAAATATCATATGTTGAATAAAAATTAAAAACACATTTTATGTGTAAGCAATATATATATATATATATATATATATATATATATATATATTTCTTGGCCCTCCTAAAGCTCCGCCGCTTGTACTCTCAATCTTTTTTTTTCCCCATCTTTCTCAATGACGTGAATCTTATTCCTCTTTTACTTTTTTTTCTTTTTTATTCTCTTTTTTCTATTTGCTCTTCTTCTCATTTATGCCCACAAAATATCTATTAATAAAAATTTGTATGTTCTATTTTAAATTAATATAGTGTAAACGTGATAAATATATATTTGATACATCCATACGTATTGGTTTTGTTGGTTTTTCATTAATTAGTTTACATGACAAGTTTTTTTTTTTTTTAAACGTTGGTAGAGATTTTTGCCCTCTGAGTTTGGCACCGACCCTGCTAGAATGAAGGATGCATTAGAACCTGGGAGAGTGACATTTGATGACAAAATGATTGTAAGGAAAGCCATTGAAGATGCTCAAATACCTTTCACATATATTTCTGCGAACTGTTTTGCTGGTTACTTTCTTGGTGGTTTGTGCCAGCCCGGTAAGATCCTTCCTTCAAGGGATTCAGTGGTATTGTTGGGAGACGGAAATGAAAAAGGTATTTCCATTACAACCTTATTAGTTTTGCATTGTACAGATCGAAGAGAACCATGAAAGTAGAGTCATTTTTTTTTCACACTATAATGTCTTTGATTTGAGGATTTTCTATATGTACTCGGTTTTTATATTTACCTTTACAAGAATTGCAACATTTTTCGTCTTAATTAATGTGGCAGCAATTTATGTGGAGGAAGATGATATAGCCTTGTACACCATCAAAACTATAGATGACCCTCGAGCTCTCAACAAGACAGTATATCTAAGGCCACCTAAAAACGTTCTATCTCAAAGAGAAGTTGTTGAGATTTGGGAGAAACTAATTGGCAAAGAGTTGCAAAAGTCTTCCATACCCAAGGAAGAGTTTCTAGCTTCCTTGAAAGGTACGATTGATACTGGTTTAATTTCTAAGACAAGTACTGTATTAATGTCTTACTTGGCTCCTAACTTTGTGTTATTTTAACGGAGAGAATCCTGTTTTTAATCCCAAAAAAAAAAAAGAAAAAAAAAAAGACAAAGGCAAAGAATTGACTGCCTTTATGGTCAATTACGAAATTGTCATAGAAAAGCCTTGTTAAAAGAAAAAGTAAAAAATAAATATTCACCGAAAGTCTAACTATGTTATTACCGATCTCATTCACTGTTATGAGTTTTAATAAAGTTCGTAAAAATTCATAACTAATTATATTTTTATTTCAAAGTTTTTACTGTGTTTATGTTACATGTTTTCTTAAATTTTGATATGGTTTTTCTTTCTCAAAAAGGACAAGAGTATGCACATCAAGTTGGACTTATACATTACTATCATGTTTGTTATGAGGGGTGTCTTGCAAATTTCGAGATAGGAAATGATGCAGTAGAAGCTTCTGAGCTTTATCCAGAGATCAAGTATACTACTGTGGAAGAATACATGAAACGCTATTTATAGGTAGCATAATTCTTATAAGTGCCTATGCTATTTTATGTGTGTTCTCTCAAAAGGGAGTGGTGGACTTTCTTCTACTCCTCTTTCTCCCTATAATAATTTTTCATTTTAGAATGTAACATAATGAGGTGGACAACTGCTAAGACTGGGGGAAAAGAAAATAATATCTTGTTTCTAGTTCTAAATAAGATCATTTTGTTTTCCAATATAGATATCATTATGTACTTGACTTGAAATATATGATACAACCTTTTTTTTTTTTTTTTTTATAGATGTGGTAATATTTGATTTTTTTTTTTTCATTTTGTGATAATTGATCTTTACAATCAAACTAAAACATCAATGGTTTAATTCTTGTATAAACAGAATTTGAGTAAATAAGATTGTGTAAATGTCCACAGAAATCACTTTGTACATAATATAATAACATTAAGGCAAAAATGCAAAACTGACCCTCTAACTTTCAGTTTTTTTCATTTATGTCCTCTAACTTTTAATTTTTGTCAATGTAGTCTTTCGTTAGAACTCAGATATCTTTTTCTGTTAAGTGATCAAAACTACACCATTTTGACTTTTTTTAATAATAATTTTCATGGTTAAAAGAAAACTTTTAAAAAAAAATCTGTAAAAAAAAATCGATGGGTTTGGAGCCTTGAGAGAAGTTTCCGGTGCGGTGTGGGGATAAGAGAATTTGTTGAATTTGTTTGTTCAATGAAATCTGGTTGAGCATAGCGAGGCTAAGGTTAGATTGGGAGTAATTGGACATGGAAGTGGAATTGGAGTTAGATTGAGTGTGGTTCCACAAAGTGAAAAGCCCTAATTGTTGCCTTTTGAGCAAATAGAGAGCTTGAAGCTCGGATTAGCACATGCAGTCACGAGAGGAGAGGGAGTCGAGACGGAGATCGGAGGAGGAGAAGGAGAAGGAGAAGAGGTGGCGGAGGTCGGTGGAGAAAAAGAGAACGAGGATGAGGAGAGGGAGGAGAATGGAGAAGAGGAAACTTTTGTTGTGGAGGAAATGGTGGAAACGCCTAAGTATTGTGGCTGAGTGGAAATCAATGTGGAAGGTAGAAGGAGGTTGATTTTGAGTTGGTGGAGGAGAATAATGGTGCTTGGTGTCGTTTTGCTCGATCAGGTTCTAGCGATCGTCGTCTTCGTTTGACAAAGACGAATCTCTCTGATGAAGACGAAGCTTTGGAGCTTCCTTCCGACATTTTTTTTTTTAGTTTTCTTTTAACTATGAAAATTATTATAAAAAAAAAAATCAAAACGGTGTAGTTTTGATCACTTAACAGAAAAAGATAACTGAGTTCTAACGGAAGACTACATGGACAAAAATTGAAACTTAAAGGATTGAAATGACAAAACTGAAAGTTAGAGGAGTGAAATAACAAAAACTGAAAGTTAGAGGGTCAGTTTTGCATTTTTGCCTAACATTAATTATATATAAAAAAAAAAAAAAACAAATGCAATTGTATGGGGCAAAAACCTAGAAACTCTGGGCTTTTGATTTTAGGCCCAATACAATCTATTTTTAGAGATGTAATTGCAGACCAACACTTAAGTTTCTAGACCTAACAATATGAACAATGAGAAGAATAAAGCCAATCTGAAACTAAATAGCCAGAAGAAGTTGAGAAATATTGGTTTTTCTTATTTACTCTGTTTTCTCAGGCTGACCGAGCACCTATGATACAACTCTCAAAGCTCTTTAAACACCCAAGTCCTCGATAATGCTGAATGCTTTTTTGTCTTTTAACAACAAATCACACACTAGAAGAAAAACCTAAAAAGGAAAGAACCAACAAAAAAAAAAGCTTAATTAATTATTAACACTCAATAGCGACACCAAAGCAATAATGGCTTCTACTACTATCACTACCTCAATTTTGTTCCAAATGGGAACTGGACAACGCCACGTGTCATTGGCATTTAACTCCATGAAATCATCCATAGTGAAATAAAGTTAATGGTTATCGTCACATTGTAAATCACTACATCTTAAGTTCTAAAGTCCCCAACAATTCATGCTTGAGTTCACCACTCTTTTAGGATTAAGAGTTAATGCAAATAATTGTTGTGAGAATATATGTTCAAATGACAGTAGTTGGTAGAACAATATTCTCACAACGGTCCAGTTCAATATATTTCAAATAAACCAAGATATCAATAAGGCCAAAGGCCTTCTAGCTGAATTGGCACCCCATATACAAAGTGCTTGGGAGTCTAGGAGGGAAAGGGTTCGAGCTGTAGGGTTAGCAACATGTCGTAATTATTTCTCAAAAAAAAAAAAATATATATATATATATATATATATATATATATATATATATATATTAATAAGAACTTTTTACTTCTATGATCAAAACAAATCATCATAATTGATATGTTATAACCTTATCAAATGAAATGCTCCATTTCATCACTAACTAAGAACCAAGATTTATGATTTGACAAGGAACTTGCGTTTTAAATCTTATGTATGTGAATCTCATTCTCATACCTAAATCACATACAATGCATCTCATAGAATACATGTAATGTCCAAAAAGCCCATGCACAAACAATGTCCAAAAAAGGTTTTAAAAAAAAAAACTTTTATTATTCAAAGAATGTCATACAAATAAATTTTAGGGAAATACTCCTAACAGAACTAGGCCTTTCCAAATCACAACTTGGTTACTTGGCAAAGGAAAATCGAACCAAATTTCCACATTGGAATGACTTTGACTATGGAGGAAATAGATTCATTTTTATGATCCTAGTTTCCCACATGGTAAAGTGTATATATAAGCTCTTGGTTACCCTCCCATTGCAAGCCAGTTTTCAATGGTGAATTCTACCGATGGGTTTGTATCATTTGGTATCAGAGACAACCACCATATCGAGTAATTGGATGTATCTCATTGAGTATGGGATCAAACAAGTTGCAGCTTCGTGATCGGATCTCGGAATGGGCAATCTAGAGGCTAGATTAAAATAACTGAGAGGTGAATGGAGCAGCTAAAAAGAAAAAAGGCTACCATTGGGTTAGTGTCAATAGAGTGAGTCGAAGACAGTGGCTACGAAGTATGGTAGTATGTTATCATCCTAGTGTCCCACATGAATTAAATATAAGCTTAATCATATGTATATAAGCTCTTGAGTAGTCTTCCTTTGCAAGTTGGTTTTCAAATGTGAGTTCTACCTATGATTTTGTATCAATTCACCTCCTTCATAGTCTTAGAGAGGGAAGGATTTCATGAAAGGAAGCTTAGGAATTCGTGGTAGTCTTAGAGAGGGAAGGATTTCATGAAAGGAAGCTTAGAAATTGGTGGGTGTCTTTTAAGGAGGAAGACCGTGATCTCTATGTTATGAACCTCCATCGATTGGAATTTGTTGGAGGTCATGGCCACTCGTTGGGATCCCTCTCTTTGTTGCATCTTTATGGAGGGTAGATTTGATACCTACCATGGAGGAGTACCTTCGGCTCTTGGGTTTGATTGTTCAATTAGAAAAACATTACTACCCATCCACTCATCCTCGCATATCAAAGTGACGATTTGATTTGTACGGGGAGGTATCCATGATCGGGTTGGAGATAAACCCTTGGAGTTTGTATAACTTGATTTGCGTCATCATTTTGCCCAACAGAGTTTGAGAGCAACTTTTTAGATTCTAGCAAGGATTAGGATATCATTCGATGTCGAGCTTTTTTGATTGCCTTCTTTGGGCTAATACTATTTCCGTCTTGATGAGCTGATTTTAATATATTTTCCATGTTTCTTGTTGTTCTTAGTGAGACCTTTAGATCTTTGACATTATGTTGGGAGCAAGGTTAAGGTCAACTTCATTGTTGTGTCAATCATTTGCAATTATGGTTTTGCAATCTCGTGAGATATTTATTGTAGGAAATTCACCAGGAATTTCATTCTACATAGGTTAAGGAGACAGTAGCCATAAAACTTCTTTTCTTAGGAGATGCATGTGAATGAGCAGATTATTTGTTTGGGCTGGATTTTGAGGGTTGGGTTTGGGGGTTAGGTGGGGTTGTGCTAGCTAGGTGTAATGGTTGGACAAACTATGATGACTTCTTTGGTGCTCTTTTGGTTGGGATTTAGGGTTACATCGGATATTACTCCGGTATGACTGTGAGACAATTTGGGGATGTTTAGTGTATCCCTTGATTGAGTGATCTATTTGAGGTTTAGGGATTTTGAGGTTGGGTGAGCCAAGATCCAATGTTGGACAAGGCTTATGGGTTGTGGGAGAGGCAAAGTCGGTTATTGAGTTCCCCCATGTATGGGTGAATGGGCTTCTCCTAAGTTTGTAGATTAAATGGCTACTAGTGATTTATACTTCCTTCTCCAGCCCCTACCTGTTAAGGCTTGTGACCTGAGATTCAAGGTCAACTCCACATATACTTTAGGGGGTTCAAATGAATCCTTGACTTGAAAAAAAAAATTATATATATAAAATATTTTTTTACTAATTTAATTTTGTCAATTTTGAAAATACTTTTACATTTCCTATTCTAAATCTTGCACAACCTAATCACATATCAACCCTGGCCAAAATCAAATAATAACACAGATCAGCCCATCCCAAAACCAAACAATATCACAAATCATGATCTCTCTCTCTCTCTCTCTCTCTCTCTTTCTCATGAATCTCATCTCAACAACATGGTGTCTCTCTTTTATTATAAATTTATACTATATATATGTGTGTGTGTGTGTGTGTGTGTGTGTATTTGATACTAATTGTGTGCATTTTTTTTAATGTTTATTTTTGTTATAATGTTAGTTGTGTGAGTTATGATATGTGTGAATTTGTACATGTATAGTATAAATATAATATAACTTTATATAATTCAATATTTAAGAAATATAGAAGGTTTGTTATATGTGTATGTATTGTTATTTTGTTAAAATAATTTTTTATTATAAAGTTAGCGATTCAAGAAAAAAATAGTAAAGTTAGTGATTTTTTAAACATACTCTTAATGTATTATTCATGTATAGATGAGTCTGGTTGTATAGACAAGTGGGTTGAGTTTTGTCATTTTGTTTAAAATATTTTAATAAAAATAATGACAATTGCATAAACATAAAAATGTTATATAAACTTAATAAAATAAAAGTGTTGCACGTATCTACATTGATAATAAATAATAACAACTAATAATAAACTATCGTGTAATGATTTTCAAAATTTGAAAACTCGCAGAAGAAAATTGTAAAACTATTTTTGTGTGTGTGTCAATAACTCAGTATATTCAAATTATATTTTTATTAAAATTTTTTTTAATTTAAGTTTCTAAAAAAAATCTGCGGATAGAGAATCCAGCAAGTTTGCACGTAATATTGGCTTCTCCCAAGCTTATTTTAAAACTTCCAAATGGGCTTCCTAATTTTTCCGATATCCCACGCAAGATAATTGATCAACTCTGGCATTCATTCACATAAACAACTGGCTTAACCAAGTTATAGAGATCATTATTGCAAAAGTGGAGGTGGCTGAATCTGTTGCAGGAAATGAATAGCTTTTAGAATTAGGGCACATGTGATGTGATACGGAAAAGTGAAAAGAAAATAGAAAAAGAGAAACAAGGTAATGAAATTGGGTTGTTCGAATCTAACATGCCAAGCACTGAGCAATGATCTACAAGATAGAAGTACATCAAATATATTTTAGAACCCTTTATTTATTTATTTATATATGCGGCAAGTTGATGCATCACTTGATGCACTTTATATCTGTACCTGTGAGGCTGTGACTAGTCCACTATAATTAAACCACCTTGCCAAACATATATATCATAATCATATTTATAAATCTTTTATTTTTTTAGAGTAATTAAGCTAGAATTAATATTTCATAATCATATATTTGATACCCCTGAATAATGTAGAATATATAGACTGCTTGAATGTGTTTCGTATAAAGCTCTACACTCTACAGTGTCCCTAATCTTTATTGCACATTCCATGATTACAGATTTTTCCTGTCACTCGTGTTTACAGTTTTTTTTTAAATATATATATATATATATATATATATATATATATATATATATGTGTGTGTGTGTGTATATATTTTCATTACATAATCACACCCATAAGTTAAGTAATGTCCTTTATCTGACACTAATTATTCAACCAGGTCTCTTTATTGCTTAAATTTGTTAGTTAGCCAGCCCAGGAGTCTTTATCTAAGATTACCATAATTAATATTTGATACAGTTTAAGAAAGTACATTGTTTTACAAATTAACTAATACCACCACGCACTCTTGGTGTGGTGGTCACTCCACAAGTATAAATGCTTGTAGAATGTGGGAGGCAAGGACCGGAGTTCAAGTCTCCAAAAGAGAGATTCACACACACATACACTTAGATTAGGTTAGAGTAAAAATTATATCTTGTATCAACAAAAAAAAAACAAATTAATTAATTATTTGGTGCCAAGATCCAATAATTCTTTCCTTTCATAAAATAAAATTAAAAAAAAAATTCAATAAATCTTTCCATTTTCATGCCCTTAATAGACATTTTTTTTATATATATACAATATAGAAATTTTATTCTAACTTAATTTAAGTGTATATATATGTGAAACTTCCTCCTAAAAATTTAGACCCCAGCTCTTACCCCCACACTCCATAAGCACTTACACTTGTACAATGACCATCATGCCAAAGATACGCAGTGGTCTTAATAGCCACCTTTGAAAAGTTACAAACACAACAATGTTACTGTCCGTATTAATTTTGGTCAAAGCTCACTTCTTCTTCTTTTTTTTTTTTTTGTATTCTTGTGAGTTTGAGTAAATTGTTTGGATTTTTTGTGCCAGGAGTCCATTAAATCAAGCAAAACATCCTCAATATTTTCACAACAATTTCATAATAAATTTTGAGTAGCAAGTTGTTATTGATCATAATCTGAGCTCACAGCTAAAATCTCTTTTTTACCCAAAAATTATAAACACACGCCTAAGAATTGATGCAAAATCAAAGACATTCTGAAATTTTTATGAATGCTGCATGAGAATACATGTGTGAAACTCAGGATCTCAATCGTATCGCTAACCTAAGCACAAGGATCTATAATTAATCTGAATAATTCACACATCATAATATAATCCATATGATATGATCTATTAATCAAATGCTCATAATCATGTTTTGTTGCAATGTATGAATATACGAAGGCATAATGATGAGAGTATGAGACATATAAGAGAATATATAACATGAAAAATAAATCGATAAACATTCTAAAAAGTAAAAAGAGAGATACAATCAACCGAAAACAGCATGTTATAATTCATATAAAATAAATCCTAACCTAAACATATATTTCCAAATTTTACGAAACCAAGCATGCTTGATCTACATAAACCACATAAATTCAAATACAAGAAAATCCTAATTTTAACTACTAAGAGTAGCGGCTTTACTTGCACTCACTCTCCATTGCATAAGTGAGTTGCACATCATTGAAACGTAACACACATCGGATCAAATGAACACAAAATTGATTACCATCTTCCTGTTAGAAGTATTGGTTAAATAATTAAATTTACCATATTTCAATAGTTTAAGCTTTTGGGACAATCAGTAATTTATCATGGTATCAGAGCATGAGATCCTAAGTTCGATCATTGTCTCCTCCACTCTACCTCCCATTTAAATTCCCACGTGTTGGGTCTCACCTATTAAAAGGTAGTTTTAGCCCACACATGAGGGGGAGTGTTAGAAGTATTAGTTAAATAATTAAATTTACCATATCCCAATTGTTTAAGTCATAATGCTGATATGGCTTCTTTTGATCACAAAGGGGACTAACCAAAGAGGGAAGTCATATCAGCATTATAGAGATGCTTATAGACACTGTCGGTCCCATTTTGCGTTTTCATTTTTCAATTTTATGCTAATTTCTGTTATTTTTAAGAGATAAATTGGGGTTTTCAGACAGTTATGGACTATTTCTTGATTAACTCTTAAATACATTGTCTAGCAAGATAGAATAATTATCTTAAATAATTCAAGAAATTGGACATGTTTTGAGAGATTGGTGGTTGGTGGATTTAATGGATTGAATGCATGAATGAGAGATGCACCTTCTAGTTCTCCAATTGAGATTCTACGAATTTCTACATCGGAGCAAGACTACAATTGTCTAAACAACAAAATAGCAATTTCATTAACAGAAATTAGAGTACAAACATGTGACTCATTATAAGTCTACTAAAATTATTAATATATATATATATATATATATATATATATATATATATATATATATATATATATATATATAGTTTACTACTCTAAGTGAAACTCTATTATGAAATATTAAAGAAAAGTTTAAAAATATTACTCCCATCAAAACTCAATTATAAATGTTTAAAAATTGTAATAGAAGTTTCATTATTTATTTGGAATTATTTTATAATATATTATATATTTTATAATAAAAATATATATTATAGTATTTAAAAAGTACATTTAACTTGGAAACTCTGAAAGCTTCAAAAACCTAAGACATTCTCTATAAAAAGCCTTGGAAGGAAATAACTCAAGCACCAGCAGCTAGCAGGAAGTGAAAAAGAAAGAAAGATTATGGAAAAAAGCAAAGTGCTGGTTGTAGGGGGAACTGGATATATAGGGAAGAGATTGGTGAAGGCAGTGACGGCGCCACGTTATACTCAGGGTGTTCCCAGGAACACCCTGACTTGAAAAAAAAAATATTATATATAATAATTAAATTTTATTTATTTGTTTACCCTTAAAAAAAATTGGAACACCCTCAATCAAAATTAGGAACACCCTCAAATTAAAAAAAAAAAAAAAAAAAATTGTTTGTTCTACTTTCAAGCAAAAAAAAAAAATTCAACTAAAATTTGAAAAAAAAAATTGTAACAGAGCAAAACAACGGACTCTCTCTCAACTCTCAAGCCCACAGCAAGCCCAACATCAAACCCACGGATTCTCAAAAAAAAAAAAAAAAAAAAAAAAAACTAAACCCCAAATCAGAAACCTCAAATCAGTAAATCAGTACATCAGAAATCACTAAAGGCTAAAGCAAACCTAAAAACAAAGAGCAACAGAGCAATGCCTCCCCTTAGAAATTAGATTGGTCCAGTCGCAGTCCAGACTCCAGAGCACATTGTCTTCGTCGCCCCTCATCGGAGATCGGTCCAATCGCAGTCCAGAGCATATCTTCAAAGATCGCTCGACGGAGATCGTGTCGCTGTCGTCGCACATCACGTCGCTACCGTCGCACATCGCTCGCAAATCGCTCGACGGTCACTGCCTCAGCCTTCACTCTTCAGGCCTCCCTGCTCCAATCCGGTGCTCCCTCAAGGTATATATATATCTCTCTCTCTCTCTCTCTCTCTTCTTTAAGAGATAATTTTATTTGAATTGTGATTGGCTAAAGCAGAAGTTTAACTTTATCAATGTTTTGCCTATTTTTTGACTTTTTGAATTTGGCATCTTATGAGTTATGATTTTTTTTTTTGTTGGTAAACATGAGTTATGATTCTTATCCGTTGGTTGGTGTGTATTGGTGTTGGTGTTGGTGTTGGTGAGATATTAATTGTCTTTTAGTGTAATATTAGTGTGATTTGTGATTGTGAAATTTTCTGACTGACAACTGGCTCTTATGATTGAGCGCATTAGGCAGGCTTGTTTGTTGAGTGGGGTGGGGGTGGATGGGCTGATGGGCACATGGGGCCGGGTAATTGGGTAAAGCACTAAAGCAGTGTAATGTGCACATCAGCACATGACTGGCTCTTTTAGTGTAATATGCACATGAGATGTATGCTAGTGCAACTAATAAATAATAATTTAATTAACTAATAATTAATTGGAGAAAGTAATTAATAAAAAATAATTAATAATTTAATTAATCAATACATTATAAAAGACAAATAAAATAAATTATGTTAGGCTAAACAACAATTAATAATTTTATAATTAATGAAACAACAATATAACAAATTATAATTTATAAAAGACAAACAAATTAATGAAACAACTAAACAATAATAAATAATTTTATTAATATTTCAAATAAACTTATTGTTTATTGTTTATTCTTTTGCTACCCTGGGTAAAATTTTTGGGAACTAGAAACACCTTGAGAAAAATTCTTAGAGCCGCTACTTGGTGAAGGCAAGAGTTTAGCTGAAGGTCATGAGACATACATCCTCCATAGACCAGAAAACAAGTATGATATTGATAAAGTTCAAATGCTTTTGTCATTCAAGGAGCAAGGAGCTCACCTTGTGCCGGGTTCTTTTAGTGACCATCAGAGCCTTGTGAATGCTGTCAAATTAGTTGATGTTGTTAATTACCTGTGCAATAGCTGGTGTTCACGTCCGGAGCCACCAAATCCTCCTTCAACTTAAGCTTGTTGATGCAATCAAAGAGGCTGGTAATGTAAAGGTAATAATACCATTTACTTGTTAGCGTACGTCTTCACTGCTATCTTGTTCTTCCATATTAATTTCAACCAATAAAACAACACGTATATACTATATATCTTGTTCCAATATATATAAGTTGGTTTTGTTCTGGTCAAAACGGATGAAATGTTCTATACAATTTATGAAACCGATACACTGCAAATTATGTTGATATTTATGGAACTATATATCCTTAAATAGAACAATATAATTAACGCATTCTTAACTAGGGTTGTAGTTTTGTTAATTATACATGACAAGTTTTTATATATATATTGATAGAGATTTTTGCCCTCTGAGTTTGGCACCGATCCTGCTAGAATGGAGAATGCATTAGAACCTGGAAGAGTAACATTTGATGACAAAATGGTGGTGAGGAAAGCTATAGAAGAAGCTCGGATACCTTTCACATATATTTCCGCAATCTGTTTTGCTGGTTATTTTCTTGGTGGTCTGTGCTAGCCTTGTAAGATCCTTCCTTCGAGGGATTCAGTGACTTTGTTGGGAGATGGCAATAAAAAAGGTATTTCCATGATAACCTTAATCTTTCCTTCTACAGACTGCAAAAGTACGTAGATTCATTTTATTGCACACTTTGAAAGCACAAAAGGGATAATTAATTTTATAATTAAGAAAAAATCTGTAAGCCTTTTTGTGGGCCACAGAGAGTTTTACTACAGATCATTTTCTTCTAGTTTTCTATCTACATCTTGAACCCCATTTGGTTTTGAATAAGTTAGAATAATGACGCTAAACAATTTTTTAAACTACTTGATGATTTTCTATATGTTGTCACTTTTCTATATTTACCTTCATAAGAGTTGAAACATTTCTTGTTTTAACTTTTAATGTGGTAGGAATTTATGTCGATGAAGAAGATATAGCATTAATGCACACCATCAAAACTATAGACGACCCTCGAGCGCTAAACAAGACGGTATATCTGAGGCCAAACATCTTATCTCAAAGAGAAGTTGTTGAGATCTGGGAGAAGCTAATTGGCAAAGAGTTGAAGAAGTCTTCCACATCCAGGGAAGAGTTTCTAGCTTCCTTGAAAGGTAAGATGGTACTGGTTTAATTTCTAATTAAGACAAACATCGAATTAATATCCCATTTAGCTCCGAATTTATATATTTTTTTAGAAAATTTTAACTTATAAAGTCTATCCGTTCTTGATGATCATTCTTTGTTATTAGACTAATATGCACAAATTAGTTCTTGGTGTAGCTTAACTAATAAAGTTTATTGTCGTCAACTTATTTTATTTCAATAGCAATAGCCATATTTTTTAAAGAAAAAAAAAATCAAATCTTAAGGGGGTGCCATGACCCGCTTAGACTAAGTCAACCTTGTATCTCTTTTTATATGTCAAGTTCTAATAGGAAAAAAATAGAAAGAAAATATTTCTTATTTTATCATTTTTAAGGTAAAAAGTTATAAAAAAGAAAAAGAAAAATAGAGAATGAAGTTAAAATTAAATTGAAAACATTAGGTAAAAAGTTAAAATTAAATTGAAAACATTAGATAAAAAAAAATACTTTACCTTTCAAAAGAATGAAGAGCTTCTATAATCCAATATTATTTTCTAGTTAAACTCTAAAGTTTTTAAATACACAAAAGTTCACTAAATGGTTTAAAATTGTTATAATTTTATCATTTCAAGAATTTAACAACTTATATAATACTTGAGATTTATTTAATTATTAAAAATAATTTTATAAAAATTATAAGTGAAATTAATTTTGACTGTGAAAACATTACAATAATGCTTATATATCTATATAACCTGAACAAATAAACTTTTTTTTTAGTAATACTTATTAAAACACACACGAAAATAGTAATACTAGTATTTTAAACGATGTTTAATTATAATACATTATATAATCAAAGTACAACTACAAAATAATTTAACATTTATAGTTGTAAACTGAGGTTATAAATAACAAACACTAGACACACAACTAATATGGCATAAACATCTCTAATTTTTTTTTTTTGAGTGGATAGTACAAAGATTGTTTATTTTTATGGGTTTTTTAAATATTAAAAATACCTTTTTGTATTCTCAAAGTGGCATTTATTGTCCATATTGGTTTTCAGCACTAATATATATATACTGCGTATGTGTTGTACATGTGTGTGTGTGTTCACAAAGTATCTACATTCGTTTATGGGTGCATAAAAATATACATATACTAATAATTTTTGCTCTCTTTAACTTTAAATCTTGACTTTGTCATTGGTTTCATATATAACACAATTATATATTTTTTAAAATATTTTATTTTATTTTTCCAATATATAATTGCACATGCATAAGTACCCTTCGGATGTTGGCAAGGTTTGATCAACTAATCGAAATGGTTTCAGACATTCGCATAACAATGGTCTCAGTATGCATAATTTTTTTTTTCAAAATTTCCTTATTTATTGTTTGATGTTTATATGTATGCTAATTATGTCTGATATGGTTTTTCTATTTTCAATAGGAGAAGAGTAAGTGATGCAAGTTGGACTAATACATTACTTTCATGTTTGTTACGACGAGTGTCTAGCAAATTTCGAGATAGGAAATGATGAAGTACGTAGAAGCTTCTGAGCTTTATCCAGAGATCAAGTACACCACAGTGGAAAAATACATGAAACGCTATGTAAAGGTATAAACTGTCATTGGCCAAGATTAAATTCAAGAGAACTGGCTGCTTCTATCTAGCTAGGAGTGGTGATTGGATTTGCATTATGTTTTAATTACTCAGCCCACTTGTTGTCTTGGCGAAATAGACTTTTGCTTCTTGTGTACTTTCCTGTTGTCTTGTTTCCACTTTTCCTGCAGTTGGTTTTCAGTTGTTATCTCTGTTTGTTATCTCTGGTGCATGTGTACTGGTTTTTTTTTTTAATCTCAATGAATAATATCTTTCCTTTGAGCAAAAGAAAAAAAATGAAAAAAGAAAGAAAAACTCTCACAGGCCAAAATCATTGTGACCATTTTGATTTGTCTATCAGTAGCCTACTAATTTGTTTTAATTTTTTTTTTTTTACATTGGTATATTTTCTACTTTATCTTAAGATTGTACCTAAAAAATAAGAGCTCCACCACCACCCCTCCCCAAAAGTATTGATCAACTACTTTAGTGAGTAAAAAGAAAGAAAAAAAAATTGAAAGATAATTTTTACAAACCTTAGCTTTTAGTTCTTTTTTTTTCTCTTGATTTTTTTAGTTTTTTATGTTTTGAGAAGAGAGAGGCATAAAAGGATAGCAAAAATAATAGAGGTGGAAAACTGGAGACAAACAAAGCTAACTTCAGTAGGATAAAGTGTCAATTTTTAAACTACATGTAGACAAATTGTTTTTTGGGCAAATCACAGGTGGGCAAAATGTAACCCTTATTTTTAAAAGCATATATATTTAAGATTTTAATTTAAATGTATACATACCTATAAGTTATTCTAATGACCAATTTGAATGGAGGTGGAGTAAAGTAATGTTGCAGGGAGAGATCAATTGTGATGTTGCTCTCAGGAAAATTGTTTTTATACCTTGTGAAATTATTTTTCAACTGGACCAAAAACACTCAAAAATACATAACGATTGACAATTAATAAAAAAAGGTTACAAGATTAGACCTTACAAATAGCTCCGCCTTGTTTAAAGAATATGATTTTCTACAGGCTTTTTTTTTTTTTTTTTTTACAGTTTTTAGATTATACAAACGATTGAAAGAAATCCAAGGAAACAATGATTTGGATTTTTCTTTATCCCCCTAGCTTACGGCCTGAACTATTTTGTCCAAACACCATAACATTATTATTATTATTATTATTATTATTATTATTATCATTATCATTTGCTAAAATAGGATCGAAGTATTTGGGCAGAAGCATTCTTTAGGAAGAAAGGTAGCATGCTAATTAAGGTGGCCTGTATAATAATAATAATAATAATAATAATAATAATATACTGAGTTACTCTTCCTAAGTTTTGCCCTAGCTCTTTTTATAATTTATGTACATCATCTAGAACTCTCCAATTTAATTTTGATCTCCATTCGTTTGTAATTAAGAGATACAACTGTGTGTCTTTGTTTTATCTTTTGACTAATGCATAAGAAATTAAATAAAGTAAAAAATGAAATGACCCAAAAACATTGTAATCTCAAGTTTCTTCCCCGATAAGGGGAATTGACTATTGCATAAGAAATTAAATAAAGTTCGAAATGTAATATCCCAAAAACATTGTAATCTCAAAGTTTCTTCCCGAATAAGGGGAATGCAAGTTAACTTGCTACAAAGCAAATGACCAAAATAGTTTTTCACTTTTGACACCAAAAGTGGCTTTTATTTTTTTCATGCAATTTCAACAATGCCATCAATCTTCAAAATTGGATTTAGTAGCGAATCCACAGCCTTGGTACATTAGAAAGTCAGTTAATCATTCTTCTCATGCTGCCTTTAAGTTCTCAGACAACATTTGGTAGTATTGTTTTTGCTGCTCACCAAATAGAAGAGATATTGTTAGGCTTTTAAAAAAATCAATTGGTTTATTATCAAGTCTCAGGTATCCTTGCACTAGACAAAATAAAAAAACCAGAATGAATCATACCTTGTCTAACACGGAACGCGAGATTTGACCCACTGCTTGCTCAAAATGTGTTGATTTGATTGTCAAAGAAGTTGCACCCAAAGTGCTCTGATCACTTGATTTCAGCCTGTCTTCAAGAGCAACCATTGCAGCTTCATTCATCTGTCAATAGTAGAAATTTAGACAATTCATTCATCTAAAACCCCTACACACACACACACACACACACACACACACAAACACACAAGTATTCCAGCATAGACAAACCAGTGCTCCAAGATCAGCTCCACTAAAATTTTCACAGGCCTCCATTCGCCCAATAGAACTCAAATCCACACTGGCATCTATAGGCTTCTTCCTTGCAAGAGCTTTTAAGATCTTTCCACGCTCATCCGGACTGGGCAAAGGAACATAAAGAAGTTTACCAAACCTACCAGGCCGTAAGATGGCTCGGTCCATCATCTCAGGTCTGCCAAATGAGATGCCAACAGGAAGGTATCAATAAGGTTATAGTCATTAGAACAAACTGAAGTAAAAACAAAAAAGGTTTTGAGTTTTACCTGTTTGTTGCACCAATGACAAAGACACCCCGCCTCTGCTCTGCACCATCTAATTCTATAAGTAACTGCAATTGCAGGCAATGGGAATATTTTATCAATAATGGAATATAAAATGGTAAACAATATCTAATTCTATAACTGCAATTACAGGCAATGGGAATATTTGATCAATAATGGAATTAAAATTGGAAAACAAGAAAACATAATAAGTAGGGAAGCATGGTTTTATTCAGGCTATCTCTGGAGATTATTTGACCTGGTTCAGTAGCCGTTCAACAATCCATCCCCCTTCTGTACCACGATTTGTTGTCAACGCGTCCACCTACGAATCATGAGGGATAAAACCATCTCAAAAGGCAGAGAAAAATTAATGACCACAACATAACTCCTACCCATCAAATGCATCAGATTTCATCCATATGATCATGAAAGAAAACCTAGTGAAATGACAAGGAGAAAGGATCAATTATTAAATGGCAATTCTGCATGCATCTCTAATATGATGCACTAATTGCTTCAAACATATATCATGTATTAATATTAAACAAGTGCCTAAAGAGACCCTATAAGGTCAACTTAATTTATTAAGAATATACATCATACATGCCATTCTATTAATGTGAGGAATTTAGAATTGTGTTGGTTCTGCTTTGTTGTCTTTTACTATTCTGAAACTTTGTATGATGATATCTCGTGGTGAAAACATGAGTTGGTTCTTATTACTGTCAACTATCCGCTTCAAAAAAACAGTTGTAAAACTGAAATTTCAAGCTTGCCTAGGTGAGTCAATCCACATTAACTCTTGAATTCCATTAGACAATAGAGTCAATTAGACACTGGGCTAGTCTAAAACCTTTTATTGGGGGGGGGGAGGGAGTGTATAAGTAAATGATTTTACTATGAAAAATCTACCTCATATTACAAGCACAAGATAGTCTAAAGAAAAGTACATTGGCAAAGGGGAAAAGTAAGATGGTTTGCATTTAATGTGTTCTTGAAAATGGGAAAATTGCATTCCTCCTCCCAAAAAACCTTATTTACCAATTTAGAATTGAATTTACTCAGTAAGTCATAAGAATTGTTAAAGATCAAAAGGAGTCATATTCTAGAAGAAGAAAAAAACTGTCAATAGTAGCCAACAATGTACCCATGTTCTCTTATAAATAATAAACAGAAACACACCATGCTCATGAACAACAAAACGATAATGATAGTAATTTACATCAACTACTGAAAGAAAGAGAAAATCCCAACATTCCAGTCATTCCATCCAGGCCAGCCCAAACTTGGTAACAATATAACATTTAAAATAACCACAACAGCACAACAACAAGAATAGACATTTATCAAGCAAAGAGAACCACAAACCTCATCAAAGAAAAGTATGCATGGTGAACACGTCCTTGCACGACGGAATAATGTCCGAACTGCCAGCTCACTTTCTCCAACATATTTATTCAAAAGTTCAGGGCCCTAACCATCAGCAAAAACCATGACCATCCAAGTAAGTATTTGAACTCAAAGTCAAACAAAAATACAATTACGAGTACATTTATTTTTCTAACAGAGTGCAACTTGATTCTCACGATGCAAATGTACTGAACACCATTACGAAAAACTATCAAACATTGCAGATACACAGACAGAGTGGAAAGGTAAAATCAGAGAGACTAACCTTGATGTGAATGAAATTGGCTCCTGCCTCATTAGCCACAGCCTTGGCAATCAGTGTTTTACCACAACCTGGAGGCCCATAGAGTAAAAATCCTGTATCTAAGTCCAATCCAAGCCCCTGAAGATGCAGATAATTTCATGACGCGGGATCAGCGATTTAGAATGTAGCTTCTACGCTTCTACGCTTTCAAGAAGAACTCTAAGAAGTTTCTAATAAATAAAGAAAATGCAGCAGGGCTTCAAATTCAATTAAGGTACCATCAGAAGAAATAGAACACAAATATCAGAAGAAATAAAGATTCCTTTGCTAAAAGTGAAACTCGAGCATATCAAGAAGTGTGAACATGCCTGAGAAATTATGTCAAAATGGAATTCCAGATTGGCAAACTAACTGCACAGGATGAATAGACAGCAAATATCACCATTATTCCTCCCCTTTTTTTGGCCAAGAAAAAAAAATTCCTTTATGCCTAAAGTAATCCACTACAATATGCATTTTGATCTGTGCGTGTGTGGTGGGGGTGAAAGACTAAAAATTAGCAGCCTCTCTGTGTGCAGCATTCTTCTTACCTATAACATGATTTCAGTCACATCATTAACTATGCCATCTTCAAACATAAAATGTCCTTGCCCAAGGAACCTTGAACCTTGACATGAGAGACAAAATAGCTTAGTTGGCATCATTATCTAAATAAAATTTGTAGCTCTATTGAGGTTCATAGAAGGACATTCCTTGAATGTGAAGTTAACCTGGAAGTGGGAAACTTTAATGAATCCTACACAGTCCTTATCATGAACAGCCCGAATTGACCTGCGGGTAATTCTTCTAATAAGAAACACCTGTTCTAACATACTTGTACGATTCCTAACCCAAATATCAAAAGTAAAACTTCAATATCACCATGGAGATACCATTTTGATAATCTCCAGACATATCCAGCTGCATGATTCCTGCAATGGAGCAGGGCTGCTTGCCTAGCTTTAATCTCTTGACTAGCTGATTCTCTAGACCTCAACAATTTCCCCAGGAAATTCAGCTAACATAATTTAGTGGGCAATACCGGTTGAAGCAAACTAGAAGATAAATTTATTTTCGTGTCAGCAAAACATATACTTTCGAACTTCTCAACCATTCCATCCATCCATCCCTCCATTCATATATGTATGTACATATATATCATTTACAGATATAGGTTCTTCTTCCTTTGAAGAGCCCTCATACCCTTTCTGTTTAAACTTCTAATGAAGTCTTGCAAAGTGAGACACATACACACACACAGCATAATAAATGAGAAAACAATTATTGTTAATACCTCATAATCCTCTGGATGTTTAACACGTCTAACTATGTAACGCTCAAACTCCTTTCTTAAGAAATCAAGCCCACCGATATCTTCCCATTTTACATTAGGAATCGTAGAGAATCCTTCTCTTCTTGATGATGGTTGAACCATTTTAACGGCTTCCTGCAGAACACCACATAATAGTAATTGGCATCATCATTTAAGAAAATTACTAAACAAGAACAAACAAGCAGAATTGTATTGACATTTTCTAAAATGCAAAAGCCTCCAATATAATCAAAATTGTCAGTCTTGATCACCAAAAGGTAGACATACAGTATGACAGTGGCTAAAAACACTAGAAAAAACAACCTAGATATCTACAGTGTTATCTCCACATTTTCAACTTTCACACTTAAATTAGAGTGATGAGACAGGATTGAATCATAATGGGTAAGTACTGAAAATAGCAAATATAAGAAAATATAAAATTTGTATTCACTTGACCAAAATTCACTTACCTAGAAATGTAAGCAAGTGAATAAATGAGAGAATATTTGATACAAAACGATAAGGAAATAGAAAGACAAAAGCACCTCGAAATCAGCCATTGTGATGGCAAGCTTTTCCATCTCTTCAGGCATCCATGGTTGCCTCCACCACTCTTCAGAATGCTCCTCATTTATAGAAGAACCTTTAGATAGCTCAGACTTTCTTTCATCAATAATTCTCTTCATGGCAAGGTTACCGGCCTTGTTAGCCAGGGCAGCCAAATCAGCCCCAACAAAACCAGGCGTAGACCTGGCTAGATTGAGAATATTGAAAGAACCCTCCAGTTTAAGATTTCGTGCAAGTACAGAAAGAATCTCAAGCCTTCCACTTTCATTTGGAACACCTATAGCAATCTCACGGTCAAATCGTCCAGGCATCCTTAGTGCAGGGTCAAGGGCATCAGGCCTATTGGTAGCTCCAATTACAAGCACATAGCCAGGTTTCGTATTAGAACTTTCTGAGTTTGACTTAGCATGTGCCTGGTATAGTCTCTGAAGTACATCCATGCAAGTTATCAACTGTGACACAATTCGTTGCTCCATATCTCTTAGATTTTCTCTTTTAGCACCAATTGCATCAATTTCGTCAATAAATAAAATTGACGGTGTAGTGTTGTATGCTCTAGAGAAAAGCTGATGAATATTTTCCTCTGCTGCACCTGAAATATCCATCAAATGAGAAACAACTATAGGTCTTTTAATTTTTAGAAGAAAAAAAAAAGTAGCTGCTCCTCAAACAATTAAGCCCAATGCAAGAAGAGTGGGGGATAAAAATGAGAAATTATGCCAAAGGACCAAAAACTAGGAAAAATTAATCATTTTTGAATGCAGAGATAATCAACCTATTCATGTCTTTAAATTGAAAAATCTGCATCTAACAAGAATCACTTCCCTAAAAATTAAATTGATGAACGATACTGGTTGAATGCAAAGCAGCAGGCTTTAAGTCCCCTTACTCACAAATTCTTTACCACCCTATTAATCAAAGGTGTACACTCTTAGGGTGTCCAAAGTTTTTCGAGCACTTGAATATTTAATAGATGTTACTTCAAACACATATTGAGTAAGCACAAGAAGGAATCCCTTCAGGGTAGCCCCAAGATCATAGCTTTGGAATCCATGACCTTATATATCCCCTTATGAAATTTAACAAGATATTGAACTCTTATCTTATAAAATGTTAATAATTGCTAGCTCTTGGAGATGAGCATAAATTGTTTAGCCCATTAGAGGTGATGCTCCCCGATTACTCGAGAACTAGTGGTGGAGTGATTGCCCGTACGAGGTTAGAGTGTTATAAAAAAAAATATATAATAATGATGATGAAAAGGAGGTGCATACCAGAGACAGCAGAGATGATCCCAGTAGAGCTAATCATATGAAATGGAAACCCGGTCTCATTGGCAATGGCCTGAGCCAATTTGGTCTTGCCACAACCTGGTGGCCCGTGCAACAAAATCCCGGACATGGGTTGGACTCCAAGGCACCTCGGTAACTCTCTATGGTACAATGGCACAATCACCTCCATTTTTAACTCCTCAATTACACTATCTATCCCTCCAAAATCCTTAAACCTCGGCCCCATTATTCTCCTCTCCCCATTACCATGACCATTACAATTCTTCTGAGGTTGAGGTTGAGGTTGAGGTTGAGCTTCCGCTTCCACTTTCACTCTCTCCCCATTACCATTATCACTACCCATTTGTTCAATCTTATTCTCAGCCTTGCTAGTATCAACACCATCATCTTCTGGCATGTGAAACTCATTATCATCATCATCTGACGTGGAGGTTGTTCCATCGGAACTTGAATCCTCAGACGATGATGTCGTTTGAGGAGTAGTGTCCGCACTCGTTCTACTTTTAATATGTGAATCTTCTATTAGCTCCAACTTCTCTTCATCTTCATCAGCTCTCGTTCGCTTCTTCATCTTCTGAAAACCACTTCTACTTCTTCTTGTGGGTGTCGTTTTGTTTGTTTGGTGTTTAGAGAGAGATACCAAGGACTTTCGAACAAAAAATAGTGAAGGGCTGCTTCTTTATTCGTTGGAACACGATTTCATCAACGTTGACGTTTAGACCTGAGCTTGCAAGATTCAAGCCGACGACCAAATATTTCTCTCTTCATTCATTCTGCTGCACACTCCACAAAGCCTACTTATAATGTTAGCAGCGTATGTTTTTCATGCGTTAAACTCATGCCCAATGTACTACTACAAACCCATGTATCAGAGTGGGTATATATATCTGCTAACTCTCCACCAACCCTCCAATATGATTACTTTACTTACTCAAGAAGTACTTAATGAAATAAATGATAAATAAAAATATATATAACTATTTTTTAAATGTCAATTTTTTTTTCTTTCATCCCAATCCGAGGTTAAAGTCTTAGTTCAATGAGATTTATGCATTTTTCAATACTAAAATAACATAGTGGACTAAGACTAGGCCTAAAATATAAAAAATAATTCAATTTAGCTTACATAGTAAAGTTTTTTTATCATCAAATAAGAGATTAAGAATAAACCCTGCTTATATCATATACTAATTATCATCTTGATCTGATAATAAAGAACAATCATCATAGAACAAATGGCATAACCTATAGGTACTAGGTTGAAATATTATCCCATTTATCCACACAAAAAAAAAAAAGTTTCTACCTCCTCGGCTTCCACAAACATAAATTCAAGTGTTACTCACAAAATTGGAAAGAAAGTACTAACCTTCCAAATTGGTTTGCATGAGCATTAAGAATACCTCAGCATCCTCAAAAATATTAATTACTCAAAAAATTGGGAAGAAACCTACTGACCTTCCAAATTGGTTTGCATGAGCATTAAGAATACCTCGGCGTCCTCAAAACATTAATTCAACCGTTACTCAAAAATTTGGGGATGGAGTATTGACCTTCCAAATTGGAGAATTAAGAAATTGTAATGCTCAGTATCCCTCTCAATAAGTTTAGGCTTTCTTAGCATTGCTACAGTGATCTACTACTAGCAAAAGTAGCATATCATTGAAGCAATGCTACTTAATTTTTATTCATTTTTCTCTCTCCTCTCACACCACTCTCTTCTCTCTCTTGTCCCTTTTTGCTTTCTCTTAGATGGAGGAATGTGAGGTGGTTATGAGTCACTAGTGGTGGTAGGTACCGATCTGGTGGTGGTGCATAGTGGGTTTGCAATAGTGGTGGTTGTGGAGGAGGTGGCTATTGATGTTGTGAGGGTTTTTTTTTTTTTTTGAAAAATAATTGTAGGAGTTATTTTAGCATTTTGGTGTGCCAAAGTAGCATTTTTTTAGCACTTTTTTAGCCCATCAAATTTTAACGTTCTAACAACTTAATTGATTCTTAAAAAATAAATAAATAACAAAAAAATGACTCGATATTCTGCAACCTAACACGTGCCAATGTTAAGAACCTTTGATAGACTTAATTAAGAGTTATTTCACTTACTTGTAAATTAAATAAAATTTTTTGATAATTAAACACAAATAATTAAACAGATTTGAAAAGTAAAGTTATACGATCGATAAATGCTCATTATGTAACATTAAGTTTTTGTCAAAAACCAAATACTATTGTTAGAGTCATATTTTCTATGTATTGGCTTATCCTTTGACAAAATGTATTTTACTTGCAATTGGGTAGATTTAAGATGGATTTAATGTATCAAGAATTATGTTTCACAAACATCACAAGTTGTATCATTAAAGACATGAAGATTGAATCAAGAAACAAGTGAAGAAAAACTGATTTAGTGAAGCTTGACAATAGTCTCAACATAAGCTCAACACTAGCATCTATCGAGCTTAATGAGGAATTCTTGACACAAACTTGATCTATCGAGAACTACGATTTCAGAATTCTTAAATCTGAATCTCAGTCCATGATGACTTGGATTGCTAGGGTTTCGTTCTCAAAAACCCTAGACCATATAAAATACTTATTTTATAGTCATCAAAAACACAAAAACTCAATTAGAGAACTCACACACTCTGTGAGAAGCTACTGCGTTTTGTGCGCCTAAGGATTTTGTTACCAAGTTCTTCTAGATCCTCAACGTACTATGATTTGAAATGAAGAACTTTGAAGCTAATAACAATCATTCAGTTGCTTGGAGTTAATCATGTATTGGGATTTATGCAAAGGAAAAAGTCTTCTACAAGATCAAGTCCAATTAGGGATTAGAGTAAAGGTTCAACTGTAGGTTTGTATTTTGGAATAGTTCAGGGTAGTGGTAAGATTTCTTATACTTGTAACCGCTTGTTATTAATTAATGGATTCTTGAGAGTGGTGACCTGAAATTCACTTAGTGGGGTTTTTGCCTTGCGAGAAGTTTTCTCCATTCGTCAACAAATTACCATGTCAATTTAATTTCCACTGCACTTAGTTTAGTTGGTGATTTGTTAGTGCCTCCACAATTTGCATATAATTTAACCTAATTAATCAACTTAGGTAATTTAATTAATAAATAGGGGTCAATCTATAACCCAACAACTACAATAGATTATTAAAAATTAAAAATAAATAATGAAACATCTAAAACTTTTAATAATTAAGTTTAAATCAAAGTACTATATATTTTAATTCTTTTTAACAAAACATTGGTGATAGGGCAATATTTATGTGGCCCCATGTAAAATGCAAGCTTGACATGCGTTACCCAACTTTCATTATTGAAAAAAATGAAATAGTCGATTATCCAAATAATAAAAATAAATAATCACACTTTTTAAAATTTCTAAAAGAACTTTTGATAGGAGATTTTTAATTTGAGTAGTAGTTTTTAAACGTTTGGCAATAGTTTCATTTAATATGATAACAAGAATTATTCTTAATAGGAAGAAAAATGCTGATATGAAAGTTATAACAATATTGAAAACAAAATACTAACAATATTTTGCTAATTAACGCATCCCATTCTATGCAATGCACAAGTTATTAATTTGCCTAATTTTAGTAATATGTTTACTCAAATATAGCTTAAGTAATCCAACATTATATTTAGTTCAACAACCCTTTTTGTAAAGTACAACATAAAAGTCCTTGAATAAGGATAAAGTTTGACTCTAAAAATGTTTGTATCCTTGGTCTCTAACCACTGATAAAAAAATAACTTCTGTTCTTGTCATGTGTAACGCACATGACTCGCTTAACCAAGCCAAGTGAATTATGTACATTGCACATTATGGGACACATGTCATCTTCCCATTAGTGGTTGGATGCAAACTTTATCATTTGAATAAGAGATATGAGATTTAACCACTTATACCAAAAATCAATTGGTGTCTTGCCCTAATAATAAAGTGCAGTCATTATGGTGTGGACGCTAGGGTTGTGAACGAACTAAGTTGTTCATAAACTGCTCGGACTTGGCTCTATAAAAAACTCGTTCATCATTGTTTGTTTATAATCAAGCCAACTTAAGCCTTAATTTTCGGCTTGTTTAATAAATAAGTTGATCCCAAGCCAAAAAATTGTTCATGAATAAGTTTATGAACGATAAGGCTCGATAAAAAGCAAATTGAGCATAGATTGGTTTTATGGGCTTGGTAATAAGTTTGATATGGGCTTGAACAATAAACACTTATCTAAATATGTGCTTGATAATATACTTGTATTGGAGATCAATCTTAAGAGCTTGATATGGAGCTCATGCTCGAGTTGACTAATGAATCAAGTCAAGTCAAGTCAAGCTCAAGTTTTTGGACAATTTGACGAGCTTAAGCTTAAACATTGTTTGTAGACTTGGTTAAAACTCAAACCAAACTTGAATGTTCAATACTTGACAAAACTCAGCTTGTTTATAGCCCTAGTAGATGCCATAGGTAATAAGTTGAAACACTATCCTACCTATAAATATAAAGAAAAAAAAAGGCATAAGTGACTAACTTCATTTTGATTCTACCTCCTTGACATCCTCAAAGCATTAATTCAACCGTTACTCAAAAAATTGGAAAAAGAGTATTAACCTTCCAAATTGGTTTCCTTAAGAATTAAGAATACTTCCTCAGCATCCTCAACACATTAATTTAACCGTTACTCAAAAAGATGGAGAGAGAGTATGAACCATCCAAATTGGTTTGCATAAGAATTAAGAAATTGCAATGCTTGGTATCCCTAACAATAAGTATAGGTGTCATAATAGTGCTAAGAGCATTAGCATTGGATGTGTTGAAAAACCCAAAATGTTGTTTTAGCACACTAGAGAGAGAGAGAGAGATTGAAAATTTTTTGAATATTAAATGACAAAAGTGCCCCTACAGTTTCATTACTTTACTCTCTATAACGTAGAGTCTCACTCTTACACAAATTGGCGACCAAGAAACAGCCAATAGAGAGTAGCCCACTCGTCTCCCCTTATTTACCCCCATTCAAACACCCATCATTCTCCTCTGTTCAAAAAATGTTTGAAATGAAAGAAACACCCATATTCCACCATCTCCCAAATGATGTTGTACTCAAAATCTTGGGAAACCTACAAGTCAAACTACCAAGCGTGACATGTGTTACCCAACTTTCATTATTTAAAAAAAAAATTTATGGTAGATTATCCAAATAAATAAAAAATAGATATCACACTTTTTAAAATTTTCTAAAGACTGATTGGAGAATTTGAATTTGAGTAGCAATTTTAAAAATTTTAGCAATAAAATTTCACTTACAATTATAACAAAAATTATTCTTAATGGGAGGAAAACTAGAAAAGTGTTGATTTGAAAGTTATTACCATATTGAACACAAAATACCAACAATATTTTGCTAAATGCAACCACTCTATGCAATGCACAAGTTATTACCATTTTACATTTATCATCGACTCGAGCTTGAATATTCAATATTTGACAAAACTCAACTCATATACAGCCTTAGGGATGCCATAGGTTATAAGTTGAAATATTATCTTATCTATCAAAACATAAATAAAAGACCATGCAAAAGAAACTAACTTCATTACATTTCTACCTTGATATCCTCAAAACATTAATTCAACCATTAGTCAAAAACTTGGAGAGAGTATGAACCTTTCAAATTGGTTTGCTTAAGAATTAAGAAATTGTAACGCTCAGTGAGTCAATATCCTTGACAATAAGTTTAGGTTTCATAATAGCTCTAAGAGCATTAGCATTGGGTGTGCTAAAAAAACCCAAAATGTTGTTTTAGCACACCAAAAAGAGAAAGAGAACTTCATTATGTTTCTACCTTGATATCCTCAAAACATTAATTCAATCATTAGTCAAAAAATTGGAGAGAGTATGAACCTTTCAAATTGGTGAGAGTATGAACCTTTCAAATTGGTTTGTTTAAGAATTAAGAAATTGTAACGCTCAATAAGTCAGTATCCCTGACAATAAGTTTAGGTGTCATAATAGCGCTAAGAGCATTAGCATTAAGTGTGCTAAAAAAACCCAAAATGTTGTTTTAGCACACCATAAAGAGAAAGAGAACTTCATTATGTTTCTACCTTGATATCCTTAAAACATTTATTCAACCATTAGTCAAAAAATTGGAGTGAGTATGAACCTTTCAAATTGGTTTGCTTTAGAATTAAGAAATTGTAACGCTCAGTAAGTCAGTATCCTTGAAAGTAAGTTTAGGTGTCATAATAACGCTAAGAGCATTAGCATTGGGTGTGCCAAAAAAATCGAAAATGTTTTTTTAGCACACCAAAGAGAGAGAGAGAACAAAACAAAACAAAACCCTCCATCTAATGTGCCACTTGAGCAAAAAATTGCAAATTTTTAGATACTCAATGAAAAAAGTGCCCCTATAGTTTCATTACTTTACTCTTTGTAGAGTAGAGTCTCACTCTCACACAAATTGGCCAATCAAGAAATAGCCAATAGAGAACAACCCATAATTCCTAAGATAGATCACGTATCATTTCTTTTTATACATATATGATATATGTAATTTTAGGATAGATTACATGTCATCCCCACATGTCATCCTATGATATAATCTTCTTTTGTTTCATTGCATATGTACATGCATATCGCGTTCTTTCTTTTTAAAGCCAAATCCCAAGTATTTTAGTTGTTCTTTAAACAGTGACTTTTAAGATTAAATTTGAAACTAGGTATCATCCTTTTGGATATGTATGATGGGGTGCCAATACTTTTCCACATGTAATTGAACTTTTGAAAGTTGATTTTTGGTTTAAGATGTTATTTTATTTTCTAGTGTCCACATGAACACTTTTTGGCAATTCGTAGACATGGAAAAATGGGTCAAAATTTGCCGACCCAACTCGAACTTGAATTTTTTTGACTTGAAACCTGGTCTATTTTTTAAAAACTTTTTTTTATAAAAAAAAATTAGGACATTATTAATGTAATTGTTTGTTGTGAGCTTTACAATGCACAAGTCAAACTCAAATTAAGTGTCATCAAATAGCCCATGACCCATGAGTTGGCCTAATAGCCCACCAACCCATCAGGCTAATGGGCAGCCTGGCCCCAATAATATTGAAGCCCGTGGGCAGCCTAGTAGCCCAATAGGGCAAGTTATGGGTTGGTTTCTTTACCCATGGGCACCCGGGGGGCCGGCCCGTTAGCCCAGCCCATTAGCCCGACCCGTTAGCCTGACTCATTGCCCAAAATTCATAACAAAATAATTTGGGAGTTAGGGGGTGAGGCCGTGAGGGATTAAACTTTAGATATTATAAAAACTTTAAAACCACACACCTAAACCCTAAATACTTGGAGTGAATCTGATACAATATACTCAATAAATATATATATATATTTTTTGGTATTAGTCTAGTAGCTTTGATTTTTAAAACGAAGATGACCATTGCCCTCTGTGCGTCTAGAAAGGAAGTCATTCTTTCCTTTGATAAATTCCAATTCTTTCCTTACAATTATAGAAAAAATTCCTTTAAAAAAAAAAAAAAAAGCTTACCATTGGAAGAAATTCTTTCAAGCATTGATAATTGATTCTTCAAATAAATGCCTTTAAAAATGTTTACTGTAAGGGCACGTTTGGCTTGAAAAGCCCAAAACAATGAAAATGACTAAGGCCTAAAGAACCCAAAACAATAAATTTGTAGAGAGTGGACTAGAAACTGAACTCAAGGTGTTGGATAGTAATCACAGTAGACTAAATGATATTTGAAAGCATGGATAAACGGTTTAATGCAAAGAAAATCCTCCTCGGCAAAGTCCAAGAATGGTAGTTCTTATATATTTCTCTTAGACTTAAACACAATTACATTTCTTCGGTATACAGTTTCTTTTTCTCCAGATTCTCCGATCCTCCCTTGTAATGGGATTTTTCTTCTATATATTCCCTTGTTTTACTTCATCTCAGCTCTCAACGTGTAGATCAAATTGCTACTGTTGATCCATATCCCATCATCACCTTTCTGAAGTCTTTGTGGGTAGCTGTAAGGCTGCATGTCTCTGCTCATGTATCACCTCCACATTAATGCAACCAGAGGGTTAGCTACAAAGCATTCAAAGATGTGATAACAGCTTTTTCCTAGATATTTTCCAGTTTTCCTTTGTCTTATTTCCTTTTGATGCTTATCCTTACCAGTACGATCGATTGGTGTGTTGTTCTTGATGAAAGGTTGGACCTTTGACCCCTACTCTACTTAGCCGAGGAGGTATTTCTCCTCGAACTACACTCCCAATCCTTTACGACCAGACTTCTTCCATAGCTTACTAATTTGTACGTCCTCGTTAATGTCTACCTGTCCTCGGACAACTTAATGTCCTTGGACACGGCCCACGGCCCAATATCTTTTTCTGGGCCCTTTATCCCTACACTTACCGTTGGAACAAAGTCAATTCTCTTTTCTTTTCTTTTTTAAGTATCCTAAAATCTATAAATAACCATCACATTTCTCTCATTTTAGTCACAAAAAATCTCTCAAATTCAAACTCTCCCTAGACTATTCTCAATTTCTCATCTCTTATTATTTTTGCCCTCTTATAGTTATATACTCTATAGAATAATAGTATTATATTTTTAATAGTTATATTTATACAATTACAAGTATCAAATAATCAAATTCTTCAAGTTGGAGGCTTGGAACTTGGAGGCTTGAGCATCCAATTGCATTTGAAAATCAACTTCTTCAAATTGGAGTGGAACTGTGGAAGCTATTTGTCTCAAAATTTGATTGATTGGGTAACGTCTTTTCATAACTTTTATTATATACTTGCTATCTCATTATTTGTATACATTATTTTTGTTAGCTTTCAAAATTTTAAAATGACTCATAGAAATGATCACATCATACTAGATGAGCAAAGGCAACATTTTGAGTCAATTGGTTCCCCCACATCCCCAGTTTCCCCTTCATCTAATGTACCAACTAATAATAATACTACACTCGGCTCAAATCCAAGTTTTACTAATAAAAAAATTAAAAAGTGAAGTTTGGAAAATTTTTGATAGGATAGAGAGGATAAAACAAGTTGGAACAAAAGAAATTAAAGCTATATGTAGCAAATGTGGTGACGAGCTAGCTGGTGCCCCATGTGCGGGGACTAATCATTTAAAACGTCATATGCTAAACAGTTGTAAGCGAAAAAATCAAATGGATATTAGAGATTTTCAACAATTAGGAAAAGATAAGGAGGGAAGTTTAACTACATTTATTTACACTGGTGCAAATGCACGTAATGAAGTAGTAGAATATCTTGTTAGAGCTGAGCACCCATTTACATTTGTTGAAAAACATGATTTTACAGGAATGGTGTAATGTGTTCTTACTCCACAATATAAAGGATTTTTTGCATCCACCACAAAAAGAGATATTCTAAAGAGTTTTAAATTTTATAAAGAAAAATTAAAAAGTATTTTGCATGCTCACAGTGGTAGATTTTGTTTAACTTCTGACCTGTGGACATCAAGAAATAAATTAGGTTTTCTCTCTTTAACTATTCATTATATTGATTCTAATTGGAATTTAAATAAAAGAATAATCTATACTACTATTTAAGGGGTTTTCCTTGTTTGGATTCCTCATTTTTAAATTCAAAAATGCCCTTACAGTCCTATGTTTAAGTAGAGACAAAACTAAAGGACAATTCGGTAAAAATGAAACTCTAACTCCCACTAAAATATTGCCTAACGCTCTATTTGTTTTGCTGGAAAACTTTTTGTAAAGATAGTTTTTCACATTTTCCAGTATTTGGCAGCACAAAAAAAACTAGTCAACGGAAAACTATCTTTAGTCAATGGAAAATCTTAATAAAAATAAGACTTGTTTTTTATAGGTTGTTTTCCAAAAAACAATTTTGGAAAACAATCTATCTCTCACTCTTTCTCTCTTCCCTTTTCTTTTTCTTTCCTCACACCCTCACTGTCAGTAACTCTGATCTCTCCTCTTCCATAGATCTCTCTCTCTCTCTCTCTCTCTCTCTCTCTCTCCATATTTCTCTTCCTCTTTATAACACAGTTCTCTGATTAGATTTTTTTTCCTCATTGCTCAGTAATTATTTCATTCCTCTCTACCAACTTGAAAAAGTGAACATATTTGCAACAGTAATTATTTCATTCCTCTCTACCAAAATCTTAATTCTTTACTTTGAATTTCAAACTTAATTTTATTTTTTCTCTAAGAAATTTTTGGTTTGATGGATTCCAGGTAGAAGTTTTTTTTGCACATGAAAGTACTAAAAAAATAAAAAAGAAGAAAGAATGAATGAATGAAGTAAAAGACGAAAATCTTAAACATAGTGCCTATATGGCTCTAAATTGCTTTTACATAGGATAATCTTTTTTGTTGACAGATACATTATGCAGATACTATGTAGTGATGATATATTATGTAGATACATTATATAAATACATAATTTTGAGTAATATAAAACCTGTGGTTGACCATAGTAGACAATTAGTATACCAACAAAAAGAGTAGACAATTAACAGTTATTGTTATTTGTACTTATTAAAGATGTATTCCCCTTTCAATTTTATGTATATAGACAAATAGTTGATATATATATATATATATATATATATATATATATATGAGTGTGTGTGTGGGGGGGGCGTTTCTGTTCATATATATGAACAAGATGAGTGGTAGAGATCAACAAAAAAAATTGTGGGGTATATTATCCAACATCTTGTAGAGTTATAATTCAACAATTACTAACATTTGTGCAAATTTTTCAAAATTTTATGGGCAAACTTCTGGAATATTTGATGAAACGTTAGATTTAATGAGACAAAATTTTGATAAATATTGGGGAGATATTCCTTTGATTTTTGGAATGGCTATTATTCTTGATCCTAGATTTAAGATTGAAGAGTTGAATTTTTTTTTAGAAATAATTTATAAAGACGAAGTTGAAAAAATTCAAAAGATCACACAATCATTTCAAAATTCAATGACACAATTATTTGATTATTATGGAAATGCTTATAAAAATTCTGAAATTGGTGTCCAAACACAGAACACAAGAAGCTCTTTGTCCTCTACTAGTTTTTGGGTGACCAAGAGGAACAAAATGCTTATCACATGGTTAAAAGAAGAAGAGAACAAACATCTTCAGTAACATCGAGTGGATTATTAGAATTTCAACATTATTTAAATCAACCTTTACTTGAAATTGATGAAGAAGGATCATTTGATTTATTGGGCTGATGGAAAACAAATCAAAGTAAGTATCCTATACTTTCCATTATGGCTCGTGAAATATTATTAGTTCCTATTTCCAGGGTAGCATCAGGAGCATCTTTTTCTACAAGTGGTAGAGTTGTATCTAACAAGAGATGTGGTCTTAGTCCTGAGACTATTGAGGCACTTGTGTGCTTAAAGGACTGGAACTTAGCAGACACAAGACAAGAAGTAGAATTAGCAAAGACATTTGAGCGATTGAAGTTAGAAAGGCCCGAGTTGATGCCAAGAAGTCCACCACATGACCAACAATCCACCACTTTAAGATAATGCTTGGCAAATAGTTATAAAATTTATGTAACAAGTTTTTCAATTTTTTTTCTTAGATAAAATTATTTAATGTTTCAACACAAATAGATTGGGAATTGCAAATGATAAACAAGTGTGTGGGTGCCAACCTAGTTGGGATATACACATTTTGTAGTGATGCAACTATTTTCACTCTAATATATTCATGAAAATTTCAATTTACTTATTTATTCTTATCAATACAAGTTAATTAATCTTATTTTAGTACCTTTTTAAGAGGTATTTCTTAGTAGTTTTTTTTAATAGAATTTTTTTAGTAGATTTAATTGTTCAATTTGATAATTTGTAATAATATATAATTATAATTTTTTTTGTTAAATTTTTATAAGCCCATAGAAGACCCGTTAAAAATGCCCATGAATAGCCCATTAAACCCACCTGACTAGCCCAGCCCGCTAAAGCCCAAATGGGCATTGCCCATGGGTAGGGCCATGGGTTAGGGTTTTTCCATCCAACCAAGCCTGACCTAGCCCATTGACTAGTCAACAACCCGTTAAGCCTAGCCCATTAGACTCATGGGTCAAGTAAAAACGGGCCGGCCCGACCCATTGATGACCCTTAAACTCAAGTGGTAATATACATTATTGTTATTTTTTAAATCAAAATTTTAACATTTTTTGGATAATGCCATTTATATATAAATAACGTTATCTATATACAATTTAATGGCCTCAAGGAAATAATTGAGACTTTACATAAGTGTATACAAATGAATTGAAATATGAATAATTGAGGTATTCTGTAATAAGTAAAAAATTTTAAATATCAAATAACAAATTACATGTCAAGATAATCTGGTTACAATAGAGTTAAAAATATAAATTTAAAATTATAGACATGTATGAGATTTTTTTTTTTTTTTTAATACAAGATAGAAATTCTATTCTACCTTAATCTAAGTGTATGTATATGAAAGCTCACTCATGGAAACTTGAACCCCGACTCTTACCCCTACACCCCACAAGTATTTATAATTGTAGAGTGACTATCGCACCAAGGATGTGCAGTGACAAAAATATTTATAAGTGTGAAAAGAGCGAAGTCAAATTATATCAATGAAATTGACATTAATTATGGATGCTTATGCCTATTATTTAACAATCCATATCCAAAATAAAACTTGATACTTTCTAGATAGTATTTGCTTAACAATGACATGATATTCATAAAAGAAACTATGTATAAATAAGTAAACAATCAAATTTTGATGTATATGTTCAAATTAAATAGAGGGTCAGTTGATCTTAGATTATGAAATTAGTTTTCAAGATTTGTAAATTTCTTTTATATATATATATATATATATATATATATATTGTCAAATTAGTTATTCAATAATGCATTTTTAAGTTTGTTTTATGTTTTAGAATATTGATATTGTATAGAAATGAAACTTGTATGTTTTTTTTTAATATCCTTTGTAATATTCTGTTTTAATTAGCAAAGTTAAGATTTGTTCATTCTTATTTTTTTATTTTTAAAAATGACAATACATTTCTTTATTTTAGAAATTAGGTATAAAAAATATGACCCGACTCAACCTGCAACTTGACCAACCCGCACCGTTTAGCAATTGGGCAAAATGGTAGCGTGGGGTGAAAGCCTAAAATCTGTTCGTTTTCCCTCCCAAATCGAAAAGACAAAGCAGGGACAGTTTCGGAATTTTGAAAAAAACAAAACCCCTTTCCCAAAATGCCCATAATAATAAGGGAGCAGTTTCCCTCTCAATCTCAAATATTTTGCGCTCTCTCTCTCATATTCCAATTCCTTTCATTCTAATTCTAGGGTTCTCTTTCTCTCTCAAAATCTCAATCTCTCGACAGTACCAATGGCGGTGAATCTGACGGAAGGAGCGATAATGAAGATGTGCAGAGGGGAATTGAAGGCGGAAGACGAAGGGGTGAAGCCAATACTACAAGTGATAGAAGTGATGCAAGTGGTGACCAAAGCCCAACAGCAGCCCACCAGTAGCAGTACGGAGCGGTATAGGGTCGTTCTCTCCGATGGGACCCACCAGCAACAGGGAATGTTAGCCACTCAGAAAAACCATTTCGTCAAGGATGGCAAGTTGCAGAAAGGCTCCATCGTTCGCTTGACCCACTTCGTCTGTAACGAAGTCCAAAGACGCATGTCAGTCTCTCTCTCAATCCCTTTCCTTTCCTTATTCCTTTATGTGCCTTTTGTTTTGTTTTTTTAGATGCAAAATTGCGAATCAAAATTTGGGTAATTGAATTTAAAACTGTTTGTGTTTAATTGATTAATGCGTAACAACATTTATTTGGATTGGAGAATCTAATGTACTGTACCAAAATTAGTGTAAAGTTTGTGTTCAACTTGTCTTATTTTTAATTCATGTTATGATTAATTCTCTTAATGTTTCTTGTTACATAGTTTTTTTTTTTTTTTTTTTTTTCTGTAGAAGCAACTTTATTGGGTATTGTCAATAGAAACAAGTGTGCTATTATATTTTCATTTAACAATTGAAATTTACTCAATAACCTCAACCTTCGCAAGCAAAGACCGGATTCAATTAGTAATATTTACTTGTAGGGAAGTAGGTAATATATTCAAAGAAATTTTGCTGATTTAATAAAAATATTTGTTTAGATATCAATCTAAACAGTGACCAAGCTCTATAGTTTTATAATAGTTCCCTTCAGGGAAGTAACAATGCAGTGATGAGTTTTATAAAAATAAAAAAAGGATTTTTTGATAGGTAGATGGGGGGAGGGGGATGTGGTTCAAACCACAAACATGGGGCACCACAAAGGATGCCACTAATGCTGGGCTCTTCAATCAAAATTATTTTCATGTCTGACCAATCTAAAAGAGAATGAACATGGTTTTTCAACCTTGTTGGTATACTTTACACCCAGATTCATAAACTTGATGGTATTCTTTATCCTTTGTAAATTTCTGTTTACCTATGTTTTCACATGGCCATGCACTCTTGGACAGTGAGAGTCATGTGATAAGCTTTATACTATCAGAAAAATGAAGATACTCTAATATTATTTTGACATAAATATCTTTAAATCTAAAACCCTTTATCATGCCTCAAATCTCAAGTGCACCAACCATCATTAATAAGTTAATACTGAACCAAGGAAGTGATACTTGCTCTTGCTGATATCCTACCATGTAAACCAAGGAAGTGATACTTGCTCTTGCTGATATCCTACCATGTGTCTTAGTAAAATGTTTTCTGTAAACACTGTTTGAAGCATAAGATCCTTTTAGATGATGAATTTATTGCTAAGTAGCCTTTTCCATTGAGCATTGGGTCAAGCAACGCCTCCTCATGTAAAGAGCAAGGTGGAGAGTGAAGTCTTGGGTTCAAGACCCATCGGATGTGTAACATACCAATTAAAAGCATTGCTCGTAGTCATATAGCTTTTATTCCAGTTTGTCATAAAGGAAGTCTGGAAGGTGAACTTGACTGTTGGAACTTGGGATATTAGTTTGTTTCACTAGTCCTAGTCCTCTAAAATCGTCCCTTTTTTTTTTATAGGTAAAAAGAGAGTTTAATAAAATCGTCTTCAGTTAGATTAATTAGTAAGGTATCTTTTGTCAGATTTTGGTTTTTTTTTTAATTTTTTTTATGTCTCTGACATTTCTTTACACCCCCCTGTGAATCTTCTACTTCTATATTACATACAATTATTATATTTTATGAAAAAATCCTCCACTATTTGGTTGACGGGACAGCAGACCATTAATTTATGTTTTTGAAGTCCCAAGTCCCACCACAGTTGCCGCATTAGAGTGTTGTTATGGTGGGACTTGGTTAAATTTGTTATCCTGTATCTTGTTCAGTTTTGCCTAAATTTAGAAGGGTCATGTTCAGGGTTATTTAGTAATTGCCTATATCTCTGTATATGGTAAGCAGTCCAATCTTAATTGGATTGTGTTTGTCTTTTTCGTTGTAAGTCATGCTTTTCCTTGTATGAGTAGAAGTTTCCTATTTTGGAAGTTCTTATTTTGTGCAGTAAATGGTCTTTCAACCAAATAACATTTCCTACCTCTGCCTCCTGGGCGTGAGGATAAACTACTCAGCCTGTTAGGGTTGAAAAGCCCCTGGATTACCCCGTAACCCATAAGAGTTTGATTAATAGTGAGGATTGTTGTGCAATATTTTATACGACGTGCAACTAATTTGAGTGAAGTTCTCCTACGTCATAAAAAAAACAAAAAAACATTTCCTACCTCTATAACATGGAGGGGAAATGCAATTAGTCTAATGCCTTGAGGGTGTGTGAGTTGTATTTACCTATGAAAAAGTAAGAATTTAATGAGTTTTTCTTCTGTGTCATTATACATTATCTATTATTTACTTTCAATTTCACAGCTCCATGACTATTATTGTTTTCGTGATGACATGTTGATTCTTTTGACCGCAAGCAGGATTATTATCATTGTTGATTTGGATTTGATAATTGAGAAAAGTGATCTCATTGGAGAACCTGTACCAGTGGCAAAACCTGTGGTTGTACAGTCCCCAGCTGGCCAACCAGGGACAGGAACTGGGAATCCCCAATCATTTCCTGGAAGTTCACCTGTTGGTGGTCTGGTTAATAAACCGAATGCAGCTGGAGCATCTATGGAGCCTCCTAGAATAAATCAATCATATGGCAGTGCTTATTCTCATAATTCTGACTCAGGGAGATATGCTGCACCAACTGTGCCTGCTGCTTACCCTAAGACAGAGTCTAGTGCTGGATATCCTGGATCAGTGTCGTTAGGTGGTTCATATGGTGAGCAGAGTTTCCGCAACCCTAGATCAGAAGCTTCGCGGCCACCTCTAAATACCTCTGCCCGCCAACCTCAGCCTGTGTATCAACAACCATCTTCAATGTACACTAACAGAGGACCAATAGCTAGAAATGAAGCTCCCCCTAGGATAATTCCCATTGCTGCTCTGAATCCATACCAGGGTAGGTGGACAATTAAGGCTAGAGTTACAGCAAAAGGAGAACTTAAGCACTACAATAATCCCCGCGGTGATGGTAAAGTATTCAATTTTGATCTTCTTGATTCTGACGGTGGAGAAATTCGGGTAACTTGCTTTAATGCTGTGGCTGATCAATTCTTCAACCAGATTGAAGCTGGTAAGGTTTATCAGATTTCCAAGGGAAGCTTAAGACCTGCTCAAAAGGCTTATAACCACCTCCCAAATGACCAGGAAATTTTCTTAGAGAGCACGTCAATAGTACAGCCTTGCTTTGACGACGACAGCTCAATTCCACTGCAGCACTTTCACTTCCGTCATATAAGCGATATTGAAGGCATGGACAACAACAGCATTATGGACATTATTGGTATTGTAACTTTTATCGGTCCCCCTGCTTCAATAATGAGAAAAAATGGTACTGAAACTCAGCGGAGAATCCTACACTTGAAGGACATGTCTGGCCGGAGTGTTGAATTAACTCTGTGGGGAAACTTTTGCAATGCAGAAGGACAGAGTCTTCAAAATATGTGTGATTCGGGGCTTTTCCCTGTTCTAGCTGTGAAAGCAGGTAGAGTAAATGACTTCAATGGGAAGTCATTGGGTACTATCTCTACCAGTCAACTATTTATTGAGCCAAATTATCCAGAAGCTCACAGCCTGAGAAGATGGTTTGATGAGGAAGGAAGGAACATCCCATCTGTCTCAATTTCCAGGGAAGTTAGTGTGGGTAGGACAGATATTCGAAAGACAATATCGCAAATTAAGGACGAGAGGCTAGGAACATCCGAGAAGCCAGATTGGATCACTGTCAGTGCAACCATTGCATTCATAAAGGTTGACAATTTCTGCTACACAGCTTGTCCTATCATGATTGGTGATCGACAATGCAACAAAAAGGTTTCAAATAATGGGGATGGGAAATGGCGGTGTGATAGGTGTGATCAGTCAATTGAGGAATGTGACTACAGGTATATACTCCAGTGCCAGATACAAGACCATACTGGCATAACATGGGTAACCGTATTTCAGGAATGTGGCGAGGAGATCATGGGTATTCCCGCAAAACAATTGTATTTTCTGAAGTATGAAGAGCAAGATGATGATAAATTTGGAGAAATCCTTCGTAAGGTTCTTTTTACTAAATATATATTCAAGTTGAAAATAAAGGAGGAGACATTTAGCGATGAACAACGTGTAAAGTCAACAGTGGTCAAAGCAGATAAGGTGAATTTTTCATCTGAATCCAGATTTCTTTTGGATTTGATGGAAAAGCTGAAAGCAGGGAATTATAGTTCTATTGCTTCAAAGGCTGAAAGTATCACTCCTAACCCTGGATTGAATAATACTTCAGTTGGGAATATTGGAAATAGGCAACCAACGCCACCAGTGGTGAACTATACTGGGAACAGTATCAATTCTGGTAAAGAGTTTGGTGCACCATTGCATCAAGTTGGTCAGCATGGAAATCAGTATAATAGTTATGCCATGGCTGCAACTGGCACTCCTGGTTCATATCTACAATGCAACAGTTGTGGGGGTGCTGGTCATAGCTCTGCAAATTGTCCTAGTATTATGAATGGTCCTGGACAGTCCATGGGAGGGGGCTATGCTAATAGAGTTTCTTCTGGGCCAAGTGTTGGTGGAAGCTCTGGTGAATGCTTTAAATGCCATCAACCTGGGCATTGGGCAAGAGATTGTCCGGGGTTGAGCACTGTTCCTCCAGCTTATGGAAGCAGTGGCGTTATGCCCGGAAGATATGGGGGTGTTTCAAAGCAACAATTTGGTGGCTATTGAAGTTAGCTGGAAAATTGAGATAATAGACGTTTGTACAGAATGGCGCATGTTCTCATATGATGTTTGATAGCAGACTTAGCTATATTTTGATGCTCTCTTGGGGTTTGGACTGATGAGTTGTTTTCCTTACAGCAAAGAGCTGCAACCATGGTTGCTATCTTAGGTGTAAACCGATAAATTTTAGTTCACATTGTAAGCATGGGTTCCACCTTTAAGGTTGTATTTTTTGGCGGTGAAAACCAGCGAGCAAGGTATGGGATGCATATTTTCTTTCTCGAGTAATATATTTTATTTGTGGGTTTCTAAGTACTTAAAAAGACTTTTGTTTTTAAGTTATTGCAGTTGAAAAAGTTTTGCTTCATTTCCATTTTTTTATTCATGTTTATGCTGGTAAAAAAAAAGCTTGATAAGATTGTTTGCCATTAAAGAGCGATAGGATGGGGAGAAAGGAGCAGAGGTGGAAAGGTTACACTTTCTGTCTGTCTGTTTTCTAATAAATAAACAGACTACTCTACTCCCTCCCTCTTCCTCCCCCCTCAATCCAAATAAGACTTAGAAGAAGATTTGGAGGGGTAATCTAATGCTCTGCAGGCCGCAACCCTTTCTTTTTAATATCCTTCTAATTAGGAGAAGTTGGAGGAGATGATTGATGCCCTTAGATGAATTTTTCTGTACCTTTTATTTTTACTCCATATATACAAATTAGAAGGGGTATTTATACTTTTTCTTTTTTCATTAAAATTTTTTAAAACCATCATGTTCGCACAAAAATCTGTGTTATATAGCATCTATTATTTTTTCTTTTTTCTTTTTTCTATTATGATGACTTATGCACATTTGACCCCTTCAATTTGAAATTTAGTAATTAAAGATCTATTGAGTCTAAGCATTCACATTCTAGGATGTAAAATAAGTCTTTTTTTTATATTCTTAAACACTATTTTATTTATTTTACCAACTCATTTAACAATACACCCAACATCTTAGTTTTTATTTTAACATATAACCCAATCAAATGATATAAACTACACAATCAAATAATATAAAAAAATTTATTTGTCTCTCTTCTCTTCCATCTCTCTCTCTCTCTCTCTCCAATAATATATTTCTTTTATGTTTAAAACTCTTGAATAGTAGGTTGTATATTTGAGAACTCACTATTCATGGTTGCTATAAAAAATAGCAATAAATACTCTGTTCACAACTGAGTCCTCTCAGGAACAATGGTGTGTGCTATAGTGGTGCAAATGTATGATATTTTTACTAATGAGACTTGTCAGGACTTTGTTCAAAACGGCGTTTGGTACTTAGAACTTTGTACACTGTAACTTTTAATGACTTTACCTCCCTTTATTTTACTAACTCTCCTTTTATTTTTTATGTTGTTTTTACAGTTGTTTTAGTTAATTGTTTTCAAACGTATGTCTAGACTAAGGTTTTATTTTTACTTTTTCTTACCAATTTTATTAGACTTTTGATAGAAATTGGATATGTGATAATAGTAATTAGTAAAGGTTAATTCTCAGCTCGGACAAAAGTGAATGTCTAACCCATTCCTATCTTTATTACCTAAGTTTGAACTAGAAATTTTGATTAGAACTAAGCCCAAGTCAATAGTTGGTTATTGGATGGAAAGCTAAGTGGCGGCTCAAATCTCTTTGTTTTGGTCCACGAGGCTTGGACATACTCTCAAACCCATGTTTAGGATGGGCCTACAAATGCGTACCAGAAGCACCAATCACTCTCAATTCTCTTAGTTCTGGTCCACGAGGCTTGGACATACTAACAAACTCATGTTTAGGATGGGCCTACAAATGCGTACCAGAAGCACCAATCACGCTCAATTCTCTTTGTTTTGGTCCACGAGGCTTGGACATACTCACAAACCCATGTTTAGGATGGGCCTACAAATGCGTACCAGAAGCACCAAACACGACAATGCTAGATTCGAGAAAAATTGAGGGTCTGTTTGGTAACGTTATTCTAGTAATATTGTTTGTATTTTTTTGAAAATACGTGTGAGTGAAAAAGAGTGTAGAAATACATGTAATGTTATTTAAAAACTGAAAACTGTTGCTGAAAATGTCATACCAAACGGCTCCTAGATAAGGCACTCATAGACTGGAACATAGCTAGTCACTGCCTTTGGGGGCACCTAATGCGAATAGTTGAGATTGATAGTTGTAAAAAGCAAAGCAATTTTCAATCTCAACCATTGATTCAAAAAAGCTAAGAAAAATTTTAAAGAAGTAAAAAATGAAAGGTAAAAAGGAGAAAAGTGAAAAAAAAAAAAAATTGTGAGTGAAAATGGTGAATTGTATTGCACTGGATCCTAATCTGGGCAATTCCCCCCTCCCATTTTATTTATTTATTTAAATACTAGTATACATTGGTATTATATTTTAGCAATTTAGTTCAATAAAATTAAATTTGGCCACTCCTTAAAAATATCATTGATCCTTAGAGCACTTGCATCAGTAAGTGCAAAATAGAAAAAGTGTTGAGATATGCACATTTTGACTAAAAAAATACCCACATCAGGAGTGTAAAATTGTGCATAAATGCACAAATGCTACAGTAACCATGCATATATGCACAGTTACTGTAGCTCGTGCATTTAATATTTTAGTATTTTTTTTGGTAGCGTTGGGTATGTGAGAGAGAGGGGTAGTGAGTGAGGAAATAATAAACATTGTAAAAGAATGAATATTTTATTGAATAAATGTGTAAAATAGATAAACTGATATTGGTTTTTTGTAAAAATAGATGTGTAAAATAGAAAAAGTATATTTTTAGTGTAAAATAGAAGGAAAATTTTACACTTACTAGTGTGGTTGCTCTTAAAGGCCATAAACAAAAATTCATAGATCTAAAATTTAAAACAAATTTAACAAGTCCAAAAATAATTAGCCCAACAACAAACACACACATAAAAAAACGTAACATCAAGTTTCATTTTCATCAGTAATTGGATTGTAATATATAAATAATGATTTAGTATCTTCGTCTTTATTCTTAGTCTTTATTGACGGTTTGTTAATACTAATTAAATGGATGCTTATTTTCATAATAATTTTTTTCTTCGTTTATACTTCCACTCTCCTTAACTTCAAGTCTTGATTTCGTCCTTGCTCACAAAAGACATCTACCATGTCCTTCCATTGATTGATAATATAAAGCACCAAGATAGAGCATTTCTCAAGTATGGGCATATAGATTTTTTTTAGCATCTGTGAACAATAAGATTGTATATATACACTATTGTTTATGGGTTGTACAAATAAAAACTAATATCTTAATGGAGTGAGGGAGAAATAGAGGAAAAGAGGGAAGAGAAGAGAGAATTGATTTGTTTATATTATTTGTGGTACACAACACTACACATTTATTGCTTATTTAATGGTAGCAAGTTTTATTGAATGAAATAATGGCATTGAAAGTTTGTGATGCATTACCAACTAACTTGATGTCTTTTAATTTGTTGGGCGAATTAAATGGCAAACGCCTCAGTCAACACGCAGTCGGCAATTGATTTGCCTAAATATGATTGACCGGTTAGCCATGCACACTACTTTTTATATTTCTCATATCATCCCATGGATGGTCATTTGCAAATGCACATGTAATGTTATGACGACCATGTGCTAATGCGTCTACTCAATTGTGACAGCTTAACAGATTAATTTGCTTGTAATGTTTGTTGTCGTTGGGTCTCTCTCACTCTCACTCTCACTCTCACTCTCACTCTTCTAGGGATGGCAATTTAGATCCGGCCCGCGGATACCCGGCCCGACCCGACCCTAATGGGCCGGATTTTACCCGGCCCGATAAAGAATAGGGTCGGGTATGGGTTTTTTAAAAAAAAACCCGAAGCGGGTTAGGGTCGGGTCCGGGTTTTATAAAAAAATCCGAAACCCGCCCCGGATAAAAACCCGGTTATGGAGGATAAGACATTTTGTAAGAATTTCTTAGTCTTTTTCATTTGTTAGTTGGAGGATAAGACATTTTGTAATTTCCTAGACTTGTGGAATTTATTTTGTAACTTTTTAAGTGATTTGTTGATTTAAAATCTTAGTTGTGATTTATTGATTTATGATTAACTTATAATTTGGTTTGATTTGGTTGCCCTATAATGTGGCCTAAATGCCAAATTTTGGCATTTGGGCCATGTTAAATGGCTTGAATAGGCTTGAATCTAGGGAAAAAAAATTAATGGGCTTAAAAAAAAAAAAAATTTTTGTTAGGCTAGATTTGGGCCCAAGAAGATAAACGGGCCCCGGGAAAAAAACCCGATTAATAATCGGGCCGGGTCCGGGTTCCGGGTCTTGGCCCGCAGGTCGGGTCCGGGTATGCAAAAACCCGGCCCGAACCCGACCCGTTGCCATTCCTACACTCTTCCTTTTATCATGCCTCAACGTCTTCTCTTATCTTCTCTTCTCTTCTCTTCTCTTCCCTATAAACTAAATCCCAAATAGTACCTACTTCGATTTTCAGAGGTAATGAATTACATGAACGTAGTAACTTAGACTAATAAATACTGTTTCTTTTTAGTAAACTATTGAAGTAGCTTAGGATGTGCAAGGTGGTAATGTTTAATTTAATTGAGATTTGAGATTGTGGAGAGAATTATGTGCAAAAATAAAACTTGGTGTATATAGTATAGTACACATGAGTAATTAAAGTAACAAAAGTAGGTAGTCGAAATTAAGATTATCATAGATGAAAGTTTACCTGTGACAACTCTTACCACACGGTGTGCGACTTAATGGTAGTCCTTATCCCAACACCTAAAGAGGAGCGGTTCGAATGATAATCTCAGCAAGGGTCGTGTGGTACACATAATATTACCCATTACTGTCACGTGGTTTATATAGTATAGTACACATGAGTAATTAAAGTAACAAAAGTAGGTGATCCAAATTAAAGATTACCATAGACGAGGCCACACCAGAGGCCCCTTTTTTTACTCAACAAAAAAAAAAAAAAAAAAAAAAAAAAAAACAAACAAACGTAGGACAACTCTTTGGATTAGTTGAAGATTGTGAGGGTAAGTGGATAAAGAAGAGGTTATACTATCAATTTGGGTACTACAACTGTTAAGATGGCGGAACTATATGTGGATTCCTTACTATCAACTATATATATATATATATATATATATATATATATATATATATATGTGGTGGCGGCTTTTATTTATTTATTTAATATTTTTTATTATGTACTGTAGCAGTTGGACCTCTTAGACAAGCATCCAAGTCACGTTTACCGTGAGGCTAATGACTAATACGGATTTTTGGATGAGGATAAATTGAAATCTATTTGAAATTTGTGGATCAAATTAACAAGCCGTGACCACACTTGCATAAAAAAATATATAGTTATTTATTATAAATTAATTAAGAATAAAAAAAGGAAATTTATAATATTTCCCCTTGTTGCCTGGCTATATCTCAATTTAGTTCACAAACTTTCAATTATTATATATTTATTTGATTCCCTAAGGTTTAGAATGAAGTGAACTCGTTAGGTATCATCCAAAGTACCCTTAATAATTTTATTTAATCCAAATTTTAGGAGTTAAAATGTAACATTTGAAAAAAACTTGTGAGAGAAAATTGTTATTAGACAAAAGAAACCCCATAGTTTCATGGGGTTTCTTTTAATTGCCCATGCATGATGACATTGGCTGTTAAAAAATATATATTAATAATAAACTATCTTGTTTAACAAAAGACATTAATAATGTTAGTAGTATGGGAGACCAAAACTTACCTGGTTTATTACTCTACTTAGTTTACTAGGGTTGCCGAAATTAGATCTCTCTCTCACACACACAGAAATTAAATTAATGTCAGACTCAGATCTAAATGGATTTAATAATTTTCATCATATATAATTGAATGGTATCTTTATTCAGCAAAAAAAAAAAAAAAAATTAAATGGTATCTTTGATTCTGTCAAATCAAATGTTTAAATATCGAATAGAGTATTGATGAGTATTGATTTTCTTCTCAAAAAGAAAAAGACAAAGAGAAAGTAGAGTAGTATCAGGGGCGGCGTGACCTTAAGTCCAGGGTGGTCCCAGGATCATTCTGACCAGAAAAAAAAATTATATATAATAATTTAAAATTTTTTATTTGTCTATCTTTAAAAAAAAATTTGAGAACACTTTCAGTTTTTTTTTGCCAATAAAATTAAATTTTGCTTCATAATTTGTTCTACATTCAATGAATGAATAATTGCTTAGTTGTGTACATTGAAAGAGACGTAGCTTGTACATTAATAATGATACTATCATGCAATGATTTCAAAATATGAAAACTTGTAAAAAACAATTTTAAATTTTATGTATTTGCGTGTTTTTTTTATTATTGTTGTTGTTAATATATGAATTTATCTTTTTATTAAATGGTATAATTTATACTTTTAAGGACACCTCGAAAAAAAATTCTTGAAATCTACACCGAGTAGTATTGATATTTTTATAATAGGTAGAGGTAGAACAACTAATAAGAATTGACAGTGGTCTTCTAGTCGGTGGCAGCGTACCTGATCCATCTCATGTTTAGAGATCCATCTTTCTCTTGCGTCTTGTCTTTTTCTATAGAATGTTTTGGAATCTATCTATATGGATCATCTTTTTATAACACAAGTGGGTTCTGTATATAAATATCATTGTGAAGTTTATAATCCAACATATATGCAGCGGCAAACATTGACTCTTTAGTAGTTAGCTAAGAGCATTTTACAACCCCAAATTGTAAATTTATAACATCAAAAATCATAAAAGTGTGTATTATTAGAAACTCTATTTATTAAAAAAAAAAATTACAATTATGCTACAATACCAACTTATAAATAAGATGGTATTGTAGTAAGATGGTATTTTTAAAAAATAATATTTTTTTGGGTTTAGGTTTTATTTAAGTATTGAATTATATTATTTTAATGTGTTGTATGGTAAAATAAAAATTAAGATGTTAGCTTTATGATATAATAGTTAAAATAGTTTTTGAGGCAGTAAAGTAAGATAATTTTTAAATACCGAATTCTCATGCTTTAAGCTTGCACACATTTACTGTACGAGGAACAGAGCTACGGACAAAACAGCTGGTATGGGAAGCAAAGCAACCAATCGATTTTTTTTTTTTTTTTTAAGAAGAACCAATCGATTTTATATGCATGAGTATGACACACATATCCAACATTTTTTAGTACTACATACTTTTGGAATACGTTGGTAACATTATATCTGCAGACTTTGATTTTTATTTTATATATAGGAAGACTATGAATTTTATTCAAGAACAATAAATAAGACATATATCATGGAAAAGAGCTTATTGTAAGAAATAATGATTTTTTTTTTTCAATCTAAGCTAAGAAATCATCAATGCCTAAGGCATGTATTGCTAATAGGTGGGCAGACCTATTACCTTGCTGACGAACATTTGCGATCTCAACCTTAGTCTAATTCTAAGTAATGTCACATCACCTAGTAACTTGTTATTAAATTTATATTTTGAAAATCTCACCGTTAGATTATGTTTTATATGTTCTTAACACGCATGTCAAGTTTCATGTAAATCAGATGTTATTTACCTTTGATCCATAAGGTCATGTTTTGTACATTATTTTAAATTACAAAAAAATTGCTAGAAATATGTTGAGTGATTAATAAATTGGCTCTTAGTTATGTGTCTACTTAAACATGAAATATGAATATTGTTTTTCATTTTTTTTTATGAATATTATGTCTGTTTACAAACGTACATGTTCATAATTCCTCATTTATAAAAACAATTTTTACTTTTTTAAGGAGATTGTGTCAAACACAAAACTTGATCAGTTTTGCCATGCACGTAAAAAATGATTAGATTCATGTGTTGTTTTTGTTTACATAATCATGAAAGTAAATTATTTCGAAATATATCCACCAATCTTAAATTACAGATGTGTTTAATTTTTTATTTTTTGGATAGAAAACGCTACAAAAGTATCAAGTCATAGCCTATTTAAGTACAAACCACAATAAGCACAACAACAGTCCCAACACAACAGGCGAGCTGAGGGATCAAAAATAACAAAGTCCACGTTTGGCTCCTAATAATTTTGCAAGAACATCAGCACAATTAATGGTTTTCTTAGAGCTATAACAACGGGAAATCCTGAAAACCATCTGGCTGCAGTCATTAACAAGAGGGGATATGATATGGTTAGAAACTAAATCTACATTAACAGACTTCTTTTAAGAAGAAAATCTACAACATACAATTGATATCTATCTATCTCAACTTCTACAACAACTAAATTCAAATGAATTTAAAGATTAAGATAATCTCTAAGTGCTCAGTGATCCACAATATTCAAACAGGTAGTAGATCCAATATATCCGACTAAAACTTACTGCATCTCCAACATGTATACGTATCGGCTTTATAATTTGGATTTCGGTTCGTAATAACGGTGAAAAGTACTTTTTTTTTACGTTGATTTATCACGAAATTTGCGCCCATTGCTATATCAAGCATCCATATAGTTTTCTTGGCTAAATTGGATTAGCTTTTTTTTTTTCTTTTTTTTTTTTAATACAAATCAATTAGTTATCCATATAGTTTTCTTGGCTAAATTGGATTCGTTTTTTTTTTTAATACAAATCAATTAGTTAGCAATATATATATTTTACCTGTCCTTTTTATGGACATGATGTACTGGATTGGCCATCATTTGTACACACTATTTCGTGAAACAGTTTCTTTGTAATATCTATCTGTTGATTATGACCGGTTATGGACTATCCAATCACATCTAAAAGGTTTGATAATGTACTGGTTATGACAATTCCTTTTATGTGCATTGGTGTATTGGGTTATGCCATCTTAGACTTTTAATTATTGATTAGCGTTCTCTAATTCTTTAAGAAACAAGTTTATAGTGAAATCTTTCCAACTATTCAAATATTTTTATATAAAGTGTAAATTCTAAAAATCTAATTCTTGGATTAAATGTTCTTAATATACCCTTCATTTTTGCAAAATTTTTTAAAAAATAAAAAAATCAATTGATACCGCTGTAGTTTCACTTCCACACTTCACTAACATTCTTTGAGCAGGGCATAAATAATAGATACCGTCCCCCTTTTATACTAAGGGTCCAGTTAATATGTATCTTAAAGACACATATTAAGACATCTATTTTTTTAAAAAAATTTAAAAAATTAAAAAAATATTAACAATTTTTTAATTTTTTAAAAAATAATTAATTACTGTGTATCTTGAGGCCCACACTAACAAAATCCTTATACCAAATTCCAAAATAAATAAGCGCTTGGGATTCACGTGTAAAGCCAATACCATTGTTGTCCTACTGCGTCTCTTGCGCATTTAAAGCCATGAAGTTTCACGTGTACGTAGTTTTTTTCTGACACAAAGCAGATAATGACTAATACCGAATATTTGGGTGAGGATAAATTGAAATCTATCTGAAATTTGAGGATCAAACTAACCGTGACCATACTTGCATAAAAAAAATAATGGTTATTTATAATAAATTAATTAAGAATAAAAAAATTATAATTTATCCCTTGTCAATTTGCTGTATCTCAATTTAATCCATAAACTTTACCATCGCACACACTTTTAATGCGATGATCACTCCACAAATATAAATGTTTGTGGAGTATGGAGGGCAAGAGCCGGGATTCAAGTTTTCAGGAGAGAGTTTCACACACATATACACTTAGATTAGAGTAGAGTAGAAATTCTTTCTCTATAAAAAAAAAAGTCCACAAACTTTCAACTATTATATATTTATTTAAGTCCCTAAGGTTTGGACTGAAATGAACTCGTTAGGTATCATCCAAGGTACTCTTAATTATTTTATCTAATCTGAATATTAAGAGTTATAATCCGAATATTAGGAGTTAAAATGTAACATTTGAAAAAACTTGTAAGACAAAATTGTTCCCACTCAATCTTTTCTTTATAGTTTCATGGGGTTTCTTTTCATTGCCCATGCATGATGACATTGGCTTTTTTTTTAAAAAAAATTAATAATAATAATTATCTTGTTTCACAAAAGACATTAATAATGTTAGTACTATGGCAGACCGAAACTTACCTGGTTTATTACTCTACTAGGGTTGCCGAAACTAGATCGAATAGAGTATTGATGACTATTGATTTAATTTCTTCTAAAAAAAAAAAAAATAGAGAGAGAAAGTAGAGCATTATTGATATTTTTATAATGAGAAATGATATGTCCACAACATTTTTACAACAAATCATAAGTGGCAGGATGTTACTGGTTGTTATTGTTGGGGCAAAAAAATAATCTTAGTGTTAGATTCAAATTTGAACCAATAACAACTAACTACCTATGATTTGTTGTAAAAATATTGTAAAAATGTTGTGGACGTAGCACCTATCTTTTATAATAGGTAGAGGTGGAACAACTAATTAAGAATTGTTAGTGAGCTTCTAGTCGGTGGCACCGTTTGTTCCATCTCATGCTTAGAGATCTACCTTTCTTTTGTCTTTTTCTATAGAATGTTCTACGATCTATCTATATGGATCATCTTTTTATAACAAGTGGGTTCTATATATAATTGTGGAGGTTATAATCCAACTTGCAGCGGCAAACATTGACTCGATCCTTAGCAATTAGCTAGGCTTACACACATTTACTGTGCCGCGAAAGGCATGTTTTGCTAACATGTGGGCAAACCTATTATCTTGCCGACGAAGATAGGCGACCTCAATTCTGGTATAACTCTTTTGTTTTTTGAAAAATCAGACCAAGAGGCCTTGTATTATTGAACATGGGCGGCTCTAGGTGCCGTCAACGGTTTTCAAATGAACCCTTGAGCTGGGCCAAAAAAAAAAAAAATTTTAATTTTTTAATTTTTTTTATTTGACCCTCCTAAAATAAATTTTGAACCCCCTAGACCTAAATTTTTTTTAAGCCTAGCTTAAATGAATTTGAATATAATCATCTTGACAATATCTTAGTCTTTTTAAACAAACAAACAAAAAAACCCCAATAACAAACCAATTTGATCTAAAATAAAGGGGGAAAAAACAGTAAGCCTAACAACAAAAGTATAAATATGTTCATCTTAAATCTAAAAAAAAAAAATAGATCTTAACAAATTTGAAATAAACTAATACATAAAAGTTTATTGTATTTAGATCTCACTTGGAGTTCACTTAACAACAATAATTCATAAGTTGATTGTATTTAAAAACAATAGATGATTTCCCTGATTTAATCTTAGCAATAATTATTATTATTTTCATCATATTAATAAACAATATGCATTGAACTAGTTTATTTTATATGAGAAACGTTATGTTCATAATGTGCTCATAATAAAGCTCAAGTAGCTGATTATTATTAGCTGTTACTAATAAGGGAAAAAAAAAGAGTAATTTTAGCAGTGAGTTTAAATTAGAATCAATAACAACTTATAACCTAAAATTTGTTGAAAAAATATTGTGAAAATGTTATAAATATAGCATTTTTCATCTTTTATTCTCTTGTTAGTACATACTATGAAAAATTTTGTAATAAAAAAATCACGTAAATAGCAAGATTTACTCTTTTTTTTTTATCCAAAATGCATCTTCTTACGGGCCTCCCTAAAAATATCCTAGAGCCGCCACTGTTTTTGAAACTAAAAAAGAAAGCAATTACGTGTGACTAGGGGAGCTATATCATCAGGTACAGAATTTTGCTAAACCTGAAACTCTCAACCAGACTTAGAGTCCGTTTGAATAGAACTTATTTTGCTGAAATTGAAAACTGAAAATTGAAAACACTGTAGCAAAATAATTTTTAAATGTGTGAATAGTACTGTGAAACCCCATTTTTAATGAAAAAATTGCTGAAAAGTGAAATTTGTGGGACTCATGAACAGTTGTGCACTGTTTATGGCTGGAAAGTCAAACCTTGCGGCTGGGTTAAAAAAAAAAAAAAAAACAAAACAAAACGCGGACGTGAGACGCAGACTTGGATCCAAACGCATTCTTAGAAGATCTGGTTAAAAAATGTGCAACTGAATTGCCAAGACATTTTACATGAGAAAAACTACAAAAATAGAATACACCAGATAATTGAAGACTATCACTAATCACATGTCCATACTCTAGGTGAGAAGAATCAGAAGCTAGGATAGCTTTTATAATAGTCTCTGCATCCCCCTAAAAAATGCAGTCCAAAACACCTTCGTCCTTAGCAAAAAACATTACTCTATGACATGCCAGGGCCTCCACCGTCGCAGCTGAGATAGGTTTTTTTATTCTTTGAGCTAGAGCACCAAGGACCTTACCAGAAGCATCACAGATTATTGCACCCAGACCAGCTGCTCCTTCTGTCGAGAAAACATGCTCCATCAAAATTGATTTTGTAATGGGGCAAGATTGGAGGAATCCATCTCACGGCTCTGACAGAGACTGTCGAAATTAGAAGCCGAGGATTCTGTGCAGCAAAAAAATCCTGAAAAAGGGTATTAGCTCAACCCATAATATTGATAATCTCCACAAACTTTTCCCCACATCTGTCTGAGTTTCTTTTGCTCCAAATTAGCCAGAAAATCATAGCCAATAGGTTAGTATCAACACGCTTCTTTAACAAAAAGGCCATCCCCAACAAGTCCTTGAAATTATCAAACTTATATCTCAACAGTTTTGTCAAGACCTCAATACCTTCCCAGATGACATATAGAGCTGGACAGCTCTAGAGGGCATGAACCGTGTCTTCACTTCCCACCATACATCTCGAGCATTAGACTGAATTCACCACATTTCTTCTCTATAGATTGCAGAGGGTAGGAATGGCATTGTGAGATGCTCTCCATTTCATATGCTTAACTTTATGAGGGACTTGTAAACCCTAGATATTATTCCATAACCTATGATTCATCTCTGAGTTTGAGCAGTTTGGATTCAAGTTTCTCTCTACACCAGCAATCAAGTGGGAAGCACTACGGGTTGAGTACTTACCATTTTTGATGAGGAACCAGACATGCTCATCTGGGATGGATTGGCAACTCAGGGGGATACCAAGGATCAAGTCAGCGTTATGAGCCAAAAACTCATTTTGGACCAGGTCAGAATTCCAGGAGTGGTTCACCTCATCAATAAGAGCACTCACCTTAGCTTCAAGTCACAGGTGGAGAAACAATCATCGCTGCAGGGTGTTTTGGCAGCCACTTATCCGATTGAATAAGTGTTGCCTCCTCATTACCAATTCTCCAGCCCACCCCCAAATCAATAATGTATCTTGCTTGTAATAAGCTTTTCCAGGCATACGATCCTTTGTTTGGGCTAGGACATTCCATGATTTAGCAATCCGGGAAGAATTTTGCTTTGAACACATTCTGAAACAGGGAGTTTTCACAACTTTAGTATAAATCTAAGTATAAAGTAATATCACTCAATAACTTGTTATTAAATTCATATTTTGAAATTTTCACTGTTAGATTATGGTTTACATGTTCTTAATATATATGTCAAGTTTCATGTCAATCAAATGTTATTTATCTTTAATTCATAAACTCATATTTTATACATTATTTTAAATTACAAAAATTTAAATTTAAATAATTGGTTGATTATATGCCTATTGATCTTTGATCACCTTAAAATTTTGCAAGCATAGATAATATTCAAAAATAATATAATACAACGGTATATTTGTCAAAATTCAAATTTAGTTAAAAAAATATTCAATGGTGTAACCATTAAAATTATACTAGATTTTATATATATATAATCTATTCTATCTCTGGTTAAAAAAAAAAATCTATTCTATCGCGATTCTCTCTTTTTCTTTTCTTTTTTATTTATTTAAAGAAAAGAAACAACTCAGAGTGATTACCCTTAGGAATGCATCTATTATTTGATGTTAAAATTCATTTTGGGGGTGAGATTTTAACTCTAGTTTCTTTTGATAAAAGAGAACTAGTTATACAATCATATTTGATTTTTACATCTATCTTTATATATGTTTTTTTTTTTTTTTATATAAGATAGAATTTCTACTCTAATCTAATCTAATATATGTTAGAAATATGTTAAGAAGTGAATAATAAATTGGCTCTTAATTATGTGTCCACTTGAATAGGGAACATGGATTGTTTTTCATTTTTTTCATGGAATATTGTGTCTGTTCACTAACATACATATTCATATTCCCTCATTTATAAATAAAAAATAAAATAAAAAAATTACTCATGTAAAGAGACTATATCAAACACAAGACTTGATCAGTTTTGCACTGAGCCTAAAGAATGATTAGATTCATGTGTTGTTTTTGTTTTTACATAAAGTAAATTATTTCTAAATATATCCATCAATCTTAAGTTAGGGAAGTGTTTTTTTTTTTTTTTTGGGATAGAAAACGAAATACATTAAAAAAAAATAATAAAAAAAACAGCTAATTAAGGAACCCCAAAAGTATCAGGATATAGCCTATTTAAGTGCAAGCCACTATAATCATGATTAAGGACATCAACAATCCCAACAGGCGAGCTGAGGGATCAAAAATAACGAAGTCCATGATTGGCTCTTAATTTTGCAAGAACATTAGCACACTTAACTTATTGGTTTTCCTTTCCTATAACAATGGGAGATCCTGAAAACCATTTGGGTTGCAGTCATCAACTAAAGGGGATATGATATGGTTAGAAACAGATATGATATGGTTAAATCTACAAGAGTCTTTTTTTTATTGGAAGAAAATCTACAACAGACAATTGGTATCTATCTATCTCAACTTTTACAACAACTAAATTCAAATTAATATAAAGATTAAGGTCATCTCTAAGACTGTTAACTCTAATGTGGCGTTTGGTATGGGGAATCCACATTACTCCTGGCATCTAGATTCTCAGGAATGTGATTCCTAGGAATGTAGCTATTCCTATGTTTGGTTTCATTGGGAGATTCCCAGGAATGTGAGATGATAATGTTTGGTGTATTCCCATGAATCTTAAATGAATTATTTGTTTTTCCCATTTTGTCCTTAAATTTGAATGTGAAGTACCAAGGCCATTAAAAAAAAAATCTTCCTTTAAATAAATAATGAAAAATATATATAAACTATTAATTAGTCCTTTAAAAAAAATATCTTACTCTATATAGATAGATAAAAAAAATTATATAAACTATCAATTAGCAACACATTCATTAAAACTGTGATCTAACATTTCAAAATGACAAGAATAATACAAAAATAACTATTAGCAGAGTTATTTATCCTGTTTATGTTGTTTTGGCGGGAAAAGATAAAGACAAGAGAGAAGATATTGATAATTTGTTTTATAGTTTATCTTAATTGCTTAAATGATAAGGAAAAAATGTTAAAATTGTCAATTTATAAAAAATACAATTTCTTTAAGTTTGGGAATCTGGATTCCCACATGTTTTAAAGGGAATCCACATTCCTACTGAGGGGGGTTTAAGGATTCTCCTGGCATCTGATTCCCTAGCGTAATTTGCAACCAAACATGGGAATCTTTAAACATTCCTGGGAATCCTAAAACATTACCCCGTACCAAACGCCACCTAAGTGACCAGTGCTCCGCAATATTCAAACTGGTAGTAGATCCAATATATCCGCCTAAATCTTAATGCATCTCCAACATGTATATATCTATCGGCTTTGTAGTTTGAACTTTGGATCGTAATAATCGTGAAAAGTACTTTTGTTGACATTGATTTATCACGAAATTTGTGCCCATTGTTATATCAAGCATCCATATAGTTTTCTTGGCTAAATTGGATTTTTTTTTTTTAATACAGATCAATTAGTTAGTACGTAATTTATATATTTTACTTGAACTTTTTATGGATATGATGTACTGGATTGGCCATCATTTGTACACGCTATTTCGTGAAACAATTTCTTTGTAATATCTATTTGTTGACCATCACTGGTTATGGATTATCCAATCACATCTAAAAGGTTTGATAATGTACTGGTTATGACAATTCCTTTTACGTGCATTGGTGTAATGGGTTATGCCATCTTAGACTTATAATCATTGGTTAGCATTCTCTAATTCTTTAAGAAACAAGTTTATATTGAAATCCTTTAACTTATTCATATATTTTTATATTGAGTGTAAATTCTGAAATTCTAATTGTTGGATTAATGTTCTTATTATATTTCTTATTTTTGCAAAATTTTAAAAAAATCAATTGATACCGTTGTAGTTTCACTTTCACACTTCACTGACATTCTAAGTGGGGCATAAATAATAGATACCGTCCCCCTTTTATACCAAATTCCAAAATAAATGAGCGCATTGGATTCACGTGTAAAACCAATACTATTGTCTTTTTCTTGTGCATAAAGTAGTTAAAGCCATGAAGTTTCACGTATACGAACTGTGATCTAAGTACCCCAAGTGTGTTCAAAACTTCAAATAGAGATCATCGACTCAATGTAGTTTTATTCTGACACAAAGCAGCTACAAGCAACCCAGCACAAGTACTATACTAAGGATTCAGATCAGGTGCAATACCTAGCTATTGCACCGGATTCAGATCAATCTCAACCACTGAATAAAAAAAAGTTAAAAAAAAGTTATAAAAGTTAAAGTTAAAAAATGAAAATGGTAAAAATTAATGAGTAAATATAAAGGGCGTTTGGATCCAAGTTTCTGCGTCTACGTCCGCGTTTTGCTTTTTTTTTTTTTTTTTTAACCCAGCCGCAAGGTTTGACTTTTCAGTCATGAACAGTGCACAAATGCACTGTTTATGAGTCCCACAAATTTTACTTTTCAGCAATTTTTTTATTAAAAATGGGTCTCACAGTACTATTCACACATTTAAAAATTATTTTACTACAGTATTTTCAGTTTTCAATTTCAACAAAATAAATTCTATCTAAACGAGCACATAGTGTAATTGCACCGGATCCAAATGCTTGTACCCAAATTCATTCATGCTGTGTCTGTGACGGTGGTAGCTATTGCTTTTTTTTATTTGAAGTAGTGGCAAAGCAAGTTAGACAAAGACAAAGGACTTTTAATTGTTCTTATCATAATCATATATTACTATTTATTTCGTCTTGATGTTTGCAAGGAATTTAAGAGGTGCTATTTATTTTATATTTTCAATGTTTGGCCAGAGAGAGAATATTAATAAGGAGAACGAAAGTCAAAACAAAACAGTACCAATTTTCTATTTCCCCATTTCCTTGCGGCTTCTTCTTGTGTCAATATATAAAGTATAAAGTGATTAACTCCTCGCTCCACCGACATTTGTCAAAATTTCTTTCTTTGTGCACCCATCTTCCGTTTGATTTTTGGTCGCTTTTGTGCTGATGAATCTTGTGTGCGACTATGCTCGTACAGACTAGGGAGACAGAGACAATGAGATTTTTATTTCCCTTTAATGCAAATTTAGGTGAGATTTTATATAATAACTAGCGTCTGAACATGAGCATGTTCAAAAACTCTTTTATTTTTTAGATGAAAGTCAATAATTTGTATTTATTATAATTTAAAATTTTTTTTTTTATTTTTCAAGCAAATAAAAAGAATAAATTTTAGAGATAAACAGTAACTGTAATTTCATTTTTGAACGTGAAAAGAAAAAAATCCTAAATTTTAAAAATTATCTTTTTGAATTCAAAATGAAATTTATTTTTTGACATTTATGATTTTATTTCTAAATGAAATTACCATTCATTAATGATGGTATTTTTGAACCATATAAAAGTTCATTTGAAAGAAGAGAATCCTCTTATATATCATACTAGCCTCTAGGCACGCGCATTCTCAGAAGCTCTTTTATTTTTTTTAGTAAATATTAATAATTTACATCTATTATAATTTAATTTTTTTTAATTTTTCAAACAAATAAAAATGATAAATTTTAGAGATAAGCAGTAATTGTAATTTCATTTTTGAAAGTGAAAGGAAAAAAAATCCTAAATTTTAAAAATTATCTTTTTGAATTCAAAATGATAATTTGTTTTTTGACATTTATGATTTTATTTTTAAATGAAATTACCATTCATTAATGATGGTATTTTTGAACCACATAAAAGTCCATTTGAAAAAAAAGAATCCTCTTATATATCATACTAGCATCTGGGTACGCAGGTGCTCAGAGGCTCTTTTATTTTTTTTAGTAAATATTAATAATTTACATCTATTATAATTTAATTTTTTTAATTTTTCAAACAAATAAAAATGATAAATTTTAGAGATAAGTAGTAATTGTAATTTATTTTTTGAACGTGAAGGGAAAAAATTCTAAATTCTAGGAACTCTCTTTTTGAATTTAAAATGAAACTTGCTATTTACAAATATTTATAACCCTATTTCTAAATAAAACTACCCTTCATTGATGAGTAAATTTTTGAATCACATAAAAAATCGAGTTAAAAATAGGAAATCATTTTATAAATAGTATACACAAATGGACGCGTTTGGTGGGAACAGACTCGTATTGGGTCTCATCCCCATGTGCTAAAAAGAAAAAAAAGTAAAAAAGTTAATAGTTTTTTTTTTTGGATGGAAAAAAAAAAGTTAATAGTTTTTTTTTTTGGATGGAAAAAAAAAAGTTAATAGTTAAAGGGCAAGATTTATATGCTAGTAAGATTAATTGCTGATACTAGTAAACATATTACTCTCTTTTTTTAGAGAGAACCCCTTTGATTGATTTGTAAAAAGAGAAATGACAGAGCATTAACGTGGAGAATCTGAAAGAAGAAAAGGCATGCCCAACATTTCATGTCGATATCTGATACTGATCAATTCAAGCATTGAACTTCAACTACGTTCATTAGGGGTCCCTCCCTCCCACCCCTTTTCAACTCTATCATGCACTACGTGACACATAACGATTGGCTTGCATATATGTCGCTTTTGTTATATTCATTCATTGAATAATGTTAGACAGTTAAGAGTCAGAGACATTACACTTTTTACTATCAATCATGTTATATGGATATTAGCATATTACAAATTTTATTATATATGTTATATAAATTATTTTTAACTAATTATAAAAATAATTTAATTATTATTTTATTATTTTATTGTAGTGGCACCAATCATATTTATTGTTATATCAGTTTGTAAATTTTTTTGTAATCAAATTTGTAACGTTTTTAGCATTTTTTTTAACTATATATAATATTTATAAACTAATATTTAGCAAATCACAAAAAAAATTATTATGTTAATGTTATCAACCTATCAAATTTATATTTACTTCAATTTATAAAGATTAAATAGTATAATTTGTAGTATCTTTTGCATTTTTCTAATTTCTAAACTATTCATTGGACTTTTCCATCACTCGTCCTTTTCTTTTCTTTTTTTCTTTTTACTAGTCCTTAGCTCATCATGTGGTTCCATAGTATGTTAGTATAGTTCCATGGGGCGGAACTAGTAACAAAGGAGGGAGACCATGGCCCCTAAAATTATCGAAAGTCATTTTATATTATGTGTTTTTATTGAATATTTCTAATATGACAAATGTTAACAAGTATCATGCAATGCTTGTTAAAGTTGGACTAATGTGGATCTTACTTAATAAAAAAATTAAACAAATAAAAGAAAAAGACTTAAAACTGGTCCCATGGTCTATTTTATTTTTTTTTTTTCTCTATGTAGCTGGCTTCACAACCTATAAAACTGTAAAAATTAAAAATTAAAAATCAAAAATTAAACTTCACATTTTAATTTGTTACTCTGGAAACTATCTAGTTTAATTTTTTAACAAGCTTAAAACAAAATTTCTTAAAAAGAAATTGGTCAATTTATCTAGTATTCATAGAGACAATGTAATTTTTTTTTCCTTCTCAATTTCATTTTTATTGTAAAACTTGCTCTTCTACTTTTATTAAAGTTTTACATCATTCATGCTTTGAAACTTCATTGGTTTCATTAAAATTGTGAGGGGTAAAAGTGCTTGAATAAATGCTTGGGTTTTGGGCCTGAATGTTTGGTATAAATCTATTTGGTCAGAGTCTATGGGTCCACAGGTCAGTCCGCACTATAGTGGTCCGAGGAGTCGTCCGAGGAGGAGTATCTCCTCCGACAGGCCCAGCAAAGGCCCTGGGACTTGCTAAACGGCCTAGAGGCAGAATCCTGGAAGGACTGATGGGTAAAGGTATGATCCAAGCACCCTTTAGAAGCAGGAACATTGGGAGAAATATCTGAGGAAAAGGCTGCTACCACCACATTAAAAACCCTGCATTTACCTCTCTGGCCGCATTAATGAGGAAATGACATCTGAATAGTAGAATTCAGTCTTCCTGCTATTATTTGAAGATTTCAAGAAGGTGGTGAATGAGACAAGTATCTAATGGGAAGATTTGTGTGACACGTGGATGAAACAGGAAAGAAGTAGAAGTATATACGAAGACGAGAGAGGAAAAAAGGGGGGATCGGCTAGTTAGCTGAAAAAGAATTAAGAACTGTAATATTTGGCATAAAAAGAGAAGTATTATACAAATTGTCATCGGCTTAGGTCCGAGAAGGTTCCTTTATTATATTCATTTGTCATTTGCATAGATTGCGGCATTCTAGCCTGTTGATCAAATTTCAAATATCTCGAACCTAAGTTTCAAACCCATACTCTACAAATTTCATTATATAAGGCTCATTGAGCCTGAGCCCATGACCTACTTTTGGGTCCGGTACAATTATTCGCTTACAAAAATGTTGTTAATCACATTGATAGAAAATTAGTATTTTATATTGACAAGGAATAATGTCATAATTTCGTTATGGAGAAGGTAAAAATTTTATTTTATTTTATAAAAAATCTTCATTTAGCATAATTTTGATAGGAGATGTTAAGTAAATTTTTTATTAAATATTTGTGCACATGTCTAAGATCAAACTATACCATTTTTGTATACTTATTAGAATTTTTAAAAAAGATAATAAATTCTCCTAAAAAATTATTTAGCAAACGTATCGATAAAAATTGATAATTTTATGTACAAAATTGATAACTTACTCTAATATTAAAAGTATGTATATGTTTGCCAATGTGTTCAGGATTTGTCTTCACTAATATTAGAATCACAACTTCGCTCAAAACAAAAATTCCTAGTGTATCTTATTACGTAACACTTGTCGGTTTAAGAACTTATTTAGTTTTTTGTTCAAAGCATGTTAAAGTATATTTATATTTTTGAAAACGTGAGAAATTGTATTAAAAAAATTTAAAAAAAAAACTGTATATAAAAATCTAAAAATTAAGCTTATAAGCACTAGCTAAACCGACACTATTAAAACCTAACAAAAGAATAAGATAATATATTTTTTTAATTTGATGTAATTAAGGTGGTGGTAGAAATCATTCCTGGGATGACTTACATTAATGATGATTGATAATCGATCGATGTGGATTCACATTGAAGTAAACAAAGCAAAAGACGAAAACAGACATGAGAAGAGAGAGATAATATACTTTTTATTTATTATTTTATTAGTAACTTTTTATAATGGAGCAAAAACCGAGAAGACTAGAAAGAACCATTGAAGCATAAAAATTAAAAAAAAAAAAAAAAAAATTTAAGGGAAAAACAATGGGACAAAAAACGCGGAAGGCAAGGAGAGAGAGAGAGAGAGAGAGAGTGAGTGAGACTGTTATTCTTATATAAAGCGGCGTAAAGAGGTGAGAGGAATCTCAGTTCTCTTGCATTATCGTTCACAAGTTTCAAACCTATCAGCTACAAACTCAGATCTCTTTTTTAGAGTTCCAGACACAAAAACACAGACCCATTGCCATTGCCATTGCCATTGCCATTGCTCTCTCTCATTTTTTGAGTTGGAAAAAACTAGACACTGTTTTACTCTCTGCCCAGCTGTTTCTTCTCTTCTTTTGGTACTTACATAACATTACTTTCACCTCTTTTTTTCTTTCTTTTGTTTCCTTATCAGATCTCATCAGATCCTACCTTTCTGTTTATGTTTACAAGTTCTGTCCTTGTCTTCTTCAATTTCTGACATATATATCATCTGGGTTTTCCTTCAATTGCATAATGGATCTGCTTTTCTTTTTTTTTACTCTACACCTCTTGATTGCCTATTTTGAGTTCATGGGTAGCCTTAATTTTAATCATTACCAAATGGGTAAATTTCAAAATAATTTTTTTTTCTCCAATCAACTCTGATTTGGTTTGCTAATTTTAGAAAAATTGCTGTTATAAATCTTTCTTCTTCTTTTTTTATGTTCAAAGTCAGCCTAAAAGTTGCATGTGTTGTAGCTGTACATTGTTTGCTCTGTCTTAGAAAAAATATGGAAGGAAGAATTCATTTCACGCAATACCATTACTTTGATTGGTGGAAATTCATGGGCGCTTTTGCTTTTTTGTTTGTTGCATGTTATTTTTTGGAGGTCATTCTCATAGAGCAATGGATGATTCAGAAGAAAAGTATCTGATTGGCAAGCTGTGATAATTAAATCATGGAAAACTTTTCTTATGTTACAAGAAATGATTAAAATACCTGACATATTGCATTCTCTTTTATTTACTTTTTGCTCTCTTTTTTTTTTCCATGGGTTGTGTTTTTTTCCTTTTTGACTTATTTAGTGCGTGAAAGAGAAAGAGAGAGAGAGAGGGGGGCCTCATAAGTCATAAGGACGGCTGGGAATTTGGTAGGTTTGGGATTGAAAATCATGTGAAAAAATGTAAAGGTCAGGTGACATGGAAAGTAGTAGTACATGTCGGTAGTAACTACCAGATCAGATCTCATGTTTTACAGCTTGGGCTAACCAAAGTCATTTAATTTATCAGTACTCACATTAAAATAACTGGATCTATCCCTGAAATATTTGAGTTTTGTTGAAGCTTTTCATCGATCTGGTAACTACCCATTGTTTGTCAATTGTAGTAGATTGTTGGGCTTTGTTCAGTTAAGCACATACATACATACATGCATACATTTTCAGTGATGTTATTGCATCTCCTTTGTGTGAGTGTGTGTTTGTTTGTGTTCTTAAGCCACTCTGATTAATTGAATTTAAAAGTCGTACTAGTGCACACACCTCTTACTTTTGCAGGATCTGAGATAGGTGATTAGTGAAGTGACACATTTCTTTTGAGATTAAATGGGAAAGAAATGTATTATTCTTCACTTCTCCTCTGACTTCAGACTTTCTTCAATAAAAAAGGAAATAATTAATGCCACTGTTGTATGTATGTGATGAGTTGGGGGAGGTGGAAGAATGTTAGCATTTTCAAAATCCAATCTTCAGTGACTGAAATTTTTTTCCTTTCTCTTCTGTAGATAGTTGATAATATCAGGGATCATGAAATATAAAGATGGGAAACCAGGTCCCCAAGGGGATAGAGGTTCAAGGGCTGTCCCCATTTCAATCATGTTTGTTGTGCTGTGCGGATTTTCATTTTATCTTGGTGGAATCTTTTGTTCTGAAAGGAACAGGTTTGAAACCAAGATTGTTGCAAATGATGTCCAATCTCCCAAGGATTCTTCAGTCACTCCTCTCCACATTAAACCCATTAAGTTTGCTGAATGCAGCAGTGACTATCAAGACTACACTCCATGCACAGATCCAAGGGTATTATTAATTGTTCCTTATCTTTCCATATAGCCCATTTTTGGGATCTAGGACAAGGCTGCATAGTAATTAACCTTACTACTTATTCATGTTTATTTATACAGAGATGGAAGAAGTATGGTTTACATCGGCTAACTCTCATGGAACGCCACTGTCCTCCTATATCTGAAAGGAAGGAATGCTTGGTTCCACCCCCTAATGGGTACAAAGTGCCAATCAAATGGCCACAGAGCAGGAATGAGTGTTGGTACAGGTATTATGATTTTTCTAATTTTATGTCAAAGTGCATTGCAGGCTTTAAAAGTTACTAGGATCAAATATCTATATAAAATGCTTCATTGAATTTCTCCTATTGACATTTCAGAAATGTACCATACAATTGGATCAACCAGCAGAAATCTAATCAGAATTGGCTGAGGAAAGAAGGGGATAAGTTCCTCTTTCCTGGTGGGGGTACTATGTTCCCTAGAGGGGTTGGTGCATATGTTGATCTGATGCAAGATCTGATCCCAGAAATGACAGATGGAACTGTTCGAACTGCTATTGACACTGGGTGCGGGGTGAGTCACATTTTCCTGTTCTTGCTTACTTTTTCATGTTCTCAATTGTTCAAGGTGTCCATCTTATTGAAAGTAAATGCCCTTGCCTTCACAGTTGCCTTGAGGTACTGCTCATTATATTACTCATTGATTTCAATGGAAACAAGCTTCTAATTTAATTTGTACCATTCTGTGTCTATTTATTTATTCATTCACTCGTATATGATGGTCCTTCTTCAAGACGGGTTCATCTATTTGTAATATTAGAGATATTTATCGCTAGGTAATGTAAGTTGTTAATATTTTGCACATTGGGAAAGGCCACTTAATCTTTATAGCTGACTTATTTTAGGTTGCAAGCTGGGGTGGTGATTTGTTGGATCGTGGAATCCTTACGGTTTCTCTTGCCCCAAGAGATAATCATGAAGCTCAAGTCCAATTTGCATTGGAACGTGGAATTCCAGCAATCCTTGGAATCATTTCTACACAACGCCTTCCTTTTCCCTCAAACTCATTCGATATGGCACATTGCTCCAGATGCCTTATCCCATGGACAGAATTTGGTAATCCTTTTCTCAGTTTTTGAAAATTTTCTCTTAGATTGTGATAGACATCCATGAATGTAAGTGAATCTAGTCCAAAGTAGAAGATTGAGTAGTCACCTAGATGTTCCTTGCTTATTGTAACTTTGGGGTGGGAATGCACAAGTGACATCCCAATTAGAAATCTGTTATGTGCTTTACCTACTTGATCCGCAAGCTTTTCTGGCCTCTTTGTTATTGGCAAATAACATTTAAACTCATCTTGAGCAAATCATACATTTAGTTAAGAGCCAACTAGTTTTCTGGAGTTGTCCAATTGTGTAACAATGGCTGGTTACTTTACAGTATCTACTGGTTTGGTCATTTCCAAGGAACTTGGTGACATCTTTAAAAAATGAGGTAGATAGGGCTGGACACCAGCAACTCAGTAATGCAAAATAGCCAGTTGACTTTTTTTGAATCGAATAGAATTGCTCACATTGTTGATTGGGTTTATTTTGTGGCCTGAGATTCTTTTTTCTTCACTAAATTACATGTAAGGTGGTTGAGGCATGTGGTTACCCTTGCTTTCTTACCAATGGCAATTTCCTGTTTTCAGGTGGAATTTACCTTCTAGAAATACACCGCATACTTCGTCCTGGAGGCTTCTGGATTTTGTCTGGCCCTCCTGTGAACTATGAAAACCGCTGGCGAGGATGGAACACAACTGTGGAAGAGCAGAAATCGGATTATGAAAAGTTGCAGGATCTGCTAACTTCTATGTGCTTCAAACTGTACAACAAAAAGGATGACATTGCTGTTTGGCAGAAATCTTCTGACAATAGTTGTTACGATCAGCTGGCAAATCCAGATGCCTATCCCCCAAAATGTGATGATAGCCTTGAACCAGATTCAGCATGGTACACTCCACTTCGCCCTTGTGTCGTTGTTCCAAGCCCAAAGCTTGAGAAATCTACTTTGACATCCATCGCTAAATGGCCTAAGCGGTTGCATGTTACACCTGAAAGGATTTCAGATGCTTATGGTGGGAGTGCTAATACTTTCAAGCATGATGACAGTAAGTGGAAGGTGCGAATTAAGCACTACAAAAAGTTGCTCCCTGCCATTGGGTCTGATAAGATAAGAAACGTAATGGACATGAATACTGCTTATGGAGGTTTTGCTGCGGCTGTAGTTGATGATCCCCTGTGGGTCATGAATGTAGTCTCATCCTATGCTCTTAACACACTTGCTGTGGTTTTTGATCGGGGTCTCATTGGAACTTACCATGATTGGTAATAATGAATTTATTTTGAACCTTTGCAGATTTCTTATGGCATAATCAAGTGTGTTCCATGTAACTCATTGTTTTTATTGTATGGATGGTGTGTGATGTTATTAATTCTATTTCTGTTTTGATAGGTGTGAAGCTTTCTCAACATATCCTCGAACATATGATCTCCTTCACCTTGATGGCCTCTTTACTGCAGAAAGCCACAGGTAAGGGCACTGTGTCTGACGTTTTTATCATTTTTAACTAGTATATTTTTTAGTGGATTACACGGTTTAAACCTTTTGTTTTAGGTTTGGCAAGGATTCTTACCTAATTTGACACAGTAGATAGTGAAATTTGAACTGACCTTGAATTATCTTGTTGACTAGATTGCCCAAGCAGTGTGTTCAAAACATAACAAAATTGGTTGGACTTTAACAAAGAGAAAACAAATAGCATGGGACGTTCACTTCAAACTGAAGTTTGGAGATTCAGTGAAAGTGGGTCAGACAGGACCCATATGCTGAAAATCTATTTTGTTGGATAGCTAAGCACTGGTTTTAATTTCACCACAATTAGGCGTGATTGCAAATCATTTGACCAATGGATGTAGTTGCCTTGCACTTACACACAACTAATACTCCAAAATAGACTTGCTGAGAATATTTGGGTTTTTCCAAATTGCAAATCTTTCTCCTTTAGACCCGGAGACCATTAGGCCAAGCCGCCAAGAGGCCTTTGGCTGAAGACACTCTTATTTCACTAGATAATCTTTTAAATTTTATCTTATGTGACTAAAAAATAATGAAGAAATGGCATGGTACTGTATCAGCTTATGTCCAGGAACTGCAGATTCATGTAGTCGTGCCTAACTGATGCGTGAACACTTGACTGATATAGTTGTGATGATCAGTAGAAAAGTTAATACTAATATTCTCAGTGGGGTTCTGTGAACTGAACATGTATGCATGGTTGTAACATAGCTGATTTATTGGCAGATGTGACATGAAATACGTGCTCTTGGAGATGGACCGGATCCTTCGGCCTAATGGGTATGCAATAATTCGGGAATCCAGCTATTTTGTGGATGCTGTTGCTTCCGTTGCTAAGGCAATGAGATGGGGTTGTCGTAAAGAAGACACTGAGTATGGTATTGAGAAGGAGAAGATATTGATTTGCCAAAAGAAACTCTGGTACTCCTCTAACAAGCCTAGCTCTAGCTCATGATGAACATAGAGACCCAAGCCATGATGAGAATCTCTTGGAGGGTTGCGTATAAATATAATTTCGGTAATATAATCAAAGAGAAGAAAATTCAATACGGCTCACAGAGAGATTAGTTCGGCCTATAAAAGGCCAAAGTTATTTAAATTCATATTTTCAACCGAAAATTAGTTACCCAATAATATGATTCTTGTTAGTTTATAGGGCCTTTTCGTATAGATATAGATATATTAATTCTTTGTAATCAATGTGTTTCTGGTGCCTTGTTCGATGATAAAAAAGTATCGTCAGGAGCAGACACCATAGATTAAAACTCTCTAAACAAAATTTCGGTGATATTCCCATTATTACTATTATTATTATTTTATTTTCCTTATTTTGTGTAGTGTTGTCTTTGTATGTTAAACCGAGTAAAGCAATCAAAAATGTATCGAGGGGTTGGAAATTCACACCCTCATAGCTTGTCATTTTTATTTATCAAATGAAATTTGTTGTGCTTTTTAAATCGTCCAAAAAATACTGAGGTTCTTCGCTTTTTAAATGCTATGTCCGTTATTTTCATTCTATAGTGGAACTATTGAAGGAAATTATGTTTTCTTTATTTTCTTTGTTACATGATCAACAAAGCAAAGTGAACCTATCAAAAAAAAAACAAACAAAGCAAAGTGAAAGCAAACAAATCTATGAAGGTGTTTCATCCAAGAGTTTTATACTACGGTGTTTTCGAGGGTTCAAAATTCCCCCAGTTGTATGCAAAAAACCAAACAAAAAGCAAGATGGTATCTAAGAATCGATTCCAAACCCTTGGGTAAGTTGGATTAGTGCAGCCTATTGGAAATCTATGAACTTTATGAAATGTGCATTATTCTTTCAACTAGCTTTATGTCCGTCATGCACTGCTTAATCAATATTTAATAGTTATATGTATAACTTAAATAAAAATATTGAATATAATTTAAATTGAATTATAAATACAAAGTTAAAAAATAACATTTATTTTAAGTTACACAACACATGCAAATCTAAATTATTATTTTTTTAATTAATTTTATGTTAATCCTAATACATGTTAGCTATCATTTGATACTTTATCCATACAAAAAAAAAAAAAAAAAAAAAAACCCAACAACAACAACAACAATTAAAGTATAAATTAGGCTAAAAGTAAAATTGTTGCTTTATATAAAAAACGAGACAATACTTATTGTTAGTTATCTAAATAAGTCGATAAGAACATATAGAATTAGAGTCTTACTTAAACTTAAACTTAAACTTGTTTGTTAAATGGATTAGATAAAGAATTTGGATTGTAATTGTGGGGGGTAAAAATTCCCAAATAAACATTTGGGTTTTGGGCTTTATTGACGGATATCAGTTTGTTTTTTGTTAAGGCCTCCAGGCCCACAAATCAGTATGCACCATAAAGGTCCGAAGAGTTGTCCGAGGAGGAATGTCTCCTCGGACTGGCCCGGCAATGACCCTGAGACTCGTCAAGAAGGTTAAAGGCAGAATTCTGGAAAAACTAATGGGTAAGAGGGTAATCCAAGCACCCTTTAGACGCAAGAATGTGATAGAAATATCTAGGGAAAAGGCTGCTACCTCCACATTAAAGACCCTGCATCTACCTTCTTGGTTGCATTAATGGAGAAATGAGCTCTGAATAATAGAATTAAACCTTCCTGCTATTATTTAAAGACTTCAAGAAGGTGGTAGATGGAACAAGTATCTAAGGGAAAGATTTATATGACACGTGGATGAAGAGTGAAGAGAAAGAAGTATATAAGGAGACGAGAGAGGAAAGAGAGGGGGGTCGGCTCTTAAACTAAAAAAAGAACTAAGAATTGTAAACTTTGGCCTAGAAAGAGAGTATTTATACAAATTGTCCTCGGCTTACGTCCGATGAGATCTATTTGTCATATTCGTTCATCATTTGCGCAGATTGTAACATTCTAGCTTGCTAATCAAACCTCTAACATCCCGAACCTAGGTTTCAAACCCATACTCTACAAATTATATTGTATAAGGCTCATTGGGCCTGAGCCCAACATTCGTTTTTGGGTCCGGGTACAATTGTGCACTTACAGTAATCAAATTAAAATTAAAATTAAATAAGTTTCTCAAAAAAATTAAATAAGAATTAGATGGATTAGATGAAGAATCTGAATTGTAATCAATTTAAAAATTTTATCAATTTATAAATTATAGGAAAAGAAAAATTATATATTTTTTAAAATCTAAAAAAATTTATCCGGTTAAAGATGTATTACAATGTTGTTAGAAATGCTATAAGCATTGTTGTATTGAGATTTAGTTAGTTAGTTAGTTAGTTACAATTCCAAGCATGTTAAACACATTTAGCACATGTTGGAATTATTGATACACATGGGAAATAATAGAACCAATGTTAATCACATTTAGCACATGTTGAAATTATTAATGCACATGGAGAATAATAATTACAATAGGATGAGGCCATGTGGGCTAATGAGATTAGAGCTAATCTCCTATAAATACATGATTGTAATCCAATATGACAGACGAATTGAAGAATAAACCAACTTCTTAGTGCATTAATGCATCTCTCTCTCTCTTAATCTCTCTCTTTCTTTATGGAGGGTGACTACCTCGAATTAAGTCAATTTCTCTACAATTCCCATCAATCCCCCTACAATTCATACTCATCCCCATTAGGAACCTCTAGGTTCCTAACAAATGTGTAGGATAGAAATTAAAAAAAAAGTTGTTTTTTTTTATAATACACTACAACTAAAAAATAAGGATTAGATGAAGAATTTGGATTGTAATCAAATTAAGATTAAATGAGGACTAGATGGATTGTATGAAGTATTTGGATTGTAATCAAATTAAGATTTTTATCAACTTAGAAATTATAGGAGAAGAAAAATTATATATATTTTTAAATCTAAAATTTTTAAAACAATTATGCAATTTAGTGAAACCACGTGACACAAGTATGACGTCTAAGCCAACTTTATTATATAATATACTAGTCGCTCACTCGTGTAATGTATGGAAAAGCTATTGACTCTAAAAAAAATGAAGAAATATTTAACTTCTATATTTTTCCATAGTTTAGAAGTGTTGTCTAATATTGAACGTTATTGAGTTGCAAGTACATAGTTACTAAAACCTACAAAGTAATTTATAATTCTTAAATTAATAAAACAGAACTCCCAATATTACTAAAACCTACACACATATTCAAAACTAATATAAACTGCAAATATATAAACAAAGATCATGATATGAGGAAGACACATCAAGCATTAAAATTTCAAAATTTATAAAATCTCCAAATTCTACTTCAAAACCAAACCAAATTTAACAAATTTATATATAATATACTAAATAAAATTTATTGTTCCCTAGGCTAGAAGACATAGGTTGCAGCTTTGATTTTTTTCCAAAAAAAATCAAGATGCTTTTGCTATGTACAATAAAAAAAAAAATTAGTAGAAACTTCAACCCGAAAACCAAACCCATGAAAAGAATGTTAATATAAATGGAGATTAACCCAAATACTCAAAAGAAAATCAATTTTAAACATAACAAAAGAATAAGATAGAAAAAAAAAATCTCAAGCACATATGAAAGAAAATAAAAAATTCGACATAAAAGATAAAATTCATTAATAATATAAATAAATATCCACGTATGTTGAATTGAAATTGTAAGTGCACAATTGCGCCTAGACCCAAAAACACACGTGGGCTCAGGCCCAATGAGCTTTAAATAATGAAATTTGTAGAGTGTGGGTTCGCAATCTAGTTTAGTGGTGTTTGAAACTTGATGAACATGCTAGAATGTTACAGTATTTGCAAACAATGAACGAATAGGGCAAAATGAACCTCCTCGGACGTAAGCCGAGGACGATTTATGTATTATTTCTCTTTTTCTTTCAAAGATTACAGTTCTTAGTTCTTGTCTATTTCTCTCAACCCCCCTTTTCTTTACTCTTTTCCCTCTTTAAATACTTCTTCTTCTTCCCTCTTTATCCATGTGTAACGCAAATTACCCTATTAGACACCTGTCCCATCCACCACCCTCTGGAAGTCTTCAAATGATAGCAAAAAGGCTGACTTCTACTGTTCAGGGGTCATTTCCCCTTTAATGTGGCCAGGGAGGTAGATGCAGGGTCTTTAATGTGGAGGTAGCAGCCTTTTCCCCAGATATTTCTGTTACACCTTTGCATCTAGAGGGTGTTTAGATCACCCTCTTACCCTTCGGTTTTCCCAGAGTTTTACCTTTAATCTTTTTAGCCAGTCTCAGAGTCATTGTTGGGCTTGTCCGAGAAGACAGTACTCCTCGGACCATTACAACGTAGACTAACTTGTGGGCCTAGAGGCCTTAATCAAAAACAAACTGGTATCCATCAAAAAAGCCCCGAGCCCAAATGTTTATTCGGGAACTTCTACCTCCCCATAAATTTTATTAATAACAAAAATATAAACAAATTCAACATAAAATTCATTAACCAAAAAAGAAAGTTGAATCAGATTGTTTACGTCTTTTTTTTTTTTTTTAACGATAGTCTCAGTTTTTTTTTTTTTTTTTTAAAATCCTAAAGTGAAGTTATGTTAAGACTTTGAGGAGGGAAGAGAGAGTCCTAACTCTCTTTCTCTCTTTTTCTTAATCTAATGTGAGTCTTTTTTCTTTTCAACGTGAATTTGTGTTTTTTTTTTTTTAGTCCTATTTTCAATGTGAGTTTCATTTTTTTTTTTGAAGTCCTATCATAATTTTTGTTTTTATATAGATTATCAATGTTTGAGTTTAAGTTTAAGTTAGACTTATTAGAGAGATAGAGTTTTACTCATTGTTAAGTTTTGATTAAACAAAAATAATTTTGTTTAAAAAAAATGATAATGATAAGTTTGAGTTTAAGTTAGACTTGTTAGAGAGATGAAGTATCACTCCTTGTTAAGTTTGGACTAAATAAAAATAATTTTATTTAAATAAAATGATAATTTTATTTTTTGTTTTAAAAAATGATAATAATGAGCTTGAGTTTAAGTTAGACTTGTTAGAGAAATAGAGTTTCACTCCTTATTAAGTTTGGACTAAATTATTTGTAAAAAAAAAAATTGGACTAAATAAAAAAAAATTTACTTAAATAAAATGATAATTTTATTTAAATATTATGCTTATGTGGAAAATTATGAGAGATTCAGAGGTTTCGGTTATATATATATATATATATATATATATATATATATATATATATATATATATATATATATATATATTAGTATTATGCCCGTGCAATGCACGGCTTAATAAAAAATATTTTGATAATATAATTAAATTGAATAACAATTAAAATGAAAAAAAAATTAAGTTACATGGAAGATGCATGTTATGTAAGTTCAAGTTTGACATATATTTTTTTCAAAAACAAATATTATAAAATATTTTAAAAACTATGGCAAATTGTAAAAATAGTAAAACAATTATTAATGAAACAATTATTATTGAATTTTGTATATTTGTCCTTATATATAATATATCTAATCACAATGATCAATAAAAAATTTTATAATTTCTTTTAATAATTCCTATTTATTTATGAAGAGGGGATCGATCATCCTAAAAGAATTAATTCAAAATTTAAGATTAAAAAATAAATTGTACTTGTACACCTTAAAGAAATTTAATTTTTATTTCTTATTTTAATATTTAAATCATTTGTTTTAGTGTTGATTTTATTCAAATGGTTATAAGTTATATCACACATTCTAACTTAATAATAAATAAAAATATAATTAGTAAATAATTGTAAGGTACACAGCAAAAAGAATAATACACTAAAAACTGTGTGTATATATAGAGAGAATTTTAGGTTGTGAAGAAGATGATATGAACAAAAAGGAGTTTAGGTGAAATTCAAATACTTATTTTTTTTTAACTTTATTATTAGGAAGAAGATGACATACGATGCAAATTTATCCACAAAAAAGAAGAAGAAATGTAGTAAAACAAAAAAAAAAAACATATTTTTGATTCACGTATTTTTTTTTTTAATTCTATCTTTTTTTCTTTCACGTATTTTTTATCTCTCTCTTTTATTTGAATTATATCCTTTTTTATATATAGGTAATTCTATCCTATTGATTTTAGGCTTTGTTGATAATATTTTAGATAGACTCAAATGTAGTTGTAGTTGTAAATCAAATGCTACTTTCTTTTGTTACTTGATTATTAGGAAAAAGATGACATAAAATGCATATTTGTCCAAAAAAAGTAACTTAAAAAAATTAACAAAAATGAACGTATGTTGATATGCAATAGTATTCAATTCTATCTTTTTTTTATTCTATCTTATTTGCTTTATTTTATGTATTTTTTATTTGTTGAAATTCTGTCCTTTTTTTTAGGTAATTATATCCTATTCATTTTAGGCTTTGCTGATAATATTTTAGGTAAACCAACCAACTAAATTTAATCTTTTTTTGAAATTTTAGAAAATACTCATTGTAGGTTACGCGTTTTGTTAAAACACTTATTGTTATTTATCCAAAGAAATTAATAAGAACAAATATATTGTAATAAATAAGGATTAGATGGATCATATGAAGAATTTAGATTATAATCAAATTAAGATTTTTATCAACTTAGAAATTATAGGAGAAGAAAAATTGTATATATTTTTTTCTTAAAATCTAAAAAAATTTCTGCAATTTAGTGATGCCACTTGGCGCAACCACGGCTTCTAAGCTCAACTTTTATTTTATATATATATATATATATATATATAGGTAACGTTTGGATTGAGCTGAAACGCAGTGCATCTGCATTTCAGCCCTTTTTATTTTCTTGGAGGCGCACCTGTCACTGTTCATTGGCCATGAACAGTGATTTTAGGGCCATGAACAGTGATTTTCGATGTGAACAGTGTTTTTCACACATTAAAAAATTATTTTGCTACCGTATTTTTTAGCTTTTAATTTCAGTTGTATCCAAATGGATCCATAGTATATGATATATATATATATATATATATATATATATATATATATATATAATATACAGATGATATTGAATATTGATGTGCTTACTCTACCCTGATAATTAAAAAAAAAAAATTAAAGACTTTGTTATGTATTTATTATTTTATTAAACGTTCATCAGAAAAATATTGAAATCCCTAGCGGCCATGGGTGGGTTTACATCTCCCAAAGTAGATTTTTTTTTTCAAAATAACCCTAAATCTCAAACAATTTCGTTAGTCAACACGTTTTCAAAACAATTTAGCAAACTAACATCTCGAGTACAAAATTATCGATTTTGCTGTAATAAATCAAGTGTGAAGAGCTCGATTTCCATGGAACTCAAGTCTCTAAGACTCGATTTCCCTAGGATGCCACCAACTTCATCAGACCAAAGAGAAAAACAACGAAGTTGATCAAATCCAAATATCCAAACAAGAAAAACAACGAATTAGAGGAAAACCTTCGCCTGGAACTTCGTCGTCACTGTCGTCGCCACCTCCTAGAACCTCTGGTTTGTGTTAGTCTGGGTTTTTGGGTTTTCTTCTTTGGTCGCGTTCTTCGTGTAGTTCTTCGTCATATCTCTTCATGGAACTCGAGTATGTAATGCTTGATTTCCACGCATAGAACTTGAGTTCATGCTACTCGATTTAACACAACAAAATCAACTCCCTTAGACTCGAGATGTTAATTTGCTAAATAGTTTTAAAAATGTGTTAACTAATAAAATTGTTTGAATTTTAATGTTATTTCCAAAAAAATCCCCGAAGTACCCAATTCACAAGGGGGCAAAAGGGGAAAACTGTGAAATATGTAAGGGCATATTTGGCCGAAGAAGAGGGAAGAAGATTGGCTGATCAGCTCTCCCGAAGAAGAAGAAGAAGAAGAAGAGGCAGAGAAGATCGGCGTGATGATAGAGTGACACTGAGAGAAGAAGAGAGAGAGAGAGAGAGGATACTGATTTTGGGTGCAAGGGATGCTCTCAAAACGCAGCGTTTCAGGTTAGAATTTGTTTTCTGGAGGTATCTGAGTTTGAACATATTGATGATAATTTAGACACACAACAGAATGGTGTATTTGTTTTTGTCAGAGCCCATATGGGATGGGGATGTAGATGACTCTTCCTGTATTAGAATCTCTCTCTTGAATAACTTGGAATCAGTTCTTTGCTCATTTTTTACGACGTCTGAAGGTCGGTCAGAGGCTCGACTATGGCTTTGTAACACTATAGCAGGCATGAGTTCTGTCACTTCCTACCATCACCGCGACTTATTTGTCAATCTGTTGAGATCTAATAAGTCGCCAAAGCGGGCCTTGTTGGCATCTCAACTCCTGCAATTGATATTCGAGAAAAGGCCACATATAATGGGCTCCATCATTGCCAAGAAAAGTTACATTCTAAAGGAATTTTTTGAAGGTTAGTCCTTGTTACCAATTTTGCCATCCCTTTATTTTTGAAGGTTAGAAATTTCTTGTGAACTTTCCTATCTTTGTTGAATTATTTTTGTCTGGTCATTAGGAGAGTATGAGTGACTACTTTGAGGCAGGCACATATATTGTTGTGTTCCTTTAATTCATATAATTTGAGTTTTCTTTTTCAAAGTTCTGATTGTGCTATAATTGCTGAACAAGGCAGGAAATTCTAGGCGTATATTGCTATGGTTTTCTAATTTTGCTGCTGGTGGTGGAGTGGAGCACAGAAAAGGTGCTAAGGCACTATCCCAATTTGCTTTTGTAAATCGTGATATCTGTTGGGAGGAGCTTGAATGGAAGGGAAAACATGGTCAGTCGCCTGCTATGGTTGCTACAAAGCCCCATTACTTTCTAGATTTGGATGTCCAACTAACTGTTGAGAATTTCCTGGAAAATGTTCCTGAATTTTGGTCTTCCAATGAGTTTGCTGAGTCGGTCAAAGATGGTGAAATTTTGTTCATTGATAGAGAATTCTTTTTACAGTATTTTGTTGATTTGATGTACAAAGAGGATTCAACAGATGTATGGGAAGTCATAAACAAGTTCCTAATTGAGGAATCTTTCTCTTCTTTGTGTCACCGCCTTCTTATTCTTCTTGAAGAGAGGGACTTGAATAATTTCCTGGTATTGCTCGGTAAACTTCTCAACCCCAAACTGGAACCTAAGAATTTTAGTAATTCATCTTACTTGTTTGAGGTTATACTTTCTAAGTGCAGTGACTGTGGATCAATTGATCAGATGCTATTGTTAAATGCGGTTATTAATCAAGGACGCCAACTTCTTCGGCTTCTACGTGATGAAGAAGGCCAGGAGGAACATGCAAAAATCAAAGACATTGTGTCACAGATATGTGCAATACCAAGCAATGCCAATAGTTTGGCGCCCATTTTTATGAAGTGCTTCAAAACAAAGACCGTTAAAGCAATAAAATGGCTGGGGCTTCAGTCTTGGGTTCTGTACTATAGATTGTCAGAGGATTGCCAGACTCCCGAGTCTTGGGAATCATTATTCAAGGATAATGATATAGGTTTTCGCACATCGAATAAGTTTGAATTGCTACATCATGATGATTTATCTGAAGAAAGTGGTTCTGATTCGGATCGTAAAGCATCAGTTAGAGTTAAGCACAGGAAGAAAGGAAAAAGAAAGAGAAGAAAAAAAAACTTTTCTTGTGATGACACTTATGACATTGAGCTACCAGATTTTGATACTACAGACAGGGTGCTGGGTTTGCAAGCCAATGCAGGAAGTTGGTTGCTCTGTACCGATGGGTATTCTGTGTCTTGGAGCAGTGTAAGTTAATCACTTCATCTCTTACATCAATTTTTAAGCTTTATACATGGTTTTACTGTTGACCTTTTGCAATATTAAGTTTCTCCAATGTGTGAAAATGTCTATATTTACAATTATGTATGCCAACCTTGTTTGTTGAGGTCTCTTTGCGTTATTGTGAATGTGAATATTATCACATGGAACTTTAGTTATCTAGACAGACTATAATGTTTAAAACTGTGTCAAGGAAACACAAAGAACTGCATGAAAATTAACTTTGATGATCTGGGCCCTTTATATACATATATAATTGTGTGTGTGTGTGTGTGTGTGTGTGTGTGCATTGTATATTTGATATGTCAAATACTTGCCGCATTAGTAGTTTATAGTTTTCCAAGTAAATTACAGATCAATCCATTTTGTCTGAGAGGATAAATGTGGTTTCTGCTCATCTTTTATCTCATTTTTCATTTTGCTAAAAGTTAGTTTCAGCCATAGATTTTCTTCTTTTCTGTTCTGGTGTTTTGTTTAGATGGGGGGGTGTTTGCAATTTTTCAATTGAAGCTAAGTTTTTTCAACTAGCGGTGGAGGAAGGGGGAACCTTTTTTGAGTTATGTATTTTAAGAGGGGTAAATATTATTCGAGATCGGTTTGTATGGGGAAAAAAGCATGTCAATGGTTCTGTCAACTAGGAGCAAACGGTGTTAGATCGTAATCCTAAACAATTCCTCATGTTCAGAGAGGGGCGATTCTACGTATACATTTTAGAAGTGTTCTAATGCTTTGCAAAATATATTGTCGTGACTGAACTTAAGGCTGGGGGTCGTAGGAGATTGGTGATCATACCAGAAGGCAAGGTGATGCATGGGTGGAGGGGGTTTGGATTTGAGTTGCAGGGCTTAATAACTCCCAAAAAGCCAGTGAAAATCTCAGATGGTATGCACAAGCAGCCGCACTCTAATGTGCGCCTCTCAATCTTTTGCAGTAGTGATTAGAGGAGAGAAGCAAAAGAATGTTGTGGTTTCGGATTCTAGGCCTCTTGCAGTTGACAAGGGAAAAAGTATTGTTAAAGACCCTTTATTAGTTGTACAAAACCCGGTGAGAGCAGTACGTGGTGAGAAGGAGATGAATCAGAAAAATTCGCCGGAGGGGAAACCAATGAGCAGCGGTGACGGGCAGGTTCTGAGCATTAAAATTCACCCGAAATTAGTGGGAAAATTTCAAACGAGGTCACCGTTATGATTTTATTCAAAATCAAAAGGAAAGCAATTGCGAAAATCATGGGAATCCCAAGTTATTAAGGAGGGGTTTAACAATTGTGTGCAGTGAAGGAAATAATAGGCAGGTTTGGTGGGGATTTCATTAAGGAATAGAAAAATTTGTCTATTCAGCCAAGTTACTCACAACACATACCCAGATGGACCAAAGAGTTTTAAAAACAAAAGAACGGACAGAGGATTCAGTTAAGCCCAGTCACGATAATAACATGGGCCTACCTCAAACCCAACTAAAGGCTGGTGAGGTTATTTCGGCCCGTGATAATTGTGAAGTCCAGATGGGTTTGGGACATCTAGTTATACGATATGATGCCCAGAGTAGTTGGGAATGACGAGAATTTTCAAAGGCAGCAGCGTCACAGTCGAGATTGGATTTGATGGGAATTTCCCTGGAGTTTACTTGCTCGTTGATGTCGCTGGATCGGGCAATGCTATGGACTGATTCAATCTTCTATACTGTTAGAGAGTTGGTGCATCTGGTGAGAGTGACAGAATCAGCGGTGGTAGGCAATAGCGTGGAGTCACAGGCTTCGGGGCTGGAGGTGAAGACAAAAAGGGGAAATTTGGAGCTAGTGGAGTCATCGCTGATGCTAAAATGGGCTTGGATCTGTTGGGTGCTGAATGGGGTGGGCTGGTCGAAGTTGTAGAGAGTGGAGAGGGAAATCCTATGCTGTGTACACCTTTAAACACAGTTGATCCATTTTTGCAGGACAATGCTACTGGAATTTGGGGGATTGATGAAGGTAGATTGGAGGCACCCTGATGGGTTAAATATAGAATCTGTGGGTTCAATATATTGGTAGGGTTATCTATGGACAGACATGAGCGACTATGTATTACTTTGTTACTTAAAATTGAGCAGGAATTGGAAGCAGCTAGGGTGTGGAAAAGGGGGGTTGTTTGTGCTCATAAAGTGAATACTACAAAAGTGAAAGGTACGAGGGAATTGCGGAATTTGGTTACTTTGGTTAATTATGAGGGAAAGTAGTTTTAGTCATTGTGCGTTAATTTGGGAGTTTATAGTTTTTAATGAAGTTGAAAATTATTTCTTGGAATGTTTGGGGTTCGAATAATCCCGAAAAGCGTTTGGTAGTGAAGAATCTTCTTAGAGATTGTAAGTGTGATGCAATTTGTTTGTTAGAGACTAAATTGGGAGTGATGGGCAGATCTTTGGTGGGTAGCTTGTGGAATTTTCCTTATTTGGACTGGGTTGCTTTGGATGCTGATTATACGTCTGGTGGGATTTTGGTTATGTGGGATAGGAGGGTTTTGGAGAAAGTGGAGGATATGATGTGGTTGTATTCAGTGTCTATTAGATGGTGGAGGGTGGTAGAGGGCTTTGAATGGGCATGTTCAGGGGTCTATGGGCCAAATGAAGATAGTTTGAGAAGCTTGTTGTGGGATGAATGAGTTAGAGTTGCTTGGGATATACCATGGTGTTGTTTGGGGGATTTTAATGTGATATGCTTTTCTAGCAAGAAATTGAGTGGTCATATCTTTAGTCAGGCAATGCTAAAATTCTCCGAGTTTATAAGAGGATACGCACTTGATGAATCTACCTCTTGAGCCTTACACATGGACAAGTGGTTCAAATTCTCCTTCAATATCCAGAATTGACAGGGCATTGGTGTCTAGGGAATGGGAAGAGCAATTCCCTAATGTTATTTAGCGGGTGTTACCATGTCCGATTTCAGATCATAGCCCTATTTTGCTAGAGGCAGGAGGAATGACAAGAGGGAAAAGTCCCTTTAGATTTGAGAATATGTGGTTAAAAAAAGGGCTTTGTGGAAAAGGTGCAATTTTGGTGGAATCATTATTCCTTCAATGGCATGCCTAGTTTTGCGTAGCTAAGAAATTGAAGGCCTTGAAGGAGGATATTCACATGTGGAATTTAAAGGACTTTGAAAATGTAGAAGTGAAGAAGAAGAGGTTGTTAGAGGAGTTGGTGAAGTTAGATAGGAAGGAAGGGGTTATAAGGATCACACTTGAGGAGAAGAGGGAGAGGGATATAGAGTGATTTCAGAGGTGAAGCAGTTGGCTTCATTGGAGGAAATATCATTGAAACAGAAGTCTAGAGTCTTATGGCTTAAGGTGGGAGATAATAACTCAATTTTTTTCATCGGATGGCTAATTCCCATAGAGGAAATAATTATTTGGGTAATTTATAGGTGGATGGTGTGGTATATGAAGATGAGGCTGAGGTGGTTGCTCAAGTGGTGTGCTTTTATCAAAAGTTATATAAGGAGACAGAAACATGGCGATCGGTGGTGGATGATTTGAATTTTGATACTATTGGGGAATTGGAGAGTGGTTTGCTTGAACAGAGATTTGAGAAGGAAGAAATTCTACAAGTTGTGCATGATAAGGAGGGGGACAAAGCCTCAGGACCTGATGGATTTATGATGGCTTTTTTCCATCATTGTTGAAGGGTTGTGGAGAGTGATATTTTAGAATTCTTTGATGAATTTTATGAGTATGGTAAATTTGAGAAGCCCTTGAATGCTTCGTCTTTTGCTCTCAATCTTAAGAAACATAAAGCGCCCAATATTAGAAATTTTAGACTGATAAGTCCACTGAGTAGTGTCTATAAGATGTTGTCTGAGGTCTTGGCATATTGGTTGAGAGGGATGCTAGATGGCCTCATTTTTTAAACTCAAAATGCATTTGTCAGGGGTCGTCAAATTTTGGATTCAGTCTTGGTTGCGAATGAGTGTGTTGATAGTTGTATTTGTAGTAAGATACCTAGGGTAATCTGTAAATTGGATATAGAAAAAGTCTAAGATCATGTAAACTAGGAAGCCTTGCTTTACTTGTTAGAAATGATGGGTTTTGGAGTTAGATGGCGACAATGGATCCATACTTGTATCTGTACAATCTAGTTTTCAGTTTTATTCAATGGCTTTCCAGCTGGTTTCTTTCCTAATTCGAGAGGTTTAAGGCAAGGGGATCCTTTATCTCCTATGCTTTTCCTTCTGATGATGGAAGTATTTTCTAGGATGCTTAGGCATATGGAGGAGACTGGTATTATTAGGAATTTTAAGGTGCATGGTGTGGGAGGTGATGAGTTATGCGCATCTCATTTGTTATTTGTAGATGATTCCATTTTTTTCTGTAATACTAGTGTGGAACATTTTCTTCATATTAGGATGTTGCTAACTTGTTTCACAACAGTTAGAGGGCTAAAGATTTACATTAGTAAAAGTGATATGGTTCCGGTTGGTGAGGTGAATAATTTGGACGAGTTAGCAGATGTTTTGGGCTGCAAGATTGGGGTTTTGCCTATGACATATCTTGGTATGCCTTTGGGAGCATCCTACAAGTTGTCCTCTATATGGAACCCGATTTTGGAGAAGTTGGAAAAATGCTTGGCTAGGTGGAAAAAAATGTATCTTTCTAATGGGGGTCGCTTGACTTCCCTTTAAGAGTACGCTTTTGAGTATCCCCACTAATTTTTTTATCTCTGTTCTCTATTCCTACTAGGGTGGCTAATAGGATTGAGAAGTTACAGAGGGATTCTCTCTTGGGTGGTTTGGCAGATGAGCATAAACTGGTATGATGCGATAAGGTGTGCTATCCTTTTGTTGATGGTGGGCTAGGTATTAGGAAAATTACTACCTTTAATAAAGCTCTTTTGGGTAAGTGGTTGTGGCATTGCAGGGTCGAGGAGACAAGATTATGGAAGCGTGTGGTTTATGGGAAATTTAGGAAGGAATGGGGGGTGGTCTTCGAAGTTACATAGGGGTTCATGAGGGTGTGGTTTATGGCAGGGCATACAGAAAGGTTGGAAGAGTTTTAGCAAGTTTCTTTACTTTGAGATTGGTTTGGGGAGTAGAATCCGATTTTGGCATGACTATTAGTGTGGAGATCAATCCTTGAAAGGAACTTTCCTGGATCTATTTGAAATTGCTACTTATAGGGAGGCATCTGTGGCAGATATGGTGGTGAGCTACACTTTGGAGGAAGGGTGGAATTGGGATATATGGTTCCGGCGTGGTTTTAATTTATGGGAGATGGAGTTGGTGGGGGACCTTTGCTCATACATTGGAGTTGCTGAGTCCTCCTATTGAGGTTGGAGATAAGATGAGGTGGTGTTTGGGGTCGAAGGGGGATTTTGATATAAAATCCTTTTATGGTGCATTGAGGGGATCTAGCTCTATTACTTTTCCTTGGAGGAAGAGTATTTGGGATTTTTACTTTCATTTTGTCACCCCTTCTTTTAGCCAATCTAATTCTGTAATCGTTAGGCCTTTTTTTTTTGTATAATTATTAATTACTAGTTTGAATAATTTCGTCTGTAGATTTGATTCCCATGAGCTCAATGTAGGTAAGAGAAAAATAGTGTATGTTAAGACAGATTTTCTGATCATCTTGCTGTTTTCTAGGCGGACTTGCCAGAATATCTTTCTAAGCATTGCTTGTCTACGTGGATGAAATGGATTTTTGTCAAGTGGGAATGAAGCCTGCTGGATTTGGATGGATCTTAGTTTTAAAGTAAAAAGTCACATGTAGCACTGAGGGGACAAAGCATGTGGACAGAGCATGTACTGCTTAAATGGCCAGGGATCACCGCAATTTTAACATGTGACAAATGAAATGGCATCCTACCATCAAAGCCAAAGGTGCAGGTAGTGGAGTACAACGGTTACAGCAATTTCAGAATTCAAACAAAAGAAGGCTATTGCCTAGTTTTAGAAGGTAGATAGTGCGATGAGCAAGAGTCCTAGAAGATCAAAAGAGAGGCCGATATTTCAAGCAAAAGAGAGGATCACTCACATTTATACTCAATTTCTCTAATTATTCTTAAGAGTTAGAGTAGGTTGCCTTGTAGTCTGTTTAGTGCATTAATGCAAGTAATTAGTTTTCTTTGAATTATCTTAGTTTAATGCATCTATATTAGTTGTTTTCTTATAGTTTCTACTTTGATGTGTAGTATAATTTGTAGTTTAACTTGTAGTGTTTTTAGTTTATAAGTTATCGATAACATCATTGTGTCTAATCTCAGCGAAGCACTCATATTGTCGATAATTATCATCACAATCTTTTACAATAGTAAAGTCCTCTTTGTTGAGGCAAGTACGTACCATAACCCTTTGTAAACAAAGTCAAATCTCCAATCAATAAAATACTTAGGGTCCGTTTAAATATTGTTTATTTTGCTGAAAATTGAAAACATTGTAATAAAATAATTTTAAATGTATGAATAGTGCCATGGGACTCATTTTTAATGAAAAAGTTGAATAAAGATGTTTGTCGATCCCATCAACAGTCCATGGGACTCATTGAACAGTGTCATTCTAGTGAAAATTTGGATTGTTAAAGAGACGATGGGTCTTGTGCACCCACTGACAAACACTCTCACGGGAAATGCGCACATCTATAAAAAAAATTAAAAAAAGAAAAGAAAAAGAAAATGCAAACGCAAACGCAGTACCATGGACTCCAATCCAAACACATACTTAATCAAAATGTTGTTAAAACCTAAAGACAATACAAACAAATTTGGAGACTATAGTGGGAGCATGCCACGAAAAAGTATTAGGTATGAAAAATATTGAGAATGAGCCTCCAGGTCCAGGCCATGTTGAAAGTGAACCAATTTGACCTAACCTTCAACAAACCAATGCAATGCTTGGAGATTGGACAAGAATGTGTCTCGAAATGCCACGTTAAAGTAGGACACTGGAATTGGGGAACACCTATTAAGGGACATGCAATGTAGTATCTTCTCTCTATTTTTTCAATGACAAAGTGGTTTAAGGAAATGCAAGGCATGAGCCTATAAAGGGAAATGTCTTCAGGATTTGATTCCAAGAAAAAATTGCAATTATACAATGTGGGCATTTCTAATCACGAAAGGGTTAGATAAGCACGCCTAACGACCAAGTACCCCTACAAGATATCCAACCTCCTCATCCATACTCCATAGGCTTAACCATGTGAGATTCCTCCACAGGTTATAAGACTAAGGCTTCATTTGGAAGTTCATAAGGGAATGAAATTAAATGATCATGCAAGAATGGATTTTTTTTTTTTTAGAAAGCATACAAGAATAAATTTAAGTAAGAGAAATGAAATAAATGGAATGAAATTAAGTAACCTTATTTAGATGTTCCAAAATTAAGGAATAGAAAGGAATGTAAAGTAAGTAACCTTCTTTGGGAGTAATATAGAGGGAAAGAAATATAATCAATTTATGACAATTTTATTATTAGGCCCTTATTTTAAAATAAAGGGCTAAATATATAGGGGTATTTTGGGAGTTTTAGTAAAAAAATTATTAAATCTAATTTCATTCCCTCCACTTTCCCTTAATTTTGGAAGGAATGAAAATTTAAAGTTTTGAAAGAATAGAGAAGAATCAGTGTCCCCTCTTACCATTTTCATTTCCTTCTACTTAAATTTCCAAAAAAGATAATGGATTTTCTATCATTTCATTAAAACTCCCAAACAAGGGAAGATAATTTTTTTTTTAGAAAGCAAAGGAAGAAAATAATATTCTAAAATTATTCATTTCATTCCATTCTTAATAAGAGAGAAAAATAGACAAATGTTTTGAAGATGGCAATAAATTTGTATTAAAATAAATTATGTCTAGGATACTTATAGATAATATTAAAGTATATGTATATACACTTTAAATGTATATAAAATATTTATATATACATTTGGGACGGGGTGGGGTGAACAAAATCCGTCCCTGCCCAGTCACCTCTTTGGGGTGTGGAAATTCCATGCGGGGTGAAGGAAGATGGGATAGGTCAAGTAGGACAGGGCCTTTTTTTTCCATCCCCGTGTAAATTAACCATATCATCAAAAACATTCAATTTTCTCTACCCATATTTAGCCAAAAAATAATTATCTTCCGTGTTTTTCCTCTATTCATGGGTTTTCCTAATCATAGTGTGTTTGTATTGTCACTTGGCTTTGTTATTCTTCTTTGCAATTTTTCTAGTTGGTGGAGGTTGTTAGGAAATTGTCTTATCTTCCAATTGTAACTTGAAAAGCTAATTGCATTTTCTTGTTAAAGAAGGAAAGATAAATTTGGTTATTTTTTGGGCTTCCTTGGTGTGGAAGAAATGACTATTCCTTAAAGAGGAATGAGAGTTTATTCTTTATTAAAGAAGTAATGTATTTCTTGTCTACCAAGGAATAGAAATTAAGTTTTATAAATAGGCATTGCTACGTAGAATTTGATGGCTTTGGTCCAGGGGTTATAGGGAGAGGAGAAGAATTATAAAGTTGAGCTTAAAACCAAGACTGAAAAAAAAAAAAAAAAAAAAAAAAATTGTTTGGGAGGTAGCAAAAGGAGAGAAACGGCAAGGTTTGAGTTTTGTCAACAGAGCTTTTGTAAAACACACAAATCAAGAAATAGAAAATTGTGATGTTTGGATCAATGTCACATAGTGAGCGGAAAAAAAAAAGAAAAAAAAAAAAAAGAAAAGAAGGGGGAGAGTGCAACTCGCAAGCAAATGAGAGTTGTGTTAAAAGGAAAAGTATCCATGTGAGAGCCATTATGAGAAGAAAAAAAAAAGCGTGAAGTGAGTGTTAAATATATTGGAAGATAAATTTAAGGTTTTCTCTAGGGAGAGACTTTTTGGATGCTACAACCCTATAGAGTTGTATCCATAGCGAGTGAAGAATTCATGTGAGTTAGTATTAATTCCTAAAGATAAAATATAATTTGTTTGGTGTGGATCTCAAGTTAGGCATAAATTTGAAAAGATATTGTAATTGATTTTACATTAGTTGATTTATTTGAAATTTGTCCCATAATTTTTCCTTTCAATAAGAAAATGTTTTCCATGTCAATATTTGTATTTTTGTATTTGATGATGTTTTGACTTGGTAATTTTAGTAATAATATTTACGGAATTGTTAGTTTATTTTCTTTTTCTTTTTTGATAGAAACCAAATAGCATTAACGAAAACTAAATAGAGTCAACATATAGAGATTGAGGCCTCTAATAATGAATAAGAACATTATCATAAAACAAAAGCATATAAAAGTCCATAGGCAGACTATCAAAAAACATAAGGTCTTGGCTTGATCTGAATCTCTTCCTTGTCAAAGCATCCACACCCTTGTAGGCTTTACAGAGGCAATGATTCATCCTCACTTGAAGAATTTGGTTGATAACGGTCCTGCAATTTAAATAAAAGAAACATGATATAAATTACTATTATGATTTCCAAAAACATAGCCAAAAATAATTTTTGCATAAATTTCAATCTCAAAAGCCAATAGATTCATATTGACACAAAGCATCATGTACCTCTCAAGGCCCAGAGCTCATTTTCTTAATTCACATTGAATTATATTAGGAGTAATGCTAAGACCACATAAAGTCACCATCACACATCTACCACTCACAACTAACTATGTGGCAAATTGTAACAAAAATTGTGCAATTTTATGTGGTCCTAACATTACTCTTATATTGCACCAACAAATTTCATTAGAGAATGGAGTTACAGTTAGCTCAAATGATTAATCTTTAATAATTATATAAAAGATTTAAGATTTAATATCTACTTACACAAAAAAAAAAAAAAATAATAATAATATTTTAATATAATAATAAAGAGATATTGTAACAGCGTAAAACTCTCTTTAAATAAAATAAAAAATAAACTTCACCAGAGAAGACAATGTTGCAGGCGAATGTTACCTCAGCGTGACATAATAAAAATTCCCTTTAGAAGTGCCGCACCAAGTATTAAAAAAAGATTCTGAAAACGTGTCCTATCAACCAAAAAAAAAAAGATTCTGAAAACGTGGTTTAAAAAAATTTCCCCTTTTGGAGTTTTCAATTGCCATCACCTTTTTTAATTCCTACAAAGACAACAAAGGTCCACAGCCATACCAACCTCGGTTTAGATATAAAGAAAAAATAATCCTCCTTACACTTTTGTGAATTGTGATAAACTTTACAGAAATGGTGAAGACTTATTTTGTTCTTAAATTGTCCTTTGTTTCTTGAATCGAGTAATTTGAATTTGATGGGCGTTTCTCAATGATAATGATAATAATAATTTGAAGCATCTCTAATAGGCTCTTTGTAGTCAAAAATATATTTCATCAATTAATCAAAAATAAAAATATATTAAAGCATCCCTAATAGGCTCTTTATTGTCAATTTTCTCAACATTTTAGAGAATGAGCTCACTAAATTGGGTTCCAAAAAGAGTCCTTATTTAGGGTTTTTTTCTTTTTTTTTTCTTTTTCAAAGGAGTTATTGTGGCTCTACCCATCTGGAGAGTCACTGTAAATGTCTAAAACGATTTTGGAAAAATAAAATGTGAAACAACTTAATTAAATATTCGCTAATATTTATTTAAGAATAAAAAATTAATATTCAAATGGGATAGGGAAAGAATATGTATAAAATTTGTTGGAAATAAGTATTTTAAAAAGTTGATAGATAAAATAGAAAGAAAAAAATTCTCTAAATTTGGGCAAAAAAAAAATAGAGAGAGACTACTAGAAATAAAGCAAAAATAAGTTAGTCCAAAATGCGAGCAATACTACTTCAGTCCAAAAAAATAAAAAGGTAATTCATTAAAAAAGCAAAGATTTATTCATGTAAGGATTTTTTTTTTTTATAAAATGATTGTCATTTCTCTAAAATGTTAGTTTTTTATAATAAAAAATTAATTTAAATTTTAGAATTTAAACCTAAATATTTTCATTTAAAAAGATTAAGAGTCTGTTTGTTTAATCATCTCAAACTCACATTTTTATATTTTAAACAACATTACATATCTTTTTACATACTTTTTCACCCATATATATTTAAAAAACCTATAAATATCTCGCTTCAAACTACTCTACCAAACACCCTCTAAACAAAAATATCATATCAGTTAAACTAATCTTTGAAGTCACTGTTGTTACTTGTTATCTTATAGCATAGGCAAACAACTTGGGAATCATTTTCTAAGTACACTGACTAAGAAGTACTTTTATAGCATAGGCAAACAACTTTATCGAGAAGAGCAAGACCAAAAGCTAGCCAGAGAGATGAAGCCAGCAGAGATTGAAGGAGCAAACTCTCATGATGAAGTTGTTCTCGTCTTAGACCAACAAAATTCTAGAGCTCCATCTATGGCTGCTGAGCTCAATGAGGACCATTTTGCAGCAGAAGAAAAGACTCAAAACCAGAAATCCCTACGCCGTCTTAGCTTCTCCAAACCAAAGTCTAGGTTCGCAGAGTTCAACAATCCACCTGCGTATAGAACAACAATCGCAGCTGAATCTTGGGTCATTGAAACCCATAAGTTTGAAGATGACAATTCATCCACAGACAATGATGATGAATGGAGCGAAAAACTTGAGGACGATGATGGAGAAACAAGACAATCAGAAAGGTACAAAATGAAGAAGACTCGAAAAGTCCAATGGAGACTCATTGTGGAATGGGTTTTATTTATCATCATAATGGCTTGCTTAATGTGTTCCCTCACAGTCACTTCCTTGAAAAACGAACTTATATGGGGTTGGGAAGTCTGGAAATGGTGCATAATGGTAATGGTTACCTTCAGTGGCCGCATGGTTTCAGGTTGGGTGATGGGTTTTGCAGTGTTCTTAATCGAGAGGAACTTCATGCTCAAAGAAAGAGTGCTATACTTCGTTTATGGACTTAGAAAGAGTGTCCAAAACTGTGTCTGGTTAGGCCTTGTTTTGTTTGCATGGACCTTAATGTTTAACAACAAAGTCCAGAAGGAAAATAGAATACTGAAAAAGTTTTTCCAGGCATTGGTGGCTGTTCTATTAGGCGCAACTATTTGGCTTCTCAAGATTATCTTGGTCAAAATTCTGGCCTCATCATTTCATGTCACAACCTACTTTGACAGGATGAAAGAAAGTGTTTTCCACCATTACATATTGGAAGCACTTTCGGGTCCTCCTTTGATGGACGATGAGCATGAAGAGATCAATCAAGTCCATCGTAACATGTACAAGTTGAAGAAGTTGGGGTCTAGGAAAATTGATATGGAGAAGCTGAGGAAGCTGAGCGTGCAAAAGAGAGGTTCCACATGGAGTGTGAAGAGGCTTGTTAACTATGTGAGGTACACTAGATTATCAACAATTTCAAAGACTGTTGATGACTTTGGCAAGGCTGAGGCTGAGATTAACAGCGAGTGGGAGGCTAGGAATTGTGCTCAAAGGATTTTCAAGAATGTAGCCAAACCGGGTGCCAAGTAATTATTCTTTATCCTCCTCTCTCTAATTAAGTCTTAATACTTGCATGACAACTATAATTAGTTTATAATTGGGTTTATTGTTTCTTTCTTGTTAGGGTTCTTTTTCATGATCTCTACTAAGACTATAAATTTGCATGTATATATGCATGCAGCTAGTATTTTCAAATTTTTTATGTTGCTTAACAAAATAAGAGGTAAGAGCCATATGATTAATATACTTAATTATATCAATTTTAAAATTCTTAGCAGAATTTTTTGGAGTTTTAATTTAGCCTTAATTTGACTTCAATTCAAATCCGTGAGAATAATCAAAGTAATGTTTGACATTTAAGATAGCAGGTAGTTAATTTGTTTCACTTAGATGAGAAAATAAAAATAAAAAACCTTATGATGTCACTTCATCAAATGTTTTACATCGTAGTTTTTATTTTATCCAGCAACAACAAATAGTTTGCAGATGTTTCATCCCAAGTTTTAGCAATAATAAAAAGGGTAAAATACAAAAGTCACTCTTGAAGTTGGACTCATGCCCTACACATACTCTACCAAGAATTTTTTTTTTTAACTTGACCCTATAAGTACAATGGACACTTAACACCGTTTGAAAGTTCTTCAATTCTTCTAAGTCCTCTACTTCATTCTCTATCCTTATTATTATCTATCTACCAATATTTGTTATCTAAACACGCTTGTACAATTATTGCCAGAATGTAGTCATTGAAAGATTGCATTTTGGCAATTAATTCGACCAGAAATTTGTTTCAAGGAAAATAGAATACAAACAATATTAAGGGTTATTTGTATGAAGTAGGGCAAAATGAAAAGTTTTGATATTGCTTGACAATATCCCCAATTTCAGGAGTGATTTTTATATTTCACCCTAGTAGAAAAGAATAGGGAACTATATATAGCCAGCTTTGTAAGACTCTTGTCAATTAGGGGTGTGCAGCCAACTCACCAATCTACCAAAACTAACACAACCCAACCTAACTCGCAGGGTTGGGTCGGTTTTTAGGGCTTGGTGGGTTGGGTTACAAATAAATTTTTTGATAGCGGGTCGAGTTGAGTTTAGATCATAAAATTGCAAACTTGTCAAACCCAACCCAACCCACCCATATATTTAATATATATTATATAATTAATTAATTTTTTTTAAATAACCAACTCTTCCTCCTATCTTATATAAAAGCCAATATTAATGTATATTAGTTCATATATTAGTGTATAACTGAGTTGGTATATTAGTTTATATATTAATGTATAATTTGTTTATCAACTTAAGTGGCAGGTGTGATATATTTTTTTCCTCAATTTAATTCACAAAAATTGATCTTCACATGCTAACTTAAAAAATCAGACACAAGTTTACAATTGTGATGTAACTGGAATCATGAAATTTGAGTTTATAAATTGGATTGTAAAAACTAAAAATAAGAGTATGTAAGAATGGAATTGTTAATGCAAGTCAAACTCATGCTTCTTGAATTCATATCATTCAAGCAGTTTTTTCTTTCCTATCTTTGTATCGTTTTTCAATTGAAATTACACAAATTGTGTGGGCCAGAATATTGAAACATTCTAAAATGCGAGAATCTGAATTTTGAATGTGTCATGCAGGTGTATATTTAATACCACATAGGGTGTATACTAAATAGGTTTAATCTATATATATATGATTACGAAAAATCTCAATTACAATTCAACTAGATTTTCAAGAAATAGTGCAAATATTAATAACACTTTACTCGGTAGTGAAATATTATAGTATATCACCATTATTCTCAAAAAGAAAGTAGTATATCAACGTTAATTATATATTATTCATTGCTTGTTAAATTAGTTCTTGACATGATATCATATCACACTCATATTGCGTGGACCCCACGAGTGAGGGGAACCTACACAATATGAGTGTGATGTTGCATAGTGCTCAAATTCCTATACCGAATAGTTTAAATTTCTTGATCATCAATTTTTTTTTTTTAAACCCTCTTATTCTTTGGGGTTTAAGCTTAACATCATGCTGAAATTTTAATACAAACATTTGGTCAAGCAAACCTCAAGTTCACGATCGGTGGGCTTGATCTCGTTGTCCATTTGAAACTATTTTATTTGTTTTTTTTTTTTTTTGCTAATTGTGTTTTGTTATAAGTTAATTAAAAGTAGTTTTACACTCAAACAAATTGTTATTTAAAAAATTATCTATATATAATCATATAATTAATTCTTGAAATTAACACTATTTCAGTTATAATTAATATGAAATCATGTTTTAAAAATACAATTTTACAATTTTGACTAAAATCATATTTTGAGGATTTCAAAATAGGCGTCTGCTGATATGGCATTGAGCATTTTGAACGTAATGTGTTTTCCGTACATATGGGGTAACTATCACCATTAACGTTGTTATTGAACCCCAAGAAGGAAGAATTAGTGGAATAGGCCACAAAATCCAAGCATGTCACAAAGAGTCGGACTTTTTTTCCCACCACAATACAAGAGTGGTCCATGTAGCACTAGAGTTCTTGTTTCAAAAGGTTCAGTATATCCTCGCATGCACTCATCTGCAGGGTTCAGCTCTAGTACGGCTTATCCCACTAATTTAAACTCAGTGATTGTAAAGTATCCACTGGTCAGTTTAGCTTCATTTTTTATTTTGAGTACCATGATCATGATCGACACCCAAGCATCCACTAATTTATAATGCAGGACCACCATTCACAGCACAGTGACTGAGTATCCCTTGACAAAAGGAATATATATCTATATATGCAGAGTGGAGGAATATAACCTTGAATATATTCATGTGATTGTGAGTTTCCAATAAATAAGGACTTCATATATTAATTCTTATGACACACAAGGACAAAGATAAATGGCTAAAATCACGAATCAACTAGGATGGAAAACTAGCTCTCTCAGAGATTTTGGTCTGATTTCTATATTCTGACTATGCAAAAGAGTATATATTATTGTTTTATTGTCTTAAATCTTACGTGTCAATAATGATCAGACCAAATATTAAAGCTAAAAAAAGTCCGACAACCCTATGCAAGTCCACCCATCCTCAGATTCATGTCATTTTGGATAACCCAAGTTCTGATTGTTTTGTTTAGACTTTGATTGACATTCTTTAGACAAATTTGAAGAAAAAATTTATCTTTAGCTAGGTATGTTGATTCTCAATAATATAAATAAATTGATGAAGGTTTGAGAACTTGTATATAAAGATACCTTGGTTGCAGGGGCAGCGCCACGTGAAGGCTAGGGTGATCCCAGTACCACCTTGACCTGAAAAAAAAATTATATATAATAATTTTAAAAAAATTATTTGTTTATCCTTCAAAACAAATTTTGAAATACCCTCAGTTTTTTTTTATACCAATAAAATTAAACTTTGTTCATAATTTGTTCTACATTCAGTGGATGAATGGTTGCTTGGTTGTATACATTGAAAGAGATGTAGCTTATAGCATTGATTATGAGACTATCATGCAACGATTTCAAAATATGAAAACTCATAAAATGCAATTATAAATTTTATGTATTTGCGTTTTTTTTTTTTTTTGTCAATATATAAATTTCTCTTTTTATTATATTGTGTAATTTATACTTCTTAAGAAACACCCTAACAAAAATTTCTAGAGCCACCATTACTTGCTTGTCTTCTAAGGAACATTAGTGAATGTCCCTTTATTACGTAATTGTTAGTACTTGGTACTACGAGACGAGTACGAAAGTAGCTTCATCAACTGATTCAAAATTTGATAAGCAGTTACGTCATATGAGAGAGATTGACATTTTGGTGTTGAAAATCATTGGGTTTTCTTAAATCATCAGAAATTAGAAATTTAGAAATTTGTGAGAGTTAGAATTTTGACAAGCAATATATATAAGACCAAGCTTAGTACAGCTAGAAACAAGAGACCATTTCCAAACACAATGTGGACATATTATATTCTAGAATCATAACGTCTTATGTTTGACTTCAATTGAAAGCTTTGAGTGCTTGTCACATACCAGTAATTATGGAAACCACTATTCAAGAAAAAAAAATAGAAACCATTGTTAGCAAGATTGATGAGTAGAGTTCATGTATGCATGATTAAGCATTTAAATTTACAAATCAATATTCATATACAATAATATCTATTGTTACACTCTTGTTTATATCTTATAAATTCCATATAAATTGTTAACAATTTATGAAAATATTAATGAGTTTTACTACACACAATTCTCAGCACATGGTCATTCATAATATGTCAAATCATGATTGTTGTAGGTATATTGAAGAGGATGATCTAATGAGATTTTTAAAGAGAGTTGAGATTCATACAATTTTTCCACTCTTTGAGGGATCGCTTGAGACCGGAAGGATTTCCAAGTCTTCATTTAAAAATTGGGTGGTAAGTTTTATATCCATAGTTTATGTAAAGTTTCAATATGATCAATTTAAAGAATTAGTTAGTGTGAAATTGATGGAATTTGATTATGTGTCTCTTGGTAAGATATATTAACTAACATAAGATCGATAGAATTAAGTTCATACATAATCAAACTCTGTAAATTCCAATAACACTTCTAGCACATATTTTAATAAGCTTTCAGCCTCTACATATTATTTTTTTTGGCATATATCAAGGAACTGAAACACTCAACCAATATCAAATTAGCACAATTTAAGTGGTAACAGTTTACGTTCATACTTGTTACTTGTTGAGCTTGTTTGATTAAATGGTATTTGAAAGTATATTATTGATAATGAATTTCAAAATTGTTATTTCTAATGACTTTGCAATCACTACTAGGTTCGAGCTTACTTTGAACGAAAATCTCTAGCACATTCATTGAATGATACCAAGACAGCAGTGCAACAACTTCATAAGTTAGCAAGCTCAGTTGTTATTGTGATAATTATTGTGGTGTCCCTACTAGTGATGGAGTTGGCGACAACCAAAATTATCTTTTTCGTAATAACCCAGCTAGTTCTCTTCAGTGTCGCATTCCATAATACCTGCAAGACTATCTTTGAATCTATCATCTTCGTCTTCATTATGCACCCTTTTGATATAGGAGATCGTTGTGTCATCGATGGTGTTCAGGTGAGTTCACCTTAAAACAATACTGTAAATACACGTACACTATCTTCTAACTCCACAATTTCTTATTACATTTATATTTAAAAAATTTGCTTTGCTTGTGTGTGTCAGTGTTCATATATATATTACTTGTGCTTACATTTATATATTGGGGACAGATGATTGTGGAAGAGATGAACATTTTGACAACTGTTTTTCTTCGATATGATAATGAGAAAATCTACTACCCTAACTCACTTTTGCTCACAAAGCCGATAAGTAACTTTTACAGAAGTCCAGAGATGAGTGATGTCATTGATTTTAGCATTGATCTCTCAACATCAATGGAGATTATCATTGCACTTAAGAAGGCCATACAAGCGTAAGTTACTCCTTTTATTTATTAGTACCATCTTTCTTTTCATTTGTATTAAAAAGTGTTATACTCTTGTGAATGTAGATACATCGAGAGCAAGCCAAAGTATTGGAATCCAAAACACTCCGTAACAGTGAAAGAAATAGAGAATGTGCACAAATTAAAAATGTGTTTATGCGTCCAACACACCATCAACCATCAAAACTATGGTGAACGAAACAGTCGGATTACAGAGCTTTTATTGGAGTTGAAGAAGATCTTTGAGACACTTGGCATTAAGTATCATCTTCTTCCTCAGGAGATTCTTCTCACAAAAATGAACATTGAGAATGGGAGGATGCTACAACAATCATCATTGACTTGAACGTTGGAAGTTCAAAAAATAAAAGTTGGTGACCTATTTTTCTAAAGCTCGACTACCCCATAACTCTGCATCTTAGATGGGTTGTATTAAATTATCAGGCTATTCTAATTATGACGCTAGAACATTGGGATTACGATTATCCCAATTTTAAGATGGATTTTAGAACATCTTGTTGTGCTTTACACTTGTGTTTGCACCTTCAACTCTCGTTATATGAATAATTCTAAACTTCGAATTGTTTAGTATAACTCATATAGAAATACGTGCTTTAGAGATTTTCTTATTAGATTTAAAGTCACAAATCGATCGGATAGAAGAAAAATAAATAGGTGCATTAATCATATTAAAAGTGTTGATCCCACGTTGATAAGGTATGGTTGGCCCTATGTATAAAAGTGGTGTAACTTTGGTGAAGAATTGACAGCTTTTCCTAGTTAAAGAATTTGTTAGTCTGAGAGCATTTGGGGTGTATTCAATATTTGGTTAGTTTATATTTGTGAGATTAATGTTTAGAGTTTATGCGTGGTTGTTATTTTAATTCTTATTAGTTTATAGTTTTCACAAAGTTATTGCTGGGTGCCAATAATTTTGATCACATTGTTAATTTTAAGTTTCTAATTAACTTAAAATATTTTTTGGATTTTTCAAGGGCAAAACCAAGAATTTTGCTTCACATGTGTAGACAGTAGACACCCCATTTATAACATTCACGGGCAAAATGATTTTTACATCCCTAGGGCAAAAGCATAATTTTGACTATTAGATTTTTATATACTTTACTTAAAATAAATCTTGAAATTTTAACAATCAAAACAATATGTCATGGGCCCGATTAGACCTTTGAAACAAAAGATATCACAAAATCAAAACTCAATGATTAGAATGTGTCCGCATGATTTAGATCTAATCACCGATCAATTTAAATTGGTCCATTGGGAAACTAATTTAAATTAATGAAGTATCATAACCCTACTAATTTGGATTTAAAATAATCGTGGGAAAGCATGAATTGGATTAGTTGGAATATTAGATATTGATAATTTTTGAAATTATCTTGTTTAAAGAAGAATATTAAAAAAATAATAGACTTATGAATATCAAAATTATGATATTCTAACTATAAATTAGCAAAACATTGAAATATTTCACAAGCAACAGCTAGTTTCCTACTCAAAGGACTGTTGGAAGTCCAAAATTTGAAAAATGTAAGCTAAAACTAGGCTCAAGTGTTGATCAGTACTTGGACTAGTCCCCCATTTGTTGATCGGCAAATAGTGGGACAAATCCTAGAGTAGATCAACATACTTGGACCCTCAAGATTTAAATTTCCAACTTTTCCCTCCCACTTTCACCATCTTTTCGAATCAAAACTTTTCCAATCCTGAATCAATCATCTGTAAAAGATCCACCATTTTTACCCTTCTCTAAATTGAGAAGAGGACTCTCCATTCAAGGTACACCATTCCCTTAGAGCTCTGGAGAAAGCAAAGAATAGTCATCATGCATCCAATCTTTCTAGTCTCAGAGTACAAGTGATTCCTTCAATGCCTTCCCTCAAGAAATTTAGTGAACTCTTTCCACTTTTAACTTTTTTGTTTAATTTTTATGCAGATATAATTTAGCATTTTTATGTTATTATATTTTTTTATTGAATGTGTTTTTAGAATTATCACGATGTTTCCATGCTTAAAATAACATGTTTTATTACGACGTTTCAATTCTAGCCAAGATGTAAATGTTATGATGCATGCATGTTCTTCAAATGTTCATAGGAAAATCATGTAAAACTATGTTCGCTCTTGCCATGTTCTTAAGTTCTCATGCATGTTATTACATGTTCTTAATTTTTATTTCTTTGCCATGTTCGTATGTTTGATCCATAATCTTTATCAAATCCATGTCAAAACATACTTCCTTTGTAATTTCTCTAGAATTCATAAGTTTCGATCAATGCATACAGGCACATGGTCATAAGTTCATCATATACTCTTTTAACTCCTAATTAAAATTTCAAATTTCTATTTTGATCCATGTTCTATGGTGAATGACATGTCCATCAGCTGCCATAACAATTTCACAGGATAAGGTGAGTGTTCAACATCCTATCGCCTAAATCAGGCTACGAACTTAGATCAATGGTTCTTAGAATAACAAAATTACATCGTAGAACTAAATTGAATGAAATTAAAGGCTGTGTTAAATCGAGTTTAACACAATTAGAAATTAAAGGCAGAGTGTTAAATTGAATTTTAAGCAGAATTAGATGCTATAATTTGTAATTTAACTTTATAAATATTTTGGCATTATTTTAAACAAAATTAGATATTAAAGGTACAGCGTTAAGTTGAATTTTAAACAAAATTAGAGGCGATAATTTGTAATTTAACTTCATAAATATTTTGGCATTATTTTAAACAAAATTAGCTATTAAAGGTACAGTGTTAAGTTGAATTTTAAACAAAATTAGAGGCTATAATTTGTAATTTAACTTTATAACCATTTTAGTATGTTTGGCATTTGGCATCATTTAAATTTAGATCTATTTCACCACGCAATTATCACTTTTTGTGAGATGCATTAGTTAAAGATGATAAAAAAGTGAAAGGTTAGAATGGTAAGAGGATTTGTTTTTTCCCCTTAACTTTTACATCTCACAGCATTGCATGGTGGAATGATTCAACTAGGATGGCCAAAACCCATCAACCTACTGCACCAATCCAAATCTGTTGTGCCCTACAGGCTGCTGCAAGGTCCTCTACACCAATGAACATTTAAAGCACTTCAAAAGCACAAGAAAAACTGAGCAAAACTTAACAAGCAACAAACATTTCCAACCAAATAAGTTTAAGTCAACAGCACAGAGGACAGTATCTTAGGACACACAATCTTAGGACAAATGTAAGTGACAGAGGACTTGGTACGTATGTTTGTCTTAACCAAAAAAAGGTAGGCACAAAACCACTGATATAGCAGGTACTGGCACATTCCATATATAATATATATGTATGCCGTCAGTGAGCGTTTTATTCAGCCCACAACTTTCCTCGAATATGTTCTGCCATGCTGAATGTCCTGGGCATGCCTGAGAAACATGTTGCCGGATCCAGAATTCCACTGGACTCCAGCCTTCATGGGAGGGCACTGGACTACAGTCTTCATGGGAGAGTGACGTGGCTGCCCAACAGACTGCCTCCGAGAACCAAGGGACATGTTTGCTAACTTCTCAGTGGACTCCAAAACTCCCCGACCAGTCCTTCCCTTGTTAGTGGAGGCTGTGAACCAATAGGCATACAGTCAAACATATAGGCCTATACATTAAATTCTGGAGAATTAAAATGTAAAATGTAGTATAAAACTCACTTTTAATTTGTAGGAATAATTTTAAAAATCGAAAAAAAATGCAAAGAATAAAAGAAAGCAACATAAGATGTATTTCAGCTTAAACTTACTTGGGCTGCTCTTTCCTGGTGGCTGATATCTTGGTTGTCTAACAGAGCTCTTGAGAGATTTATCATTCTTACTCATGTCCTTCACAACAAAAACATAGGAGTTGGCACACAGCTAAAACTTGTTTTAACAAACAGAAAGCATTGCCAAAACTATAACTTGTTTTAACATACAGAAATGAAGTATGGAAGGCAAAAACCAAATTCACAACAAATGAAAATGAAAAATGACAATATCTTGATTGTTTATGAATGCTCAAATATTAGTTTATCAGTAATATCCAGTACAATTTTTCTCCATCACGTAGCCAGGGTTCTTAAATCATATGAAGCAACTTAGTATTAACTGCAACTAATGGCTAACTCTTAACACAATGAACTTTTTATGAATGCTCAAATATTAGTTTATCAGTAATATCCATCACATTTTTTTCTCCATCACATAGCCAGGGTTCTTATATCATATGAAGCAACTCAGTATTAACTGCAACTAATGGCTAACTCTTAACACAATGAACTTTTTATTCTTTTTTAGCAGTATTAACACAATATTTTTCCTATAAATCATAATCATCAAACATCTCATTCATTAACTTAGTATTTGACTTCCAAGAAAATCATTACTGTAGACAAATTGGTGCACAATCAACTTTCATGAGAATCATTAAAATTAAGACAGTCATGAGAGAGAGAAGCTCTGCAGGACAAAGCCAAACAGTCTGGGCACAAACTGGTTCATCCCGAAAAGAAAAAGGGTTCACGGGCAAAAAACAGAATAGAAAAAAGACCAACCCAAACACATGTTCGACCTAATCTTACAAAAAGCTAAAATAAAATTAAATAATAATAACAAATTCTAATTTAGCAATCAAAGATAAGCACAAAAACTACAAAGTATACAGAAAATTTATTCAGCATCTTACCTGGTCAACCAAATCCAGCTTGCGTTGCACACCTGTAAGAACATTTAGTATAGGATGAGAATATAGCATACCACATCTTATTTTAAAAGAAAAACATATTTCAACAGATAATGGAACCTTGTATGTTCTTTAGGGTTTATAGTTTATGTTCTTTAACTATAAGAACAAGCAATGTACAAGCCATGATTTTTGACAAAGTACAATCGTGGTTAGTGAAAATGTGGGCATATTAAGCTCAACTTGATAATAAAAGCATACACCAAAACCCTAAAAACATATTCCAACAGATAATGGAACCTTGTATGTTCTTGAACTATAAGAAGAAAAAGCATTGCACAAACCATGATTTTTGACACAGTTCAATCGTGGTTCATGAAAGTGGCATATTAGGCTCAACTTGATAATAAAAGTGTACGCCAAAAGCCTACCAATATGGATTGGATCATTAATGAGACATTCTAATCGCTAGATTCATTTCTCTGTGCAGCACTTATTTCAGTTTCTCAGGTCTCACACGTGACTTGCAACAGCACACTGAGATAACCCTACTGTCTGTTATTTACCAATAACATCTGCCTTATCAGATTTGACAGTATACAATGTTATGCATAGTGCCCATATGTTTATAAATTAAAATTAGGTAGAGGATTCAAGTCTAGATGTAGCACATTCAATGACCCTAGTTTACTGTAGCAGAGACCAGCAACTTCCTTGCAAGTTCATGCATTCATCTAGGAGGTCTTCCAGTTTATTGTTCATAAATTCCATGCATTCCAAACTCAAGCTTGTCACCTTACACAGTCATGCTATGTACAAAGTCTTTTTTCCTGAATATGGCTTATATATCCTTGTAATAGTTTTTTACTTTGAGTACTTAGCAAACTATGTGCTTCATATTTTATCCAACCCTAGAAATCTGAATCTGTATCCCAGAGTGCGTGTCCTAATATAAAGAGATCATGAGCTCATCTTAAACAAGACAACTAGCCACAGATCATACCTTGTAAAACAATATTAGTTATAGAAGTCAGAAAGACAATTCAAAATGCAAAATCTATTATAGCTACCACCTGAGCTTAAGGAAGCATGTAACTTAGGAGAAGGATAATTGCTGGTTAACTTTGACGTAGATAAAGCCCCAGAATGTCTCCTAGCAGATTGTTGTTCCAATGCTCCCCTTGTTCTGGCTGCAATTATGATATCTAGTTAGGTTCATGTATATTACAGGTAAAGCAATCCAGAAGTTGGTGCACTTAAAATTAAGGAACTGTTAAGTATGAAGAAGACAAACCAGAGGGAGGGGTTCTAGCAACTGCAACCCTGGAACGCAGGGATGGCGGAACATAAAAGCAACTCTGCCACACAAATGAAGTTCAGCTTTAAATTTTATTGAACATTACTTGCTATATCTAACTCAAATTCAAAGTAAAATATCAACACACAGATATAAGAAGATTAATCAATACCTGGAAGAAAGGATGCTGAAGGGCCTCAGCAGCTGTTGGCCTCTTGGAAGGATCCCAAGAACAAAGTGACTAGTTTTTTAAAAAGAAAAAATTAGAACAAACAAGAAAGTGTCCATAAAAATAGAAAGGAAAGATAGAAAGTTCCTTCTCTTATGTTTTAAGAACTAAAATAACATAATATATCTTACGATAGAGTCTGAGAAAGAAAAGGCTTCAATTTTTTACAGAATTTTTACTCACTGTCATAAGGCTGATCGCATCATTGCTTGCAGATGGAACCAATACAGAAAGATGAACACCAGAAAACTGTGTCAAATAACAAATTACAAGCAATATTAAACTTCCATACATTTCAACTTTCTTAATTTTTAAAATAAGTAACACCAGATTCAGCTGTCACATGGTACGAAGAGGATGAAATCACAAATGGTCAAACTCAGAACCACGTAATTTTTAGAATAGGTATCATCAGACTCAGCTGTTCACATGAAATCAAATTTGAAAAGTGATATATTTTTGAACTACTTTATCTTCCATTAGATCATAGAGTGCCAACATTGGCAAATCCCCTCACAGTAAGAAATGCCTCTCTCCATCCAAATTACAAGATGACAAAGAATTTAGCTGTGTTTTGCCACATCTAGCTAACATGGCCAAGCCTAAAGCACTAGATGAAGTCAAGCTACCTAATATGCAAATATTTTTTTTATACCTACCTACAGAAAATTTCAAGATTTCTAACCTACTTCGACACATGCATATAAAATGCATGCACCACATCCAGAAAAGCAAAACTGACCTGGGGAAACTGGTAGTTGATATCCCTTGCCAAAGCAAGTCCATCAGCCCAGGAATCCTTAGTTGGACTGCCGATAACACTGCATATTTTGTATATCTCATCTGCTTCACTGCAAGAATTATTATGAACAGAAGGATCGCTATCAATTAATGACCATCCAATTAGCAGATCTCTACCTGAATAATTATCAATCTTCAAACCAGGATTCAGACAACAAAAATATTTTTGACCTTTTAGCAACTTCATAAAATGACAAAAAGAGAAGCGCAAAAGAAGTATGCTAACTATTTTATATGCTGTTAAGTAGATTCTAATAATGTCCATATAAAAAACAGCACCATTACCCCAATTATCAAATCAATCAGCATAGTGGTTGGCAATTTAAGCCTCTCCTTGTAAAAGAAAACAACAGGAAAAATAGATACTCAATTCTCATATAAGGAAATATAAGTACCTAATACCCGGAAAAAGAGGACGGAGAGTGAACAATTCAGCCATTATAGCACCCATTGCCCACATATCTAGAGGTCAGAATGGAAAAATCAAGTGTAAGTACTTTATGATTAAAACCATTGGCATCTATATAAGTAAGCCACAAGTTTATTCGAACTAAACACTAACCAACTTTAGAGCTATACAGGTATGACTGAAGCAGCACTTCAGGGGCTCGATACCTGTAATTTACATATTAGAAGTCAAAATACCACAGTAACAACTTGATACCAAATATACAAGCAGAGGCTCATAGATTAGAAAGAAGATGAAGAAAACACATACCAACGTGTTGAGACATATTCCGTATATGGTGGTTGCGAGTTGATTTCTCGAGCAAGACCAAAATCAGCAATCTTGATTGTGTCCTTTGTAACCAACAAGTTTTCTGCAACAAGGTTTGCAGGTGTCAGTTGTATACTACAATAAAAGAATCTACGGACAAAATAAAATATGCAGATACAATAACAACTGATATGCATTGGCTTAAGCATATAAAATTCAAATAATTTCCAATATAATATAAATAAAGATATTGTAATTTTTTTCATGCAATATATTCCATGAGAATATGATTCTTTGAACAAATTCAACAGAGCATTTTTGTTCATATTTCAGAATACCCTTTGATTTCTCTTCAATCAACCAACTTCACCAAGATGGCCATGAATAACAACGGAAGACAATTACCTGGCTTAAGGTCACGATGAAAATATCCACGCTGATGCATGTAAGACAGACCTTGAAAAACTTGAAAACACCAATTTCTGACTTCAGCTTCAGAGAAAAGCTTTTCCCTGTCTTTCATGAGTTGGTATAGGTTCCATTCCTGAAGCACAACATTAAGTAATTAAATGTAAACAACCAATTAATAATTAGCTCTCACAATTATAGCAAGAAATTAGAAAGGACAGATGCCATTTACCATGTACTCAAACACGAAATACAAGATGTCATTTTCCCTAATGACTTCCTTAAGCTTCACAATATTTGGATGACTCATTTTCCGTAATGACTGCGATAACAAGAAACCCATCATGTATTTGCAGTATAGCAGCCACAAAATAGAGCATTGATTATGAAAGATCATATTACCTTCACTTCTCTCAAATTTACGCACTCCTCCCACGAGTAATACTTTTTCTTCATCTTCTTAATTGCAACCTGTTAAAATTGAACGAAAAATTAGAAACAGGAATGGTGAGGAACAACATAGACTATATTATAAAGGGAATGAATTTTAAAACACTTACAACTTCACCAGTCTCCTTATTAATAGCTCTCCAAACACATCCAAATGTTCCATCACCAACTTCCTTGATTAACTTGTACCTAGATTAGACCAAAAACTTCTGTAAGGATTCCACATGATATCACATAAATAAATACTATAAAGCAAGTCCCACAGTAACACAACTCACCTCTCCATCATTGTGGAACAAACGCGACTCCCTTCTTTATTCAAGAAAAGTATACTAACTCACTAAAGAAAAATAGCATTTATCTTCAGTAGATGATCCTTCGGAAATAATATAAGATATACACAACTGCCTCGCTGGTTCAGCTGAATCCACCATTAATTTTCTGCCATGACATCCAAGAGCCAAAGACCAGAAATTTTATGATGGACGGGCTGCAGAGCCTTATTTATTGCTAATCCCACGACTTCAAGACAGTAACCCGGGATGGATGGTAAGAAAGGACAAGTACTAGAGAACATATTTAAAACAATCAAACAACCAACCAGAATTGATTTCCCTAGCCAACAGGCAGGATCCCTCAAGACACGGTCTCCCAAGGGTTTAACACCTAACTACTAATAGCTACCTCATATTCTACGTAGAATTTGTTGCCAAATCTTCAGCTATTTAGCACCCATCAGGAGTAACAATAAAATAACTAAGACTTGTGCTGTCTGCACAGACTCAACACAACTGCTTATCTAATATCAACTATGGTAAGCAACCTCCAAGCTCGAATGGCAGACTTCAGCCCTGTTGAACAAAAGGAGCAACAAGAGAGGAGAATTAATAAATGGATTAAAATATAGAAAAATATAATAACAAAAATAGATGCAAGATATTATGTACCCCGGAAGACGTTTTCCCGAAATTTTTTACCGGATGTTGTATCACCAATGCACTAAAAACAAAAAATTTGTTAGAAGGTGAAGCAAAATTTTGATCCCAGAAAAAGGGGGGGGGGGGGGAGAGAGAGAGAGCTCTTACTTATACAAGTGCACTAAAGATCCAACACCTATCTTAGAAAAATCTTGCATTACGCCTTCTGCAATGATCATTTGAGAGCTGACCACTAAGTGCAATTAACAAAGGAAACCAAAAGAAAATCTCCAAGGATGAGAAACCTCCAGTCAAGAACTTCCTGGAACGAAAACACCCTGTATTGGTAGCAATTTGACCAGAAGCGGACTTGCTCCATATCTTACGGTAGAAATAAAAATCCTTCAAATCCAAGCCCAGCAGAACCTGTCATAAAAATTTTACAGCATTCAATCTCAATAAGTTCCAAATTAAAGTAATTGCAAATAAAGCTTATATTTCATTCACCCCTGAACACTAAAACACTAAACTACAAAAAATGTTCTTGCCCTGTTATACATTATAAATATATATAAATAAATAAAACCCGGAATCTAATACAGCCATTGACAATAATATTAAACTATGAATTGTGATCAATAAGAAATCAAACAAACACAGATTGATTCGAAGACCTCAAAAATATTATTGACGAGATTGAATTAAGGGCTATAATAAAACATGATCAAAAACAGAATTCCACCGTAAGATGATACAGAAAAATCTAACAGCCCTCCTCGCAGTTTAAACCCAACGAATTTTGTTGCCACAAATAATAATGCATAATCAATAGTACATGGGAATCTCAAATTCTAAAACCAAACCAATTCATAACCCTTAGAAGGGGCATTGAATCCAACTTTTTAATCGCAAAAGCAAAAGCTGCAGTGCATCCGAATCCACAATTCCAAAAAAACTGCAACGATACACATAAAATCTAAAAACAAAACAACAGCCCTCAAGCCACGATACATAAACAAAATAAAATTGCATAATCAATAGTAGATGAGAATCTCAAATTCTAAAACCAAACCAATTCACAAGTCATAATCCTTAAAAAAAAAAAAAAAAGGCATCGAATCTTAATCCTATAACCCTAATTGATGAAACCCACGAAATATCTAAATTCCACGATCCAAAATTTCACAATCCTGAAAAAGCTGCGATGATACAGAGAAAAATCTAACAAACAACGAATTTTGTCGAATATATATAATCAATAGCAGATAGAAAATCTCAAATTTTACAAACCAAACCCTCAAAAGCGATATCGAATCCCTAATATCCCAAAAGGGAAAAAAATAAAAATAAAAATACCGCGATTCAGATCCTCATCAGTCAAACGAAATCTTTGAAAAACAAACAAAATCGGAATCGAATTGAGAAAAAACAAAACGAAACCCTAACCCTAACCCTAAATCAGAAAGCGAAGGAATCAGATCTGATGTGAGAGAGAGAGGACCTGATAGAGAAAGCCAAGCGGCATAAGCACCGTCGCGAGGGACGGGAAGAGGTGGAATCCAGAGCTTCTCCCTCTCTCTCTCTCTATGCGTGCAACCGAAATTGCCGTTTCGTTTCCCCCAAATATATATCTGAATCTCTCTCTCTTTCTTCGCCTTTGCTCCGTGCCAACCAAGTAAATATCGTGCCTCTATCTTCCCTTTTTATATATAAATAGTAGGCTATTGCATATGCATTGCACCTCTATTGGGTTTGGGTGGATCTCATTCTATTTTCTCTACGGTTCCCCTTGGCTTTTTTCTCTCAACTTAACGCCCACACTCATCGTGCCCCGGTTGGTCACACTCTCACATCATGTTGCCAACCCTATATTTCTTATTAGTGCTTCTCTCTTTTCTTCTCTACCTAATTTTTTTTTACACTCCTTTTAATGATAGGATACAATTCATTTTACTATATAAAGCTTACAAACATATGTTACGCGTTGTTAAGTTGTTATGTTAGAACCTCATTTATTCTCTTTTTTGTGTGCGTTTGTTTCACAACCAATGAAAAAAAAAATGTTGTTAAAGCCCACCAATTTTATATACGTTCACAACAATTTGTTAGTTCTACTATGAGTTTTAGTTAGCACGTTATAGGTTGAAATTCTTTCAAAAGAAATTTGTTGGTTCAAGTTAATAAAATTAAGTAATGCTAGGGACACGACATTCTCAAATTAGTATTGAAAAAATTTTAATTTTACATTGTAGTCGGCCCATGTGTGTGTGAGATGATAAGTTATTTTCGGAATGTTGTAAAATTGATCGGATATTATAAATTTTACTATATAAAGCTTACAAAACCAATGTGCCAACCATTAAAAAAAATCAAATATTCGTTTATTACATGGTTAAAGCGCATAGATCACATTCATTGTCATTTAGTTTATAAATTTTTTGTAATAAAATTTGTAGTACCTTTAGCATTTTCCTTTACTTTTCTATTTATTTCTTTGACTTAATTAATTTCATTTGTTTTATTACAATTATTTTCTCTATAACTTACGGAAGTCTATAAGTGGTAGATAATTACTTTTGCATGAATCTGCCACTTTTTCTCCATCATTCACAATTGACCATGTCATAATTGTGACAAAAATTGTGACAAAAGTTGTATTCTAAACTTTCTCAATTATTTTTATTGGTAGTCCCTATTACTATTTGATTTAAGCACAACCTATGTATTACAAATGATGCATGCCTACACTATTTATTTCACATTTATAGCACTCATGTTCATAAATCATATACTAGATTTTAACTTTTACTCACACATAGAAGAATTTAATAGTAATGACAATGAGGTGATCTTACCTAAGTGAGTGATATAGTCATCGTGGCTTTCGTGATGATTATTATGAATAGGCCACTTGTCACTAAAATTGAGATTATTAAATTGGACACATGACACCAAATTTTTTATAACAATTGTAAAATAATTTTGATTCTAATTGTCTTCGACTTTAATATACTCCATATACATGATATAAAAACTTTAAGTACATACATGCTATAACTTAAATTCTCTAATTGAATTTAACCATGTTATTGCATTAATTAATATAATGCACGTCAAACTGTCTTTTTCAGTGACAATTGAATTTAACATGTTACTACATTAATCGATGCAAATACGTGTTTAAATTTAATTGAAAAACTTTAAATATAGCATATAAAGAACTTTATCAGAATTTTACTTTTTATTTATTAAAAACCTAATAATAATTATCATAATTATATTTATAGTAGTTTCATACAAAACATACTCAAAATAAATGTTCATTAATAACTATTATAATGATCGAATTTTGTATTTAATATTTTATACACAAAGAAAATTATAATTAATGTATATTAATAACTATCATAATTTCAAAATTCATATTATATACTAACTAAAAGAAAGAGAAAATCATTTAAAAAAACATTTTATCAGTTTATTGTGCATTGCATGGATTACTGACTAATTTATTATTAAAGGGAAATGTACATTTGCTTATTATATACAAATATATAAATAAATAAATAAATATATATATATATATATATATATATATATATATATATTACAAGAGAGAGAAGGAGAAGTGACTCTTAGGGTGCGTTTGGATACCGCTTATGTTGCTGAAAACTGAAAACAATAAAAAATAATTTTCGATTACTATTCACACAAAAACACACTGTTTATTTGTCTATTTACACTATTCATGTCTCATGAACAATGCACCAAGCGTTGATCCAAAAAAAAATAAAAAAAGGCTGAAACTCCAAACGTGGACGCGCTGGGCGTGATCCAAATGGGTACTTAGTAATAATTAGGAAAAGGAGTGCAAAAATAGTAAAAAAGAAAAAAAGAAATATACAGGGTGTATAGTGATTATAATTGAATTGGGACCAAAAATCAGAAATGTGCATGTGATATTTTGCTTGGGTGGGTGGGTGGCATCGTATTCCATCTTCTTTTTTTTTTTTTTTTTTTGAGAATGCGTATTCCATCTTTCTTGAGAAATAAAATTGGAATCTTCGGTGGGTGCTGACGTGTTTTTAGATTTTCTCGTCTGCATTCTAGGTGGCGCCACGAAATCATCTGCGGTATTAGGTGTAACGCACGCATTGAGACTTTGCTTTGCTATTTCGTCTTCAAGGACACACGCAGTTTTTCCCTATCTCGGTTTTTTTGTTCAAAATAATAATAATCTAATAATAATAACTAGTACCATTAAAAAAAAAATACTATTATACCTGTATTTTGAAAACGTGAAATGATCTTATATTAAAACAATAAAGTCCATAAAACAAAAAAACAATAAAGTCTAAGCTGGCATTTGATGGTATTCTTGTCATACAGAGGGTTTCCACCCCCTCCAATTATCATATTAAACCAACAACAAAAAAAAAGAATAAGTTTAAAAATATACTCTAACATAACTTGTTTCACAATTTGTTGAATGGCATTGGTCGGTTTGAGAGATCTTTTCAATCTATCCCATCATGGTCAAGTTGAAAAAAAATTCAACCCAACTCAATCCAAACTTATCACAAAGGTTCAATCCTACCACCTAGATTGGGTTAGACTCATGGGTTGGAGAGTTTTTTATTTTTATTTATTTTAATTGAGCTTTAGAACAATACCAAACAAAGAAAAGTAAAATTATAACCTAATAAACCTGAGCACAGTATTGAACCCACACTAACTATTTTATTACTACTTCAAAGTTAGTGGGATATTATATAGTTTTATCCCAACCCAGTTGACAAATAAAGATTAAATAATAAAATTATATAATATATATTTTAAATATGTATTAAATATAGGTGGGTCAAGTCGGGTTAAGCGAATTTGTGAATCTACTTACATGTACCAAACTCAACCCACCATAAAATAAAAAATAAAAAGTTGACAATCCAATCCAACCCACCAAACTTTGTCACGTATATTATTTGTTACTACGGGGTCCTATGGTCGGATTAGCTATACTATTAAATCCTTATAATCTTATTAACTCATATTGAAATGCATGAATCATGCATCATAAATATTTTTAAAAATATTGACTATCAGTTTTTGGTATCCATTTAACCTACTGATGACATAGTAAAACCCACACTCACTCATTTTTAAATAATTTGAATAAATAAGAATTTAAGAAGCTTATGGTGGAATTATCATGACAACTCTAAATAGAATCTAAGTCCCATGTTAGATCCCAAAGTCTGTACGGTCAAATGGTTTTCAACAATTTTTTGTTTTAATTTGTTTTCTAAAAATCGTGGGCCCTACTAGGAGAAAATCCATCATGTTTCCATAACATGCATCCACCCTCGTGTAAGGGGAGGGCGCATGTTAGGGAAACATGACTTATAAGTTACAACCTCCCCTAGTAGTGTGATAGTTGTCTGACAATTGTTTCTAGTTTTTATAAAACCAAATCTCATTTTCATGTAAAACAAAAAAATAAGAAATAAATGGTCTGTTCGGTACATGTACTTAAACAACAGTTTTCAGTTTTTAAATAACATTATATATATTTTCACACACTTTTTCACCCATACGTATTTCCAAAAAATACAAACGTTACTAGAATAATATTATTAGACGGCCCCAAATTTTTCAGTGTATTTTGAAAACAAAAAACTAAATTCAGTGGTAATCTTGTGAATAAATAGAAAAGTTGTGAAGCCTACACCATCGGTTGTTTCAAATCTCAATCAATCATGTTTAGCAAAAAAAAAAAAAAAAGATCTCAATCAAATCATTCAAACTAATAAGTAAACGTGTTTATAAAATAAGAGCCACACACACATTTTTTTTGGTTCTCTTCTTAAAAACATGTTTTCAAAAAACGAGTTAAACACATGTGACCAAAGCCAACAAACACCGTTAAATTTAAATCACCTTCTCTTTTATTTATTTATTTACTTTTCCTAGCGACAAACACAGTTTAAAAATTAAAACCTATCTCAAAATGTCACAATTAAGTATTATAGGTACGGTAGCCAATGGGGGAATTCACAAAGTTGCAAAAACCGTATCATAATCGTCTACAAAATAGCATAATCTCGCCATATGATGCAATGTGATATATGGTTTCAACCTCTCTCAAGTCACTGTATCCCACTGATAAAGGTGGCAAAATAAGTCAAAACTCAAGGCCTATCCAAACCCATCCACTTTAATCAAATCCAAACTCACTACGTCATTATTTAGATTAAATAAGTATCAACCTAATTAAACTCAATAATTATTAGCTTTTAACTAAAAAAAACTATTGAGACCCGTTTAACCCAAACACAATAACTCAAACTCAACCCAGCCCTTAACATAAATTAAATAAAAAATAATAATAATAAAAAATAAAAACCCAGGCCTCTCTGACTCTCGACTCACTCTTCTCAGTCCTCAGACAAGGGTTTTCAAATTTTCCTTCATTTTCTCAGCCTCCAATCATGTTTTAATAGGTAAGTTTACTGTGTTCTTCGAATTGATTACTAATCTTGTTCGTACTATTCAGATTTCGCAGTTTCCTTCATTTTCTCAGCCTCCATTCGATTTTCTCTTGGTTTCCCATCTCTCAGCTGCTGTATTTTGCTCAGGTGAGCACAATCTCTCTCTCTCTCTCTCTCTCTCTCTCTCTCTCTCTCTCTCTCATTTTTTTACTTGCACCGGTTGAGATGGTGGTAACCCCAACTGGGTCTAATGTGGATTTTGTTGGGTCTAACTATTCTGGTGAATCCACTGTAGTTATGCACTTGGGGTGTTTGATAAAGAGTCCCAGAGCTTGAAGATTGTTCCTGTTGCCTTTGACAAGGTGGAATTTTCTATTTGATTTGCTTAGAAAGTTTTAAAATTGTTAATCTCTATACAGTTCCATAATTCCATTAATTTCTTTAGCATTTAACTGTCAAGTTTTGGTACATGATGTATAGTACTTCAATTGTTTCCCTGCTTTTAGGGTGAAAACAAAATGCCACTGGGGTTGATATTAGGCTTAGGAAGGGCATTTCGAAGAAAGCGGCCATCATCCCTTGACATTCTCTCTTCGAAGAGGGCGCCGCGAGATTACTACAAGGGGAAGAACTGCAAACCAACTGGATTCCATACCCGCAAAGGTGTGGCCATTTAGCCCTGCATATACAGTAATATGATTGTGGGTTTATCGGTTCATTGAGCATTTCTTTGTTTGTTGAACATTTAGCCTTTTATCCCAGCATAATTATTATGCTGCAAAAATTCATTTGTTTCTATGGCCTTTGAAGATCTCTTTACTATCCATATCATGTGTGCTGAAATACTGCAAAGTAGAAAGAATGCTTATGCTGCGTTAAGTACTTCATTTGCTTCTTTTGTAATGCATTTGGAATATTGATGCAGGTGGATATGTTGTGGTGAATGAAAAGCTGCCTAATTATGTAGTCCCAGATTTGACTGATTTCAAGGTAGTCATTTTTGTAAACTTCAAAGACTATTTGTATATATTTGAATGTTGTGAGTCTTCAAAGGGAAAGGTTCCTTTGCAGCTTCACATTGTACAGAATGCTTATTGACACGGAAGCTTTTTGAGGCCTTGTTTTATTGTTGCTCAAGAAATCCCAGCATTTATGTTGCTTTGCTTCCATTTCTAACGTTTATAAATAGTAAATTCACTCATGTTGCCCCTCCCTTTTGGTGCAGCTAAAGCCTTATGTCTCACAGTGCCCAAGAGAAGTTAAAACTGCAGAGGCAACTGATGCGGCAAAATAAAGCCAACATGTCCACTTCTAATACTCTGGCGATTTTTGTGCCGAACAACTTTTGAGTATTTTTGAGAAAAAATAATATCAAATTTGAATTTACTTCCCAAATTAGTAGATTATTAGCCTATTGAGTACTTTCGCCCCTTGTTTCATAATTTTAACAGTTGTCTCTCTAGAATGAAATAGACAATGTGAAAATTTTGGTTGGATGAAAGTACATCACTTGCATGCCTCCCTCATTCCCCTCATTAACTATGAATGGAAGGAATACTATTTAATGTCAAAATATTCCAACCTAGACTGAATTACACAACATATGGATTTTCCTTGCGTTTCTGATTTTTATTTTTTGATAATTCAGTAGTTGGGGTTCTTTTTACATTTGAATAAAACATACTTATTTATCCAAAAAAAGAAAAAATAGTTGGTGGTAGGGGGGGATTTGAACCCTTTTCAAGTGTCATCTTAGCTTTAATAGATGCTAAGTAAGTGCTCTCATAATGTCTTAGCGATATTGGTTTTTATATACGAGGATCATTGAATGGGGACCAATTCAGGTTCTCAAGACTGCATCTAATGTGCCAAATTCTGTGGATACTTCTATATGCTCATTAGGCACCGATGTTGGTGAAATATTTTTGAGCTACAAGCTATTGCAAATGAAATTTATCCATGTCGTGTGTGCAGTCTGGAAATTGAAATATTTTTGGGATGTCTTTCAATGAATATGGGAAATCGTAATGGCTAATCTACCAAGAATTATGGTTCTGTGCTTTTCAAAATGATGTCTACACAGATAAAAAATATGGACTTCTGTATAAAAGGGGCCAGTATATATTTCTGTTAAGCTAAAAGATCATACTAGTCTCTGTAACTAAAGGGTTTCATTTCTCCCTTCAACAGAGGAGGTTTATATCCAATCACGTACAGATGAAGATTTATTGCAGTAGGATTCTTTTAGGTTCCGTCCGTTTGGGTGGAAAATAGGGAGGATGGAAAATAGAGGAAGGAAGATAGGGTGGAAAATACTGTTTTTCATTGTTCGTTTGGGGCTCACTTTTTTTTTTTTTTTTTTTTTCCAAATCGAAAGGAAAATCTGGAGAGAAAAGTGTTATGGTAGCACTTTTACAAAAATATCTTCTTCCCACCTATTTTTTTTCAACGTTCTCCTCTTTTTTCTTTTTTTTTTCAATGTGACCTGAACATTCTTTTTTTTTTTTTTTTTTTCTCAACGTGACCTAATCTAATTTTTACATTATAATAATACAAATAATTTATATATATGATGTGATAAATCTTATATTATGTAATAAGTACAAATAAATCTATTTCTTACATATTATGTAACAAGAATATAATAGTCAATTTATATAAATTACATTTTCTATCCTTCCATTTTTTTCTCTAACCGAACAAAATAGTTTTCCACCCTCTCACTTTTCCACCCCTCCAACCGAACACACAAGAGGGAAAATTAAATATTTTTCATCCTCTCACAATTTTCCATCCTCCCACTTTTTTACTCCTCTAACCGAACAGGCCCTTAAGGTGTGAAAAAGCAAAATTGAGGTCGAGGTTGTCAGACCCAAACCGGACCGGCTAGTTCGGCCCAGGTTCAAGGGAATCGGACGAGAATTTGGTGGTGAGGGCTGGAACCTAGGTTCCAGCAAGCCTCATAAGAATCTATTGACATAATAACCGATAGGCTATGCTCCTTTGCTGTGTCATTCTTGGATGAGATATTTTATTTATTTTTGGTTTAGATTATAGTTTTTTAATTTATTATTGTGGGGGGGTAAAAAGATCCTGATGGGAACATGGGCCTTTTGGGCCGTGTTAAGGAGGGCCGACCTGACTCTGGGTTTAGAAGTTGTTAATACTATGGGTCGGCCCATGCGCCGAGGATCCGAGGACCCAGCCGAGGGTGAGCTTACCCTCGGGTGAGCACCGAAGAACTCGGGATTTCATAGTAAAGGTTAGGGGATGGCACAGTTAAGGCCAATGGTTAAAAGGGGGAAACCCTAGAATGCCCCAGAAGCACCGGTGTTGAAGAAATGTCAAAGATAAAGGCTGCTACCTCCACATTAAAGACCCTGCACCTACCACCCTGGCCGCATTAATGGGGAGGTGACACTTGAACAGTGAAAGGGAAACTTCTAGTTACTGTTCAAAGGCACTAAGAAAAGAAATATCTAGGCTAAGGGAGGAGTTGGGGCAGCACGTGTAAAAAGTATTAAAAAAAAAGAGAGTATTTAAGGGAGGACCTAGAACAGAAAGAAGGGGGACTTTTTGTAACCTAACAAGAAAAAAAGACAAAGAGAGAGAGATAATATAAGAACAGCTCTCGGCTTACGTCCGAGGAGACCTATTTACGTTACTCCTTGCTGTTTCCAAATACCGCCAATCTTTAGTTTGTCATTTAATCTTCACTCACTTCTAACCTGGGTTTCAAGCCCACTCTCTACAAATTTTTATTGTTTAAGGCTCATTGGGCCTGAGCCCATATCTGTTCTTGGGTCCAGGTGCAATTGTGCACTTACAATTATATTATTTGATAATTTTATTAGAGGTTCAAGAATTATGGTTTTTACATGTGAATATAAAATTTATTAATTTATGTTGAAAATGATTTTATTTTAGACATTTTTTATTTGAAAGATTACTACTAAACACAAATTTTTTACACTTGTTTATGCTTTTATTATTTTCTACCCTTATTAAAATGGTGAAATTTTTTTTGGAAGAAGTTTAATTTTTTTAAAACATTTTTTAGTAAAGTTTTGTTAACGTTTGTTATTTTAATATATTTATTTGTATTTTATTATTATTAAATTAATTATGACATCTTTATAGTTCGACCTCAGTTTGACCTTAAAATCCTTGAATCTCTCTTTTTTTCAATTCATTGAATGGTTCAAATTTGAAAACCATGATTGAGATAGGCTAACAGCACATGCTATCGGTCTTTTTATAAATTCAAGCTTGAGTTCACAATAGAACTGGGATTCATATTTCTTTGCTATCCATTCAAAAAGGTTTTTTTTTTTTTTCTGGGTGTACGGTTGAATATGTTAATGAGATGGAATATCATAGGTTTCAAGTTTTTTTTGGAAATTCTATTAGAGCTGAAAATACACGTTGTTGCCAAGAAAGCTACATATTGTTTTGCTGAATTTGATTGTTTTTATTTAATTAGTTGATTAGTTAGATAGCTTGCCACTTGTCAGCCTCTTATTGGGCCTAGCTTGTTAGTGGAGTCAGTTACTTCATTAGCACCGTATAGTGACTTGAAAATTTTATTAAGGGTTGAAGCCTATCAATCTCGTTCATTATCATATTAATTAATTTATATGTTTTATATAATAAAATTTGTAATGCTTTTAGTATTTTTTAAAATTGTATGATAAAAGAGTGGTTTAAAAAATAAAAAAGGGTTGTGGTTTATTTTTCTCACCTCCAAAAAGGTCTTCAAAATATTAACCAATATAAACTCAACCCAATCGAAAACTTGTTTGAGAAAAAAATTGTTTTGAGGCTTGAATTTTGTAAACTAATATCTTACACAATAAATTGTCAATATTAACCTGTTATTTAATTCTTTTTAATAAATTTTATGCTTTTTTTTTATATATACAATAAATTTTATGCTTGAACCATGTTATTTGATTCTTTATACAAAAATTTTTCTTTGGTTAGTATCAATTTATCAACTTATTTATTTAATTCATCAAATTAACCTTGAATATCTGTATCTCTTTCTCTCTCTTTCTTTGCCTTTGCCTTTGCTCTGTGCCAACCAAGTAAATATTGTACCTCTACCTTCCCTTTTTATATATAATAGTAGCTATAGCATTGCACCTCTATTGGGTTTGGGTGGATCTCATTCTACGCCCCCCTTGGTTTTTTCTCTCAATTTAAAGCCCACGCTCATCGTGCCCCGGTTGGTCACACTCTCACATCATGTTGCCAACCCTATTTCTTAGTGCTTCTCTCTTTTCTACCTAATTTTTTTTAACCCCTTTTAATGATAGGATACTATTCATTTTACTATATAAAGCTTACAAACATATATTAGGTACTGTTAAGTTGTTAAAGCCCACATTTATGTTAGAACCTCATTTATTCTCTCTTTTGTGTGTGTTTGTTTCACAACCAAAAAAAATGTTGTTAAAGCCCGCTAATTTTATATATATTCACAACAATTTGTTAGTTCTACCATAAGTTTTAGTTAGCACGCTATAGGTTGAAATTCCCTCCAAATAAATTGTTAATTCTACTTAATAAAATTAAATAATGCTAAGGACACAACATTCTCAAATTAGTATTAAAAAAATTTTAATTTTACATTGTAGTGGGCTCATGTGTGGGTGAGATGATAAGTTATTTTCGGAATGTTGTAAAATTGATCGGATATTATATATTTTACTATATAAAGCTTACAAAACTAATGTGCCGACCATTATAAAAAAAAACAAATTAAAAAATCAAATATTCGTTTATTATTTGGTTAAAGCACATAGATCACATTCATTCTCGATCAATTTATAAGCTCTTTGTAATAAAAATTTGAGTACCTTTAACATTTTCCTTTACTTTTCTCTTTATTTATCATGACAACTCTAAAAAGAATCTAAGTCCTATGTTAGATTCCAGAGTCTATTCAGTCAAATGGTTTTCAACATATTTTTTTAATTCGTTTTCTAAAATTCGTGGGCGCTATTAGGAGAAAATTCATCATGTTTCCATAACATGCATCCATCCTCATGTGAGGGGAGGACACATGTTAGGGAAACATGATTTATAAGTTACAACCTCCCCTAGTAGTGTGATAGTTGTTTGACAATTGTTTCTAGTTTTCATAAAACCAAATCCAATTTCATGTAAAACAAAAAAAATAAAAAAATAAAATTTTCGGTGTTTTTTTGAAAACAGAGAACTAAATTCAGTGGCAATCTTGTGAATAAATAGAAAAGTTGTGAAGTCTACGCCATCTGTTGTTTCAAACCTCAATCAATCATTCAAACTAATAAGTAAACTTGTTTATAAAATAAAAGCCAAGCACATTTTTTTTTGGTTCCCTTCTTAAAAACGTGTTTTCCAAAAAGAGTCCAACACAAATGAACAAATCACGTCAATATTGTGTTTTGAAAGCGGGTTTCAAATACAATTTTTAGAAAAACAATGTTATAAGATTGGAAAACAAAAATGAAAATGACAAAAGTTAAATACATTCCAGCCATGTGACTAATTAACCAAAGCCAACAAACACCGTTAAATTTAAACCACCTTCTCTTTTATTTATTTATTCACTTTTCCTAGCGATAAACACTGCTTAAAAATTAAAACCCATCTCAAAATGTCACAATTAAGTATTACAAGTAGGGTGGCCGGTGGGGTATTTAACAAAATCGCAAAAACCGCATCATAGCCGTCTGCAAAATGGCATAATCGCACCGCATGATGCAATGCGATACGCGGTTTCAATCTCTCTCAAGTCATTGTGTCTCATCACACAGTGCCATTAGGCTAAGTACCCGTTTGGATCCGTGTTTGCGGATCTACGTTTGCGTTTCTTTCCTTTTTTTTTTTTTTTTAGCCGCATGTTTTGACTTTTCAGCAGTGAACAGTGCACCCGTGCACTATTCACGAGTCTCACAAACTTCACTTTTCAACAATTTTTCATTCAAAATCGGTCTTATGGCACTATTCACACATTTAAAAATTATTTTGCTACAGTGCTTTTAGTTTTCAGTTTTAGCAAAATAAATTCTATCCAAACCGACCCTAAATAGGAAAAACCCAAATTTTGAAAAATATGTTAGCCCAAAACTAGTCAAATTGCACCTTATACACCGTACCACCATGTATCTATGACCGTAAAACTAAGGTGAGGTGCTATTATAGTTTTGGCCAAACCATGCCCCAGGAACGAAAAAAACAAAAAATCAAAACATTACACAAGAAATAAATCAAATATATGGCAAGGAAAGGAAAAAAAAAAAAAAACTGAAAGAAAGGAATAATCTTTGGCAATGGAAAAGAAAAAATCAAATGACACTATATGACGTAGAATACAGTTCATAAAAAAGAAAATATAACGTAGATTACAAAGACACAAACAAGCTCTATGAAGAATTTCAACAAGCACGTGCTGTGCCCCACCAAAAATAAATCACACCAAAGTTTCCATTTAAAACAAATAGAAAGGCGTTCCCAAAAAAAAAAAAAAACAAACAGCCAACAGAGGCAAGACTCTCAAGCTCTAGTCGCGCCTTCTACAGCTCTGCCGCAGCTCGCCGATCTGAAGAAAAACCAGCAAAAAATCTAATTCGTTCGTCAAGTGTTCCTTAACCGGTTCCGATTACAGGCGAAAGAAATTTCTATCTTGGAGGATCAACAACTCCAGGTTAGTAACCAAACGCCGCCAGTCCTTTTAAAAACTATAATAGCACCTCACCTTAGTTTTACGGTCATAGATACATGGTAGTATGGTGTATAAGGTGCAATTGGACTAGTTTTGGCCTAACATATTTTTCAAAATTTGGGTTTTTTTTACTTAGTTCCGTTTGAACAGAACTTATTGCTGAAAACTGAAAATTGAAAACACTATAGCAAAATAATTTTTAAATAGGTAAAAAATTACTGTATACTCTTTTTTTTACTGTTTATATGCCTTAGTGCACTGTTCATGTTTCATGAACAGTGCACTAAGCACTGGTCTTAAAAAAAAAAAAAACGCTAAAAGCTGGACACAGACGCAGATGTGCTATCCAAACCCTCTCTTAGAGTCCGTTTGGATAGAACTTATTGCTGAAAACTGAAAACTGAAAATATTGTAGGAAAATAATTTTAAAATGTGTGAATAGTACCGCGGGACCTATTTTTAATGAAAAAGTTACTGAAAAGTGAAATTTGTAGGTCTGTGAACAGTGCACGAATGCACTGTTCACAGAAGATTGGGTCAACACTTGCGGCTGGAGGAAAAAAAAAAAAAAAAAACGCGGACGCAGGAAACGCGCTATCCAAACTCCACCTTAGTGTCGGTTTGGATAGAACTTATTTTGGTAAAACTGAAAACTAAAATTACTATAGCAAAATAATTTTTAAGACCGATTTTGAATGAAAAATAGCCAAAAACTGCCCCAGGAACGAAAGATCAGAGTTTTTTGTTTTTTTTGTTTTTTTAAGTTTTTACAATAAACGGCGCCGTTCTGTACCTTTACAAACTTATCCAGGGCCAGGGGCACCGACCCAAACCAGAAACCCCTTACTCAGCGTGTGTGTTATGAAATTTTACATTTGGATTTGGATTGAATATAGAACCCTAATCTAAACTAAAAATCGAATGGATGCGCAAGCGAGGAAAAAGGCAGCGTACCGTGCTAAATTGAACGCAAAGAAGAAAGACAAGCGCATAGATTCTCCTCTTGTAAGGTTAGCTTTTGATTTCAAGTATCCCTTTTCAATAAAAGCTTGATTGAATTTCATATAGAAAGTTGTTACTTGATCCTGCTGCAAACTTTGCAATGATTGGATGGCTATATGGAATAGTAATTATTTTTGGCGATGTTTCTGTAGTTGCCCAATTACACACACACACACGTGTATAAAGATTATGGAAGATTATATGGGCATGAGAATAAACTGATTAGCTCGTCAGGCATGAAAAACCCCTTAGATTACCCGGTAACTGGTTCTAGCTGGTGGGGTCAGTTGTTTGTAGGAGTTTGATTAACAGTGAGTATTGTTGTATAGTATGCTTTGCGACGTGCAACTAATCTGAGCGAAGTTCTCTTACATCGTCAAAAAGTAAAAAAGAAAAAAAGATTATGGAAAATTATACTGATTTTTTTTTTTGGGTGCTTGAGATAGTTATATCTATACTATGTTACTAGAGGGAGTAGTGCATACATTCACTTTAGTTACATATTCTATAACTTATAAAAGGACATATAACGTACCAACTGGCTGTTGTCTTTTTTTCCTTTTTCATTTTATAAACTTTGATGCTCAGACTATACATCTGATATTAGATTCTGAATGGCGTGTTTGTGTATTCTTGTTTAAGTATGTTATTCTGTTCATGATGAAGTTTCTTACTGTATGTTTGTCATTTCTTGTAATATATGCAGGTACAATGAGCTTGAGCAGCCTGTCTGTAGGGTTTGTGACCTCGTTTTGAAATCCGAATCCCATTGGGATGCCCACCAAGTTTCTCGTAAACATAATGAGGTGATTTTTTTTTACTATCCCCACCATATCATGTATGAATCCTTGACATGTAAATATATCACGGCTCTAGCTTATGTGATCACTCATAAAAATATTAGATTACAAACAAATCACGTGTATATACACAGGTTGACATGGTTAGATGTAGCTTCACTATGAATTATGATCTTCCTAAATTGCAGTGTGTTCAACTCTAAGGGTTTTTCCCACCTTTTTGGTGTGGAAAGTGCAATGATGATGTTTGTGAGGGTTTTTCCTCCAACCCAAACCTCCATAACCACTTTCCTAACAAAGAATGACTGAAAGTGGTGAGTTTCCAAACCCCCAACCTAAACCTAACCTAACTTCTCCAATGCCAGCCCAACCTGCTCTCTCTCCCGCCCCCCCTCCTCCCAAGCTTTCTCTCTCTGTCATATGAACACAAAAACTTCATTTCCCCAATGCGCACAAGACCCCACTCAGCCACTCTCTGATGAAATTTACTAAGAGCATATCACCTACTGCAATTAATTTTATCCAAGTCTCTCATATGAACATTGAGGGAAATTTGGGCATTTTGATAAAAATTGAGGAGAACACAAAAGGAATTCATGGATATCAATTTTGTAATTAACTTGAGCCTTAGGGTTTTTTGTTTTGTTTATCTTCCTAATTTTTTTCTGTTGTATTTGCTGGTTCTGTTATCATGTTTTGATTGATGTAGTGGCAAATGCTCCAAAACTAAAAGGGTATTTTTGATTTTTTTTTTTAATACGCTTGGGTTGCATACTTTTCCTCTGTTTCAGTGTTGGTGGTTGGTGTGAGTGTGAGATTTTTCTTCCATATAGGATTTCAGTGTTGGTGGATAGACTAAGGCATTTGAATTTCTTTGTTTCCTTTGGTTGATGAGAAAATGAAAGCAAAACCTAGAAAACCAACTGTTGGTGCCAATGTACAAACAATATGGCAAAACCGACAGCCTCAGTTTGGTGTAAAAAATGCCCTCAACACTAATCACGCTGAACTGATATCACCCCTAGGATTTCCTTCTATGGAGAGAGAAAAGGGGGGGTGGGGTTGGGACTCGGGAGTTTAGTAAATTTTCACACCAGTTATTGCCAAATATTCCTTGATTTGTACTTTTTTTTGGGGATTTTTCATTTTGAGCCAGTTTTACAACTGTTGTATTGATTATATTTTATATGGCATAGCTTCTTTCTTTTTGATAAGTATTTATATGGCATATCTTTCTGACCGCACATATTTCTTTGGTTCTTAATGAGTATTTACTAATTGGATGTTTATGCTGGTGCAGGCAATAAATACTATCAAGGCTAATGCAGCTGGACTAACCCGGGTTAACAATGTGAAGGCTGAGCCCCATAAAGAGTTGATTAAACCTAAATCTACAGAGTTGCATAGTGTTAAACCTGAAAGCTCAACAGAAGTGCCCAAAAATCAGTCATCATCATCTGTGCTTCCTCCAAATTTTTTTGACAACAATGAGATGAAAAAGCTAAAACCCGGTACGAGCTTGTATTTGATTTTTCTTCTAATCATAATAACTATCATTTGTCAGTATTGTTATTATTTAGTTCACCACCAATTTTGGTCCCTGAAATGTGAACTGCAAATAGAGTCAAAAGGTTCTAATAATGTCCTATTCATATCTATTCAAGAACTGTGGAGGTCAAAAACACTCAAAACTATCTCAATCACAAGTATTCTTGATCTACACAACTAATTTCTAAAATATGGGGAAAAGAATCCACAATGGGAAGATCAAGCAATTAGTCAAAGACAGAAACAAGTTGAATTGAGCTTCTATATATGTGGAAACATTGTTCCTGTGGTACAAAAGGAAGATTCAAGAGAATAAATACAGAAGAAAAATGCTCTCACTCTCTCTCTAGTTCTTGCTTAGACTTTATCTCTCTATTTTCTGGATCCTTTCTCTTGTTTCTCTCCTCCTTTTATAGCCATTCCCCTTCATCCTCCAGCTGTCCAGCTCCCAGCTAGATTTAGGAGATACTTGTCCCAACAGACCTTTGCCCTGCCATTTCTTGATCATGAAGGAGGACTTTTGGGGGTGTTTCATTGTTTAGGCCAGTCATTCAACATTTAATGTTTTTGACATTAAGGTGGGGGATCTCATTAATGCGGAGGTGACTGTTACATTGGGTTTTGCATTTTCTTCATTGTGTACCTTGGGGGAAGCGTGGAAGATGGGTGGTCCCATCCGATGGAGGAAGTTGATATCCGAGATACCTTTGTGACCTCGGGAAAAAGGTTTAGTGTGTTGTTTCGGTTATGGTCCTTGGGAAAGGTAGTCAACCCGGATTTCCACGGTTGTAAGCCCGACTGGCTTCTTTCCACTAGAAGGTTATTTTATCTATGATCACACCTTGGGCAGGGTCCATTTTTCTTTCCAATAGAAGGTTATTTCCTTTTGTTGTTTGTTTATTTTTTCATGTGTTCATCATCACGAACAACTTGTATTTTTCCTTTCTCTTTTCATCAATAATATTACTCCGATCATTTATCAATAAATAAATAAAAATCACCACCAAGGGATTCTACTAAGGATATAGACCTGAAATGACTCACCACTGAATGAGAATTATCACCACCCAAAGAGAAATAGAAACTGAAACTTGCCACCAAAAGGAATCCACGTAAGGGAGAAGAGTTGAATAGAAGAAATCATTCTTTTTAAAGCACAAAGGCTATTTTTCTGCAAATATACTTTGATTTATTCATTCCAGCCAAATAGCTTATATGGAAGCTTTGAACAACCTGCTAAGCATAGGAGAATGAAAATAGCAATTAAAACATTACAATTTTTAAGACCATAGTCAAATTTGACTCATTGAAACTAGAAACAAATTAAAAGAGGATAACTAAAACATAATGGTTGCAATACATGAACACGATGTTCATTTTTTCAATAAAAGTTCTATTACCTATAAAAAAAAAAAAAACATAATTGTTGTAATATTTCCTAGAAAACCTTAAAGTAAATGCTATTTGGTTTCTTGGACAAAACAATTAATTAATTTTCTGAATTGGAGGGAAAATTCATTCAAAATAATTGGCCTTATTTGCTGGACTTTAAAATCATCTTGGCTTGGTTTTTAAATTAGATTGGGCTGACTGAAGCTTCGGACACTCCTGTCTCATGAAACCTCCATTGATGTCATTTTCATGTACTCTTTAGCACTGATTTCCTGTGTCAAACCTTTGTTCTCTAAAATCCAAATTGATAATCATTTTGAGTTAACAAGGACTCAATACCTGCTAATGAGCTTTAGCTCAAATGTCACGTCCTTCACCCCTTGTTAGAGCTATAGGTGATCATCTAAGGATGAGTTAGAGATTTTTTTTTTTTTTTTCTTATTTTAATACTGAAAAGGGGGAGAGAGAAGAGGGGGGGGGGGTGGGATGATGGGAATAGAATATAAAGATGGTATTCTTACTCTGTTGAATTGAATAGCCAAAAATAGTCTGCCATTTCTGTCACGGTGTCTTTTTTTCTTTTTTTGATGGGAACTATCATGGTTTCTAAACAGATAGGGATGGAAAGAATTAATTGGATTTTTTTTTTTAATTTTAACTAGGGGAAATTACACTTTCCTTTAGTGGTTTGTATCTAGTTAGAGTATTCAATCTGTGGTTTAAACTTTAATATGCTCAACTCTCTTGAGGTCTAATTGTATTAGCTTTTGGTTTGGAAGTTTAATGCATTCAGATTTTAATGAGTTAGCTATTGTATTTTCTGGTACTTCTTTTAAAGGCATGTGATTTTGCACATACAAATTTTAACAATTTGGGCCTGAAAAAGCATGAAAGGATGTGACCTCTGATGGGTAATGGGCAACTTCTTATGCATAGTCCGGCAACTCAACTTGACACAAACCATTAGTTGGTAAACTGTAATCAACCCTTTTGAATATGATATAGACTTGGTTTAAACTTTTTAATTTAGGGACCAAACTTCTGGTATATTTTAGGTACCAAAATAGGCACCTGTTTGTTTAATCCCCTAGTTCAACTTGTTTGTGAATTATGATTATTTACTGATTGGAAGGTATTCTATTTACTTATTAATGCTTCTGCTCTATCAGAGGAGAGGAGTTCTTTAAACTTGGTGAGTGAAATAGATAGACTGCCAAGTGGTAAAGCTGGAAAGGCAATAAATATCCAGCCTGCTGGGGAGCGTACATTAACGTCAGAAGAGATTGCTGGTTCTAAAATCAATCAAGCAAAGGGAGCTCTACCTGAAGGCTTCTTTGATAACAAGGATGCTGACTTGCGTGCACGTGGCATAAAGCCTGTTAAGCCAGACATCAAGTAAGTTCCTACGTTTGTGTTATCTCTGCATCTTCATGCTCTCTTATATTCAAGTTAAATGTAAATATAATAGTAATTTTTTCCCTTTGTTTTATTTTATCTGCTCTAAATATTGGTTCTCTATCAAGTTGCAACAGAGTTTACAGTGTCATATTAAGAAGAGTTCTGTAATGCAAAGAGGTCTTTTCAGCAGTTGCCTTTGATGTTAATTTTGGGAACTAATTACTTGGGGCCCTTATGACTTCATCAATTTTTTTTTTTGCCCCTTTTATTTTTTGCCTTTTCTTGTCCTGTAACTAGTATGGCTGATAAATACCATCATTCTCTTCATGGGTTCTGCTGCTTTGTTGACTTAAATTGGTGTTTAATATTACAAGTTTCTGTCTTGTTTAGTAGCTGTTGATCAAGGATTTTATGTAAATAGTCAGATCAAATATATTTTAGAACATATGTAAATCACCAACTGAACATCCATATAAAATTGCATAGTGAATTATAAATACATAGACATGCTGGAGTACAAATCAGGGTAGTTCACCTCCTGTTTTTGAGATCTTCTATGGTTAAATCTTATCCAATGCTGCTGCGGACCACAAATCGAAGAAGTGGACTTTCAATTGTATGGTTCTTCAATATCTATAGTTGTATTGATATCGGAAATATTCTTAATTTGATATCAAAACTGCCTGCATTGATAACTCAGTTATCTAATGTGCATATTGTGCGGTGATGCTTAAAGTTAATTTCTGCAATAAGCTTAGCAAATGAGCTACGACAGGAAAAAAAAAAGACTACTTGTCTGAGCTCTGACTATTGCTGTATTTGTAGTTTGGTGCTATATTATTGTAAACCTTGATGGAGGTTTTCATCAGTAAATTTAGAGCAGAAGTCAAATTAAATTTTATTTCTTCATATTTTTTCGTTAATGACATGGAACACACCATTACTTTGAAATTTTGTTTGGTTGTTAGAGATGAGTACAAGGCATTCGAAAAGTTGATTCAAGAGGACTTGCAGGAGGTGGATGACCGTTTTGAGGAAGAGGAGGTGAGGGTTAAAATATAATCAAACTATTCACTTCCGCATTCTAGTTTTACATGTGATCTACCCACACTACAAAATTAAAACCATTTTCCTGTTGTTTCAATTGTAATTGCAGGTTGATGCTGCTGAAACGATAGAAGAGGCTGAATCTGTTGAGCAGAAGTAAGTTCAGATGTGTGATTGTTGGTTAAATTTTCACATCCTTTTTTCTCCAATCCTCTTTGCCAATACTCTTCATTCCATTTCCTTTTTTGCAGAACCTATTGGGAGAAAGTGGAAATGTTGAAGAAGAAGAAATTGGAACTGCAGGTTGCCAGGTCTGTCAAACGTAGAAAAGCTTCTGATGGTGTTGCCAAGAAGTCCAGCCATGAAGAATCATCCAGTGATGACGACAGTGATGAGAATTTTGCAGTTGATTGGAGAGCCCAACACTTGTGAATGTGCTTGGCAGATGTTTTGGTATCTATGAGGGTATGATCTTAAAACGTTATAACCAGAAAATGTGATGTCTCGTCTGACCCAAACTGGAATCTACATATCAATCTTTTCTTTAGATTTTAAGCTAAAAAATGGGAGTTGGTGATGCTTACTGCATCTAGAGAAAACTTCCACCTATCTAACATTCTTTGGTTTGCCAAAGGATAAGGCTATTAAAAAGAAAGAAGCTTCCCACCGTGTTGGATAGCTCTTGGAGTACATGCATTTCAGAGAAGTGGGCAAGTGGCAGTCAATGACATGCAACATAAGAATGTACATTTTAAGCCTATATTTTGGCCTTACAGCTATGATTCTGTATACGATATTCTGGGGTTGATGAGAGTCAAATTATCAATTATGAACATTGTAAATATTCCTTGAATTAGCGTGAGTGGCATGCTTAAATTCTCTACAAAATTTTGCTGGCTAAGACTTAAGCACAGTGAAAATTTTATTTTATTTTTATTTAGAAGAAATGAACTTGATTAATTTGTTTCTTTCTGCCTTAGCGATTTCAACTCTTGAGGTTGTTAGTAGACAGTAGCTTGTTTGGCAACTAAAAAATTATACTTATTAAAATTGGACCCGAACCGAAAGAGAAAATATTGATATGGGTAGGGATTTTTGGACCGATAAGAAACAAGTCAACCCGAACCCAATTCATTGAAACAACAAGTGTCAGGATGAGTTGTGGGTCACAAGGGTTGATCCTTATTTTTCTGACAATTTTTTTTTCTTGCAATTTTCCTTTTATTTATATTTCTTTGGCTTTCTAATTCTCTGTAAATGTGTTCAACTCTTTCAATTGTTCTTTCTTTGGTTTCACGAAGCTAAAGGCTTCAGTTTACTGACTTTAGATTGTATAAGCTTAAAAATTCATCTATTATTTAACTTTTACTTTAAAAAAAAACAAATTATTTGTTCTACTGAAAGGCAAAACAAAGATAGTGATTAGTGAATTGATAGAACGTAAATTTTGACCATGTTATAATTGTTAATAATCATAATTGTTCCATTTGTAAATTTCGTCCTAATTTACAGATTTGATTAGGGCAAAATTGATCTTGTTGGACATTCCCTAAATTTAAGGCAAACAATTGTTAATAATCATAAGGGTAAATTGCAAATTGCACCCTTAAAGTTTGGTGGTTTTGAATTTTACACTCTGAAGTTTCAATTTTGGATTTTACTCCTTAAAGTTTGGTGTGTTTGGATTTTATACCCTGACGATTTGCCTCATAAAGTTAGGGAGTGTTTGGATTTTACACCCTTAAATTCTGAAACTTTAAGGTGTAAAATCCAAACACTTTCAAATTTTCGGAAGTAAAATCCAATTACCTTTAAAATATGAGGAGTAAAATTCAAATTTTGAAACGTTAAGGTGTAAAATCCAAACACCTCCAAACGTCAAGGGGTAAAATCCAAATTTTAAAACTTCAGGGTGTAAAATTCAATAACCCTCAAACTTTAGGGGTATAATTTACAATTTACCCTAATCATAATTGTTTCATTTGTAAATTTTAACCATGTTATAAGAGCATTCACAGTAAAGATGTATAAATGAAGAAGTTTTATGTGAATTAAAGGGTGTTGTTGGGAAAGCGGTTTTACTGAAATTGAGTAATATGAGGGTTGGAAAGAAGACTATTTGTTAACACATTTTCTTAGTGTATTATTATTGACGGATTAGAGCTCTCCTATTCAGTTTTGCGAACAAAAAGAAAATCTTAGAGCACCATAATTACTTTTTTCTACTTTACATAAACAACTTAATTATGCAACCTCAACCTAAATCACATTCTCCAACTTACAATACATCATATTAAATAAATAAAAATTTAATCTTTTTTCTTTATCTTAGATCAACCCATCTACTGCTGAAAAAAAATTCAACCCATGCACCACCACCACCACCTCAAGGCTAAACTTGCCATCATCGTTGCCACCAAAACAATTTTTTCTAATAGGATAGACAAGCTAAAGTGAACAAGATTATATAAATTTTTGCAAAATATACAACCGAATGTAGTATGCTTTTTAGCTATAGTTTTTCCCTATAATAGAAAAAATCCATTTTAAAAAATTGGATGTGAATACTCTTACCGTATTTGATACAACAACGCAATTGTTAGTATATTGTTGTATTTATGGTTATAAGTGTAACTATGGGCATCTGGACTCGACGAGGATCAAAGTTCATCGATGCTTAGCTTCGCGCTTGCATCATTTTGATAACCAATCATCAATTTGTAAATATACCTTTTTAAATTTATGAAAAAAAAAATCAATGTTTTCCCTCAAAGCTATGCCATCAATTTTTGTTCAATTGTTCACGATGTTATAACAAATGGAGCATATTGACACATTTTAATATATATATATATATATATATATATATATATATATGAACAAAAATGATAAGAAAATTTATTCATGAATCAAATTCAAGCATAAAAATATCATTTGGCCTACCACACGGGGTGTGACTTAATGGTAGGAGTTCTTATCCCAGCACTTAAAGAGGAGCGGTTCAAGTGATAGTTTTAATAAGACCCGTATGATACACGTAATATTATTAATTGCCGTTACATAGTGTGGAGTCAATAAACCCATATAGGAGACTTCCTTTTTCATACGGCAAAAAAAAAAAAAAAAAAAATATATATATAAATATATATATATATATATATATATATATATATATATATATATATATATATATATATATATCATTGGCCTCCAAAAATAAAGGAAAAAAAAAAAAAAAAATTGGCCTTGGTGCCTTACTTTTATTATGACTTATAAAAACAGCCGATATTTGACGCCATCCGACAAATTGGCTGGTATCTATCATCTAATCTAAACTTATCCTTTTCTTTCTGTGGCTTCTCTCTCGTATGGCTATTCAGTTCAGAGAGCAGTCTATGAAACTTGAAGTATCTCATTGAGAGCTCAATAATCTTGTAACTTCTGTCTCTCTTCCTCCACCTAAAGGTTTCTTGCCCACATTTTTTTCCTCTAATTTTTCTGTTTTATTTTGACTTTAGAAAAGAGTACAAGAAATAAACAAAATAGAGAAGCAGGCGAAGAATGGCTGTAATTACCGGGGCAACTTCCTGGTCTTCCACCCTCTCTTCAAACCCAGCATCAGCACACAAGGTACATCATGTTCTGTTTTGAGAGAACTGTAATAAGTTGTAATGCTAATTATTTCTATCCTAGGTACATAAAATGAGTTTCAACTACTGCCTATGTTAGAAATCTTTTGGTTCTTGTATATTTTCACTGAAAAAACGAAGTTGGGTCTTCTTATAATATTATTGAATGAAAGATAAAATTTCTAACTGGAGCATAAAGGAACTCTTATTACCACTTTAGTTATGGTCAGGTATAATGATAATGTGTTTGTTTGACAAATTTTTTTCAAAAGGTAAGTTGTTATGTTATTGTTGTTGCAGATTGAACGCAAGCTTTGTACCCTCCCCATTATCACTTTCTATTTGGAAAGACATGTAAAGACCCAATTTTTAATTTCCCCAACAAACCAAACTCACCCAACAACACTACTCTTTGCAACACTGAGGAGTCCCAGAGGCTTTGGACCCTCTCAAAAGAAAACCAAGAAGACCAAGAAGCCAAGCAAAGATGATGATGATGATGATGATGATGAAGAGGAAGAGGAAGAGGAAGAAGAGCCTGATCAAGGCGTAATACCAGAGGTAGTGACCAACAGAATGATGAGCAGGATGGGGTTCTCAGTGGGGATACCACTGTTCATAGGGCTTTTGTTCTTCCCATTCTTTTACTATCTGAAAGTTGGATTGAAGATTGATGTACCCACATGGGTACCCTTCATTGTGTCATTCTTCTTCTTTGGATCTGCTCTCTTAGGTGTGAGTTATGGGATTGTGTCCTCTAGTTGGGATCCAATGAGGGAAGGTTCACTCTTGGGTTGGAATGAGGCTAAGAAGAACTGGCCTGTCTTTTGGCAATCACTTTGGGGTGGATCTAGGAAAAAGTAGGGTATTTTTTTTTTTATCTTACGTCTGTACATCTATTGACACACGAAAAGCCTAGCAAATCTAACCTAAGAAACTCTACATTTGATTAGGCGGAAAATGTTTTCCTTGAGAAAATTTTTTCATTGGAAAACATTTTCCAAAATAATGGCTTGTTTTTTGTATGTGTTGCAACTAAAATGATCCTGAGAACATTTTGTATTGTTTGATTCACGTAGAAAAGTATTACTTTTTCATGTAAACTCAATGGTGGTAGAGCTGGTGCTGACGGAGGTGATCGAACTTAGTAGTGACAAAGATCGTAGAGGTGGTTTTGGGGGGTGGGTGAGGTGATAGTAGTAATGGTAAAATGGTCCTTGGTGATGCTTGCCATAGGCATGAGATCAGTGGCAACATCTTAGATGGTTTGGTGGGGGTGGTGGCGGTGGCGGTGATGGTGTTTAGTGTTGGTAGCATAAAAAAATGGAGAGGGTTTGCATTAGAGAATGACTAAAAAAGTTTTCTACTTCTCCAAAGCAGAAAACATTTTCTAAGTCTTTGGGTTATTTTTTGGTTAAAACTTCAAAAAACGCATTTTGTTTACTACATTTTCTAGTGGCGCTGAATATCCAAAAATACAACTTGGATGAACAAACAGAGCTAAAAAATTGAATCTAAGTCTTGCTCTCATATTGATGGATACACAACCTGTAACATTCATGGAATTCATCTTATGTCTGAAAGAGGTTGATTATTGAGCTTCTTTTCTTTTTCTTCTTTTGTTTATATCAAATAATAATTATGTCCTATATTTAAAATATGGATCATACCTCTGACATGCATCATCTCCCACAACATATATATCTCGTAATTGTGTGATATTTAGATATTGTGAGAGATATGATGTATATGTCAGATACATAAAATATATTCTCATTAGATCATCTTAATTCAATTTCTCCTTGGAAGTAGGCACTAATGTGCATCTTACTTCTAAGCTGATATTTGCATCCTTAATGTTGTAATCGGATTATTAATTCATCATATATGATCACTTATTTGTTTTATTCCAATTTTCTGCATTTCTAATTAGATTGATCTATTTTATTCAGTTGAGTAAACTATGAGAGAAATTTTTAATTGAAGGAACCCTTGCCTTTAAAATTTCCAGATCATGAAAATGTTGAAATTGAACTTCCCGAAAGCTAGAGGTTCAATTGACCGTTAAATTGAGTAATGATTCAATTCTAGCAAAGACCATCACACATTTAAACATATCTTTGTCTTCTTGTGTGAGAACTCTCAATAAGAAATAATGGGGTTTTTTTCTTTAAGCAATTTTTGTGATAAAGTTAATCTTTTTGCTGAACAAATGCAGAATTTTAACACCAGCCTCCTAAAGAACACAATCCGCAGCAATACAGTTCTCTATATAAGACCAGGAATGATTTCAATTCAATTTCTCAAATTTGTATAACAAATAACAAACTCTGGTATATAATTGGAGAGCCAAATAAGGCCATGATGCCCAAAGACTTGAAAGTCTTAAGTGGGGAAAAGGAGGCCCTAAAAAAATCACTAATAGGTGATAATAATCATAAGAACAAATACAGGGACAAAAAAGGACTCATTTGGACATCTCAGTGAAAGGAGCCTTTACACAAAATGGAGCCATCACCACTAGTGATGATAGCTCATATGCTATGTGTTTGATTAAGTAATGTTAACTCAGTTTTAACTTTTAACCACCACTTGTGGTGGTTTGGTACAATTTCTCTATAAAGGCTCTATTACAGCATATGGATTCATACTGTCACATTCCCAGAAACAAAGTTTAATGATTCCACCTGTTCGAGACATCCACATGCTCCCTGACTTCTTTACTCTCATCTGTAGTAATGTATGTCATTTAAATCAAAATTTTAAAGGTACTGAGCTTGTATTCTTTCTCTGTTCTCTTCCCACCACAGCTTTGCATGCACCTCCCCAAACTTTTCACGGCTGTGCAAATAAAAATGAAAATTGTCAAAACACCTACCTCACCCCATGAGCAAAAGATTTCATTAAATGTCAAAAACTATTCATGAATTTTAATGTGTATCCGGCATTACCCTTAAAGTTGGTGAGTATTTAAAAAGAAGGTAATACATTGATGACATTACATGAAATTATCCCATTTTTCTCCAGTTAATCTAAAATCTAAAGTTCAATAAATAAGGCAACAGAAAGTGATTCCAAGCCAACATATTATATCAGTTTATAAATCCTGGGAATGGTATTTTGAAGTTGGGAAAATTCTACTCAATCCTAATTCCATTTTCATGTGGTTTCTGAAAACTATTAATTAAATTAATATGCTCTCTTAGGCAGCCGAGGAATCTGAGGAAAAGAAAATTACAAGTTTGGAGTTTAAAAATTAAAGAACTGGGTCCTCTAAGTTCATAAATCTTTTTCATCCTCAGCCTTCTTGGCCACCAAATGATGCTACAAGAAACATGATGTAAAAGAAGATTTCATTACCTGAACCTGACACGCCGAAGCTCCCTAGTGCCATCAGCTAACTGCCTGATGGTAATGTACACCCCAGGCTCATCTTGCTCAACCCATTCTGACTCCAGGTCACTGGCATTGCTAATGGAAACTGAAGCCTCATCCCTAGATGAGGTTGTCGTCCGTGATGCATCCATAGATGATCCCCCCATACCATACGCACTTGATCCTGCATTGTAATTGTGTCCACCACCGTGATCCATAGGGTCAGATGGATAATACCCTTTACTTCCAGACGGTCTATAGTGGTTCCTAGGTGTCCACTCCTTGTTGTATGATGAAGCAACAGGGCTCCCCCTTGCTGATCCCAGCTTTGTGTATGTAGAATCTCTAGGCTGTTGAAGAGTACAAGCATCTGTTAGTACATTATAAATTAGCTATCTTTAATCAAACTAGAGAAACAGATACTTAAAGGCAAATTACATTTTAAATGTAAACTGCATAATTTAGGGATGGTTTTCAAATTAATCCCTCCACAGTCAAAAACTTTTCAATTTAAACCATTGCCAAATATCTGTCTAATGATCTACCAGAAAGTTATTGATGTATGGAGTTCAGTCAATTTTATTTCATAACTTATTATTTTTCAAGAATTTTTTATTTTTTTATATTATTATTATTATTATTTTAACTATAAACTAGATTTTTGAATTTAGATTTAATGTTGCTAAGGATTTCATTAGATGTATATTGCTCAATTGAAACTTTCCTTTTGATGTATCCCTAGAAACCCTATAATTTTTTCTTTTCATTAAAAAAAAAAAGAAAAAAAGAAAAAAAAGAAGCTCCAGGAAATTTTTAGAGGTGAAATTTGAATAAAAGTTTTCCAATTAGAGACGTCTCTCTAAGATTGGTGATGATTCTAAGCACCCTTAGGTAATGAAACTAAAGGTTTTCATGAAGATTCTAGGTGGTGAAACCCAAGATTTGTCCTGTTTTATCTTCTTTTCCCCAACAACCTGTTCTGCCAGAGTTATGAGTCTGAGGAATGCTGTTCTTATCATTCAAAATAAATGATTAAAGCCATTCGTCCCAGCCCAAGGAGATTCACTGGCTTTATTGACTATTTGGTCCATGTTCACAATTAAGGAAAATAAAGAGCTCACATGTAGGCATTTAAGAGAAGTTTTATAAAGACCCGAACTTCGAAGTTTTCTTATATAGACAAGGTTTTAACATGACTAGAGGAAAAACATTGTTCTTACTCTAGATTATGGAATGAATTATTCTATAATGCTATTTAAGCTAGACTTAATATGCAAATCAAGTGACAAGACATAAGAAGCAGTTTACCTCATCATCAGCCCTTGGAGGAGTGTGAAGAGCTTGCCGGTTGAATCTCTGGACATTGTAGAGCTCCATGATCCGATCATAATTCTCACCCCACCATCGCTGAGCTTGCCATTTATTAAACATCTCTCGGCTTCAAATTTAAATGTGAAGTAATGTCAGTTTACAGCTGTACAGGGCAACTAAGCTTTAGCAACCAAAATCTGGATGATAAATTTGAGGTCCATTTCATATTTTATCTGAACTGGAAAGCTAACAATACTTTCAAGCAGGCCCGAAGGTTAGACTAACCACCTCATTCATTAGAAAGGATGAAGATAGGACTAATTGATGCAATAGTTATCTCCAACTAGAGAGAGCTACAAGACTTTGGCCCATAGCTGGCAGTGCAGCAGTAGGCCATGCTAGGACTGACAAATAAATAAGTCCCCAGTAGAGAAAATAATTTTACTTCAACCAGTTATTTGGAATTCAAGCAGTAGACAATTGCCGGAGTTTAATTTCCATGACATCGTACCTGAAACGAATTCGTTTAAGATCATTTCCACCATTAGGTAGAGACACGAAAGTAATGTGAACACCAGGCTCCACCTGTGCCATCCACTCCTTAGGCTCATCCTCATCCTCAAGCACCACATCACAAGACTGCGCAGATATAGACATCCCTCCAGGGGTCTGGTCACCTCTCAATACCCCAGTAAATCTTGAGTCAGATCTTGTATTAGGGTGGTGACTAGAACTTGTAAAATCCCATGCAGGTGTGGAACTTGAGCTTGCTGCATAGGGGTATGGAACCCCTTCTGAAGCAGTATCAAAGTCTGGGTAAGGGCGCTGGCCTCTCTTGTAGCTGCTGGAGCCAGTGCAGGGCTTGCATTGCTTATAAGCACCAGAAAATTTCAATGCCATATCCTTTATCTGTACATTATTAAAATCCATGATTAATAGAATGTTCAATAGAGCTACGTATGTTTTCATTAGAAAACTTTATAATCATATGATTAACAATTCAATGCTATAGACATATTGCTGAACATTGAAAATTGGAGGATATTGCTGAACATTTAGCTTGGTTAGGTAGACTGGATTCTAAAATAGAGGTGCATATAGCAGATTTCTATCTATACACATCAATGGCATGATAAATTTGCACCACTTCAATATGACGTATAATGCCAATGTTGGTTGACGAGAAAGAACTTTGATCCATTTGCAGTTTATGTCTCTCATCTATAAAAGTAGACTCCCATTTATGCCTGGTGTTCCACAGGTGACAGTCCATTTATACATGTTAAATGTTCTATTGATAAGGATAAAATCGTTTATTGAAATCGACTTCCTATCTCTACACATCAATGGCATGATAAATCTGCACCACTTCAATATGAGGTATAATGCCAATGTTGGTTGACGAGAAAGAACTTTGATCCATTTGCAGTTTATGTCTCTCATCTATAAAAGTAGACTCCCATTTATGCCTGGTGTTCCACTGTTGACAGTCCATGTATACATGTTGAATGTTTTACTGATAAGGATAAAATCGTTTATTGCAATCGAATTCACTTCAATAGAAGCATATATTTCAAAATTTAAAAAAAAAATTTGTATTTTTCAATAAAATATAATTTCCTAAAATATTCTACAAAATTATGTCATGGCATAACTTGAGCTAGTTACATTACATCTACACACTATAACGGGCACTTTCTATATTCTACCAAAAACAATATATATATTTATGCTCAAAAATACAGGGGGCACTTTCTATATGTGACTGACCAATAAAGAGGCATGATGTATAGTCAAGATTGATATAGTGTTAAGTCTTGACACAATCTGAAATGATTTAGCCAAAAAAAGACACAATCTGAAATGAATAAGTACTTTTTATCTGCTATGGGCTGAGCCTTGGTTGGGGTGTCATTCACAAAATCTCTTTTTCTATGCCATAAGATAGCACATAGCAGTTCTGCTTATACAGAGAATCGACAAGAATTCAATGGTGGGTCACACCAAGAATATTTAGTTGGCAGTCTTTTTCTTAGTGTGTCTCTTTTCTTTTCTCCTAGATCCCCCACTACTGCTTTAAGCTGGATTTCGTTTGCTATTCTTACGTTTTCTGCTATTACCTAGGAAGACTTGACCAAAACATCAACACCAACACTATCATCATGTCCACCAAACATTACTTCAAGACTGTGCATTTGTGTGTGTATGCATATTTATCTTTTACAGAGGTTGAGTAATAATTTTGGTGTACGGTTCAAGCCGGAATACCGGAATTTGACTTGGAACAAAAACCCAGGACCCAACTGATCAAACGAATCCAGACAGATATTTCCCGCCACATGATTATTCCACGTATACAAAAAATTTCACAACTTTTATCACAATCAATTGAAATGACAAGATTATGATTAGTGCAATATCCGTCATTGTACACTAATCATAAATTTGCCACTTCAATGAAGGTGAACTTTGTTGTGTTACTAGACTCATGGATTATTTAATCCTGCACATGTTTAAGATAAGCCAATTAATTTGTTCACTCATCATCACTGCATAACCTTTTCCAAACTATAGTCACAAATTCTTTATTGGTTTCTGACAAATCAACACATCAGTTTTTTTTTTTTTTTAAGTTCCTACACAAAACATTAATTCCATTAGTTCTGCTTAGCTGTCTTGTGTTGCTGATTCAGCTACCAAATACCTATACAGCAAATTAAATTAAATTACCCTCCACCTAGCTACAACCTGCGTTTATCAATTTTAGATTATATAAGAAGGCATTGAGATTTGAGGCAACAAAAATGAATAAAGGCCTGTTCGGTTAGAAAAGTGGGAGGGTGGAAAACATTTAGTTTTTCCTCGTGTGTTTGGTTGGAGGGGTGGAGAAGTGAGAAGATGAAAAACTCTTTTGTTTGGTTAGAAATAAAAAAGAAATAATAGAAAATGTAATTTATATAAATTGACTATTATATCCTTGTTACATAGGATGTAAATAATAGATTTATTTGTTATTTATTAATAATATAAAATTTACCGCATCATATATATAAATTTTTATTATTATTTTTATTATTATAATGTAAAAATTATAATAGTGTACATATAAATTTAATTGGACAAAAGATTTTGTAAATGAGGGTAGGTGAGAAGAAAGTATTTTTGTAAAAGTGTTACTATAGCACTTTTCTCTCTAAATTTTCCTCCTGATTTAGTAGGAAAAAAAATGTGAACCCAAAAGAGAAAACTTTCTCTCAAATTTTCTCCCTTTTCTATTTTCCTTTCCCAACTAAACAATAAAAAATAACATTTTTTACCCTATTTTTCTGACCTATTTTTCATCTCCCCTAACATGCCTATGAGTAGGAATGTTTACTTGACAGGCAATCTTTTCTAGGAGGTGAAAGAAGAAAGAAAGCACATAGAGTTGTGTATAGGGCTATAGGCTTAGCTTAGGGATAAAAGTTGTAAAAGGTAGCACGTGACAGAAATCCAATATTAATAATAATAATAATATTATTATTATTATTATTATTATATATACATATATAACATTTTACTAACATACACCATAGCATACTTTTTTTGAAAATTTTTTTATCAAATTTTAAACAATTTACAATTTTTTCAATTCCTCATCAATTATTTTAAAAAATAAATAGTTTAATATGTATCTTTAAAATACATATTAACTGGATATATATATATATATATATATATATATATATATATATATAGCTCAGCCTGCTGGAGCTAGACAAAAAAGAGATTCTATTATAATGAGTATAACACAAACACGCAACAGTAGCACCTAATATATAATTATTTTATATTTATATTGGGACCTAACAATAGTATATAATTATTAGTACTGCTACCCTATACTGGCTTTATATAGTTTTACAGTCAGTATAGATATAGTACGTACATCAGCGATCTCTCTATTGGCGTGAAAGATGCCAAAGTTAGAGCATCAATGGTCCCCACAATATCAGACCCTCCTTATGGGGTTATCATTTTGTTCGTTCTCACAAAGACGGAAAAAAGATTCTCAAAAAGCACAAGCATTGATTGTAGACGAAGGAAAATCATCATATCATATATATTCATACATATCAAAATCAAAAAAGCCAAAGATATTTAAAAAAAAAAATTTATAGGAATATGTAACTAATTTTACTATAATTGATTGATAATAAATGTCACTTGATTGATATCTAAATGAATGTAAAAAAATAATTTTTCACTATACGAATTGACAATTAATTTCAAAACATTATATAAAAGTTTGTAATTTTCTTAAAATAATAAAATTTGACACGATATACATATCTGTTCAAAATTTATCACATATCGTATCGGGACCGGTGCATCGGAACAGTGGACTTAACTTTTGACACAAGCAATGCAAAGACAGAGAGAGTGTAGGATTAGGAACCTGTGCAGTCAGGCTTTTGACGGCTTCTTTTGTACTTGGTGTGCCACTGCCACGAACTCCTCCTTCATCATCCCCACCATCCTCTGGTTTTGAGCATGCTATGCATGTAAACATTTTTTATTTTATTTTCTATTCTTCCCTCTTTACCTTTTTACCCCCTGCAATCAACAACCATATATTTTTCATTTCAATACCATCACACAATAATAAGTTCAAATTTATAAAGTAAAGAAATTCACGTAATTTAGTCAGTCAGCATTGTAGAAGAAGCTAGTTACGGCTTTACAGAAGCACATTCATCATCATCATATATTGATTGTCGAACCGTGAAATAAAAAAAATAAAGTAGAGCACACAACTTATGCCTTTATCATTAGAGTTGGAGGGGACTGTACAAATTTTCTCTTTCTAGGAATTAAAGTGTTACGTTTTCTTTTAGAAAATTACTGTATTGTCCATGGTGGAACGAATTTTCTAGGGGTAAAATTGGCCAATCGACAGGAAATGAGAGAACATTCTCTATATCCCATTTGGTTCAGGATGAGGAGGACACATCGTTAAATGGGACATTTTTTTTCTCTTTAAAAAAAAAGGCACTGACATGACCAATCTAAATCTAATAGAAAAATGGAAATTTGGAGGTATCTATCTATTCTATTCTATACTATTCTATAATATGGTTTTATATTTTTTCTTATTTTAATTTATGCATTTGTTTTCCAAGAAAACAAGTTGGTCCCGGAGAGAAAGAGTAAAGCGAAGCAAAAGCAAAGAGGGTCTCTCGCTCGGGATCAGAGAAGAGTTAAGATACATATAATAGTGAGTCAATAATTGAAAAAGAAAGAAAGAAAGAAAGGAAACAAAATGTGGGCAGCCATACATTACTGCATACTATTTGAAAGTGGTCATATTATAGCGACAGACTGTGATTTTTATGTGTGTGCTTTTTTTATGCACAAAACCCAAATAAAAAAAAGAATCAAAGAGATTGTGCAAGCCGAAGTTTCTGACAATATATATATATTTTTCCTATTAAAATTTTAAAACCCAATAAATAATAACCCAATAAAAATCAAAAACCCGGTAACTTCTTTTATCTGCTGTGTAAAGCACAATACTCCTCGGTTTTCAAGAATTCCAAAAGCAACTTAGTCAGAGAACCAAAACAAAAAACAACATCAAACAGAACAGTAAAATAAAACAAAAACAAGAACAAAAACGGAAAAACCAACCTCTCAGAGTGTGTGTCTCTTTTGTTTTTGTTTAGGTGGTCGAGAAATGAAAGCGGTACATGAGTGGACAAAGAGACATGAGAATAAGGATGACATTGGCCTTTAAGACCAAAGAGAGTCCCTCTATTATTAAATTGCAACCATTATTATTCGAAAACGACTTACCCAAAACCCACAACCCCAACTCAACTGTTCCACTTCTTTGTCTTTCTTTCACTCTTTAAGCCCACACCCACTTTTTTTTTTTTCTTTCTCCACTGTAAAATATACTAAAATTTTCAAAATAACATTAAAATAAATGTGACCCATGATTCATTGAATGATGCTATATTGAAATGATGAACAAGCAAAAGAAAAAAGCAAACCCAAATCTTAAAAAATGAAATTAACATTGTGTCACCTTGTATGAACTCTGTTGAGCTTGCTTTGGTTCAAAAAAGTAACTGAAACCAAACTCTTTTGTGTTTTGCTGCTGCTGCTAATAATATCATCACCGTCCACCGCCAAAATAGATTGTAGTGAAGAATCAAAGAAATTAAATATGGAGCGGAGAAATCAAAGGAGGGAAGGGAAATATAGAAAGAAATATCGGGTTTGGGATCCGAAATGTAAATTCACGAAACGAAAAGGGAAAGTATCGGACAAGGAGCTAGCTAGCTCCGGGTTTTACGTTACGAATTGAAAGAGAGAAGAGAGACCAGTTGGGGTTTGGGTATTTATATAGACGCTGACACTTGACGGCGTTTTAAGTTCTCGTTTGAGCTTGTTGAGCAAAAAATTTAAAAAGTAACGGCGAATCCTGTGTGTCCGTTAGTGGGAAACCGTTGAGAGAGACTGAGAGTATTTTTAAGAGTTGAACAACAAATGGTCTTTTTTGAGAGAAAATAAAAAATAACATATGGTCTTGAGCAGGGGAGGACAGTAAGGGTCCACATGTCTAGCCCATGTAAAGGTGCTGAGTCTGAGATGCAAGACTGATACTTGGTATGGGTGAAACTTTAGTATTGTATATTTGGTGTTGTAAAATGTAAATTAGATTTTTTTTATTTGAATTTAAATAAGTTCTGTGTCTTTTGAATTAAAATGTTTACATTTGATTCTCAAATAAAAAATGTTTACATTTTTTTTAACATATTGTCGTGAATATTATTAGGATGCTAGTAAATCAGCAACGATAACATTATTTATGTTTGAAATAATATATTTCATTTGTGTAAAATATTGTCAAACTTGTAAGATATTTTCTATTTATATAATATCTTTTGTAAAGGGTTGTAAAATGTGTTATCTTAAAAATTTTGGTAAGATATTTTACAAAGATACACAATGATCCTCCCCTTTCTTATTTGTTGAATAGGTTATTGGTGTCGTCGCTTCGATAACATGTACTAGCGATCCTACCACCAGAACTACAATTCTAATTGTAAAAGATGACATTCTAACGGTTGATGCCACCGTTCCAATGGCAGGTGTTGACATTCCAGCCATCGGAACCAACGGTGCTGGCAATTCAGTTCCTAAGTCGAAGGTTTTGGAGGTTTGTGCTTGATAAGTCTTACACGTCACATCAAATACTTGGAAATATTTTAACTTTGAAACAAAAGGAGGATTATTTGTTTTGATTAATATGACACAAGTAGTCTTATCTTTTCAATAGTAAATAAATTCAAAGTAAGCAAGCGTTTGAATTCAATTGAGGAACCTAATGTACTCGACCTAAGGTAATTGTACTCAAATTTTATCCATTATTTAAACATACAAGACATCTAACTACTACTCTCATTCCCCTAGAGGATTCCTACTGCTTGCCATATATTATATTTAGTAACAAATTTACATAATCAAAAAAAAAAAAAAACCTCACAAACATAATAATGTATTGCATAGTACTAACAAATAAACAATACCTCAATATACTTATGAGATATTGTGGTGGGCAAAAAGCGAAAGGACAAATTTAAGTATTTGAAGCTTGTTTTGCTATTTGCGAACACAATTAATTTATTTAGAGATGGGAAGTCAAGTCTATGTTTGAATACCTAATACAAGAATCCATAAGGCTTATATCTTATGATTAAGAAACATATGGTGTTTTTCTCATTGATGTTCCTTTGAAAGCAAATGTAAGAAAAGTACAAGTGTTAGTCCTCGGGTCTGTTTCCAAGAAGATGTTATAAAGATAAATGATCACTATCTCTCTCTTTTTTTCCTTTTTCTTTTCTCCTCACTTAGATGTTTTTCCTTGCCTTATATATTCAACTTCAATGCATCCTAATCCTACACCTGGAGGGTTAAAATCACACTCCTATAATTTTTGTTCTATTTGGAACATACCAGTAAGTTTTATACTAAAATTTTAACTATGCCACCACTATTCATGGTCACTTCCTCATTAATGTGACCAGATAAGTGGTTTTCTTGTATTTAATGCGGAGGGGATGGCTTTTAAACCATTTTTTCTTCATCTTTCTTGCATTCCGTGCAAAGTCAGTTTTCTTTCCTTTTGGTGGCTCGATTTTGTGCCCCTTCACACAGCTAGTGCTCGTCCTTCCGAGGTCCGAAGTATGTCCTCGGAATCTTCATCAAACAATTTACCCCAATCTATTTTCAAGTTGTGGGATCTCCGCCCTATTTACCTATTTTGGATTCTCGTCCCCCCCACAAATATTGTTCATCAAAAAAAAAAGAAGCTTTTTTCAATTTTATTTGTCTCCTTCACTTAGCTTGTGACTCCTTCTTTCTTCGTCTCTTAAGTGGACCGAGTTGATTTAGGACTCAATTTACACTTGATTTAGGACTCAATTTACACTTGAACCGATAGGACTAGCTTGTTGAGTCTAGATTTTAAAACATTGGTGTGTGTATATATAGTTACACTAGATGAAACTCTTTGTGAAGTTCCATAACTTTTTATTGAAAGAGTATTTTCATAAATCATTTATTGGATTACATTATTTATGTGCTTGCAAAATATTAAGATGATTGGAGATCAATAACAATCTCATCATAAAATGTTTAAATTTCAAGCTTTTTAACTTTAAAATTATTTACAAAACACAATTTTTTGGATTAAATAGTAAGTAATATCAATATCTTTGTCTTACATATTAAGAGTAACAAAAATATGTAATCCTTCAGTTGGATTTCCAAAACATTAATCCTATAATTCATAAAAAAAAAATTCTATTAAAAAAATTAGAAGCTTGTATAATATCATAAAGAGTTACATCAAATGTATAGTGAACTATATATATTAGTAAAGTATATTATCGTCAAATAAGGGTCCATATCCTACCTACACCATAAAAACATTAATAGTAGGGATATCCAACCCGAAAAAGGTTTGGTATGAACTTGACAACTAACCCAAAAATGGGTTTATGAAATGCAAACTTTGTCGGTGCCGCTAGGCCTAGTGGAACTCTTGCCAAATCTAGGAGAGATCTCACCTGATTTGGCAGGAATCTCGCCAATTATGGAAAAATCTGACCAAATCTGGTAGAGATCTCTTTACATCTCTAAACGAAGTTCGAACAACTTATGGTGGTATTGAAGTTCAATGAAGAACGATGGTATCTATTGAGTTCAACAAGTTAATTTCATTAGGTTTTCAAATGAGAAAAACTTGCCACTTCACCCGAGATTGTTCAATTTTGATGGTGAGGACCTAGCATTTGTATTGAGTGATGATCTTAGGCTTGGTTGACTTAAGGTTAAATGGATTTGTTGGGTCTAGTTATAGGTAGGACAACTTTACTTACTTGTGTCTTGGCCAAATAATAAAGAGTAATCATTATGAACACTTGACAAAGGTTCAAATCCTAACCTATTTCTATAATAGAATGACCATTTGTTTTTTGTATCTACAAAAAATAACCACATTACTTGATTCCAGAATCACAATGCATTTATAGTTAAATTATAATTACTTGCAGTTTTAACTTCAAAATGTTATAGTTTAATTAAAATTGACAAACACATGTTACAGCTTTAAAATTTATATATATACAGTTTGAATACATGTGTAGTGGAAAGAGGCTAGTGTATACTACTATAAAAAGATGGTTAATCCCTACATTTTATCGATTTCATGTTTAAATTTTTATTGTTGTTGTGAAAAAACCTACATTGCTTGATTCTGTAAATTAGAACGCATTTATATCTAAACTATAATTACTTGTGGTTACAAATTCAAAATGTTATAGTTTAATTAAAAATTAAAATTGCTAAACATGGGTTACAACTTTAAAATAATATATATTTTAAATATGCATAGTGAAAAGAGGCCAATGTATACTACTATAAGCAAGTAGTTAAAATATATTTTATAACATTGAAATTTGGTGTAATTATCATGTTAATCCCTAAATTTTAAACTTTATCAATTTCATATTTAAAGTTTTATTGTTGTTGTGAAAATAGTGCTTCCAACCACTATCATTAGTGGGAATGCCGTTGAAGTTCTCCTTAAAAATACATTGTTTAGTATTTTTTTATAAATTATAATACTAAGAAAAAAATACTAAATTTTCGTTTAACGAATAAAATATCTATAACAAAAAAAAGAGAAATCTAACTTAAACATCATATAGTCAAATATCACACCAGTATTCTAGGTTCTCACCTTTTTATTTTCTCCTTTTGTTCATTTAACATTTTGAGGCAATAGTTTTTTTTTTTTATCCGAATAAGATATTTAAGGGTTTAAATCTTGATTATACTAAAAATTAATTAGTATCTTGGTCTGATGATAAAGAGTAATTATCATGAAACAGACGTCATATATTAAAATTCTACTGTATCTATAATTAAAAAAAAATTAGAGTACTAGAGCTCCTATAAAAATAAAATTTATTGTACTAGGGTCTAAAAAATTAGAGTACTAGAGCTCCTATAAAAATAAAATTTATTGTACTAGGGTCTCTATATTAGAATCTAGCCTCACCTCTATTCTTCCCATTTAAAATAAATGTGCATGTATTAGCATAGCCAAACTTGCCAAGCAAAGATAAAAAAATAAAGAAGTGCTTAAAGGTCTCACATCACATGTGCAACTAACTAGCAAATGAAACCTAGTAGATTATTCAAACTGAAATGAATGCGATCGATGCACTCATTCTAAACTTGATGATTTGTAAACTTTTTGGCATTGCTTTTTTTTCAAAAAGGTCCTCATTGTCTTGACCAATACTTGAAATTCCTGTAGCCTAAAGCTAAAATAACATCCCAATTCGTTGCCATGGAAATCTCTCTCTCTCTCTCTCTCTCTCTCTCTCTCTCTCATTAGCCATGCAGATGATTGGGTCAGAAAGCCATTAATAGTTGTATCCGAAACCTTTACAGCAACAGCTATGGGGTTAATAAAATATTTACTCCATCCTTTCAGGTTGATTGCAATGCAATTTAAAGTAGCTTCGTTGAAACATCCATCTATGATCTATGACGTACAATAGCTTATTTTTTGTGGCCATCAATGATTTCAGAACTATCTAACGAGAGAACATCAATGTCAACATTGAATAACGAAGTTAATGCCACAACTTAATGATTAGATACCAGCTAGCTTAATGTACTCCATGGCCTTTGGCTGGAAAATAAAATAGATCTGAGAGGGTAGTCCGTAGTTCCTCCAACAGCAGTTTTTTTTTCTTTTTTTTTCGTTTTAAGAGTAGATTTAAATACATAATTGTATTACAATTTTTGTGTTTAGAAAAGATAATGTTACATGTTTGTATTTTAATTGTCAATGCAACTATTATATGTTGGGTCCAGCTTAGACCATACATTAACAAATTCGTTTTTGGAAAAATTATATCGAAAATTGAAAAAAATGTTAAAATTTTTTCAATTCCCGATAAATTTTTTTTAAAAAATAGTATATTGTTGTGTGTCCTTATGGCACACGTTAATAAAATCTTTATATATTTACAAAACCTTAGCTAATACTAGCCTCTGAGAACGCGCTCACGCGCGTGCTCAAAGGCTCTTCTATTTTTTTGGGTACAATTTAATAATTTGCATCAATTATAATTTGAGATTATTACATTTTCTAATAACAAAAAAAAACCTAGGAATGTGATAAAAAAACAAATTGATGTTTTGGCTGAAATATAAAAAAATTCTCATGAATAAATTGAGTCCAAAATTAAAGCTCCAAATAATTTAATGGATTTGTTCACTTTTTATAACACTCAAAAGAACATAGTAGGGGGGGGGGGGGGGGAGGGACACCCATGTGTTAAATTAAAATTAACATTTAAAGAAATTTTTTTTAATAAACAGATGAGGGTAGTTTTAACAAAAGCAATTGTTAAGGAAGTTTGAAATTTTGTTTCTTTTTTGTTTTTTTTTGTTTTTTTTTTTTGGAAGGAAACGTGGGAAGCAACTTTTATAGTATTTTCTTTTACGGAATATTTTTAAACTTTGAAAAACTAATAGATATTTAAAAAATATATATTAACAGTTATGTTTATCCAAAAACTATTTGAATGTATTTGAAAGACCATGCCCATGATTTCCACAATTCTCTGTTGGAGGGTGTGGTGGTGTCATAGTGGCTAGTGGGTTTGTAATTGTACGTGAAATTTGATTTTTTTGAGATTGTTTCAATTTTTTTTTTAATCTATTTCTATTTCTTAATGAATTTAATTTAGAAATTTACTTGCTTATGGACTCTACCCCACCATTTCTTATTAGTATAGAAATGAAGATAAAATTTTCATTCCCACCCTTTAAAAAAAGACTCATCAATTAAACACTCATCAAACCGACCAAATAAAATAAAATAAAAGATTAAAAAAGAAAAGAAAGAAAAGATAATGATAATAATAACAAAGTAAGGAAACCAAATATAAACCAAATACTATAAAATAAATACTTACATTTTTGCCATTGACTACACTTCAAGTCTAAAGTTCAAACTGTCCATTGGAGTTGGAGGAAAGAGCACAGGATTGAGAAAATTGGAGATTCGAAGAAGAAGCAATTTGAGTTTGAAAACTAATGTGAGTGTACTAAGAGTGTGATTGTATTTTATAGATAGTGTTTTATGTGGGAGTTAAAAAATCATTAATACCAAGTTTTGCCCCTATTTAGTTTTTTTCTTTTTTTGATATTTAGTTTTGTTATTGGATATACATTGATGGGTTGTTTAACTTATTTTTATATTAAAAAAAACTATAAAAGTATAGTTGTTTTGAAGAAGTGGATCAGTAGAAAAGTGTTTCTATTTTATAGGCAATGTTTTAGTGTAAGCTAGATATATATTTTTACCAAATTGTCATTTAGTTTTGTCTCTACTTAAACCTAGGGGTGTAGGAGTATTTTAAAACAAAAAAAAAATCCGATCTAAGCAGGAAAAATTCCTTAAATAGTAGTATAAATAATATACACCTTAATAAACTGTATCAAACTTCATATTTTTTTAGTATTTTATTTTATCTTTGATGAACAAAAAGAGAGGACGGGAGCGACCATTGTGACTCACTCCTGGGCGTGACTATAAGGACCATCTTATTTAAAAATGTTAGATTGAATCATAATTACTGTGATCTGAAATCACCACAGACCTCACCCTACCACTTGAAGAGCACCGGCAATTAGAGGCTCCTCAATCCAAGGAGTTCTTTAAATTTGCTGAGAGGGTAGTCTTTAAATTTATATAAACAACTCTGCTGTACTCGAATTATGTTGATCATGTCTACTCCATCTTCATCTCCATCAGGCACTATTATTACAACTTTAAAGGTTTCACTGTGCACAGATAATGACATATGCATGTAACTTGTGTACTAATGGACATAGCCAGAACTGTTCATCGTAAAAAACCTGAAAATAGGAGGAACCAACCAACCGTGACTAAGTAGGTACGAGTAGTTCTTTCTTTAGCCAAAGTTACTGCCAAAGTCATCTGATCCTCCCAACTGCACCAGGTACAATCCGTAAACCGTATGGTCCAATCAGATTGCACGGGTGAGCTTACTTAGATCCGCCGCTGGTCAAGGAATCAACACTGTTCAAAAATCCAAATTGGAATGTAGCAAAATCTTCAATGTTTCTCTAGTAAATAACAACTGAGATTCTAAATAGGAACATTTTTTTTTTTTTCAATAATTTCATGGCAAAGTTTATAAGGTAAAAAATTGATAACATAGGTACAAATTTAAATAAAAACTAATAACATTTTTTTTACCACTTAAATTTTTTTATAAAATTTTTGTTGAAACTTGAAAGGTAACAATATTATTCAAAAGTATTTTTTGATACAAGATAAAAATTTTATTTTAATATAATTTAAGTGTATATATATGAAGCTCATTCTTAAAGACTTAAACTCTGACCATTCTCTATACCTCACAAGCTACTTATAGAATGACAATCACACTATAAACGTGCTTTATTTGAGTCCAAATCTTCTATCTCACTTTTCCTGCTCCACTCTATACTCTACCAATAAAAACTTACCACGTGTTCACCTAATTAATTAAATACTACTATTAATTAATAACGGTAGCATTAATAAGTCAATAATGATAGTATTTAATTACTTAGGTAAATACATGGTAAATTTTTATCGGTAAAGTATACAGTGGAACAGAAAAAGTAGGACAGAAGATTTAGACCCGCTTTATTTACTATTTAAAGGAACTTGGTTCCTGAGAAGTGTGTAAATTTATTGTCCAGTATTTACTATAGCCTAAGTAAGCATGGTCAGAGTAAAACCAGACCTCCTTAATGTGGTCAGACCGTCAGAGTCAGAAGAAAAATAGTACGGCAAGCAGACACTTAGCCACTGACTACCGGCTATGACCGGTGACTAAACGCTTGGGGTTGTCTCTCTTGGGAAGAGAGTAGTAGGTAATTATTTATTTTATTTTTTTAAAACAGAGAGAGATCAAGATTATTACTGGCTATTGTCGGTTGTCAGCAATGGTTTGAGTATGAAGTGTGTGGACTGTGGAGGGTGCTTTGGCAATGTGGAGAGAGAGAGAGAGAGAGAGATGGCTTTAACTTTAACCCACTACTGCCCTTGTCCTTAGCTTTATTCCTGGGGCTAACCTCTCTTTAAGCAAAGAATGCTTGGAATAGAGGGACAACCAAACCAACTCAGATATCCTATACTTCTCTCTCTCTCTCTGACTGCCACCAATAGTGTTCTTTTGACACTTATATCTCTCCTTGTCTCTCTCTTTCTCTCTTAACTGGGTCTCTGCCACGTGTCAATATATGGAGGAGGGCCAAGCTTTAGATAAAGAGGGTTCTCTTACAAGATCTTCTTAAGCAAGAAAAGCATAGTCAAGGTCCAAAGCCACTTCCCTCCTCACTCCAATAAGTTTGCTTACGAGGCAAATTCAAAAAAATCATTACTTTAAATGCCACTTTGCTATTTTTTTCATCTCTCTTTATCTCCTCTCTATGAATATATATGTAAAAGAAACAACAGTGATGCGAAAGTAATTTACTATTTCATTAAAATGGAGACAAACATCCCATCCCATCCCATCCATCCATGTGACTTGTAAGAATCAGGGACTAGTATCATTTTTTTTTTTTTCTTTATGTGCTTACTGGAACATTTCGAATGATGTATTTTAATTCAAATCGTTTAAAAAAATTTAGTTCTTAATTAAGCTTATTGTTCATCTTAATTCTTTTTCTCTTTTGGGGTGGGGCTTATCTTAATATTTGGGATGCAAACCTTTCAGTTAGGGCCTTTTATATTGATGATTAATTAAGCAGTGCATGTAGGTGACAATCTAAGCATAATGATGAAGTTTTCAAAAAATTTGAAAAAAAAAAAAAAAAAAAAACCCTGAATCTCTTTCTTTTTCAAGGGGAACAGAAAATATAGTAAAACAAAAGACAAACAAACAAAATTTATAAGAGGCCCTAGAAAACATGAAGGACATGTTGGAGATTAGACTACTTTTAACGTTAGGAATGTTCGGTTTTCAAGTTTATAATAATGTACTTTGAAAAGTGATTATAAAGACAATCACCGATCCTCTCTAAAGTAGATCTTCATCTCTCAATCCCCAAGTCTTTACCTATTTCCAATGTTTGATTTATTACTTTGGTTATTAAAATCTTTTGATTTTGTGTTTCAGATAAAAACATGCTAACACCGCCCTGTTAAAAGAAGAGACCAATTGGACTGTCATACAATTATATGAGCTTTTAAGCATTATCCGTACACCCTACTTATGTTTGCATGAAGCTACTGTAGATACGTGTTTTCACTTAGCTAGCTTTCTACTCGCAAAAAAAAAAAAACAAAAAATTTACGTACTATTTTCGACTTACTAATCGATGTGTTTTTTTTTTTGATGAACACTAATCGATGTGTTAATCACTGCAGGAATCCTTTTTGTTATATATGCTTGACTTGATTCCAAGGCTACCAAAGGTGCAGATACAAGCACTACAGGCCAAGGCAGGAATTTGATTGATTGAACGGCCAAGAAAATAACAAAGGTCATTTTTTTATATATAATTTGCCTTTCTGTTTCCAAGTAAAAGGAAACAGTATTTTCTAAATACTCAATTGCGTGCATACTGCAAAGGCATCAATTTGTTCTATATTATTTTAAATTTACAGTCAATTTTTGTTAATCACTTGACAGTAAAGATAAAAAGGTTCGGTTAATGTGTGTCATTCATTTTTAGAAACATTTTGTGAAGAATTGAAAAAATTTGATAAAACTTTTTCTATAAATGGTATACTATTGTGTGCCTTAAGAGCATATGTTAGTAAAATCCAAGATTAAATTAACAGTAAGTTGAAAATAATACTTTAAAATATAGGAATCAACATAGTATTTTCACTTTTTTTTCAAAGTAATACTTTTGTACAATAATTAAAATAAATAAAATTAACGATGGGAAAATTATTGTGTACTCTCAGAATACCATAAATATGTACTCCCTCTTCTCACATGAATGGTAGGTCTCACTAATTAGGAAAATTATTAGGTACTCAGGGAGTACACAATAATTTCTCCACTAATTAAATTCATGGTAGGACTTACTATTTATGTGAGAGTGAAGAATACGAATTTATGATACTTCGAAAGTACCTAATAATTTTTCTTAACGATGAAGGTAAGTTAATTTAAACACACTAAAAGGAATATAAAGTGCTCCAACATCAATTATATGGGTTAGGCATATAACAATGGTCGCCGCTTCAGAGGGTTACACGAATGAGGGGAAAAAACAAGCAAAAAAAAAAAAAAAATCTATTTCAAATCTGGTCTATTTCCTATTAAAAAAAATATTGTCTATTTCGTTTCTTTTTTGGTCTATATTAAAATTTACAACTCTAAAAATATATAATTTGCTAAATCATTTGAAATTCTAAACGATGTGGCAATCTATACACAAGCTGTCAAATTTAAAAAATAAAAAATTTGAATCATAAAATGGACAAAATGAACCATTTTTGAAATAGGGAGAATTCTATTACTGGTTAGGCACGTGACATTGGCTACACACCCATAAAGCTTCACCCTTTGCAAAGCCCCCGCCAAAGTTTAATAAGTATTCTCTAAAAAAATTTAATATTAAATATGAATTCAATTAAATATTCTCTCGTAGACAAACACTAAAACTTCATTATTAGCTAATTTTCAACAAATGAATAGAAAAAAAAAAATTTTCCTAGAAGACTACAACTAACATGAAAGTTCACAAATTTCGAATCTTTTATCAGTCGCTAAACACTAGTGTCTAATTTAAATACACTTCTTACACACACCACCTCAACAGTAGCCTAAACCTACTACTCCTCAAAATATGAAATAGAAAAAGAATGGGTGAGCTTGATAGTTCAGCAAATAACCAAAATCCCAACTAGCTAAATCATTTATTTCATCTTTATAGATCTCCATGTAGGACTGATTTGCACGCAAAGAGCTCGATCCACGTCCTAATGTGTAGAACAATGAATTATAAAAATTATTTAAGGTCTGTTTGGATATCGCTTATTGTTGAAAACTCAAAACACTTTAGCAAAATAATTTTTAAATGTGTGAATAATACCGTAGGACCCAGTTTTAAAGTTGCTTTTGCTGAAAAAAATATTTGTGGATCCCGCGAACAGTACACAGGACTCACTAAAAAAATGTTAGCTGCTGAAAAACACGCAAAATGCACTTCCCAAACGTAAGCTTACTCCCAAATTCCAACAAATTTCATTAAAAAAAAAAGTTGTTACAAAAGTCAATTTTAGATTATGTAGTTGCACCTTTTTTTTTTCATGAAGTATCCCTTGAACTATTTTGAACAAATCTTGCACTAAAAAATTATAAAACCCTTAGTAAACAAGCCATGCATACTGTTTGTTTGCCCATAAGTAAACATAGTACCTACAGCAAAGAAAGAAAATAAAGACATCAATCATGCGAGATTGTAAAGCCAATGCATATAATTATGAAAAGCCAAGATATACACCCTACCCAAAACAAAAATAAACAAGATCTAAACAAGATAGACATAGATCTAAAAAGGAGAACACATATTCACCATATTTTTTCAATATCAATCTATGCATGCCTATAACAAGGCTTCATCATACTCTTGCTTGTTTCAATCATCTTTGCAATCACGTGTTTTGGATTATGTAAACTCTTGAATGATATGATATAGTTATTGGTCACCACAATTTAGAAGACTAGTTTTATCGGACAGGTTAGATGCCTAATACCTTTCCAATCCTGTAACTTAGCCTTCAAACTTATATCAGGAATTGGTAGATTAGGATTTTCCTTTGTAATCTTCTCCTTTTAGATTGTACTTAAGAATCAAAATTTTGTACTTTTTGTTTTAGAATGTATCTAGGACAAAAGCAATGTAATTTGTGGTTATTATCAACGAGATGTACTTTTTTCAATTTATCAATAAAAATACACTTTTCAATTTGATTTTCTTATTCTTCCCATTAAATAAATTGTGACTCTATTGTAAAACTCTTGACCTAGGAGGGATGATAATAACAGTAGAACCTTCAATGTCTCTTGAGAGGCATCAACATGACTCCACCCACTCGCGTGAGTTAAGTGCCAAAACTTTGATTTGGAAGTTTGGGGCCAAGTGGGTGCAATCTCATCCTGATTTTTAAATTTTGCAAAAAAAGAGCACGATGGATGTCTTTCATGCCTAAAACACTTATGCTCTGTTTGGTACACCCACTAAAACACATGTTTACAGTTTTTAAACAACATTACACATATTTTTATATACTTTTTTACCCACACCTATTTTCATATATATTTTCAGTTTTTAAGTGTATGTACCAAACAACTCCTTAGGCATAGCTTTCAAGTGAAAAGTTATAAGTCTTATTACGCCCGAAAATTCTTGACACTCGGCTCATGATTTTAGCACAAAATAAGAGGCTAGAATTTTTGAAAAAAAAAAAAAAAGGAACTTGGTGGAAGTCTTTGATACCCAAAACACATGAGGCACAGCCTTCAAGCGAAAAGGAGCCTGTCTCATTAAGTGCAAAAAATTCATGATGCTCAGGGTCATGATTTTCACGCCAAATAAGAGGTCGAAATTTTTGCAAAAAAAAAATAAAGAGTTCAGTGAAAGTCTTTCATGCTTAAAACACTTGAGGGATAGCTTTTGTGTGAAAAGGAATCGGTCTTATGTTGCTGTGAAAATTTCACAGCCTTGAGTCATGATTTTTACGCAAAACAAAGGATACGGATAAAGATTATAACTCACAACCAAACTTACGAATATGTTTAGTTATTCTATTATAAAATATTTTATTCTTAGTAATAAAGATTACCGTTCTTATTGTAATCTTAGACTTATGAATATGTTTAATTATTTTATTACAAATTATTTTATTCTCAGTAATAAAGATTACTATTTTTATTGTAATCTCAGACTTATAAATATGTTTAGTTATTTTATTACAAAATATTTTATTTTCAGTAATAAAAATTACCATTCTTATTGTAATCTCAAGCGAGGAAGAGTCGGTCTTATCTGCCTAATCCCATCAAAAGCTTAAGTAAGTTGGGCTTGAACTTCTTTTTGTTTGGGTCGAGAGTGGACTTGAAAATCTCAATAATACCAGTACAATGCAATTCTAGGTTGGGCTTGTGATTGTCGGTAGATAAGGCAACAGAAGTAGGCCTTTTTTGTGGAAAGCCCACATACCACTACGGCTGAAAATTTGGGTCACTTTCAATTTGAACAGTGTACAATTGTTTACAGCCTCAGCAACAAAAATGTCAAAATCTGCAGAGCCAGACCAGGAGAAAAACTAATCTGCAGAGCCACAATTTTTGGTAATCTACGACCTCTAATTTTAACTTCTTTCTTTTTTCTGTTTCTGGGTCTTATGTGCTTTGGTTGTTTATTCTATATTCTTAGCTCAATTTTTTTGCTTTATAAGTGGAGCAAAAGTAATGGAAAGTTTGAAGCTCATGCATCAAATTGCACTAAAGTTTTTGAATGGAAGTGTGAAAAATGGGGTTGAAAAATTAATTGACGGGTGTCATTGTTGCTTTAATATGCCACTTATATCAAGAGCTAAGTCAGTAGAGAATTTGTCAATTTTGTTAGTACACTTTGAGCAATGCATTTTTTTTTTTGCTTGCTTATCAGAAAGGAAATGAGTGCAATTTCTGAAAATTGCAATAGCAGTTTATTTCATTTTGCAAAAGTTAAGTCACCCTTTTAGACACGTTTTTCATATGATTCTAGGACCTTAAAAATAACCACATGATTACTTCATATGACTGAGTATTGAGTAATAGATGTGGAATTGATGTAACACTGATTTTTACATTATTGAATACAAGTTATGGTTCTTTGAAAAATTCTTGTCAACCACATCCCCTTGTCATCTTCCATCTCAGGTCCTAATGATTATTAAAGGGGTATTCAGGAGATATGAAAGATGGAACCCTGTGCATCCAACATCTGGAGCCTTTTGGGGTATGGGAATAGGCATTGGTTGTGGTGTTGGATGGGGCCCTGGTTTTGGTCCTGAGGCAGTCGGTTATGTTGGTGCGGGCTGTGGTGTTGGATTTAGCATCGGTATAACTCTGGTTGGTTTTGGCATTGGCCTACCTGCAAATGGCCTCTATGAACTTCCTTACAATGGTATGGTTTTCATTTTGTAATTTAACCATTTCACATGCTACATTTTCTATCTGTTGCTTTGCATATAAGGATGATTCACACTGTTCTTATGCATTTTGGGAAACGTAAACACATCATGTTTAATCTGCCTGGATTCTTTCAGTTGTGAATGTGTACCTTGTTGATATTAGTGTTTGCATGTGTCTGTCTGAGTGAAGGATTGTAGTATTTATTCTTGAGTGCAAAAGGTTGATCAATACATTTTGTAATTTAACCATTTCACATGCTACATTTTCTATCTGTTGCTTTGCATATAAGGATGATTCACACTGTTCTTATGCATTTTGGGAAACGTAAACACATCATGTTTAATCTGCCTGGATTCTTTCAGTTGTGAATGTGTACCTTGTTGATATTAGTGTTTGCATGTGTCTGTCTGAGTGAAGGATTGTAGTATTTATTCTTGAGTGCAAAAGGTTGATCAATACATTCTTTTCCTAGCTGTTATGGCTACAAGCAGTGGTGCAGTGGAATTAGCCCGTTCTAGTGGTCTTGCCACAAAAGATATTGTAGGGGATGGCTGGAATAACATTGCACCTCGCATCTCTGGTCTGCAAACAGAAGCATATAGAAGATTCTCTAGCTTTAAGCAAAAATGTTGCTCGGACAAAGAGTTTGATTTGTTTGACAGGAAGAGCATGCTGCCAGCCTTTACTAGGTCTATTTCAGAAAGTTTAGGAACATTTGGTGGTCGTTTCTTCCCTCGCAAAGGTTAGCCAACAAATGCAAATTGAGTTTGTTGTAATTTTGAAAATATTAATATTTTCTTCTGAATATAGCATTGGTGCTACTAAGTGGTTTAGGTTGATTTATCATACGATTCCTTTTTTTTTTCTTTCCTTTTTTTGGTTGGGGAGGGGTGGGGGTGTCTTGGAACTATCTTACACTCTTTTCAGAGTTTTTCAACTATTAATTCCTCCTTGTTTTGAAGATATTGTTACAGTGCTATTGATGTGAATGTTTCTTGTGTTTATACACTTGCTTGTAGTTTTTGGCAATATTGACTTCCTTAATTTTTACCATGATAGTTTTGAAGAAGCTAAGATGAAAAGAAAATGAAATTCTATGGTTGTCATTTTTTACTCCCTTCAGGATCTTCCTTAAGTTGGTTTGAAACTAGGCCTCTTTTAGTTGATATCTTTGAGAAAAATATTTAAAAAATAAAGTGATTCGATGAGTTAAGAACAGCGTGGTTGTTTGTTAAAAGGTTCTTCTATTTTGGTCCCACCAATTAGTTTACCGAAGACATTTCTAGCTAATGGTTTTGAGTATTGAATACAACTATACCTGGCAAATGCATTAGAAAAGTAGGAAACTTCTTACTTAGCCAAAATAATCTACTTTTAGATTTGAAGTGATTCAAGAAGCGCAAAGACAATTTTATTTTAATTTGGTTTATATAATTTTAGACGTCAAATAAATTTTTCTCTTGGTTCGTTCACTGTTATTCTAGGTCTTCTTATCTAATTAAGTTTTTAGCATTTTATATAATTTCTTTAGAGTTTTGGGACTATGCTTGGTTTTGTATTTAATTTCCTAGAGTTAAGGTTGTTTCTGTTAGTAAATAATTGGCTTTGACCCAAGTTAGTTAGGATTAGAGTTTAGTCCTTGTAGTCTATATAAGCATGCTATTGTAATTGTATAGAGACTGTATGATGAATCAAACTTCAGTTGAAAATTTTCCAATGGCTTAGTGCTGATTCCAGTTGACCCTAGGTGTTGATTCTTAGGTTTTCTATGTTGCCTGCTCGGTACTGATTCCAAGCAGCCCTAGCTGCTGATATCTGGGTTTATCTTATTTCCACCCTTTATGCAAACACTGCTTTGTTGTGCAGTGATCACAGCTGAACATGACATGAATAGGTGGCAGTCATGGTGGTGATGATGGTGGCAGTCATGGTGGTGATGATGGTAATTATGGTGATGTGATTGGGTGTTGGAGATGATTGTAGTGGGTTGTCATTACCATAATGGTGGTGGTGGTGGTGGTGGTGATGGTTAATGAATTATGATAGAGGTGATGACAGTGTGGTGGTGTCAAAGGGATGTTTGACAACTCAGTTGTTATTGCCCCAAATCTAATGCCTACTATCAATTCTTTCACCATATGTTGGATTCTATGAACCAAGTGAAAGTGATATGACAAAGATCCATACATCACCTACAGCCACCAGTTGTGGATTGGATTCCTGGGTATTTATTTATTTGTGTGACTCATATTCTTGGTTGTATTTGTTTTTTAAACATATCACATAGGTAAATTCTCAATCAGTAAACTAGCATAGCAAAATTCAGATCAGACTTATTTCATTCACCCAACAATTCACAAATTCGCATTTTGAATGTCACAATGTAAGATTATTACAATTTAAATTTAACCAATCTGCCCATGAACAAGATCTCCTCTCTCTCTCTCTCTAAGGTAATCCTGTAGATTGTCAACAAAATGGTTTATCTGATGCCTGGAACTGACCCCCAACAGCTCTATTAAACCCAGTTAGAATCTTCAGGGTGTGAGCTGCATTCTTTGCTGCAAGTTATAAACCAGAATTAAAAAGACATGGTAAAGACTTGCTCCATTAAACCTGGACCTTCTATGCCTACCATGTTCTTGGGAAAACCTTTGATTCATGTTCTCCATTTCTACAGATAACTTCATGCATTGATTTTGATGATTATCTCCTCAAACAATTTCCTCTGCTAAAAGGTGTCAATGGTTGTCTTCCTGTACTTCCTTGAACTTAAAGCAGTGATTTTGTAAATGTGTTTCTGGAATTGGTGAGGTGTGGGTCTACATAGCTGGTTGGAAGAGTGTATGCAGTGGTGATGGGGGCAGCCATCCAACTAGCAATGAGAGAGTGGATGTGAAAAAAGAAATGGTGGTGCAGATATTTGGTGATAGTGTGTCAGGAAGTGGTTATGGTATATCCAAAGTGGTGTTGTCATTGGTGACCTATGACCTTGGTCTTGTCCTTTTGTGTGTTGTGTGGTCATTTTTAAGTGTTTGGTCCAATGTTGATTTTGTAATTTTGATAGGAAAAAAATTTCTCCAAACTGGGTTGGAGAAATTTTGTCCAAACTGCTAGTTGGCACTCTCTAAAATAAACTGTTCATTACTGGGGCATGTAATTCTCACATGACATTTTAGTAGACTTGATAAAAAAAAACCTCTGTTAAGTCTTATCATATTCTGCTTTCGTTTCCTCCTCTCTCTCTCTCTCTCTCGTTTTAAGGTCCATTCACCTGCCACCAAGAGTGCATGCAATCATTCCCAAAGTTCCAAAAAGAAATGAAGAAAAAAATCGCTTGCCTTTCATATTTTGATGTCATCTAGCCACTTCACTAACTCATCCAAATCCTTATCTGGGCTCCCTCCTTTGATAGCATCCAAAGTTGCATTCCTAAGCTTCTTGACTCAGACTCTTTCCAGTCTAGTTGCATCCATTAACTCAACCAATAGACTCAATGGAGCACAGCAGTCCTGTTTAACACATCTCAAGGCTTTCACTCAAGTACCCTACAGTCACCAAGTTAAGTAGCACGACTCCATTCCCCTGAATTTCAAATTCAACTATTAACTTAGCTTACATCATTGGTATATAAACTGCAAATCTGCATCTGAATAATCCAAAAAAAAGAAGAGCAAATGCAGTGGTGGTGTGCGGGGGGGGGGGGGGGGAAGAGGGGTGTTTCAAATTTGGTGTCTTGAACCCTCCAAACGTCTAAAAATTGAAAAGACTACCAATAAAAGGAAAAAATTGATCATTATAATCATTACTATGCCCACCCATCAGTCCACTTAACCTTGTGGAAGATGTGGGGGATATCTTTTGAAATTGTTAAGAAAGGGCCCGTTTGGATTGAGGGGGGTGGGAAAGTGAGTGGAGGGGGAATGCACATGCTCAAGACTTAAAAAGGAAATCTGATGGTATTGGTAAGAACAGATGCCAGCGTGGATTGGATTAGAGCTGAAAACCGATTTGGGCACGAGTTAAGAAAGTATTTATTTACTGTTTGATTGGGGAATGCATGTGCTCAAGACTTAAAAAGGAAATGTGATGGTATTGGTAAGAGCAGATGCTGGCGTGGAATGGATTAGAGCTGAAAACCAATTTGGGCACGAGTTAAGAAAGTCTGATCTCCCCTATCAAGCATGTGAGGAAAAGAAGACTCTCAGAGTTTTTGTGGTGATGATTGTGATGATGATGAGATGTCGTTTATGATGGTTTGGGTATTGGGATTTATTCTAAGTGTGTGTTTGGATGAGCTCATTTTCATCATCTTATTTAGTTGTACCTTGAAAATTAATAAATTACAGTTGTACCTTGAAAAAGCTGATGCTTTAAAAAGCTATACATGCCCTTTGTAGAAGAAATTAAGCCAAGACAAATGGATACTTAAGCACAGTGGTTCACCCTGGCTTGAGGAGGCTGTCTCACCTACAGTTTGGAGGTTAACTAAGGCTACTTTGTTTAAGTTATTAAAAAGTCATTTAAGAATCACATAATGACACGTGGTTATTTTAGAGGGTGCCACCCACGGTTTGGAGGAAATTTCTCGAACCTAGTTTGGTGGAAAAATTTGTTTGTTTTGAAAACCAATGCAGGATTAAGAGGGTTGGATAATGACCATGAATTACTGTGATAAAATGAGTTCAAATGCTTGTGTCCTATTTTTTTTTTTTAATTTTTAAAAACTGATCAACTGCTTACCTGTAACTGCATACTTATTTAAAAAAACAAACTGATCAACTGCTTATTATCAGTTGGCAGGCACACATCAAGAATAGTAACAGAGTAATCATGACTAGTGGTCCAGAAAATACAACTTCCAAATCTGCCTATGCCCTCTAGAGTGATAGAAATTTTAAGGCAAATAAGATTTATTAGATTCTCCTAAGCGTACATGTATTAAGTGGCCAAGTTACAGGGTTTTTGACTGGGTTATAATGACAGGATGTGGCTGATTGTGAAGAGCAAGCTTGGTAGTTGATTGTCAAGGATACCATTGCTGTACATTCTTCACACGAAGTCTGTATAGGAATTGTTATAGAAAAGGAGGAATGAGGGCCCTTCATATAGTCTAAGTGGACGATTCAGCAGAATGTCTCATAATTGTGATATTTGTATGTTGGATGACCCTGTAACTATAATAAAATGTGAGTAAAAATCTCACTCAGGTTCATTATTCTGTGATGTTCAAGACCTCATGTTCATTGGTTCAATTTTTAGTTGCATTATCTAAAACTCCCTACCCATCCTTCCTTTCCCCTCCCTGTTTTATATTGCAGCTTGCACAACAGGAAAACATTAGTTTCTAGGTGGCAATACTGGGGATAACTCAGGTGGCCTAAATTGTTGAGATGAGACTTCAAAGGAATTCAACAACCAGCCACAAAAATGACATGCGGCCTTAAATTAAGGGAAGCTCTGTATGTTAGGACTAATGGACTATGATGGGTAAGTCATGATGTGGAAATATAGCCAATTCCAATGGCTTTGTAGATGTCCCAGCATTCTACTCAGTACTTAACGTGGTATTCTCCCCCTGTTACATGCATTATGGATCCCATCAAGAATTATATTAGCAGAACCTATCATTTATGTTAAAGGAGGTAGCACCAATGGCTCTTTAATCCTTTTAGTCCATGTCACATATTTTAATCAGCATAACATCATCATGAAATTCATATTCGAGGAGGGAGAATTATTCACAAACTTTCATATTCGAGGAGGAATTACTCACAAACTTTGGTGTGGAGTCTCGAAGAGGATCTTAGAGATTAGACTTGCATTTTCTAAACAAACTTTGCACACAATTTAATCATTCATTGAATAGACATATACCACACCCCCCCCCCCCCCCCCCCCCCCCCCCAAAAAAAAAAAGAGTTGGCGGAAGTCTTCTTTTAAAACAAGAATTGGCTAGCTGCGGGCAATGGTTATGAAGATAATGTACCTTTTTGTTTTTTTTTTGAAAAAATAATTACAACATGCTACTAACCCCGCAGCTTGAACTCTTTATCCCCTAGACCCCCAATCACTTTGTACCAAGGAAGTCAATACCGTACCAGAAGCTGTATCGGTTTGGCCACTGGTAAGATATATTTCGGATACTGGTCAATACCGATGTACCGTTTCGGGTTTACCGCTATTCTATATATATATATATATATATTATATACATACACCAAAATCTCTAGAACCATGTTTATAAGCATATAATATTTCATTTATATTATAGCAAATATAAAAGTTTATCATAAAACATTACCTCAATTCAGAATAAATTATTCATAGTTTTAGACTTTAGTATCAATTAAAAGGAAAAAAAAAAACACAATATAAAAAATAGAAAGCTTAGTTGTTCATTGCATACTAAGAAAACAAATAATACTAATAAATTAATGTAAATAAGTTACCATTATGCTCTTACAAAAATTCAAAAATTACAAAACTAAAAAAAAAAAAAAAAAAGTTTTTTTTTTTTGTTTTTTGTATCGGCCGGTATTGCCTGAAATTGGCCGGTACGCGGCCAATACGGCCGGTATTTTTTTCGGTACAAAATAAAAGTGTACCGGTACCGGTGCATACCGTACCAGCCGGTACGGTATCGACCACCCTGCTTTGTACATAGAGAGGTGCCAATTCAGCTAGAAGGCCTTTGGCGTACTTTTTTGTTTTTTTGATTTCATGTTTTATAGTAGAAATTGCTCTTGTAGTTGTATCGGTTAAATTTTTGGATCATTTATGGCTTAGAAGACTTTATTGGTTCTATTAGATTTTCTTATTCAAGTCGGTAGATAATTTGGATTATATTGCAAATGAATTAAAAAAAAAAAATCTTTTCCATGGAGATCATAATAGATGAATTTCATTTTATGAAATATTGTTATCAAGTATATTTTTCATTTGAGTTACAAAGCTGATATATATACATACATACTGTAGGTGCACAATTATACTCGGACCCAAAGACGAACATGGGCTCAGGCCCAATGAGCCTTAGACAATAAGATTTGTAGAGTGTGGATTTGAAATTTAGGTTAGGGATGTTGGAAGCTTGATTAGTCGGCTATAGTGCCGCAATCTATGCAAATGACAAATGAATATGTCAAAGGAACCTTCTCGGACGTAAGCCGAGGACAATTAGTATAACACTTCTCTATTTATGCCAAAGATTACAATTCTTAGTTCTTTTTCAGCTAAATTTTTCGTCCCCTTTTTCTTTCATTTCCTGTTTTCTTAAATACTTCTTCTTCTTCCCTATTTCATCCACGTGTCACACAAATCCTTTCTTTCGATACTTGTCCCATCCACCACCTTCTTGAAGTCTTTGAATGATAGCAGGAAGGTTGAATTTTACTGTTCAGATGTCATTTTTCCATTAATGCGGCCAGGGAGGTAGATGCAGGGTCTTTAATGTGGAGGTAGCAGTCTTTCTCTTAGATATTTCTCTCACATCTTTGCATCTAGAAGGTGCTTGGATCGCCCTCTTACCCATCAGTTTTTCCAGAATTCTGCCTTTAAACTTCTTGGCAAGTCCCAGGGACATCGCCGGGCCTGTCCGAGGAGACAGTTTTCTTCGGACAACTCCTCAGACCTTTACAACGCAAACTGATTTGTGGGCCTAGAGACCTTTAACTAAAAACAAACTAGTACCCTTCAATGAAGCCCAATGCCCAAATGTTTATTTGGGAATTTTTACCCCCCACGCATACATACATACATATATATATATATAAATATATATATATATATATATATATATATATATAAAATAATGTATTCATTTAATATTAAACTAAACAACAATTATATGCTTATTAGAGTTTAAAAGATAAGTTTTCTTCACTCTTGGATGGATCCAGATAAAAATGCATGGATAAAAAGCGTTCTCTCACTATGCATGTTCACTCTATATATGAAAATATTACTTTCAAGATATGTTTTCACTTTTATTGGACATAAACATTCTAAGAAAGAATATTGTATTAAAAAGATGCAACAATTTTTTTAGTTCCTTATATTGCACCAAAGGATCACTAGAAAAACTCCCACTTAAGCTTAATTGTAAAATCTATTACAAGTTTTTAAGAAAGTTCTCACAAACAAATAATATGATTGAAGAAAATTAAAAAGAAAAATGGACACAATCACACACAAAGGATAGAAAACTAAGGATTTATATGGTTTGGCCATGGGCCTATGTCCAGAGGTAACAATGAAAAGAAAATTTCACCAAGAACTTAGGGAGATTACAAAAATAGCACAAAGACACTCCTAAAACCCAAGCTGCAAATACATCAAAATAATTCTCTCTTAAAATATAAAGTTTAGGGTTGTCACTTATTATAAGAGCTAGCTAAATATTTATATAAGGGTATATACTAGTACACAGCGGTTGTTGCACACAATCGTACACATACATTTTTTTTTCACTAAAATTGTAATTTTAAGTCACGATTTCATTTCAAAAAACAGCTAGTGTAAAATAAACATTACTCTTTGTATAACACCTTGATTAGGTGAAGTGCTGCACAAATAATGGTCAGTTTCAATTGAAAGAGAGTAGAATAAGGTAAAGTAAGCCGAAAATCTTACATTGAGTTGAATACGATCAACGTAATCTCAAACTACAAACTCAATCCGTTCTTATTTATGTCTATAGTAAAATGTTTTTCTAAAATAAAATAGAGAATAATATTTCTCTTCATTAATTTTCTTATTGTATAAGACTTCGTACTCAAAAAATTCGGGAAAAAAAATCCCACACATAGAAAATTAAGATACTTTGGAATTTTTGTTTCTCCATGTTTTTCGGGAAAAACAAAAAAACAGCATTAGGGACAGGGTGTGATATAAGATTACCATCAACGTAAATGGCATTGCCTAGGCAGAAAACCTAATAAGTTCCCATCCCCAGTGGTGGAATTGAAGGCAACTTTGAGATGCACACAAGAGTACACCACAGCTCCATTTTCTCTCCACGACGACAACGCCCACCTTGAACCATAGCATGCAACCGAAGCTCTTATGTTGAGATGGAAGCTCACATTACCATCCTTAAAATCCCTCCTTAGCTCTTCAAGTATCGACTCTCCCCAGTACCATTGCTCTCCCTCCTCAAACTTTGCTTCCACCATTTTCTCTTTCTCCACACCCAAATGGATGGCCTCATTAACAGTCGTGGTCGCAAGAGTATATGGCTTTTTGTAGAATATAATGACCTCAATTCCTCCTAACACAACGTTCCAAATCTGGTTTGGGTTCTTGAAGGTGAAGCCCACATCATATGTGGCTGTTAATGTAGAGTTGGAGGTGACGAAGAAGGTGGGTATGGATAGAGAGTTGAGCCAAAGTGTAGGGCTTCTTGGTCTCGGCGTGAACCACATAATGGTGAAGATCAAGCAGCCAACACTGGTTAATACACCCAATGCGGCAGCTAAAATGAAACCAACTCTATATGTCCTACCTGCAAGAGCTTCGTTTGGTCGCATTTCATGGAGGTGAGGGTCATCATCATCAATGTTATAAGGGTGAACTCTTGCTATTTCTGTAACTTTTCTGGGACCCAAAGCTGCCATTTTTTTTTAAACACTCAGAGAGAAGCAAAAGATAGAGAGATTTTGCAAAATATGTTCTTGTCCATTGGTATTCCATGAATATCTCTGAACACTTTGACAAAAGGCTGTTCATGCAATGCAACTGTTACAGATATATAAAGCTGTACGTGTGTTTAAATAATAGTTTTCAAATTTTTTTAGAAATATATGTGGATGAAAAAGTGTGAATATACTTGTAATGTTGTTTAAAAACTGAAAACATGTATTTAAATTCGAGTACCAAACATGACCATAATTTTAATTAAGCCGATTGAAAGGAGCAAATCCAAACTATATATATATTTAGAGATTAAAATTTTTTGTTAGCAAAAGTTTTGAATTATATCAAAACGATTAGGGTCTAACAAGATTCACGCACGTCCGTTTGCCTTGTGGGTGCATTTCTTGTTCTAGAAAGTGCTGCAACAGTAACTACATCTTGTTGGAAAGAACGTTAAAGATTTGAATTAATGTTTAATCTTAGTATGGTCAAACCCATACTAGATGTTGATCCTTAATAGTTGGATCACTAGTTCAATTAGTTGGTCATTAGTCGAACTACATGGTCAAATAAATATAAATATAAATATAAAACTAAATCTGAGAAATCATAAGTATGTAAATATGAAAATTAGGAATACCTAAATTACTAGTTAAAATTAATTGTAAAAAAATAGCCACTTTTCAGTTTTCACGAGTAATAACACTATATAAAACACAAAGTAAAATGATGTAATCATAACATTTCTTAAAAATCTAGGACCAAAAGCATGTCTCAAACTCCAAAATCATATTCTCTATGCATTTTGTATATTTCACTAGTTACTATCCCAATAGATTACGTAGTGAACTAAAAAAAAAAGTTATGCATTAACCTCATTATAAATCCCCTATTTTCACTGTGCTTCTAATTCTTAATACAATCCTACAATGGACCTATAAAAGTTGGTGAAAACAACCTATATGGGTTACAAAAAAACTCATTTGATTTTACACTTTTGCTGGGTTTTACCGAATCAATTGTATAAGTGGTTTAATTAGATAACTAGACTAGTTTAGGTACCAATTCACTGGGTTATTGATCTGACCAGCCGGGTTGGTTCAAACCTGGAGTAAAAATGAATTGACCAGTATCTTGACAAGTTTTTTTTTTTTTTCCAAGTCGGGTTGGGTCAACCCTTGTGACCCATGATCTGGCCCTTTAATTTTTTTTAAAATTTTTTAAATCATATCATATAATCAAGTAAATAACTCCAAATACTGAATCATGTAAAGGTAATATAATGTCGAGCTGATATATGGTGTACCCGGCATATATGCCGGGTCACTCACGCACTGGTAAGTCCCACACACTGTGAAGTTCGCCTCTGTGTGAGAGACCCGGCATATATGCCGGGTACAACATATAATTTTCGATATAATGTCATCCATCAAAGATAATGACTTCGATAAAGCAAATAGCAGCCACAAAAAAGTTTCTTTATAGTTTGACTTTGACCACAAAGCAATAAGATTATAGAAATTGAGCTTACAATATAAATTTGATTGCATCAAGTAATTTAGATTGAAATATCTTTACATCGTTTGGTGTGCTAAAAGATTCAAAATATTGGTTTAAATCTTTTTTTTTTTTTTTGCAATTAAACTCATAAGATAATTGCCATTGTCAATCTCGTTCGCTGCAAGTGAGCTAATCTCTTTTATTGTCTCAAGAGGAACAAAATCTATATCTAAGAGAATGAGAGTTGAAGGAATGCACTGTTGTCACCCTATAATTATACTAGAGCTATGGAGACTTATTATTTTCTTTTAATTTTTTTCTGCTTTTATTTATTTATTTAATTTTTAATTAAAAAATCCACATATTTTTTTAATGTATGAAAAAAAAAAAAAACCAAAACTACATTCTTTTTGGGCATTTAATGGAAAATCATCTAACTTTTACGGTGATGATATCATTCGGTGAATTTTGTAAAACTAAAAATCTATATATTATTTAAAATTTTGTTATTTTCAACATTTTGGAAATATCTTATTTAACTTTTTTGTTGAAAGTGTGCTAAAATATATTTGTATTTTGAAAAAATTAAAAAAATATGAGAAAAAGCGAAAAAAAATTGAGGTTTTAAAAAACTGTGTGAGCATTTGGATTGCGTTTTTTCCTCACGTTTAGTGTTTGCATTTTATTAACGCTGAGATCCACGCTATAGTAAAACGAAATAAACGTTGAGAAGTGCCAGCTGAAATGCGTAGATGAACAGTAACCCACACTGTTCATGCAAGCAGATTACACTGTGCAAAGACATTGTGTACTGTTCATGCACTATTCACAGGACCCACTATCACTTTATTCAGAAGAAATATTAAAAATGGGTCTCACGGTATTATTTATATATTTAAAAATTATTTTACTACAATATTTTCAGTTTTCAGCAAAATAAGTTGTATCCAAACGGACCCTGTATATAAAAGTTAAAAAAAAAAAAACTATAAGATGTTGCCAAACACACCCTTCATTTCTTTTTTTTATATGAAAAATACTAGTAAAGCTGTAGCCCAACCCGTTTAGGATCACCAATTTTTTTAGCCCAACCCGTTTAACTGAACTAAGATGAAGCCGAAAACGCAGATACTTTTGTGCAAAAACTATCTTTTTTCTGGTTTTCATTTGTGCAAAAGCAGCAAAACAGGTACATATTTTTGTTTTACAGTAGTACAGTAGGACAAAGACAAACAGACAAACAGTACAAGGAGTCAGGTGGTCAACCATTGCATGATATCTCGCATCAAATTCTCTGGGACCCTCCTCCACGTAAAATAAGAATATATTGAGGGACCAGTTTGAAAATATCACCCAAATTTTACCAAACCAGAAACCAGAAACAGAAAGAAGAGGGTAGTGTCAGTGACTGTGTGCAATCATATTCTTTTTCAACCTCAACAACATCTCTAATCTCTCGCACTAGCTATGAGTCTCTTTGGTCTGGGCAGGTATATAATTTTCTTTTCTTTTTCTTTTTAGAATTTGATATTTTAATTCTTATCTGTTTATTTTGCTCAAAATTATTTTCTTTTCTTTTTTGGATTTTTAATTTTGCTTTTAGCTATGGCAGATCTGTTGTTTATTGGGTTACTTTATTTGAAGATTTAGTGATTTTTTTAGATACCCTTTCGGCTTTTATTTTTATAAGGCACGTGTATGTGTATGTGTATGTGCATGCAATTGCAAATGGGTTCAAAAGCTTTGATCTTTGATTATTTGGTCAATTTCTTAGTTCATATTATGCCATATGCACATCTACAATATTTCATTGAATTTGCTTTTTTTTTTTTTTTTATAATAATTTATTAGTATCAACCAGTGTGCATGGATTTCTTTTTGGTGGCAAAAACACTAACACAAAATAGAAGCTTCTTAGTTTTCCATTTGAATAATTGTTAGGCATTTTTCTATTGGTTATGTTACATTTCTTGCAGGCTCAGTTGCGTTGATTTATACATAGTTTCTTGAATGAGTCCAAAATCCAAACCAACATTCCATTTTAGCATTATATAGTTGTTTTTGAATTAAATCGAGCACGAGATGCTTGTGGTGTTTTTTTTCTTTTGGTGATAATTTGATAGTTAGAGGAGGGGGGATTTGAACTCTAAATGGCTCCGTTAAAGCACCAATAGGTGCCAGCCAATTGAGTTACAAGGCTTTTGGCACTTACATGTATTGGAGATAAAAGTAGCTGTGTGGATAGATGCGTGAAGTTTTTATTTTTTATAATACAGTAGATACAACAGGGGAGGAATTTGACCCCTAGATGTCATGGATACACTAGAAGGTTCCAACCAGTTGAGTTACAAGGCTCTTGCCAGATGTGGGAAGTTAGTTAGTTATAAGAAAGAGACCGGAAATACTTATAAAAAAGAAAAAGAAAAAAACAGAAACCAAAGGGGAAAGTGGCCATTGGCCAGAATATGGTTCAGAATTTGAGTGATGGTAGTTTTTAAATTGGGGTTCTTGAATTTGTCTTTCACTATTTCAGTCTTAGTTGTTGGTCTTTGATCTCCTATTAAATAGGTAATTTTATCTAAGGTAATTTTGGGTATTCAAAGACGACACTAAAGAGGGGAGTTCCCCTTGACGTCATGAGTGCATTGTGCTGTTGGATTTCATATGAAGTCAATGCTGATTATTTGCAAAAAATGAACAAAATGTTGTATAATAGTTTTGCTCTTTATGAAAAAACTTTCCATTCATTCCTTTTCCATTAATAAAAACTAAAAAAACATGCCTGATAATAGTTATGCAACATGTTGCATGTATGATGGAGAATCTTTCCTTTATTAGAAAGGAACAGATGTGATGGTTTCACTCTAACATAGAAGAAAGGGAAAGTGCGAGTGGAATCTTTTGTCGTCTTCACAATGACCAAAAGTTTCAAATACTGAAAAAGAAAGTGCTGATTATGGTAATAGTATTTGCTTTCTAGAAGTTTCGATCCTTTAGATTACTATGTATGCAGACTTGGTAGATATGCTTCTTCAAAAATTAATATACTTGTTCACATCTATGGATTCAGATGCATTTGGCTGTTTATGAAGATATCTCCATTCTTCTGGTAGACATCTCTTGTCTGCATCTTGAACATGACTGTTCAAAATGTCTGTGATGTGCATTTTTTAAATGATGTATTTTTAATAGATAATGCTGATTATTTTTAAGCCATAAAGGCATTTTCCACTAGATGTAATAAATGATAGTTTGACTTGGTGAACTAGATGTGTAGCCTCATTCTTTTATATCCTAATTACTTCTTTTAAAAGTAATTTTATGTTGTGCAATTACAATCTTGCTTAGCAGAAAAATAAATAGTATACGCAATAGGTGCATTTCCACTATATATATATAAATGACAGCTCAATTGGTGAGCTAGTTGGCTATTGCTTTTTTCAGAATGTAACTTCCTGAAAGATATGGCACCAAGGACAGGGCTTGCTTCCTCCGGCGGCACCTCTGTAAAGTTTAAATATAATAGTACAAATGAAAAACTTGTGCATTTTAAGTTGCATCAAATCTGTCATGGGAAATCAATCTGATATTGACACATAAAAAAGTTCCATTTTTCTCTTACTTATCCAAAAAAAAAAAAGTTCCATTTTTAGTCAGTTAAATGTCTTTGGATACTGATAAAAAGAAAAAAAGAAAAAAAAAAGAAGTCTTTGGATAATATGTTGTGCTTGCATATCCTACTTGGAGGTGATAAACATGTGTAGTTGGCTAGGCCTCTCATTTGGCTTCTCTTTCTGTTCCTTCTCTTTAAGAAAGAAGCCCTTCTGGCTGCTCCTTTCTAGTATAGGAATGATTCTCTGTGATACACGTAATAGCCTAGCTATTGTAGGATGCGTCCTTTTTTTATTTTTTATTTTTATATTTTACAATGGAAAAGGGATGCTGGGGAATTTAAGAAGAGTGACTTTGTCATGAAACACTTCATCTGCCTTTTCCAAGCTTTAGTGGTAACTTCTTACAAAATCCAGCAATGCAACACACCCTGGTAGAGAAAATCTGTTTTGTGGTTAGGTTTAAATGAAAATCATTAAAAAAAGAGAGAGAAAAAAAAGATTGGCCAATGAGCTCTAGCTCAAAGGGCACCTTCTCTCCCCATAACAAAGGTTGGAGGGTAAGGTTTTGGGTTCAAAATGCACTGGGGGTGTGTGTAAATTTAAAAATAATTAAAATCAATGATTGGGTATGAATGTAAAGGGAGACGGACATCACTATTATTTAAGAATTTATTATGAGATCCTCAGAGAGAGTTTGATTGCATAGTGACGGCAGTGTTATATGGATGACTTCGTGTATTTCTTGGACATATAGGGGAGATATACATATGCTCAATGGTTGGTTCTAAACTAAAAGGAAGTAGGCTTTTGCTTTATAAAAATTAGATGGTACACTTTGGACAGGTAAGCTGTGTGTATAATGGTTTCTATTTACTAAATTAGTAGTGGCTCCTTGTATAATCTAGAACAGGGGCCTCTCATATGAGAAGCATGGTGAAGTTCAAAGCATACAAATGTATTGTCCCAAAGCTAGTCAATTTAGGATAGAGTGTGTCAAGAATGCATTGGGAAGTTTTGTTCAGACTATTTGTTATTTGTACATATTTATTTATTTTAATTTGAAATTATTATTGTTGCTGGGCATGAGTATCTATTCAAATTTCTACCTGACTTGATGCCAGCCAAAGTTTCCATATGTAGTTCTCTTGCTCCTCTGGTCTGTGTGTGTGTTCTTGTAGTTGTGAAGATCATGGTTTTGTGCTGTTCATAAATATTGCTTAATACATTAAACTTAATTTTATTATTGATGCCTTATAAAACCATGTTTTTCACCTCTTTTGCTGATATATATTCTCTTTGTAATTCTTCTGCAAACAGAAACCAAAGGACATTCCGCCCAAAGAAGAGTGCACCCTCAGGGAGTAAGGTTAAGTCTCTTTGTTATCTAGTCACATCTCTTTCTTGCTGGTTATGGTCTTACAGGAAAGAAAAACCCCCTTTGGAAAATCCAGAATTCTTTGTTCACCTCCCATTCAAGGGGGAAAAAAATTAATACAAACACACACACACACACGTATATATGTATGTATGTATGTATTTATGTATTCTCTTTTACACTACACTGTTATATATGTACAAACAAGCGATGTACATGAATGACGCTTCCATGATTCCATCTATATAATTTGATAATGAGTTTCTAGCGTTCATACCTATATGTGGGCTGTTGTTGCATGTTGTTTAGGGCTTCTTAATTCAGGGGAAAGTTTCATGATATATATGGGAGACTTATGCGGGTCTTCTGAGTTATTGATGTCCATACTCTTGCTTGATTTTAGGCTCAAAATATGTAAGAACAAATTCACTTTTGGAAATAGGTTTTAATTGTTGGATCTTCATTTCCAAATAAGCAAAAGTGTAATAATTATTTACAACTAAGAAAGAGTAAATCTCCAATTATTAAGAAAAAACAGCTACACAGTGAGTTTTAGTTGGTTTAATTGTTAAAGTCTTTTGTTAAATAAGAGATCTGGGGTTCGAACCCCGCCTATACCAAAAACCGATTGATGTTTTAGTCTAATAATAAAGAGCAATCATTATAGAGCTAACGCCATAGGTTGAAATTCTATCGTATCTATATAAATTAAATAAATAAATAAAAATTACAGCTACACAAACAATAATGATAAAGCATGAAAGAAACATCTTTTATTTCATAAAAGAAAATTATACATAAAACTTAATCATATAGCTGCGAGTCTGTGGATCGCTTGTTGCTACACACTGTTCATTTTCCTATAAGATGTGGTTCTTTGTATGTTCTGTATTAGAAATCTAGTTGATGCTAGAGAATATGATAAATGTCTATGCTTGTTGTAAAGGGCTTTATGGTTGACATACTTATATTCATATTTTGAATGCTAATCCTGAGTGTGTTATGCACACAATTTGGAGAGAAAGGAATATTTGAATGCTTGAGGGGTAGAGAAATCTATTGTTGAGATGAAATCTATATTTTTGCATTCTTTGTTTGAATGTTGTATTATAATTGGTGGGATATCTTGTAAATTCTTTAGTAGTTTTCATGGATCTTGTAAATCTTAGATTGTAATTCTTTTGAAAACCATTTCAGAGTTCTTTTAATGAAATTCATTATTACTTATTAAAAAAAAAAAAAACTCTCCTCAACGAATCAGATATGCGTTATATCACTGGGTTTTATTCTTAGGGAACATATATCTACATAGAGAGCATACTTTTCTTTTTGATTGGCTGAAAAATCATTCTTGGTGTAGGAAAGCAGGTTTATCCATATGCGTCTGCATCATATTGCTTCTATCAGCAATGACATTACCCATTTGAATAAAAATTTTAAGAGTTGGGGGACCATGGCCCAATTTTTATGCTGGAAACAACCCAGGAATTAGCTGAAATCAGGTCCTTTTGTTATGTGAATATCAGCCACTTGGGGCCTGCAGCTTGAGCATGTTTTTCATTAAGGACTATCCTGCTGCCTACTAAGCCCCTTTGGTCCATATCAGTTCATCAGGGCCTTGTTTGGACTAAATCAAGTGCTTGAAATACAGCTGCCAATAGTTAACTTTGGGTTAAAATGTGCTGAGAAACAATTGAGTGGAAAAAATGGAGAGAGAAACAAGGTTGAGTCAATGCAATGGTACCTTTTCAAATGCATATTTAATGCATTAAATATATGCATATTTAATGCATTGATGACTATGTAGAACATGTATTTGATATTCTTTTTGTTATGATAACCAAGTTTCCATTTCCAGAGCTTCTGGTTTAGTTCTTTGGATCTGTCTTATTCTGTTAATTGTACTATATGGCCTCTTTATTAACAATTCTCTGATTGTTATTTTATTGGTATAACTGAAAGCACCTATACTTGTCCTGTTCTAATGCAGGGAGCACAACTTCGAAAGCACATTGATGCCACTCTAGGAAGTGGAAACCTAAGGGAGGCTGTAAAACTTCCTACTGGGGAGGACTTGAATGAGTGGCTTGCTGTCAACAGTAACTCTTTCTATCTCTCTCTCTTGCATGCATGTGTGCACTTACATTTTCAGAATATGTAGCTTGTTTAATGTATCTGAGTTTTCCCTTTATTTTATGCCTGTCAATCTGTTAGGTATGTGTTACTCTGCTGTATTTTCTAATTTGTGTAGTTTTTTTTTTTTAAAATAATTTAGCTGATGCTTAAATGTAAAAAGACATTCCAAATCAAATTTTGCTTTACTGCAGCTCTTGCATGAGATTCAAATCTGAAATGTGGATGTTCGTTTTTTTTTTTTTTTTTTTTTCAGCTGTGGATTTCTTCAACCAAGTGAATTTGCTCTATGGTACCCTCACAGAATTCTGTACTAATGAGAATTGTCCAACAATGACTGCAGGCCCCAAGTATGTAATAATATTGAAACCTTTAGGTTTTTTTCCCCATCTTCTTTTATGGTATTTAGTTTATAGAAATTCAATAATATGAATTTCCATTTGATTTTTTCAGCTTGCCTCCAATTAGGATATTTTTTGGGGGAGCTTTTCCATCTAGTAATTGGGATAATTCCATTGATGGATTCAGATCCATCTACAGTAACATATAATATAAAGAGAAGTTGGTCTCTCCCACCCACTTAAATTGCTTGTGGCAAAAAGTTTTAAATTCCAACTAAATTAATAGCTTTTGGTCTTCATGTTAGTTACACTGGTTTAAATATTCATGCCCGACCTCCAGCTATTTTTCTTTAGAACTTTATTGGATTGGTTGTCTGCTTTGTGAAACCAATCATTTTGTTTTCCTCTTGTTTTTCTTGATTCTTGCAATTTTTGTACTAGACTGTTAACCCCTATACTGTGTACTAGGGTGTCCTTTTTTTGATATCAATAAAACTTATTACTTATCAAAATATATATATAATTGAAGTCCTTTCAACCTCACATTGCCTTAGTTATCTTGCACATGTTTCCAACCAGTGTAGCAATGTTACTTGTGCTTCCCAGGAAATTACCACATCACTGATTTCCTCATCTAACATGACCTCTACTATAAAACTTGCTATAACTAATAAGGGTATATATTATTTTTCTGATCATTTTGTTGATGGCGTGGTTCTAGATGTGATATCTAGATGTGTTGTGTATATATTTTTGAATTAATTGTACCTCCCACCCCCCATCAACTTGCAATTGCAGTGTCCCTCTTAAAATTCAAAAGTGAGTAATGCCGCCCCTCCCCCCTTTCATGATTATTGGTAATGAGCATGTTACCCCTTGCAGTTATAATTTCCGTCAATTTTGACAGAAAAGTCAAAATTTTCTAAATCATGTCTAACAAAAATTTGAATTTTCCGTTAAATTTGATGGAAACTCTAACATTAGGGGGCAAAGTGCTTTAACTGAAAATTTTTTTTTTGGTAAGTAAATAATTCATTAAAAAAGTATGAACATGAAACTACCCCCGAGTACATGGGAAGTGTACATAGGGCAAAGCTACAAACAGTGTGAAAATAAATAAGAAATAGAAACTACTACAAAGGATTAGTGAAGACTCAAGAGAATCCAGATACTCACTTATAATAATAAAAAAAAAAAATTTTAAAAAAGAGAGAGAATCCAGATACTCTAGGAGCCTTGTGATAGAGGACATGGGAGACATCGAAGTCCATTTGTATAAAGTGTACAACAAATAATATTTCAACTTTGCCACTCTTAACTCCTACATGTCAAAGCAATTAGCATTCCTTTCTCTCCATAAACACCACATGAGACAGAAGGGGACCCCTTTCTAAGTTTCCCCCCCATTACTTCTCCCACCAAACATCCCCCTCCAAGAAGACCTCTCCTGCATAGAGTGAGGCATGACCCAGGAAACACCAAACAAGAAAAAGATCATAGACCACAATTCCCTAGCCGTGGCACAGTGTAGAAATGGGTGATTCACGCTCAGTTTTACACATGAAGCACCATTCCAAAATAATTACACCCCGCTCCATCATTGCTTAGTTTTAGGAGGGACATTGCAACTGTACCATAGTTCAAAGGGGAAGTGCACTTGACCAGTTGACCTATATTCATTTACCAGAATATTTGACATTGGAATTTAAAAAAAAAAAAAAAAAAAAAAATTCCTTTTCCAATCTTACATATTTTAAGCCTATAGATTTACACTACAAACTAATCAATGTTTTGAGTAACCTGCCTCCTAGAATGACATAAACTGATTAAATGGTGATATGGAATGAAATGTTTATATAAATCTCTTGAAATAAATTATTGTTAAAATTTTGAGATAATGTGGGTGTACACAATAATGAGCATAAGCTGATTACATTACATGGAAAAAGAGAGGTTAAAGAGTCTGTTGATAAGTCTTATTTGTTTACAGGGTATCTATCTATTCTTTTCTTACTAGAATATCATGTTTTGACTCTATTGTACTGTGTGTCATTTGATGATTTAAAAGAAATCCCCTATCCCTGGTTAAAATCTAATTTTAAGTGGATGAATTTCAAGGATATTAAAAACTTATAGATTTAGGCAACATGACTTCCTACACCTACTTATCTTGCGGTAGTATATTTAATGTATCTGATACATTAAAACATACAGCTATGATTTGTATGACACTACTCCTATTGAGAGTTTCTCACATCGAACACTCGAGGAGATGACACTCGTTTAGACATGTATAAAAACTTGATCTTTAGGAACTGAATGAACTGAATTATGAGGGCATAGTGCATCTTATGGAAAACTAACAAGTTTCATTATTGTTTTACCATCTATAGTTGTTATGCATACAAACACCTAAATAAAAATAATATATTTATTTTATCTTATATGGACTCAAATAGCACACTTGTAGTCATGTGACCCTCTCCATATTTTTGGGAGTTGTTGTGTTTGACTCTAGTCCCTGTATTGAAGCAAGACCCTTATGTCTATTTTTGCAAATGACAGGGTAGAATTCTGTATGAGTACATCACAGGCTAGAATAGATTCATGCAATGTTGCTTTTAAACATGTTATTGATTTTTTTTTTTTTAATAATTGATTTTGACAGGTATTCTTTTTATAATTTTTGTTAATAATTGACAACTAACAAGAATAATTATTGTCAACAATGGTATTTAGTTTCTGCCCTTGTACAGAATGGAGGTTAGTTTTGAACTTAATACTTTTATAGTATGCTGGTTTGGGATTTTATTCATGTATTTATACTATTTTCCCCTTAGAGATGCTGTAAAATTGGCCTTAGTTATGGTCTTCATATGAAGCCTTTATTTTTTCAGAGTCATATTATGAGGGTTGGGTGGATGTATCAGCCTTTCTGCTTTATCTAATTCATTTCAGTTAATCCCAATTCTTAAAATACATACCAACAATCTTATAACTTAGTGGTACTTCTCCTCTCATTCAAGGAGGTTTGGGGTTCAACCCACCTTGGTTATAGGAGTTGTTGGGTTAAGGGTTATTCTATCCTTTGTTAAAAAAGGAATAGCGTAAACAATCTCCCTTGGATTTTGTCTAAAATACATGGATACTCAAACCTCCCCTATAATTTATGCTTTCCATACACTCTAGTCCAGTTCCTCCTCTTTTTTTTTTTTGGGACCTTTTTCTTTAACCCTGAATCTCTAATGTCTACCTCTATTCCCCATGCACATGTTATACATTTTTATTTATGCTTTTTAAAACAAGAAGCATAATCCTGAGTTTTATTTTTTATTTAAAAAAAAATGATGAGGGCAGGATTGTCAATTTTTATTTTCTGTTGAAACAATTGTCCCTTTTGTACTAATTACTGATTTTGTTTTTTTGGATAAGTAAAAAATTTGGACCATTTCTCAATTTATGCACTAATTGCTGAATTTTTTTTTTTTTTATATTGATAATTAGTTAACTAAGTGGGTCTTGAACTCATGATCTCACTCTCCATCTTGCTCTTACAAGGGGAGGAGGTTACACTGGCTAATTTCTGAAAATTCATGGGAGGTTTGTGATTTTTCTCCTAAATTTAAGGGAGACTGTAGTATTTTAATCTCCTCCCCAAATAAAATAAACTAAGGAAAAAAAAAAAAAAAAAAAAGGTGTTAAACTCTAGATCGATAGATGCATGATTGTAAGTACAGATTTACTGTTCCTGATAGGCATATTAATTTTACAGATATGAGTATCGATGGGCAGATGGTGAAAAAATCAAGAAACCTATTGAGGTCTCTGCTCCAAGATATGTTGAACTCTTGATGGACTGGATTGAAGGCCAGCTTGATAATGAATCTATTTTTCCTCAAAAGCTTGGTAACATCCATTGACTATTTGTACCTTATCTCAATTATTTCTCTAACATTTTTTTTAATATTTATTTGTCTGGTAAAACTTTCATAGGGGCACCCTTTCCTCCAAACTTCAAGGATGTTGTGAAGACAATATTCAAAAGATTGTTCCGTGTATACGCCCACATCTATCACTCGCACTTTCAGAAAATTGTAAGCCTCAAGGAGGAGGCCCATCTAAATACATGCTTCAAGCATTTTATACTATTTACTTGTGTAAGTCTTCCATATCTCAATGACTTAATGATTTTTTATTATTCTTTTTTTTGAGTTCTCTGTTCCATGGTGGTTTCATTTAGAGAACTAGTATCTATTGACCATCAGCATGATCTTGAAAGAGATACCATAATTTATTCTCTATATAATATTTGCACTCAGTCTGCGTGATATCAAAGAAGAGAAACTAATTAACCGTAAGACATCACTACTAATCTAACTATTGAACCTTGATCCATGATCATTTGGTGATCCAAAAGCCTGCCTTTTTCTTCCCCTAATCATGCTTTTGAAACCTATCCAAAAAAAAAAGGTTTGTGAAAGACAATATTTCTAAGTTACACCAGAATCTTTTACACAATATATTTTGATAAGAACAGGCTAAATTATAAAAATTATATAGCATTATTAAAACATGTGTTTAAATTTACTATATGATACTTGTGGATCACTAGTACTTTTGTGTTTGGCATTGCATGTGAGGTCATGGGTTCATGACCGACTTGGTGCATAACTTACCAATAAAATAAAGGACAAAACTTATATATAATACCTTAGATGCTGTTCTTTAGGTTCTCCTCTTAAGATTCTGTCATGTGGCCACTTAACTAAAAAATATATTTCCATCTCATGAGAAAAAAGCCAAAGGGCAAAATTTTAAGAGAGGAATCTAAGGAACAGCACCTAAGTACTGTACCTAAGTCTTGTCCTAAAATAAAAGGGTATATAATATGTTTATTTTAAGTTATGCATAAATATTGTACTCTTTATTTTTGTTGAGAGAATTACATTTCTTAATCCTGGGTGTTGTGATTTTAATATTTTGCAACAATTCTTTAATCTTTGGTAACAACTCAATTGTACAAGATGGATTTGGTTTCAAAAATCAATTCTCTCGCCAAGAGCCTTATAGCTCAATTGGCACCTTCTGGAGTTTCCAACAGAGACACCCAGGGTTCAAATCCCTCCTCCCCCATTATCACTATCGAGTTATAAAAAATAAATAAATAAATAAAATCACTCCTCTCATTTCTTTATGCTTGTTTTGGACCTCTGTTGTTGGCACTACAGCAAATATTACTATGTCTTGAGATAAATTCTAGTGATACTGACTCTAGGTGATGCCTTGCTACCATCAGAAGTCTTAATTTGTCATAGTGGGATGTAAATAATATATAAGAAGTCAACAATTTGTTGCATTATCATTGATTGATGCAACTTCCTATTTAGTAATAGTCTGCACAAGTGTTCAGAAAGATCAAATCAAAGCTAGCATTGGGGAACATCCCACTTTAACAAATCAAAGCTAGCATTATTTGCAAAGGTTGGCACCAACGTCAAAATGGATCTCTTCCATTTTTGTGCCTGTTCATTTTACACTAGGATTTGCAATTGGGGAACAGTTAAAAATAATCGAGCATTAAGTTCTTTTAAGATATTGAAAGCTTTGTTTCCTTGGATCATGGTTCTGTGGAGCAATTTGTTTAGAACCTTAGGTCATGGAATACCTTAAGAATTTTTTTTTTTTCATTTAACATTAGATTGCTAAGAATTTCGTTAGTTGCCCAATTTCAAAACAAAGTGGAAAAATAGCATCTCGTATTTCTAAAACTCGAGTTCTGGGTAGAAATTGAGTTTCTAATACTCGAGATCCTGAGCTACAACCGTTTGACATGGACTTTTTTCCACGTGGAGCCACGTTGAAATCGAGTTTCTAAAACTCGATTTGCTTTAGGTTGAAATCGAGTTTCCAAAACTCGATTTGTGATCATATCCACTTCATCGTCTCGACTCCAGAACACTCTCGCACCCAAACATACAAACCCCAACCTGAGACAAGCGCAGACATCAGAAAACCCATCGGCAGAGACTCCAAAACACTTTCACACCCAAACATAAACCCCAACCTGAGACAAGCGCAGACATTAGAAAACCCATCGGCAAACCCATCGGCGGAGACAAGCGCATCTCAGATCGTCCCAATCGCCCACTCAGATCTGTTCTTCCTCTGTTCTTCGTCGTCAGATCGTTGGTTCTTCTTCAGTTCTGTTGTTGTTCAAGTACAAAATCGAGTCTTAGAGACTCGGTTTTGCTTTTTAGAACTCGAGTCTTTGAGACTTGAGATCCATGTGGCATTTTCTATCCACCTCATCCAGCACTAACTTGCAAAGCGAGTCTTTGAGACTCGAGTTTTAATATAGATCTCGAGTTTCTAAAACTCGAGATGCTAATTTGCTTATACGTTTCAAACGCGTGTTAACTTACTACATTGTAAACCCTTACACAACTAGTCTGCAAATATCCCCAATACCTTAACACCCTCCATTAATCTTGGACATAGATAGTGGAAAAGCCGTCCCATTGATTTCTCTATTTAGTTGTCAAAATGTGTTTTCACATCCCAAATGTGCAATTTTGAAACATGTTATAAATCGATTTCTACTACAAGTATGCCTGATGTAAAGTGCACCTTTTGTTTCATGTAAGAATTTATCAGTTAATTATGAAGCTTTTAGTTAAACTTGTTGCACTGGTTTTGTGCAGGAATTTGTGCTAATTGACAGAAAGGAGCTGGCTCCACTTCAAGAGCTTATAGAATCCATTATTGTTCCTTACTAAAGGGGTCTGCATACCTGGCAGAATATTATATACAAGGGAAACACAATTAAATAAAATATAAAAAAAAACACTGGTCCTGACTGTAGAGTTTATCCTAAATTGCTTTATATTACAAATTTCTGTGAATGTGCTGTATAAGTGTTTCTATGCCAGCAATTCTCACTTTTTAATTTTATTTTTTCTCTTTGTGGATCAAGAAAATGCTAAGAGTGCATGAGCAGTCATTGGTGTCAAGACTGCGGTTGTGAAAATGGCTGAAGGCCATCAGCTGATATGTACGTAGCTTGAAAAACATTTAAGTTGAAATCCTGTGCGTTTGCTATATTCATTGATTTCCAAAATTTTCTCTGCCTACTTTTCACCTTGTGGACCAAGAAAGTGAAGCAGCCAAGCAACCATTGGGGAGTGACTGTTTGCAAAAATGGTAGAACATGTTTTGAATCCATTTTGGTGGGTTTCAAATGCCACTCTGACTCCGGGTTTATGGCCAGACCTGAAAATTATTGGCCTTTCCAGGATTTTGAGAATTCACTATTCAGTGTTGGCTTGGTTTCAACTTCCGCGTCTTCAGTGCTGTTTGGTCTGCTATTTACTTTAAAGACTTTTGCAAATTCAAAATGCTTCTTGTTATAGCAAACTTTTTGACATGGCTATGCCTATTGTTTCTAGGGTTGATTTTAGTATCCAGGGAGAAGGTAGCACAGAGAAGCCAGAGTTTCTATCGAAGTAATCCAATCTGTAAGGGGAAGTAACTTATACCCTTACATGTTTTTTCAGAGAAACTGCACTGCAGTAGTGCAGTAGTGCTTATTTGCATACAACGTCTCCTTTAAAATTCAGTTGTAACTTGTTCAGTTGTTCATATACCATGTTAGGTTTTCTTTTTCTTTTTTATTAAAATCTATTTGGGTAAATCACTTTTCAAAATTGATTGGAAAAAAAAAAAAAAAAGTGAGTAGAAGTTGGAATTTATTTACTTTTACTACAAATGAGACAATTTCAATGATTGTGGTCAGTATAGCTAAAGATGAAAGGCGACCTTAAGATGTCAAGGTCTTGCATCGCTTAGGCAAGAATGTGTACCAAATTCTATATAGTGCCTGTAGAGTTTAAATCACAATAAGTAGTATGTATATAAATTGCTTTGGAATATTTTTGTGCGGTCCTAGAGCTCTGACTTCGGAATTCAGAAGCTTTTGTGTATGAAGGAGAAGAAAAGGGATTGGGGTTATGTGTTGTGTCCAGATTCCAGAACCTTAGTTCTTTTTAAACTTTGGATTTGTTCCCTGTCGAGGCCAGTTAATCCCCTGAGTTTGAGATCTTATGTGTGGCATTTTGGATGATCTGGAATTGCCGAAACAAAGCTGTTTTTGAAGTTTCTAATCCAAAACCAGCTGGTCTGTGGTCTAGAGCTTCTATTTACAAGCTGGAATTCATGGGGGCAAACAAGAAACATTTGGCCTCTCTAGCAGGACCGGTCTGTAGGTGGTCCCCTCCTTCCATAGATACAGTGTTCAAGCTGAGTATTGCTATTTCTCAGTCTTAAGTCTTCATCTTCTGTTGGTGTGGGGCTGCTTATTCGGAATTCAAAGGGGGGAGGTGATGGCAGCAGCATGTGAACAAGTAAAGGAAGGAACTGAATGCACTCTGGACAGCAGCTTCTGTGGTACGGATTGCACTTCTTTTCTGTCAAAATATCAGCTTCACTAAGATCATTGCTGAATGCAACTTTGCTGAATTGGTGGACCTTCTTAACTCAGATAGGATTTGCTCCCTTGAAGTGGCTTGGATTTTGGAGGATGTTAAGCTAATTTGTGAACATTTTGTTAATATATCATTCGTCTCTGTTCCTTTAAAATGTAATCGTGCTGCTCTAGCTCTTGCGAGTGTTGTAAAAAAGAATGAGGAGGTCATTGTTTGGATAGAAGAATACTCCTCATTTCTCTTTCCCATTGTACAACATGATATTGAATAAAATCTACTATCGTTTCCTCTCAAAAAAAAAAATTCAAAATCAAAATCCTTATATGCCTTATTTTCTGTTTTAATTTACAAAACCGGAAAAAAAAAAATGATAAAATCTCACTCAAACGCAAAATCTTCTCTTGGTGCAGAAGGCAGTGCTCAAGTTGTTCATGAACTTTCGATAATGATTCTAATTTTTAAGAAGCTCCAAACAGCCGAACTATTTTACTTTTTCTTCTTTTTTTTAAACTCCAAATATTAAGAAATGGTTTTTATGATATTTTCCTAAACCTGGATTGATGTTAAATGTTATTATTAAGGAAGTGCAAAACAAATTCTGGATTTTTTTTTTTTTTTTTTTTTAACTTAGTTATAATAACTATTTGTAGGGTTGATTGAAAATTGCTGACTTCAAATGGAGTATGCGGTCGAGAAGTAGAAGACATACCAAATACGGAATTAACGAGTGCGTTCGGTATCTTAAGTTCGTCAAACTGTCAAAAACACAATGCAAGACTTCTTCTTCTTTTTTTTTTTCATGGGAATTATGTATTATGTGGTGGAAAAAGTTATTTATTTCTATATTTCAATAGAACTTTTCTTATTATGTATTTTTAATCAAAGTGTACAATTTAATAAAATATTGTTCATTTAAATCGAGTTTTTTTATTTATTTTTTATATAAATAAATGGGGCATGAGTGACCACTGCCACCGGTGTTAGTGACTTGTGTGTTAGTGTGTGTATTCCTTTGATTAATGACATCATTGGTGAAGCCCATTGTTTCAACCAAATCGCACCCGTTTTTGCATTTTATATTCGTGTCCACTTTGAAAAACTTTGTTACAAGCCCATTCTTTATTCTGTTACAAGCCTACTGCCGCATAACATTGGTTTGACTATCAATCTAGGCTTGCATAATACAGCCATTTGGACAAGATAAGACTCTATCCAGAATAATTTGCGCATCATATATCTTAAAGAGCTCAATTGGGATCAGAATAAAACTTTCTTCTTAATATATATATATATATATATATATATATATATATATATATATATATATATATTAGAATATGGGAAGACTACTGGGTACCATGGTTAGATAATTTCAAACCCATTGCTAAGGACAGCTAATTGATGCAGTGAGAGGAGAGTGGGATTTGGCAAAGTCACAAGACCTGTTTGATGTTAGCTTCAATCTGTGCCATTCTTATAATTCCTCTCTCAAAGAGGACTACACCAGATAAAATTATGTGGATAACAAATGCTCAAGGGAGGTTTACAGTGAGGTCAGCATAGTTTTTGCAACAGAGTGTATGTCAAGAACAGAGAGATCAGTCTGGAAGAAGCTATGGAATTTGAAATTGAAAATACTATAGAGAATAGCTCAGAAAATTTAACCTACTATATGCAGGTTACAAGAGTTGGGATAATAGCTTGATGCCAGATACTTCTACGTAACTGGGAGGAGAAGAATTGTCTACACATCTTTAAAGATTGTATGGTGGTGAAAGCATTCTGGTTCGGAGGAAAGTGGAATTTGAGGCTAGGCAACTGGCCAGCCACCTGCTGCATCAATTCGTCAACCGGTGCATTCCGTAATTGAGCCTCCTGCTGCTCTACTTCCAAATGAAATTCCCGAAGCTCATTTCCAAACCATGGCAGCAATCATATGGAAGCAAACATGGAGCATAAGAACAAAAAAAAACTCCTTTTCTTTTTCAGAAGGCAGAAGTCGATATTAATGTCACGCTGGTGATTACAGACAAGTGATTCCAGGAGCATCTAGCAGTTTCAAATCAGCAGAACAAAAATAGCAGTGTCAGGCAGATAAATCATTGGCAAGCACCTCCCTTGTGCTGTTTTAGAATTAATTGTGATTCTGAAATATCTAATATACACTTCTGTGCTGCTGTAGCTACAAAAAGATTGGGAAGGAAACATTGTTACTGCAAGCATGAGAACGGAAGTTAAAAGCCTCAGTAAGTGTGGCTGAGGCTAAAAGTATAACAGGGGTAGTGCTAATTGCTTAATTGCTAAATCTGAGAAAGGTGGAAGTATAAGGTGACTCAAAGATTTGTTTTGATGCACTTAGCAAAGCCACAGACAAGGAGCACGATCATACAAAACCATGGAGGCTAAGAGCTGTGTTAGAAGATGTGCTTGAAATGACAAAGGAGTTGAATCAAGTTAGATTCAAGTGAGCAAGAAGGGAGGTAAATGGAGCTGCCCATGTTTTAGCAAAGTGGGGTTTGTTTAATAACTGAAATGGTTTTGTTGATGTTTTATCCTTACGTGATTAGTTTAAGCATGTGATCAGGAAGGACGCAGACAGTTGTATTGTTTCTGGATAGTTTGAATGAAGCTTGCTCAATTGTCAACATATATATAAACAGAGAGCAAGAGAAGCAATGTAAAACTGTATAATAGAGGTAGATGGTACAAAAAGTATCATGTAATTTTCATTGACAAAATTACTGTTTTAGTTTGATCATCGTACAAAAAGTTCTTATTTTAACTATAACTATTCTACAAGGTGTTGATGTACATTCAAATGCTATGCAAACAGAATAAAACAATTTCATGTCTCACATGCTTCCTTAAGAAGACTGGAAATAACTGGAAATTAAATAAAAAAAAAAAAATTATACCCCACTTCAGAAGACTGGAAAATAATTGATATTGAATACCTCACTATTCTTGATTAATTTCTCCCTGAACTGCACGCAAGCTCCCTAGTTCAGAATGCCCATATCTTGAAGCCACAAAACCAAATGATCCCACAGCAGCAACAAGGACACCAAGGACCAGTGCAAAGAGCTGGAAGTTTGCAAGCAACTCACCTCGGACCTCACTGTCTTTTGAGTGACAAGATATCTGGCTTTCCTTTAGGTGGCATCCTTCTGGCATCATAGGGCCATAGAGAGTGAATGCAGTCTGATAGAACCAGAGACCTTGGAGAGTTATAGCGAAGCCACAGCAAAAATCAATTGGGAAGCTGCTTGGAAAGAGGGCTCCAGCAACAGTGGACAGTACACAAAGGCCTATCAGGAGAACAAGGAGAAAATGGTAGTACCCCTCAAGGCCTTTATGGGTTGTTGAGTGAAAGTAGAATAGGAGATACTCAGCACAGAATGCTGAGGAGACAATCAAACAAAGAGCTCCTTCTGGCAAGGGAAGAAACCTAAACAAAGAAGTATAGAAATAAAAAAGAGAAATAAGAAAAAAAATCCATAATTACAGTTTTAAATCTTACTATTAACAGTGATTGTTGTGTGAAATTTAGCAATTACATAATAAACACAAGATATGCTGTGGTGAACCTCTTTTTATCAAGCAGACAGAATTCTGTTAATAGTACTGGAAGCATTGGATTTTTAAAATGACAAGGTGTGCAATATATTGATCAAAATCAATTTGAACTTACAGAAAATTGAAAAATAAAAGATGTGATTATCATCTTCAAGCTTATTGAGGCAATGCTTCAAACAAAACTATCTTGACCTAACAACTCTAACCAAACACCCAGCATGCAACAACAATGTTACAGCGCTCATGAATCAAAGGATTGCCAAATTTAATAATCATTCGGTCACTAATATTAACAAGGTTTCCTATGATATGCATGAAGGCATAAAATAAATATCTAGCAAGAATTGCTAAGAAAAAAAATTAATTTTCCAAAATGTTTTGGAGCATATAAATCTCATAAAAACAATAAGCAGACAAATTCTAGAATGTTATTATTATTTTTTTTTAGAAGAAAATTCTAGAATGTTATAGTTAGCCAAGGTTTCATAAGGTATAGGATAGGTGAAAAAGATATAACTTATATTTTAAATATACTTTCAATTCTTAATTTTTGGTTTGTTTTATTTCTAATAAATTAATTTCTGGTTGGAAGTGTAAACATACCTTCATTTCACTGAAAATCTCTTAGAAACTAACAGAGGTAGGTGCAGTTGACAACAAGGCCTCAGGCACACAATAGCAAAATATATGATGCAAGATAAAACTCTGTGCACTGTAAATACAAGAGGAAAAAGAAAAAGAAAAAGGAAAAAGAAAACCTTTTTGTCTGTTTCTTAGACAAATGTATAACTGTGGCAATCATAGCACTGTAGAACTAACAAATTCATAAGAAAGTTTATAGGAAATCAATATCAGCAGTTTTTGTATTATAATTATTTTTAAATTTAGATTGGTAAGTACACTTTTCATGAATCCATGAGTTGTCACCTAACTCTCCACCCCTTATAGGTGGAGGGGATGCCATTTGGGCCAAAGATCACAAGTGGGTATGATTAGTATTTTAGATCTGGGATATTTTATTATTTGTATAAAAGATAGTACATACATTTGTCTTGATGAGTCAAATTACAAATTATGGTGAAAGTATAAAAAAGATACTGCATTGATTGATATTTCACACAAAAATCAGGAGAGACAACTAGAAGAGATACCCAGGAAAGCTCCCTGGTGAAAATGCATTCTCAAAGGTTCACAACCCCTTTTTCACACTGCAGTTTATGAAAACTATGCCATTTTTTTTTTCTCTCAAATATCCATTTTCCCACTATATCCCACAATATTATTCTTGGACAACTTGTTGGACTATAAGTAGTGGTGGAGTCAGGATTTCAATTTAGGGGGCAAGATTAAAAGACAATAAAAAAAATAGCCTAAAGAAAATCAATTAATATTAATAATAAATAAATAAACAATTGTAAACAACTATAACTGTTATAACATTTGTTGTGTCTCTAACATTACTTATTATTATTATATTATATTGTGTATAATATTAATATGGGGCCCATTGATTGAGTTGTTGTGGCTGATATGAAAGGGAAAAAAAAAAGGATTGGGGAGAAAATATAAAAGAGCAGTGGGAATGGTGTGGTGTGGTGAAATCATGTGTGACAGTGGCTTTCAAGAAGTGAGAGCTGGTGTCTCTTTCTTAGGTGCTAGGCTTATTGATTAAGTAGTATAGGTTTTTGGCTTTTTCCTTATGTGAGTGGTACAAATTGGTTATTGTGGCAATGCTTCTTTATTTTTTCTTTTCCCATGTCAGGAGGGGCAAGACCTTAAAGAGTTAAAGTTGTTTCATTTAAAATTCATTTTTTGAGAAGCCAAGGGGGCACTTGCCCCCTCTCGCCCCCCCTTGGCTCCGCCCTTGACTATAAGCAAGGCACTAATGGCCTAAGTTTTGCTGTATATAATGGTCGTTTTAGAACCGCATGCAAATGCCTCTAATCAGATATTCTGCTTTTGAGGTTATGTTTTGTTTTTAAAACACAGAACTTCCAATCTTCAATAAAAATCCACATTCCTTACTTGAACCATGGCATGACTTTGCGCCTAAAGCAGTGCTCAGTCACAAATTTTTAGTAAGGAAATACTGTTTTCCCCTTACAATATATCTGTTTGCCAATCCTCTACCACAGTTCTAATTACTTGTGACTACCACACTACCATGAACAAGAGGGCAAAGATAACTTATAATGATACTTTTTTTTTCTTATGGAAATCAGCAGAATCATCCTTCCTACATTCATTTTAAGGCACCATTTCCCATTTTAAATGTTTTAAGGCAAAACACAAATTGATTTATGCTTATGCCAAACACAGACGTGAAACAAGCCCAAATTATAAGTAAGTAATTTGCAGATAGAAATAAACAGTGAGGTAGAATTTAAGAGCGTCTCAATTAGAACTTCAAAACTTTAATTTTCTGCCATCCATGCATGTGGAAAGAGAAACTGACTCAAACAAAAAGATCAATTATACCCAATGATTACAGGCTTAAATTTCCAAATCAATCCAAGAAAAATTCTACTATTACCTTTTGTTTTCTAAGCAACCCACAAACAAAAAGCACTTATATTTAAGATTTTTAACAAATAACAAAGCAGCTATAAGCATTATAAATCACATCATATCAGTATTTGCAAAATTAGAATTCAAGGAAGCCGAAGTTATAGAAGGCTTAGCTATTATCACTTCATCAACACCAAGAAGTGAAAATCTTATCAAGTATAGATTTATCTTTTCTAAGTTACCAAACAGAGAACTACAAATCAAGATATACATTATCATACAGAAAAAGGAGATGAATTGAACAAGAAAATAAGTATTGACTATTGACTAACCTTGTCTTCTGAGAGAGCAGAGCAACCAAACCAAAGATGAAGAACATGAGGAGCATCCCTGAATGCTCGAAATCATTCATGTGGTAAGGATTCAAGACCCCATTCACAAAAAACTTGAGGTGGGTCGAATACAAAAGCTCAATACACATATCAATAAAAGCACCAATCACAATAACATAAAGCTCCAAGTACTTGAGCCTTCCATCAAAACCAGGCACAGGGTTCCAAACCTGAACCTTATACTTTTTTGGGTTCACTACATATCGAACCAAAGAGCTCCATACGTGCCACAACCCAACTACTAGAAACAATGTTCCTGGTAGAACATGACCCTTGAAAGATCCCATCTTTATATTCTTATTACTATTATTATTTACCACTCTCTGAGTCTGAGATACAATCAATCAGCTTAAGCCTCTGAATAGTTCTTTCACCAAACTTCTGCTTGTGTTGTGTGTTCTTGAATCAACCAGGAGCACCCTCTTCTGTTCACACGGATACAACTCTCTTTTTCCTTCTTGTATTATGTAACAGCAGACTTTCTCAAGAAAAATTAAAAGTATGCGTTTTTTAATTCATGGGTTTTTTGTTTTAGCTGTGCCGGGTTGACCTGACTCAGCAACTGCACCAAAGAAACCAAATGAAGAAGAAAAACTTGTTGAATTTCTATAGGTTCAGCAAAATAAAAGGTCTTTAAATGTGAGAAAAACCATCCACCAAACTGAGATCATCAAAAAATTTGTGACAAATAGTCAAAGACTTCCTTTTGACGTTAAAAAGAAAAAATGGGTTCTCATCAAAAAAAAGAAAAGAAAAAAAAGGGTCAAAAATTGAAAGAGAGTAAAAAACAAGCCCACCCCATCCCCACCTGTTAGTCAAAGATTGAAGGCCCGAATGAAGAAACCCAACTTTTACACAAAACCAAAGCACAAATTCTCAATTTTTATTTTGGTAAAAGTTGAGAAAAAGAAACTTTTTTGGTTTGCTTTTAAAAGAATGAGAAACGAAAGAATTGAGCACTTTTAGGTAGCAATTAACAATTGATTGGGTATGTAACTGTAAAGGCCAAAAAAATAATAATATAAAAAATTGTATAAATCAAAAGATGATGATGATAATGATGTACTTACATATACAAAATAATAATATTATATATCTGATAGATACTTGGTTCTCATGTGGGTTTCGCTGCAGCAGCCACCACCTGCTGCTTCTTCTCCTCTCTCTCTCTCTCTTTCTTTCTTTTTTATATATATAAAAATATATAATTCACTGAATTTTTTAATAATAAAAGAAATGGGAAAAAAAAATAGTGGGATTTTGTGGATCTGAGATTGAAGATAATCGGGAAAGCAAAGGAAGAGAGTTTCTATGAATAGTTATTAATACGTGTCTGTCAGTGAAATGCGAATAATAAGGAAAAAAAAAAAGAGGTCCAGAAGAGTTTGTGTATTGTGGCTGTCGGTAATATCAATGTTCATGTCTCTCTCTCTAGTCTCTACTACAGTAACAAAACACAATCCCATGATTCCTTCATCAACACAATTATACAAAAAAGTCTGTTCTGACTGATCGCGATGTCCTCGATTAGGGAGGTGGGGTCCGTAAGTAACCCATCTACATCACTGCACTCGATCATTTCATTTGTACGTTATTTCTAGATTGCAATTTGCAAACGTCCCATAGATATTATAAATCGTTGCAAAGATTTAGATATTGTTGATTAAGTTTTTCTTTTTAGATTTTGCTGGGCGTATTTTTTTTTATTAGATTAGAGTGTATATTTTAGTTAAGTAGTCATATGATTTAATTTTAAGTGAAAAATTTAAGGAATAGTACCTAAAGTATTGTACTTAAATTTTGTCCATAAATTATTAGTCTCATCAAACGCACTTTGTACCTGTAATGAGTTTTTTTTTTTTGTAGAAAAAAAACCTGTGTTTTTATTTTATATATAATTTTTATTTTGAAAATCTAATTTATAAATAAATAAATAAAAACAATTTAAAAATCAATAGGAAAGTAGCCATATTTTTTAAGTAATATTTTAGTGAGAGTTGAAGTTGTATTTTTTACCGGATTATTCTTTAATTTTGTCTCTAATTAAACATAGGGGTGTAGGGCTATTTTTTAACCAAAAAAAAAAAGAGTATTCCAAATAGGAGAAGCCCTTAAATAGTACTAAAGAAAAAAAAAATCAGATGAGTGACTTCCAACTTATAATTAATTTTCTTACAAACAGTTTCCAGCCATTTGCATTAGTCATGATTTAGTTACTTATTTCTATCAATAACTTTGCAGTATTTTTTTTTTTTTTTTTTTAGTTTCAACTATTAGAGATCCTACCAGTTAAATTACTACTAGAAAAAAGTATTTTGTATCAAACAATACCACGTCATCCATATTAAAATTCAAAAAATGAGAGACATGTGTATAAAAAGTACTGTCCACTAACACATATCTCTCATTTGTTAGTAGGATAGTTATTTTTTGCTGACTTATCTCACGTTTATTGAATTTTGATATTGCTAACATGGTATCATTTGATACTAAGTACCTTCTCAATAACTGGAACCCACACCAACAACCTTGTAGCCTAATTGGACACTTTCTATTATTTCTAAAGAAAATATTTAGGATTCATTGTAACTATTAAATCTATAATCTAATCTGATATTTGATATCTAATCTTTGTTTGAGTAAACAGTAATACCTATTAGAATACACACGAAAATAATAATAGTGTTTTAAACTTAGTTTATAATACATTACATAATCAGAGTACAATTACAAAAAGGCCTAACCTTTGTAGTTGTAAACTGTGGTTATAAACAACGGACACTAAACACACACAACCAATGTAGGATAAACATCCTTATTATCTTTTTTTGAGTAAACAATAATACCTATTAGAAGTTTAGAACACACATGAAAATAATAATAGTGTTTTAAACTGGGTTTATAATACATTACATAACCAAATACAATTACAAAATGGCCTAACATTTATAGTTGTAGACTAGGCCTAATCTAATCTATATATATATATACGCTCTGTTTGTTTTAACAATGGTGTTTTCTAGAAAATGAGTCATTTTCTAATAAGCATTTTCTATAAAATTATCTCATTTTCTAATATTTGTTAATTACTATAAATGAGTTGAAAAATAACCTCCTAACTTCCCTTATTTAACTTACTGTGAGATATAGTTGTTTTCCAAAAAAAAATTAATGGAAAACGATCTCTAAAAATAAGACATTTTTTTTATGTTGACCAAATATAGTTTTTCTTTTATTCATATTTTTTTATGTTATCAAACACTTGAAAACTATCTTTACACAAGGTTTTTCATCGAAATAAATGAAGCAATGAGTCAAAGGAAAGATAGTTTTCAAGTGTTTGGTAGCATAAAAAAAGATGAGTCAAAGGAAAACTATCTTTGGTCAATATAAAAAGTATAGCTTATTTTTAGAATTGTTTTCCATTAATTTTTTTTTGAAAACAACTCTATCTCACATCAAGCTAAATAAGAGAAGTTAAGAGACTGTTTTTCAATTTATTTAAAGTTACTACAAAACATTGGAAAATAAGATAGTTTTATAGAAAATGCTTCTTGGAAAATGACTCATTTTCTAGAAAAAATCATTGTTGAAACAAACAGAGCGTAATAAGAAAAACTAAGATAAAATTCAACTGGGTTCTAAATTGGATTCCAACTGTTATTTAATTTTGCACCACGTGTCCTAATTAAGTTTTTAAAATTTTTGTTCTAGGTGAGTTAATGAGGTGCAAAAGACAAAGAGTCTAATATAAATAAATTTTCAAAAACCTAATAAAAAAAAAAGAGTAAACTTATGTGTGTATCCAAAAGAAATTAAAAATAAAATAAAAGAGAGTATAATAATAATAATAATGGAATTATTACAATATGGAATTAGAAGTTTTTAATATTAATACGGAATTAGAAGTTTTTCACAATCAAATAATGAAGTTATTGGATGTCAAAAAGATAATAATAATGATGTTGAAGATTGCATAAAACTGTATAAAAGAGAATAAGGAACGACATTAATTCTAAAATACAATCGATGTAGTGTTGGAATATCTGTGAAGGAATGCGTAAACGAGGAACATCTGTGAAGGAAAATTAGTGGAGACAAATATTGGGTTTGCTCATGTGCTAGAATGTACATCTGGGATTGATATTTTGATAGGGACTTGACTAAATTGGACTTTTTGAATGTGGATAGCTGGTTATGGTCCCTTTTGGAGGTAGGTGTTGTAAAGCCCCTTTTGGATACTGATAGTATAAAGATACTGATGACTAAAAGAGTGCTTCTTTTTGTGAAGTTATGGATTAGTGTAAATGTATTATTACAATCTGCTGTTGAAGGAATGTAAGTATAGTGCAAAGAAAGTGAACCTATGGTTAGTTGTATGACATATTGTATTAGAAAAATATGCTTTTGAAGGAATGTATATATGTTGTTGTGTATAATTATGTAAAATAATCTCCCAATTTGTGTTATTAACTTATTGTGTGTATAACATCTGGGTAGATCACCTAATGAAATGTAAAATATTCTACATCATTTACAATATTTGTCACCATAAATGCTAGGTTCCTAATATCAAGTATACAACTATTAGACTACACAAATCAGGGCAGTGACTTGGGCATATCGATAGGAAGCAATTTATTCTTTCCTATTCTATTGTACATTAACTTATATATATATATATATATATATATTAATGGTCAATATAATATATACTTTTCAGTCAAACTATCATATATATTGTAACACCCCAACCCAACTTTATAGTTAAACTATGTGTTTGAGTGGTTAATTATTATTTTAAGCTACTTTCTTTCTATAATTAACAGAAGAGTATTTAATAAACATATAATTTTATAATATCATTGAATAAGAATTGTAAAGAATATAAATAATTGAATGGCTATTTGTATTATAAATATATACTAAGTATGTACAAAACTATATTAAGTGGTTTAAATTGTTAGATACATGGTGTTTTAATTAGGTACGATGAATGAGATGTTATAGTAGAAATTTTCACCCACACATTCAACCAAGTGAAATTCAACATGTTGACACATGTTATCTTCTTAAACCCCAAAGACTAAGACTTGGCCAGCCATGCAATGAACAAGCTCCACCTAGCTTCTTCTTTGACTTTTCTCAAGACATTAGAACTTCCAAGAAGCTATCTCCCTCTCTGTTTCCACGGGTCCAATAAATCAAAATTCTCACCTCACTTTACTCTCTTTTCTCTTCAGGAAAGAGCTAGAAGCTCTCTTGAGTCTCTTTTCCAAACCCACAGGTCCACATATTAAAAGAAATATAAGTTCCATCTCATTTCTTCTTTCTACTCTCTCAAAGAAACTAGAAGACTCAACAACTCTCTCAAGCTCTCTACCTCTCATTCTTTCTGGTCCAGCCACTAGGAAAGGGAAATCCTTTCATGCAAGAGTGATTCTATTTCTATTTTCCCCTTAAACTTGGTAAGGGTTCTAGCTACTCTCACCTTAGAATCCATGATTTCTCCATGAAATTTCTAGTAATGGTATTTGTGGTTTGTAAAATTAGGAAATCATGAATCTATGAGTGTCTATATATATATATATATATATATATATATATATATATAGTGTTTTAAGGAGTTAAATTATTGGCTTTCCATGGAAAATGTTATCTAGTTGGCCATTATAAGTGGGACTGGCTTTGTTGTACCTGCCCTTGTTGGTAACGGTCAACTTGTGGAGGATGCTAACCTATCCCTATGGTTAAAGATATGTATTATGATGTGATCCCGAGAATACCTGACATTATGGGAATGCTGGATGCCTAGCACTGTGGTGCTAGAAGCCTCCCAATAAGTTTTGAATTATCAGATATGGATTAATCAATATGTTATGAACATCTATATTATTTTATTGATTATGAGAGAATGATTTGTTTAAATGCATTGTGAAAAGTTAAAAGCTCTCATGAAAATAAATTTATGATGAAATGAAAAGTTGTTCTTCAAAGATAAAAGTTTTGAAATTCTATCGTGCTTTAAAGATAAAGAATCTGATGAAAATGTTTTAGCGTTCTATAAAGATAAAGCTTTTGATGACGATATAAGTTTATGTTAAAAAATCATCAGAAAGATGTTTTTTAAGAAACGTTAAGTTTTATGATTATGAAAGTTATAATATTTTATAAGAATAAGTTTATAAAGAAAAGTTTTTTTATTCGTTAAGATGTTTCTAGTTTAAGACAAAGTTACCAATTATCAGATTTAAGTTAAAATGATTATTTTGTAACAAGTATATATATATATATATATATATATATATATTATATTTGGTGATTTTGTAAGAAATGAAAGAAGTTTAATCCGAAAGGTTTTAGTAATATTATTCCGATAAGAAAAAAGAGAACAATTATTTTCCTATGAAGAGCGTATAAGTTATTATTATGAATAGTATAAAATACTATGCATGAAAAGATGTTCTCCTATCTGAATATTTATAAAATAAAATGATTTGATTTACATGCATTCTTATTAAATTCTTACGTATCTTATCCTTACTGAGTTGTGTAGCTCACCCCTTCCACTCTTTCAATCAACAAGTTTTATTTTGGAGTAGAGGGAGCCTTAGTCGAGTTTTGGAATGAGCTGGTTTTAGTTTTAAAAGTATAGATCCCAAACTAGCAATTTGATGTTTGGTTTTACAGTATTGTGTACATTAGGATCTAATGAAAGTTGTGTACCTTAAAGTAGTAAGAGATGTATTATGTGAAATTCAGAATTTGAGTAACTGGTGGATTATGTTATTCTTTGAAGTACAATGTAAATGCTCTGAATATCAAGTGAAAAGTTATATCAAGAAGTAAAAAAAAAAAAATGAAAAGAAAGAGGGAAAGTTTTGTAAAAGTTTAGTTGGTTCTTATTAATACCAGATTTAGGCTTGATATTAACATGCCGGTCATGGTCACAAATCCGGGTATCGGATTTGGGACATGACATATATGTTTGTTGTTTGACTTCAAAAAATGTTTACAATGATGATTTAAAAAACAACAATTAGTTAACAAATGATAAGCTTTTTTAAAAATTTTAATTTCAAATTAAATAAAATGTTTAGAATGATGATTTTTTTATAATGGTTAAAAAGTGATGTTCTTTTTTTTTAAAGAAATAATTTCAAAGTAAATAAATATAATGATCAATCATGTAACCTAAGAAACACCCTTCTTCTTCTTCTTCTTCTAGGATTAAGGTTTTGTTATTTAACCAATCTTTTATTTCTTTATATTACCCACCTTTTCTTTTCCACCATTGTCGCTTTATTACTCCTGCCGAGGATGTCCCTATCCCAAACCCTCCATTTTCCACTTTTATTCACTCTTTTAAGAATTTGTTCTCACAACAACCTCTCAAATTTACTGCCACCCTCCATGCCAAACCTTTTCTTCTTCTTCTTCAGCATTCAGTGATGATGAACATGGTGTGTCTAATTTGACTGTGGTTGATTCTGAATGTGATTTTGATGCTGATGTTGGGAAAACTGTTGAATTGCGTAGTGTAGTAGATGATGAGGAGGAAGGTTGTAGCAACGTTGGTGATTCAACCATAGTTGAATTGGAAAATGGTGATTGTATGGTGGCTAGTGATGATGATGATGATGTGGGTTTAGAGAGATGTGAGGGCTACTTGGGGTTTACTGTGCTCTACACACAGGTCAAGAAAAAAAAAAATTGTCCCTTTTTCAAACCATATTTGCCTGTACTGTGGAAATGGTGTCGACAGATGACTTGTACGATGTGGCTGTTATTGATGAAATTCAGATGATGGCAGACCCATGTAGGGGTTATGCTTGGACAGGAGCATTGCTTGGATTGAAGGCTGATGAGATACATTTATGTGGGGGTCCGAGTGTTTTTGAGTATTGTAGTTCGAATGATCTGTGCAGAAACTGGTGATCAGTTGCATGAACAGCATTATGAGAGGTTTAAACCGTTGGTGGTTGAAGCCAAGACCCTGTTGTGGTTGCTTTTTCGAGGAGAGAAATATTTGAGGTTAAAATGGCAATTGAAAAACACACCAATCACCGTTGTTGTGTAATTTATGGTGCCTTGCCACCAGAAACTCGTAGGGAGCAAGCTACTCTATTCAATGATCAAGATAATGAATTTGATGTGCTTGTTGCTAGTGATGCTGTGGGAATGGGTTTGAATCTTAACATTAGAAGGGTTGTTTTTTATAGCCTTTCAAAATACAATGGAGACAAGATTGTTCCAGTTCCAGCATCACAGGTGAAACAAATTGCTGGAAGAGCTGGCCGTAGAGGAAGCCGCTATCCAGACGGACTCAGAACAACCTTGCGTTTAGAAGATTTAGACTACTTGATTGAGTGTTTGAAGTAACCTTTTGAAGATGTAAGGAAAGTCGGTCTCTTTCCTTTCTTTGAACAAGTTGAACTGTTTGCTGGGCAACTGCCTAATGTTACATTCTGCCATCTTCTTGAAAAATTTGGTGAAAATTGCTGTCTAGATGGATCATACTTTCTGCGTCGACATGATCATATAAAGAAGGTCGCAAATATGTTGGAGAAGGTACAGGGATTATCTCTTGAAGATCGTTTTAACTTTTGTTTTGCCCCAGTTAATATAAGAGACCCAAAAGCAATGCACCATCTCCTTAGTTTTGCTTCAGCATACAATCTGGATGTTCCTGTCAATATTGCAATGAGGGTGCCCAAGGGTTCTGCTCGAAATGATGCAGAGCTCTTGGATCTTGAGACTAAGCATCAAATGTTGTCTATGTATATGTGGCTATCACACCACTTCAAGGAGGAAACTTTTCCATACGTGAAGAAGGCTGAGGCAATGGCAACAGACATTGCTGACTTATTAGGTCAGTCTTTAATTAAAGCCAATTGGAAACCAAAATCAAGGCAAGCTGGGAAACCAAAGCCTCAACAGAAGGAAGATGGTTATGAGAGGCCAAGATCACTTATTAAATTATATGAGACGTAAGTACCTCTAATTTGTAATTCAGTTTTGGTTCTTCTTGAACTGGCAGAATTTTCATTTTGTTGTGGTTTCGATCATCCTGTGGTTCTATATCTATATAATTTTGTACTTTGCCTTGTATGGCTATAAATGATCAAATTTCAATTAAATACTTACAATATTTCATGTTCTTTCTCTTTACCAACTTGTGGTTGATACTTGGCAGTTGGCACACATGCATCTGTTGGCAATGGGGGTAATGGTGGGATAGGTTGATGTTGCTTTTTTTTTTTTTTTTTTTTGTGAAATGCAAGGATGGTATGCAGTTGTGGTTAATACAATTGCAGGTGGCCTGATGGTAATGCTGGTGGTCATGGTGATGTGGTAAGGATGATGATGGTAGTTGGTGGAGTGATGGCGCTGGGGTAAGGGGGTGATGGTAGTTTGATGGTGGCGGTGTTTGCTTGGATATGATTGTGTTGGTGAATGGAAATTCATTATTTAGATCCTCTTTGACACGAGGTTAGATGCTTACCAGTTGAGGCCATTATAGAAGAATAAAAAATTAGTTAAATAATGTTGATAGCTACCAGTGTTTTAATGATTCTATCAGTATTTTTTTCACTTTCATTTTAGGTGCAACAATAGCTTCCAAAGGTTACAAAACTTATAATCTTATATGTAAAGGATTTGCCTTAGTCCTGCTCTCCAAATCACTGTTGCAACTGGAAAAGAAAATTATTGGTCCTATGTCATTGATTACTTGCTTTTGTGGTAACCAATTGCATCATAAAACTCTCTCTCTCTCTCTCTCTCTCTCTCTTTTCCTTTTGTTAACATTTTCTTTAGTTTACTTGGTTATGTTAGGCAACAGTAATTAGCATATGCAATTTTCTCCTGTAAAAAAAAAAGGATTTATTTCCTCTACATTCTTATATGATCATTTTTATTTTTTGATAAGTAATAACTTTATTAGGAAGAGAAAAGCTAATGGACACAGAATGTGTACACAGCCTTCCCAAAAAAATTACAACAGAGTAAAAATGAGCCATATTATGCTTTCACATTGATATATAAACCTGAGCACCATTTAGGTTAATTCACTTTCATTGTCAAATAATCTCTCCTATATCTTTTCTGCCAAAGGAATCCACTGTTTCTGCTCTAATTGATGGTAGTTCGGGTTTGTGGAATATTTGGCTTATAGACAGTTTGTTCCATCCTAATGAGGCTCAAAAAATAAAGGGCATTCTGTTGCCTATTTATCCCCAACCTGATGCCTTATATTGGCCTTTATGTACTGATGGGTTATACTCTGTTAAGTCAGGTTATGAAGCTGTGTGTGTGGAGACAAATCAGGACAGTGCTTCTAGTTCAGTTTCGGTGCCTTCAAAAAAATTTTGGTCAAACCTATGGAAGCTTTAATTGCCAGGCAAGGTGAAATCGTTGTTATGGAGAGCATGCATGACTCTCTGCCCGCCAAATCAAATCTGTGTAAGAGCAAGATTCTCGGTGATCAAACTTGTAGTCTTTGTTTGAAGGAGCCTGAAACCATACTTGATGCACTGTGGGGCTGTAAAAAAATTCAAGCGGTACGGAAGAGAGGCTTTGCTGGGCTACATAACGTTGGACAGCAACTGCAATCTGTTGTTGAGCTGGTGGACTTAGTGCAGGAAAAACACAGAAGCTTCAATGTTTTTGCTATGACATGCTGGGCTGTTTGGAACCAGAGAAATAAAATTAGAGTGTGAGAGAAAGTGCTGCTGCTGGAATTGGTGTATGATCATGCGTGTAACATGTTGCTGGAATTTCAGCAAGCTCGACTATCTCCTCCAAAACTGGTTCCAGCCATTCAACCAACATGGAAACCCCCTGACCTTGGTGAACTAAGAACAAACTTTGATGGGGCTATGCGTTTGAAAATTTGCAGGAAGCAAGTATCGGCGTAGTAGTGTGAAACTCTCGAGGGTGCGTTATGGCTGCTTTGTCCAAAAAGATTCCCATGCCATCTTCAGTACTATTATTTGAAACTTTGGCGGCTAGAAGAGCTGTACTATTCATTCTTGAACTTGCTTTCGTAGTTCCAGCTTTGATGGTGATTCGGAAATCTCAATAAAGGCTTACGTCAAAATAATTTGCTGCAGTCTTCCTTCGGACATATTATCAAAGACACGTTGTCTTATGCTAGTTCATTACAAAACTTCTCTCTCATACTTTTCGGCAGGTAATACTTTAGCTGATGCCTTAGCTAAAAGAGCGAAGATTTCTTTTCCTATTTTGGTCTGGATGGAGTTTGTTCTTCCTGACCTCTATGATTGCTTTCTTCAAGATGTTTCAACTTTGAATTAATATCAGTAATCATGTTTTCTTCTAAAAAAAAAAAAATTCATTGTCAAATTTAAGAATTTATGCGCTTAATTTTCTAAGAAATCATGTTATACCAACAAACACCCTAGTGCATGTTCCTTGAAGTTTAAATACCAGAATCTTAAAGATTGGCACCCCTAGTGCACGTTTCTTGAAGAAATATGTGAAAGAAATTAATGGTGAAGTTGAAATATAAGGGCTATTTTACACATATATTTGATTTGTTTCTAGAAAATAAGTTGTTCATGAATTAGAAAATCAAAATAGAAAAGACCAAAGTATATTGACATACACATACCATTGGAGCAGGAGCAAATTTGAGTAGAACAAATAGAAAAAATGATGATAATGGTGAAAAGAAGATTAATAGAATTGAGAGAATTGGAGAACTGAAGAATAAACAATTTGAGTTTGAAAATCAATATGAGTGTATTGGGGGTGTGGTTATATTTTGTAGATAGTGTTTTACGTGGGAGTTTTCATTTAGAAAAATGATCCAACCAAATTGTGGTGATACGGTTAACAATTTGAAAACCAACAGGAGAGTAGTAGTGTCTAAATTTAAGGGATATGGATGAAAATGTTATAATAATAGTTTTATTGTATGAAAAATAAAGAAGAACTTTTATAATTAAAAATAATAATTGTTATAAAAATTAATAAATAAAGAAGAATTGATTTGAAAAAAAAAAAGTGAAGGGAGTATGAGTAAGGGAAACGTGAATCCAAAAGAGGAAAAAAAGAGAGAGAGATAATGAAAAAAAGAGTGAAAAAAATGAATAAATAATCCACTAAGGGGAAGTTAGACATGGGTTTAAAAAAAATGAAATAGATAACTTTTTTTTGATAGAAATGTGGGGGTTTCTTTTTCATTAGGTTTTCTATTTTTAATTTTTAAAAAAGAAGTTAAGAAAATAGTTTAAATAAATTGTAATTATCTATACTACTTCTATACTATTATTTAAGGGGTTTCCTCTGTTTGGATTCCTCATTTTTTAGTTTGAGAGAGAGAGAGAGAGAGAGATAACGAAAAAAAGAGTGAAAAAAATAAATAAATAACCCACTTAGGGGAAGTTAGATATGGGTTTAAAAAAAATGAAATAAATAACTTTTTTTTTTATAGAAATGTGGGGGGTTTTTTTTCATTAGGTTTTCTATTTTTAATTTTTAAAAAGAAGTTAAGAAATAGTTTAAATAAATTGTAATTATCTATACTACTATTTAAGGGGCTTCCCCTATTTGGATTCCTCATTTTTTAGTTCAAAAATGCTCCTACCTCTTTATGTTTAAGTAGAGACAAAATTAAAGAACAATCCTATAAAAATGCAACTTTAACTCTTACTAAAACATTGCCTAAAAAATAGGACCACTCTTCTATTGATTTTTAAATTTCTTTATCCACTTATAAATTAGATGTTCAAAATAAAAATTATATATATATATATATATATATATATATATATATATATATATATATAATCTACAAAATAGGACTACTAACAAAAAAAAATGTGAAAAATTAAATACTATCCACAATCCCCACTTTCTCCTTAAAAAAAACCATCCCACTTTCTAAAAAAAACCACCCTACTGTTTTCTATTAAAAAACACCTATCCTAAGTTTGGTAAAAGATTAAAAAATAAAACTACCCCACCTTCTTTAAAAAAATCTCACTCACGGTTTCCTATTAAAAAAAAAACTGCCGCATATCATATCCCCAAAAAAAAAAAAACATATTTCAATGTTATTTAATATTTTGTGTTCATTTTTTAGAGCTAACCTTATTTTTTGGCCATAGTGTGGTTCTAAATCTACAATATTTGTGAAAAAATAAGTGTAAATTTCAAATTAAAATAAGTGAAAAATTATAATACTAATCCAAAAAAAAAAAAAAAAAGTCTTCGCGCATGTAAAAAGATTAGTTATCTATTTTTTTTTTTTTTGGTATAAACTTGAGGATGTTTAAAAAAAAATGATTTGAAGATAACTTTTTTTTAAAGGAAAAAAAAACGTATAATTGCTTTAAAGTAGTAGTAGTTTAGTGAGAGAGTGATCCTATTTTGTAGGAAATGTTTTAGGTGAGAGTTAAAGATATATTTTTACTTTGTTATCCTCAAGTTTTGCCTTTATTTAAACGTAAGCTGTAGGGGTATTTTGGAACACACAAAAAATCCGGTCCAAATATGAGAAACTCCTTAAATAGTAGCATAGATAAGATGGATTTTTGTTGTTTTCATTTTACGTGTAGTAAAAAAAAAACTATCTATACTATTATTTAAAGGGCTTCCTCTATTTAGAATCCTCATTTTTTATTTTTTAGTTCAAAAATGTCATTCTACCCCTATGTTTAAGTGTTTAAGTAGAGATAAAACTAAATGATAATTTGGTAAAAATGTAACCCTAACTTCCACTAAAATATTGCCTAAAAAATAGGACAACTTTCCTGTAAATTTTTAAATTACTTTATCCACTTATAAATTAGATTTTCAAAATAAAAACTATATATATGAAATAAAAAAAATACAATTTTTTCCTACAAAATAGGACCATTAAAAAAAAAAGCCTCAACACAAGTGACGAGGCTAATATATATAAACCACTTGGCATAACTACGATGTCTAAGCCCACCTTTTCTATACAACTATTTAAGCGGCTGCTCCTGTTTGGACCGGATTTTTTTGTTCTAAAATACTCTTACACCCCTAGGTTTAAGTAGAGACAAAACTAAAGGATAGTTCGGTAAAAATACATGTCTAACTTGCACTAAAATATTGCCTACAAAATAGGAATACTCTTCCACTAACCCACTTCTTCAAAATAATTATACGTTTATTATTATTTTTTAATAGAAAAATAAATTAAATAATTCTATACTACTATTTAAGCGGCTGCTCCTACTTGGACCGGATTTTTTTGTTCCAAAATACCCTTACACCCCTATGTTTAAATAGAACCAAAACTAAAAGATAGTTCGGTAAAAATACATGTCTAACTTACACTAAAATATTTCCTACAAAATATGAATACTCTTCCACTAATTCACTTTTTCAAAATAACTATACATTTTTTTTTAATAGAGAAATAAGTTAAATAACCTACGCTATTTTTTTCCTTAAAAAAAAAACCTTATATTTATTAATTTATTCAAAAACAAAACAAAATATTAAAAAAATACTGCTAATAGTTAAAAAAAAAAAACTAAACTACTAAATAGATATATACACTTATAAATTAGATTCTCAATATAAAAATTATATATATAAAATAAAAAACACTTTATTTTTTGCTATGACTACTAAAAAAGAAAGAAAGTCTCATCGCATGCGTGAAGCACGTGTGATGAGGCTAGTATTATATAGTATATGATATGATATGATTTTTCACAACTTATTTTTTTAGATTATTATTATTATTATTATTGTTGTTGTTGTTGTTGTTGTTGTTGTTGTTGTTGTTGTTGTTATTTAATAATTAAATAACTTTTAATTAATTAATTATCTCTTCTATTTTTTCTCCAAAAAAAAAACCTATCTAATATTAAATACCATATCACACGATTACATACCAAGGGATTATCACTCAATTTTATTTCAATCTACTAATTTTAAAGACCAAACATTTTCACACCCAATTCATTACTCAACTTCAACCATTCTTGATTCTCAAAAAAATAAAAAAAAAAGAGACACGTTATTCTATTTACTTCACAGTTACACATTATATCACATCAGACAAAACAAAAGAGAGAAAGGGAGAAAGAACGCAGGAGAGAGAGAGAGAGGGGGAGAAGGCCGGTGGAAATCAAGTGTCGCCAGAAGGACAAAGTCGGCGGTGATCGGCGTTCACCAAGCAGCAGCGCCTCGTCCGTCTCCCCACTACCGCTATTCCTCCTCCCCACCGCCAAACTGTGTCAGATCGGCTCAGATCTCTCTCCAATAAGGTAACTCTCTCTCTCCCTCCCTCCCACTTCTTTTCAAAGTTTAGATTTTTTTTAGTTATAGATTGTTGATGATATTTTTTTTTTTTTTGGATTGTTGTGAAGTTTCAGGATCAGTGGGGTTTTTTCTTGATCTCTCCAATCTTCATCATCTGTTCATAAAAAGAGAATCTTTCAAATCTCAATAATAATAATAATAATAATAATGACTCATATCCTTCCCTAGATCAGCCTAGAACTTGTGCTACTTCTATTGGCAAGGTGTAAAGTGCAAAATGAGTCCATGTGGTGTCAAGGGCTCAAGGAATTTTGTGTGTATGTTGAACCGGCAATTTCAACAATCTTTATGTCCACCTATATTACCAAATGAGTACTCATAGTTACTTGTGGGAATTTCTAACATAGCCTTTTGGACAAGTCATTCTTTGCCAACCCCCATTTTGCTTTCAAACTTTGCCAACTGCCCCACCTCTCCCATCATTAACTTCAACGCATGCTTCTGTATTTTTTAGCACTTCAAGGGTTGATTATTTTTCTAATTGCACCTATTATGTGATTTCCTAATTGATCACAATTAAATAAAAAAAACTTAACTTTAATCAATGCGCTAAGATATTTGTTAATTAAACCTTTGTATATATTATTATTTTTATTATTGTTGTCATTATCATCACTTCTATTTTTATCATTCTACGCACTTATATCGAGTGTCCACTCAGAAAATTATAACAGTGTAAATTAGACTTATTAGAGTACAAATAATTGTCATTATAAATAATTTTTAGTTTATTGTTTTTGTATATGCTGTTGCACAATTAATATTGATTGGAGAAATCAAAAAGTACCTTCTAGATTTTTGTTTTCAATATGAATCTCTCCTTTTCTCATTTGCTTGTTCAAAACACTTTTGTGGTCCTCCCATCTCAAAATAATGGATTTTTTTTCCTAATCAAATGGCATGTTAAGGTACAAACCCATAAGTCATTCTTTTTAAAACATACAAAGCAATGGATAATGTTATAGTTTTTTTTTTTTTTTCTTTTTACGGAATTTTTAAGCACCTTTTAAGTGTAATAGAAAATATAAATTAATTAATTAATTAAATTGGGGGTTTTAGATGAATGAAGAAGTTAACGGCGTCGTTTTGCAGTTAGAGTCGCACACTTAAACAAGACCCTTCCGATTCCTCGAAAGCACAGAAGAGAGTTAACGAAGCCAAGCCAACAATGGCGTACTCAAATGTAGTCTCGAGGTTATCGTCGCGATTACAACCTTTCGCTCTCAAACTCGGCAAAAGATCGCTCGCTCTCGAGCTCTCTCCGCTCAAATCGTGCTCTCAATCACAAGCCTCTTCCTCTGCCTCCGCCTCCGCCTCCGCCTCCGCCTCCGCGGGACGCTTTTCCCGCATTTCTCGGTGAGATCTCCGAGCTCTCATTTGCTTGCCTCCTGTTTGGTTCCCAAAAAAAAAAAAAAGATAGAAACTTTTGAAATCGTCACATGTGAACCTAATAATAACACACAAAAAAGTTTTCATTTTTGTTCCTTTAACTGAGAGTTACAGTTGTTTTTGTGATTAGGTTACCGTTGGAGTTAAGCAGCGTGGAAACGATGATACCGTTGCACAACGCGATAGCTTCGGCGAGGCTTGTTTCGAGCTTGTCCACTGATTCTCAGAGCTGGAGTTTAGTTCCTCAAGGTACTGTCACTCTCATGTGTGCCTATTTATTTGATGCTTTCTTCATACCCTTCTATGTATATCTTGCTTTTGAGAGAGCTTTTTGTTGAAAAAAATTGACTAGGAATTTAGTGCACACCACTTGTTTGTATGTATGTCTGTATGAATGTGTGACTTTAGGAGAAGTGTATTAATTGAACTTCCAAATGGGTATATGTAGTCTACTCTCATTGGCCCTATTTTGGATTAAGGATTTTGCAGAGGTATGGAATTTTTTTTTTTTTTGGAAAAACTAAGTTGGTTGGTACTGCTATTCTGTATGTTAGGGTAGATGTTGTTTGTCTCAACTGAAGTTGGACCTATTGCGGTTATCTATAGTTGGGGATATGAATCATGTTACGCCAATGTGCGATAATAAGATAGACGTTTCAAGATGTTTTATAGGGTTTTTGCAGTTATCTAGGGTGTCTTCCCCCCCCCCCCCCCCTTTCTATGGGTGAAGGGATGGGAAATTCCTTGTTATGGGCAAGGTTCAATTGAGTGTTGCCACTGAATTTTATAAGGTTTCATTTGGTTAGGCATTTTGGGAGCTTAAAAGCGCTTTTTTAAACCTCAAAACTTCATTTCACAACAGCATTCGTCATAGCTTTTTTTACAAACACTTAATTAAACTCAAAACACCGTTTTGCAACAGCTTATCCAAACACACCCTAAGAGGGGGATGGACCTTCATTATGGTATTGCTTATGCAAGGGACGAGACCATTGAAGGGAAAGTTCAAGCTATTTGCTTAATTGATGATTATGTAGGATTGTCAAATTGTAGAGTTGGGTTAGGGGCCTTAGGGGCGGAGCGGATCCCTTGAGACCCAATGCAGCTAATTTATTTTTGTTTTACTGGGACGAATTATAGGTTGGGGTGTATGGTAAGGTTATATTGAGAAATTTCAATGTACCAGAATAGGGTATCTTCGGAGACACTATAAAAGTATTGTAAATTCTTTATTTTCTGATTGTGATTGTTTCTGCCACCCACTCCCGTGGATGTAGGCACCATGCCTAAGCATCTAAGATTTGTGTTGATTTTCTCTCTATTTTTCGCTGATATTGTTAAGGTCATAATTCTTCCACAGTAAGTAATCAGCAAAAACCTTGTATCAGTTATTTGGGTTGGCCTCCAACCTGCAAAATCTTCATTTGTGATGTGAACGGCAACATAAGATCAATTGGCCAATTGAAGGAAGGAAAACATCACATTCACTGGGTGTTTGTCCCTGATAAACATAGATGACGTAGGCAACCAATATAATTGGCTAAGCTTAATGGAAACAGGAAAATAGATAGCAGATGAGGGGGGCCAATTATCTAATATTCAACCTACACATTCCCCCCCCCCCCCCCCCCCCCAAAAAAAAGGATTCTTGCTTGTGAAACAATTATGTATGCTTAATATGATCTAATAACATGTATGTGTGTGTGTGTTGACAACAATATATGCACAGTATTATGTTTCTTGTGATTCTCTTTTTTGAATTGGTAAAAGATTCACGCACCCAATGGATCTTCCATGACCTCATCCTCCAACCAATTATTATGGGACAAGGGCGTGAGAATTGATCTATAGCTCATTGGTATAATGGTATGTTTCTTATGATAATTTCAACTCATTAAATAATCCATTTTGTCCATATTGCAGGTATATCAATGCCTTTATGACAGAGTCTGGTGGCAGCAAGTTCACATTCTAGGCGGCATTTCTGCTTGAGGGCAATTTTATTTTGTTCTGACTTTTGAGGCCTCTATTGTACTTAGATTGCTTCATTCATCTTCATCCGTTTTTATACTGTTTTTGAATGTCAATTACCAGGAGAGCCTGGATGAGTTTTTGTTAACCATGGTTAAGTATACTTTGTTCTGTATGCCTAGCAAAGTAGTCTATAGCTTTGCTCTCTTGTTATTTAGATATATTTACAATTTCCATGTGGCATATTGCAGGTGACTTATCTTTTCCATTTGATAAGCTGATCTGACTCTAGCAAACTCATTTAATTAGTTATTGTTATCTTTAAAACCCTAAAAAGAATTTATTTTTTTTTAGGCAATTAGGAATAGGATATCTCTTTTTATAGCGGCCAGCTATGTGTTTTGGGAGAAATTTCCATGTCAATGAGAGAGATAGGCTATATTTGGATCCCACATCACTCATATCTCAATTCTTATACCTCAAAACTCATTCTCATATCTCATATCTGTTTCCCTATTTTCTTTTAACTCACTCCACAGTGTGTTTGGCATCAGAATTCCCCTTAGTTTTCAGTTTGAAAAAAGCAATTCTAACTCATTTTTGTGCAGCCCATTAGTCAGAACAGCCACTACCAGAGGATGAAGAAGATGAAACCCACACACCAACAGTAAAACATTCCACCCATCGCAACAAACCCAAAACTCAGCTCTATCACCACTGCCACCAACAGCAAACCTAGAACCCACTACCATTGACACTACCAACGGCCACAACCAAAATAAAAATCTCTAACTACCAAATGAAAATACAATCATCATCCACACCCACAAAAGAAAAAAGCATCAGCCATCAATACCACCACCAACGGCCACACAAACCTACCTCCATAACAACCCAGGCCTTAAACCACCCACTTCCTATTCGAGGCGGATATTTTTCCCCCGCCCCATTCTAGTGGGTCCCATAGGTTCCCATCTTGCCACACCCAAATTTTTTTTATACATATAATTTATTAAAAGTTTATTTTGAATGCATTAATTAAAACTCATCTATATATACTAGCATTTGAGCACGCGCTCACACGCGTATTCAGAGACTCTTCTATTTTTTTAGGTAAAGGTTAATAATTTGCATCTATTACAATTTAGAATTATTTTTTTTTTCAAACAAATAAAAATGATAAACTTTTAAGATAAACAATAACTGTAATTTCTTTTTTGAACGTGAATGAAAAAAAAATCCTAAATTTTAAGAGTTGATTTTTTGAATTCAAAATGAAATTTAGAAATATATATTTTTATTTTTCAAACAAATAATATGGATAAACTTTTGAGATAAACAGTAATTTATTTTTTAAATGTGAAGGGAAGACAATTCTAAATTTTAGGAGTTCTTTTTTAAAATTCAAAATGAAATTTATTATTTGACATTTATGACCCTATTTCTAAATGAAGTTACCCTTTATTACTGAAGGTATTTTTTAACCACATAAAAGTCCAATTGAAAGAGGTGAATCCTCTTATATATATATATATATATATATATATATATATATATATATTAACAGGTAAAGCTGAGAAAAAATTCTATTGGAATTCAATTAAAGTTTAATTTTGTGCCACGTGTCTCATCTAATCTAAGTTTTTTTAATTTTTGTGTCAAATAAGTTAATTTAGTAGAAAACAAGAAGTTCAATATAAATAAACCATAAAACACCTAATCATATAATTAAAAACAATTCAAATTTATAAGTCATTTATGTAATATACTGTTTATCCAACCGATCACTGCTGATCACTGTAATCTTGTTGCTACTACTACTACTGTAAGTGTTTGAAGTACATTCAATAAACACTTCTGTTTTCAATACTTTGAATTATTTTGATATAATAACTGTTTGGCTGGTTCTACCGTCTTACTTTCAATTATAATTTATTTTGAATTATTCCATATATTTGTTATCTGTTGTGCTTCCGCCTTCTGCGCTGTCGTCCTTCCCCCTTTATGGTATCAGAGTCATTCTTTCCTTGGCCGATAGTGTTGTTGTGTCTTTCATATTCTGTCCATGTCTGCCTGACCTTGTGATACTTTGTTGTTGTGTCGATCTCACCGTCATGGGCACCACCGCCATTGTAAAAAGTCACAGATCCGAACAGTAAGGCCCGTGAAGCCAGGAGAGCGTGAGGGCATGAGAGGAATAGGGTTGATGAACGGTATGTGTTACGAAATGCAACGGTTGTGAGAAAAACATGATGATTGAGTGTTATAATTAAGATAGATATTGATAGGATGTGGACATCCGACTCCTCTGTTAGCTCTAGAACTGGTTGTCCTCCTGATATTGTGAATGAAGAAGACCTCACTGTTGGAGAAAGTGAGTACCCAGATTTTAGAAAATGGAATATCCCTAAGATTTCTACTAAAAATGTTTATGATCTAAATTGGACTGAAAAAAATATTTTCTTTGAATATAGAGCTAGAACTGTTGAACAAACCTTTTCTATTTCTAAAACTCATGAAAAATGTTATTTATTTTCCAAGAAAAATATTAATGAGTTTTTGTCCAAGAAAAATCTTAAATATTTACACATTGGTTTGGTTCAAGTTGCTGTTAAACCTTTAACAAGAAAATGAATTGATGCTTCTGTGCTTATGTGTTTACATGATGCTAGATTTAAGAAATTTAATGATAGCATTCTTGGCATGATTACTGCTTCTTTGTATGATGGTCCTGTTTACTTTGATTGTTATCCTGATCTTGCTCTTGCTTTGGATGATCCTAATATTAATAAATCTTTGACTTTAAATATATTGACTTCTGGTTATGATAAGGATGATGGTAGTAGACCTTTTACTCTTATTTACCGAATTTTTTTATAGATTACTTGACTCCCAGCTAACTCCTCAATCTAGAGGACGTGATCCTGCTAGAAAAACTATGTTGATTCAATGTTCCACCCCTGATGCTAAGATCCAAGTCCCTAAAATGATTCAATGGCAAGATATTACTCTTCCCAGAGAATGGACTTTGGAACAAGTTGCACCACCTGTTAAACTTGTTTTTAATGAACTTGATCTTACTAAAATTGCACAATATACTGATGGAACTGTTAAAATATTTTTTGATGATACTAAATGTTTTCCTACTAACAAACCTTTAATAATCAATGAAGGAAGAAAGTCTTTTGCTGGATCTGAAAGTTTTGTTAAAAGAAATTCTGATGTTGATGAATTTTTAAAAAAGAATTTTGAACCCAAAGATTTGAAGCTAAAATGAGTTGCTAGCAACAATTCCCAAGTTAGCAATACCTATTATTCAACTAAATCTGAATTTTCTTCAAATAATGATCAAGAAGAAGAAGAAGATGCAAAATCTGATGCTCCTTCCGGATCTGATTTTCCACCTATTGAAACTCCTCCTATTTACTACAATCATTTGCGTGTGATAAATTTGATGGATATAGATTTTGAAATACCTGCTTTTCAAATTGATATAGTTGCTTTAAGTAATGAATTCTTTTTTAAAGCAAACCGGGATAAAAGAAAGTATTATCAAAGTACTTTTGCTCAGTCTGAAAAAGACAGAATCAAAAGGAAATGGAGAGAAAAAATGAATTTGTTAAAACAACATATTTTGTTTTTTGATTATCTTGAGAATTATTATGTTTCAAGAAATGAGGTTCATACCAATTACTTGAACGTAATAAAAAAGTCTGCTTTTGTTAAACTTGACAAAACCATTGTTAAATCTAGTCATCCACCCCTTGAAACTGTTTTGATTACTTGCAAAAATGATAAAGAAAGCATTGAGGTGAAAGCCTCCCCTTTTAAAATTGCTGATGATAAAACTCATGTTTTTGCTATTATTGAACAAAATAATTTTGCTAATGAATCTTTGCATATTATTGGTCAACAACTTGACCGTATTGAAGAAAAAATTGTTGAAAAAATTACTGTTTCAAAACTTGAGAAACCTTTGATTGATTTACCCAGTCAAAGAAAACCTATTGATTTTAAAACTTCTCAGAGTAAGATTTTTGATTTAGTTAACTCCCAAAGATCAACTATTGAAAAGATTGAAAAAATGCTTGCTGATTTAAAAGTTAAAACCGAGCAAACTTCTACTTCTAGAAGCGCTGCTTGTGCTATTTCAAGAAATGAGAAAGAAATTGTTTCTAATGACGACCCAAATTCTGACTCATTATCTTCTGATTTTTTAAAAAATGCTTTTGATGATGGTTTAAGTTTACCTGAAATCAAAAGATTTGTTGGAAAACCTAATCCCACATCTTTTACAAAAAACTGGTATTCTAAACTTACTCCTCCTGATTTACAGTTTGAAGAAAGATCTTCTCAAACTCAATTTTCTGTTTCTGCTGATAAACTTTATGAATGGAATATTGATGGTTTGTCTGAACAAGAAATTATTAACAAAATGGCTTACGTGTCTATAGTTGGTATTGCATACATAAACAATCATGACAATCTTGATCATCCTGATATTGTTGATTTGCTTGCATCTGGTTTTACTGGTTCTTTTAGAGGTTGGTGGGATTCACATCTCACAAAAGAATCTAGAGAGTCTATTAAACATGATGTTAAAAGAGATACTGATGGTATGCCTATTTTTGATGAAAATATTAATCGTGGAATTCCTGATGGTGTCAATACTTTGGTTTACATCATTCTTAAACATTTTTTTGGTACTCCATCTAATATTTCGTCTCGAATTTTTGATTATTTGAATAATTTGAGATGTCCTACTATGTCTGATTACAGATGGTACCAAGATGTGTTTACTTCCAGAGTCATGCTCAAAAAAGACTCTACGAAGCCTTATTGGAAAGAAAGGTTCATTGACGGTCTACCTTCTATCTTTGGTAAAAATGATTCTATTGATTTTGATAATTTAACTTATGGTGATATTTTCAGCACTATTAAAAAACTTGGAATTAATATGTGCAATGATGAAAAATGGTTAAAACAACAGTTAAAAGATAAAAAGAAAACTAAATATGAAATGGGTAATTTCTGAAAACAATATGGTTTACCTCCTATTGCCCCTTCTAGGCAAAAAGGAAAAACCAAACATGATAAGGTTTACAAAAGTTATTCCCATAAAAAGCATAAAAGATATAGAACCCACTTTGTTAAACCCAATGATTTTTATGCTAAAAACAAATTTGTTTTTCAAAAACATGATAAACGAAGATCAGGTAAAGGTAAATGCTTTAACTGTGGCAAATTTGGCCATTTCAGTAAAGATTGTAACCAAAAGCCTGGTAAATTGAAAAATAAGTTGAATATGTTAGACATTAATAATAATGATCAAAATAAACTATTTCAGATTCTTGAATCTGCTGCTTCAACTGATTCCTTTGGAGAGGATTTCTCCTCCTCATCTAATTCTTATTATCACTCTTGTAGTGATGTTTTTAAATCCCCTAATATTACACTTGGTTGTACAGATTCCTGTTGTAATGTGATTAAATCAGTTAAAATGTTAACCAAAAGTAAAGAAAGTAATGATTTACTATTAACCTTGATAAGTAAAGTTGAAGAACCTAATTTACAAAAGAATATCTTGACAAGTTTATGAAAAACTTAACAAAAGATGAAAAGGTTATAAAACCTAAATCTACGATAAGTTTTGAAGAAACTCTAAAAAGATTTAATAAAAACAAATCAAAAGAGATAACTGTTAATGATCTTCAATATGAAATAAAAACTGTTAAACAATAAATAATTCAGTTAAAAAATGATGTTAAAACTATTAAACATGATAATGATCATCTTAAACAAGAATTGTTAATTCTAAAGATTGATAAAAATATGGATAAACACCAATCTGATGATGATGAGCAAAAAGACGGAGATGAATCCGATCAACAAGCTTCTCCTTCTGGTAATGTTTCAGAGCGTGTCTTGATTAATTTGATTGATAATCAATTTTCTCTTGTTAAACATATGCTGCCCAAATGGTACACTAAAATCAAAATTGTTGTTACTCATGATTATGCTTTTGATGTTGTTGCTATGATTGATTCTGGTGCTGATGTTAATTGTATTCAAGAATGACTGATTCCTTCTAAATATTTTGAAAAATCTACTGAAAAATTAGTTTCTGCCAATGGAACAAAAATGAAAATCAAATATGAATTAAATAATGCCCATGTTTGCCATGATAATGTTTGCTTTAAAATTCCTTCTATGCTCGTTGAAAACATGACTGATAAAGTGATTCTTGGTTTGCCTTTTATTAACTCTGTATACCCTTTTCTTACTAAAGATGATGGAATTACAATTGATCCTTTTGGACAAAAAGTAAAATTTGATTTTTGCTCAAAGTGTGAAACTCATATTGATAATGCTTTTAATCTTGTTAATAAACATCTTAGGTTCATTAAACAAAAAGATAGCTCTAAGAAAACTAGTGGACAACTCTTTGATAATTTGTTGCCAACAATAATTGCTAATCGTCACAAAGTCTTGATGAATGATAGTTATTACCCCAACAATATTGATGTTAACTTACATAATGACAAGAACTTTAGTGAAAGGAATATCTTCACCAAAGAATGTCCTACGAATACTACAATTCAAAAAAGGATCTTTTGCACTAGGCTTCTGACCAAGTCCTTAGCATGGTTCAAACTTGTTCGGAACAAGTCTTCTTCCTACCCCAATATTCCAAAAAATGATCATTGTCATCCTAAAACATATTGTCCTGCACAACTAAGATATATTACTATTATACTCTAGCTTTTGAAACATATTTTTCAAAAGAATTTTATTGATAATATTTACTCTCATTTTTCCAAAAAACATTCTATCATTATACTATTGACTATTGCCAACTGGTTTAACATCTTCTCCTTTACTTGGCAGGAGAAAGTAAGATTTAATACTACCACTATTAAGTGGAATATTATGACTTTTTTAGCAGAGAAGAGGGACAAGGGGAAAGCACCTATACAGGACTTTCCTCAAGATGAAAGGTTCCCAGCGGGACATTCTTTTGTAATGCATGAAAGCGCATCTTCTGGAGTAAAATCCAGTAATACAATATCTCTTCAGGAATTTGTCCCGGCAGAGGTGATATATTCCAGTGGTGATATCATATTAACCTTACAAGAAGTATTGAACAAGGAATTGCAATTTCATAATGGAGTCTATAGCGAATTACCAGATTCCATTAAATTCATTCTTGACAACCTTCAAGCTTTCCATTCTACAAACCACCATAAACTATTCAACAAAACCATGAAAGCGCTTGAAATTCACCTTGTTAACCTTACTACCCAAATTGTTGACCCTATTACTGAAAATGGAGTTTTTGCCAACCAACTTTTTAATTGCCTTGTTAACTCTCAAAACCATCATGATGAATCAAATCTGATTAGCCAACTCTTTGACAAAGAGGAAATCCATTCAATGGATAGAAAGACTATAATGGGTACTGATTTTGCTAGATTGAGTCTAAAAAACCAATCTTTGCTAAAAAGTGATGTTGCCAACTTGCCTCTAGAAGTACAATCTTATATTTCCGAAAGCAAGGCTATGACCAAAGATCTTGATCTTTGGCTTAAATTTTTCAAAACCCTTGTTTCTATTGCTCCTACCATTATTGAACCGGATGGCCCCAATAAAGGCTACATGAAAAAGAAATGGGGGAAATACTTTGGGAGCAGTCTCAGAATACATGAAAAAACCTATCATTTCCCTGGCCTTCTGATTAATTATGAAGATGGTTCTGATAATGATCCCTTCTAGCTTTCTCAAATGTTTGAATTTGGTTTTATCAGACTCATCAAATTAACGAGTCATGATCAGATTAAAAAATTTCCTGATATTATTCAAAAAGCCGTCACACATGTTGAAAGCCCTTATGTTTCCATCCGATGTTGGAGTACTTTGCCCAAATGGGAAAAGAATAATTGGATGAACGTTAAACCTTCCAAGCATCTTGTTCTCATTAATGGATATACTCACCAAGGTCAATGGTATGAAGGAAATGCTCATGTTTCACATAAGCATCCCTATGCTCTTGTTTCACATAAGCATCCTTATGCTCTTGCCGAATGTTGGAGAAGTTACTTCAATAATCGAATTCTAGATGTTTCTGAAGAATTATGGAAAAACTACCATTTCTTTGGTTGTACAGATAGAATCTCTGTTTTTCTTAATAGACCATATGCTTCTGCGGTCCGACATTTACAATGGGCAGAACATGATGACCCAAGAATATTTCTCACAAGAGATCCTCTTTATGAACCATTAATGTATTGTGATTTTTGCAACCAATATTCAACTTATCATGAACATGAATGCAATAATGATCCCCCATGGGATCCCTCTCCATGGGACCCTTATGCTGGTTACCCATCTGATGCTGCTTCTACATGATTGATCTAGGAGCAAGATGATCCCATATTTGTTTGGCCTGCACAACGGCTACTGATATTACAATATTCACTTAAGAGTAAAAATATTTACTACTGCTTTTCATGATGACAATGATTCCTTTGTTGACTACTTTTGGCACAACCAGCCAAACTACTTTCGGTCTCAAAAGCCAACTTGATTCCTTCCGCAAATTACAAAAGTTATTCCCATAAAAAGCATAAAAGATACAGAACCTACTTTGTTAAACCCAATGATTTTTATGCTAAAAACAAATTTGCTTTTCGAAAACATGATAAACGAAGGTCAGGTAAAGGTAAATACTTTAACTGTGGCAAATTTGGCCATTTCAGTAAAGAGTGTAACCAAAAGCCTGGTAAATTGAAAAATAAGTTGAATATGTTAGATATTAATAATAATGATCAAAATGAACTATTTCAGATTTTTGAATCTGCTGCTTCAACTGAGGGGCATCAGGAGCGTAATTTGCGGAAGGAATCAAGTCGGCTTTTGAGATTGAAAGTAGTTTGGCTAGTAGTGCCAAAAGTAGTCAACAAAGGAATCATTGTCATCATGAAAAGCAGCAGTAAATATTTTTACTCTTGAGTGAATATTGTAACATCAGTAGCTGTTATGCAGGCCAAACAAATATGGCATCATCTTGCTCCTAGATCAGTCAAGTAGAAGCAGCATCAGATGGGTAACCAGCATAAGGGTCCCATGGAGAGGGATCCCATGGGGGATCATCATTGCATTCATGTTCATGATAAGTTGAATATCGGTTGCAGAAACCACAATACATTAATGGTGTGTGTGTATCTATATATATATATATATATATATATATATATATATTATACCTATTTTTGCGACACATTTTTTACAAGTCTAATTCGACCAAGCCCGACTTTCTTGTGGGCTAAATTCATGTATTACATTATATTTTATTCTTTTAAGTATGACCTAAGCCCCTGCAACATATTGGAAGAAATTGAGGAAGTGTGGTTTTAAGGGTATGAGTCGGTTCCTTTCATACCTTTTGCATGAGCCCAACCCATGCGTACTACCAAGTGAGCAAGGGACACTGGTAGCACCTCTGACTCATGAAGGAGGTCTTGTACCCAAAATTTACACCTTAAAAGAGCCTTTATGCTGTGCCTAACTGTGGCCTAACCTTTCTGCTTTACCATTTTTTGGCCTAAAACATATAGCTGACCCTAAGTGGCTGGCCTTGTCTACTGCAACAACCAAATGCAGGCTCCAAGGGCTTGCCATATCTAGGAAACATCAGCCATGAATTTAGGCCACTCCATTTCCCAAATTATGTAAAAAGCAAGCCAACCCTTTTATCTAATTAAAACAAATCCGACCATAACTTGTTTGATTGAAACCTTGGGGTCCAAACCCTCCTCTATTGACAAAAAACTAGTCACTTAGAGTACCTCGAACTCAATACAAAAGGTCTCAATCATATTCAAAATGAACTAACCACGTTTTCCCCATAGAACTGAAACTTGAGAGCAGAAGCCCATTGAGCGAGGAAACATTCTCATAATTCTGAACATTAGGGATGGAAATATGGGTACAGGGAAATCTTCCCTCTCTTCCTCACAACCTCTCTCAATTTCCTCTTCTTGCTGACTGTGGGTTGAAATTTCGGACCTGAATTTTTTTTCTGCATTTTCTTGTATTATAATTATGACATTTTGATTTCTCTCTTGTTAAAATACTATTAGTCTTTTGTTCATTATACATTTGGAATTTTGGGCTTGATTCTCCATAAATAAACATTTCTAAATAACCCAAGGGGAGATTTGGGCTAATATCAAATTTTTGGCCCTTGTCGCAAAAAACGTCCCTGACAAATGTTACATCATAGTTTATAGAAAATTCAATTAAAATGAAAATTAGATTTTGCTTTTTTTAGCTTTCCTTACAAATTAAATTGTTTAGAATTTTGTTATTATTTTTTATAGCTCTGAACTAATGAATATATTTTTTATACAGTTTCTATTCAAATATTTGTATACGAAAATATTAAACATAACAAACTGTAATTTAGCTGAATGATCCCATACACTTATCATCATTTAATTTAAAAGATATTATTTGACCAATTTACTATTTTATTTTGTGTTGTATTTAGTAAACTTTTACAAATAATAATTGTGAATTAATATTGTATATGTAGATTCGATAGTGATTTTTAAAATTATATACGTAATAGCAATTGATAATGCGAAGAAAATCAATAGGCTGGGTGCTTCAGATTTGAAAAGACTACTGGCCGTCTTAATGGCCTGAAAGAGAAAGAATCAATGATCAAAGGTGATTGAGGTCGCCGACCAAGAACCCTCCGATACTAAATTTAGTTTTTCTTTCTTAAATTTTAGAGTTCCAACTTTTCAAGAAATGTAAAAAACGTACCTTTGTCTAGTCTGAACGGACGTTTATATAGTGCACCCTAGAAACAATTATTAGACTTGTAATCTCCCCTATATTTGAGGAGGTTTGAGGGTTTAAGAATAACTTCCACATCTGTTTAAGAGTTACATTTTTCTCACATAACTGTTACTGGAAGTTATGCACGTGATAAAGAGTTGTAGTACTGAATCAGGAATTTTCCTAAGTGTCGAGGGTTCGTCCTGGGGTCTTCTTGACTTGCCTCCGAGGAAGGTCATTCCTCTATGGACGACCTTCTCACGAATGAGGTTGACGGTTCCTTTGGACAAGACGAAATGGTTTTGTCACTTGATCATGCAAAGCTTGTCCAAGCATTTTCCTGCATGGACGAGCTCCTTAAGGACGAGGTTTTTACAACCTCTGCTTTCCCGGCCTTGTCCTGGATGACCCTTATGGACGATATTGGAGTTGTATTTTATCATACCCCATCAGCAATATAATGAAAAACTAAGCCTGACAAATATTATGATAATTGTAAGAAAACTATTTTAGTACCTCTAAATATACTGGTCAAACTATGTCCTTTATGTTTAATAACCTAGCTAACATCAATAGCACTATCACGATTCTTCATTCTCGTGCGTAAACATGAGTTATATACTAGCAAAACATGAAAAAAGAAAGAAAAGAAAAACAAGTTATAACATGACAAAACCTTCTCAAATCATGACAATACAACAATTCAAGTAATAAGAAGTAAAAAAACAATTCAAACATAGCAATACAACAATTAAAAAAATATAAACAACATAAATATTAAAACATAAAAGTATAAATTCAATAATACTGTGGGGGCAGAATGGTCAAAATACGCTTTTGGGTCTTGGGCCTGATTTAGAGGTATTAATCTGTCCGAGCAGAGCCTTAAAGTCCACAAGCAAGCTCTTGCTAGAATGGTTGATGGGGTCGTCCGAGGAGGGGCATCTCCTTGGCCAAGTCAAGTAAAGATCGTACGACACGTCATGATGTTTGGAAGAGAATTCTGGAAGGTCTGTTGGGTAAAGATACGTTCCACACAGCTATACAAGCCTCCGCCTCCGCCTCCGCGGGACGCTTTTCCCGCATTTCTCGGTGAGATCTCCGAGTTCTCATTTTCTTGCCTCCTTTTTGGTTCCCAAGAAAAAAAAAAAAAAAAGATAGAAACTTTTGAAATCGTCACATGTGAACCTAATAATAACACACAAAAAAGTTTTCATTTTTGTTCCTTTAACTGAGAGTTACAGTTGTTTTTGTGATTAGGTTACCGTTGGAGTTAAGCAGCGTGGAAACGATGATACCGTTGCACAACGCGATAGCTTCGGCGAGGCTTGTATCGAGCTTGTCCACTGATTCTCAGAGCTGGAGTTTAGTTCCTCAAGGTACTGTCACTCTCATGTGTGCCTATTTATTTGATGCTTTCTTCATGCCCTTTTATGTATATCTTGCTTTTGAGAGAGCTTTTTGTTGAAAAAATTTGACTAGGAATTTAGTGCACACCACTTGTTTGAATGTATGTCTGTATGAATGTGTGACTTTAGGAGAAGTGTATTAATTGAACTTCCAAATGGGTATATGTAGTCTACTCTCATTGGCCCTATTTTGGATTAAGGATTTTGCAGAGGTATGGAATTTTTATTTTTTTTTGTTTTGGAAAAACTAAGTTGGTTGGTACTGCTATTCTGTATGTTAGGGTAGATGTTGATTGTCTCAACTGAAGTTGGACCTATTGCGGTTATCTATAGTTGGGGCTATGAATCATGTTACGCCAATGTGCGATAATAAGATAGACATTTCAAGATGTTTTATAGGGTTTTTGCAGTTATCTAGGGTGTCTTCCCCCCCCCCCCCCCCTTTCTATGGGTGAATTGGATGGGAAATTCCTTGTTATGGGCAAGGTTCAATTGAGTGTTGCCACTGAATTTTATAAGGTTTCATTTGGTTAGGCATTTTGGGAGCTTAAAAGCGCTTTTTTAAACCTCAAAACTTCATTTCACAACAGCATTCGTCATAGCTTTTTTTACAAACACTTAATTAAACTCAAAACACCGTTTTGTATCCAAACACACCCTAAGAGGGGGATGGACCTTCATTATGGTATTGCTTATGCAAGGGACGAGACCATTGAAGGGAAAGTTCAAGCTATTTGCTTAATTGATGATTATGTAGGATTGTCAAATTGTAGAGTTGGGTTAGGGGCCTTAGGGGCGGAGCGGATCCCTTGAGACCCAATGCAGCTAATTTATTTTTGTTTTTCTGGGACGAATTATAGGTTGGGGTGTATGGTAAGGTTATATTGAGAAATTTCAATGTACCAGAATAGGGTATCTTCGGAGACACTATAAAAGTATTGTAAATTCTTTATTTTCTGATTGTGATTGTTTCTGCCACCCACTCCCGTGGATGTAGGCACCTTGTCTAAGCATGTAAGATTTGTGTTGATTTTCTCTCTATTTTTCGCTGATATTGCTAAGGTCATAATTCTTCCACAGTAAGTAATCAGCAAAAACCTTGTATCAGTTATTTGGGTTGGCCTCCAACCTGCAAAATCTTCATTTGTGATGTGAACGGCAACATAAGATCAATTGGCCAATTGAAGGAAGGAAAGCATCACATTCACTGGGTGTTTGTCCCTGATAAACATAGATGATGTAGGCAACCAATATAATTGGCTAAGCTTAATGGAAACAGGAAAATAGATAGCAGATGAGGGGGGCCAATTATCTAATATTCAACCTACACATTTTTGCCCCCCCCCCCCCCCCCCCCAAAAAAAAGGATTCTTGCTTGTGAAACAATTATGTATGCTTAATATGATCTAGTTCTGATCACATGTATGTGTGTTGACAACAATATATGCACAGTATTATGTTTCTTGTGATACTCTTTTTTGAATTGGTAAAAGATTCACGCACCCAATGGATCTTCCATGACCTCAGCCTCCAACCAATTATTATGGGACAAGGGCGTGAGAATTGATCTATAGCTCATTGGTATAACGATATGTTTCTTATGATAATTTCAACTCATTAAATAATCCATTTTGTCCATATTGCAGGTATATCAATGCCTTTATGACAGAGTCTGGTGGCAGCAAGTTCATATTCTAGGCGGCATTTCTGCTTGAGGGCAATTTTATTTTGTTCTGACTTTTGAGGCCTCTATTGTACTTAGATTGCTTCATTCATCTTCATCCGTTTTTATACTGTTTTTGAATGTCAATTACCAGGAGAGCCTGGATGAGTTTTTGTTAACCATGGTTAAGTATACTTTGTTCTGTATGCCTAGCAAAGTAGTCTATAGCTTTGCTCTCTTGTTATTTAGATATATTTACAATTTCCATGTGGCACATTGCAGGTGACTTATCTTTTCCATTTGATAAGCTGATCTGACTCTAGCAAACTCATTTAATTAGTTATTGTTATCTTTAAAACTCTAAAAAGAATTTATGTTTTTTTAGGCAATTGGGATATCTCTTTTTATGGCGGCCAGCTATGTGTTTTGGGAGAAATTTCCATGTCAATGAGAGAGATAGGCTATATTTGGATCCCACATCACTCATATCTCAATTCTTATTCCTCAAAACTCATTCTCATATCTCATATCTGATATCTATTTCCCTATTTTCTTTTAACTCACTCCACAGTGTGTTTGGCATCAGAATTCCCCTTAGTTTTCAGTTTGAAAAAAGCAATTCTAACTCATTTTTGTGCAGCCCATTAGTCAGAACAGCCACTACCAGAGGATGAAGAAGATGAAACCCACACACCAACAGTAAAACATTCCACCCATCGCAACAAACCCAAAACTCAGCTCTATCACCACTGCCACCAACAGCAAACCTAGAACCCACTACCATTGACACCACCAACGGCCACAACCAAAATAAAAATCTCTAACTACCAAATGAAAATACAACCATCATCCACACCACAAAAAGAAAAAAGCATCAGCCATCAATACCACCGCCAACGACCACACAAACCTACCTCCATAACAACTCAGGCCTTAAACCACCCACTTCCTATTCGAGGCGGATATTTTTCCCCGCCCCATTCTAGTGGTTCCCACAGGTTCCCATCTTGCCACACCCAATTTTTTTATACATATAATTTATTAAAAGTTTATTTTGAATGCATTAATTAAAACTCATCTATATATACTAGCATTTGAGCACGCGCTAACACGCGTATTCAGAGGCTCTTCTATTTTTTTAGGTAAAGGTTAATAATTTGCATCTATTACAATTTAGAATTATTTTTTTTTTCAAACAAATAAAAAGGATAAACTTTTAAGATAAACAATAACTGTAATTTCTTTTTTGAACGTGAATGAAAAAATAAATCCTAAATTTTAAGAGTTGTTTTTTTGAATTCAAAATGAAATTTAGAAATATATATTTTTATTTTTCAAACAAATAATATGGATAAACTTTTGAGATAAACAGTAATTTATTTTTTAAATGTGAAGGGAAGACAATTCTAAATTTTAGGAGTTCTTTTTTAAAATTCAAAATGAAATTTATTATTTGCCATTTATGAACCTATTTCTAAATGAAGTTACCCTTTATTACTGAAGGTATTTTTTAACCACATAAAAGTCCAATTGAAAGAGGTGAATCCTCTTTTATATATATATATATATTAATAGGTAAAGCTGAGAAAAAATTCTATTGGAATTCAATTAAAGTTTAATTTTGTGCCACGTGTCTCATCTAATTTAAGTTTTTTTAATTTTTGTGTCAAATAAGTTAATTTAGTAGAAAACAAGAAGTTCAATATAAATAAACCATAAAACACCTCATCATATAATTAAAAAACAATTCAAAATTATAAGTCATTTATGTAATATACGGTCCATTACTAACTAGGTTATATATATATATTATACCTATTTTCGCGACACATTTTTTACAAGTCCAATTCGACCAAGCCCGACTTTCTTGTGGGCTAAATTCATGTATTACAGTATATTTTATTCTTTTAAGCATGACCCAAGGCCATGCAACATATTGGGAGAAATTGATGAAGTGTGGTTTTAAGGGTATGGGTCGGTTCCTTTCAGACCTTTGCATGTGCCTAGCCCATGTGTATTACCAAGTGGGCAAGGGACACTGGTAGCACCTCTGACTCATGAAGGAGGTATTGTACCCAAAATTTACACCTTAAAAAAGCCTTTATGCTCTGACTGACTGTGGCCTAACCTTTTTGCTTTACCATTTTTTGGCTTAAAACATATAGTTGATCCTAAGTGGCTGGCCTTGTCTACTGCAACAACCAAATGCATACTTCAAGGGCCTGCCATGTCTAGGAAACATCAGCCATGAATTTAGGCCACTCCATTTCCCAAATTATGCAAAAAGCAAGCCAATCCTCTTATCCAATTAAAACAAATCTGACCATAACTTGTTTGATTGAAACCTTGGGGTCCAAAGCCTCCTCTATTAACAAAAAACTAGTCACTTAGAGTACCTCAAACTCAATACAAAAGGTCCCAATCAGATTCAAAATGAACTAACCACGTTTTCCCCATAGAACTGAAACTTGAGAGCAATAGCCCATTGAGCAAGGAAACATTCTCACAATTCTGAACATTAGGGATGGAAATATGGGTACAGAAAAATCTTCCCTCTCTTCCTCACAACCTCTTTCAATTTCCTCTTCTCGCTGACTGTGAGTTGAAATTTTGGACCTGTATACTTTTTCTGCATTTTCTTGTATTATAATTATGATATTTTGATTTCTCTCTTGTTAAAACATTATTAGCCTTTTGTTCATTATACATTTGAAATTTTGGGCTTGATTCTCCATAAATAAACATTTCTAAATAACCCAAGGGGAGATTTGGGCTAATATCACATTTTTAGCACTTGTCGCAAAAAACATGCCTGACAAATATTAAATCATAGTTTATATAAAATTCAATTAAAATCAAAATTGGATTTTGCTTTAGTTAGCTTTCCATACAAATTAAATTGTTTAGAATTTTGTTATTATTTTTTATAGCTCTGAACTAATGAATATATTTTTTATACAGTTTCTATTCAAATATTTGTATACGAAGATATTAAACATAACAAACTGTAATTGAGCTGAACGATCCCATACACCTATCTCCATTTAATTTAAAAGATATTATTTAACCAATTTACTATTTTATTTTGTGTTGTATTTAGTAAACTTTCACAAATAATAATTGTGAATTAATATTGTATATGTAGATTCGATAGTGATTTTTAAAATTATATACGTAATAGCAATTGATGATGCGAAGAAAGTCAATAGGCTGGGTGCTTCGGATTTGAAATGACTACTGGCTGTCTTAATGGCCTGAAAGAGAAAGAATCAATGATCAAAGGTGACCGGTGTCGCCGGCCAAGAACCCTTCGATGCCAAATTTAGTTTTTCTTTCTTAAATTTTAGAGTTCCAACTTTTCAAGAAATGTAAAAAACGTACCTTTGTCTAGTCTGAATGGACGTTTATATAGTGCACCCTAGAAACAATTATTAGACTTGTAATCTCCCCTATATTTGAGGAGGTTTGAGGGTTTAAGAATAACTTTTACAACTGTTTAGGAGTTACATTTTTCTCACATAACTGTCACTGGAAGTTATGCATGTAATAAAGAGTTGTAGTACCGAATCAAGAATTTTCCTAAGTGTCGAGGGTTCGTCCTGGGTTCTTCCTGACTTGCCTCCGAGGAAGGTTGTTCCTCTATGGACGACCTTCTCACGAATGAGGTTGACGGTTCCTTTGGACAAGACGAAACTGTTTTGTCACTTGATCATGCAAAGCTTGTCCAAACATTTTCCTGCATGGATGACCTCCTTAAGGACGAGGTTTTTACAACCTCTGCTTTCCCGGTCTTGTCTTGGACGACCCTCATGGACGATATTGGAGTTGTATTTTATCATACCCCATCAGCAACATAATGAAAAACTTAGCGTAACAAATATTATGATAATTGTAAGAAAAAACTATTTTAGTACCTCCAAATATACTGGTCAAACTATATCCTTTATGTTTAATAACCTAGCTAACACCAATAGCACCATCACGATTCTTCATTCTCGTGCGTAAGCATGAGTTACATACTAGTAAAACATGAAAAGAAAATAAAAGAAAAGAAAAACAAGTTATAACATGACAAAACCTTCTCAAATCATAACAATACAACAATTCAAGTAATAAGACGTACAAAAACAATTCAAATATAGCAATACAACAATTAAAAAATATAAACAACATAAATATTAAAACATAAAAGTATAAATTCAATAATACTGTGGGGGCAGAATGGTCAAAATACGCTTTTGGGCCTTGGGCCTGATTTAGAGGTATTAACCTGTTCGAGCAGAGCCTTAAAGTCCACAAGCAAGCTCTTGCTAGAAAGGTTGATGGGGTCGTCCGAGGAGGGGCATCTCCTGGGCCAAGTCAAGTAAAGATCGTACGACACGTCATGATGTTTGGAAGAGAATTCTGGAAGCTCTGTTGGGTAAAGATACGTTCCACACAGCTATAGAGAGGAAGAACGCATGAGAAATATCATGGAAAAAACTGTTACCACTGCATTAAAGACTCTGCACCTACCCTTCTTATAAAAAACTTATAAAAGCATTTTTTAATTGTTTAAATATCAACAGGGTGGATGTAGGGTGTGTGTGGGGGAAAATGTTAACCCCCATCCTTGCCCTATGTGTTATGCGGGGCAAGTAAAACCCGTCCATTAACGGCAGGTGAGGATTTAAATTACCATCCCTAGTTATGTGGGCATGGGTTTTGTGACTTGCTGTGAGATGGTTTGGGGTTTCAGTTTCCTATTTGTTGGATTAGATGAAGAGAGAAAGAGAGTGAAATGAATAGTGTTTATTGTGATATGAAAGATAAGAGATGAAAAGTAGAATGAGTTGTAAGATGACGTGTTAAAGTAAATAAAGTAATTTTTTGGGTGTTAAAATGAGGTTTTTTTTTTTTTTTTACAACCCCATATACAAATACTCTTTAGTGTTGGTGCATGTGAATAAATTAGCTTAAAAAAAAAAATTGGGTTTATAAGCTTAAATTGAGGTTAAAAAAAGAAGAAGAAAAGAAAGTAAAGATTCCTGTTAGGGTGCAGTGACGGTTCTAGGAATGTTTCTCAGGGTGTTCTTGGGGAGGCTTGCTCTGTTACAAATTTTTTTCTTCGAATTCTCTGTTACAATTTTTTATTTTTTATAATGTAGTTCAAATTTTTTTTAGCCTTTTCTTTTTGCTTGAAAGCAATTTTATGAATATCGTTTTAGACCCTGTTTTGGTTTGTTTAGAAGAATGGAATATTTCGGTACTACTCTATTTCGACGTACCGTTTCAGGGTGTTTGGGGGTTTCTAAAAAAAATTAAAAATAATATATATTTATATTTTCTTATACAACATATAATTATTGATCCAAATAAGTAAACCTCAAATAAAACAAATCATTTAGTTTTTCTTTTTTGACACTTAAATAATTTAGTTATTACATAACAATTACTGCTTTAGAATATTAAAACATAAATATGTAATTAAATAATGAAAAACAACAAAAAAAAATAGTACAATAAAAGTGTATATATGTATATTATATTGGGAAGAGGCAAGACTGAATAAATAAGTTTGAAATCAAACTCTTTTATGAGCCTTTTGAGTTTTGTCATTTCCATAGCTTTGTCACATGGGTGGGGTTAGCAAGCTAAGAGTCTAAAAGACAGACTAAAGAAAAAACTTGACAAAACAAAAATTAGAATAAAAAAGGAAAAAAGAGGCAGACTAGAAGAGTGTTTGAGACGAAGCAAAGAAGAAGAAAAGGAAGAAGAAGAAGAAGAAGGGTAGACCTTTGCGATGGCTAAATTTGTTTTTTAGGCGTTTGATGCAGGTAATGACATGTTGTGCTGACGAGTAGGGGTGTGCAAAATATCCCCTTAACCCGCCAACCTGCCCAACACGCACTCGACCCTCTAGCCTTGTGCGAGTCGTTAAGTTAGGCGGTTTGGGTTGGGCGGGTTAGACCCCCAAAATTACGGATTGGATTGGGTTATGGATTAAAAAATTGCCAACCCGTTCCAACCCGATCGCCCACTTAATTATACATGCATAAAAAAAATATTAGTTTAGATTGCTAAGTATTTAAAGTTGATCAATTCACCTAATAAATTTTTACAACTAATCAATAATAAATTCCCTAAACAAAACTAGCCTTCACAAAATTCTTTAAACAAAATCTAAAAAGTCAACATTGAAACCCCATCTCTATCTACCACCCATCTAATTTACTTCAGCCGTACGTACAGTATAAACTTTATGGCTCTAGGTCTCACTTTTTCTTTTCACCTTTTACTTTTGGCTTTCACCTTTTTCCTACCTCTTTCTTCTTTAACTTTTTTGTAGCCTATTTCTTATTATTTAAATTTTTCACCGATAATCACAAAGGTACGTAATTGCGTTATTATCTTCTATTGTTTAAATATTTTTTGTCTTTTTTATTTCGGTTTATGTCATTTGATCCATTTATATATTATAAAATGTAATATAATATTACAAGTAAAGTCATTTTGGCAAGTAGGTTCATTGTATATTCAAGTTAAATATGTTATATATTACATAAGAATACAATTCATCTAATTCTTTGTCTTTGTTTATTATTTTTTAAACCTTGATGTGACTTTAAAAATGTTAAAACTTTAAGTTCGTTGATTTAATTTTCCTAAATTGTAAAATAGCCTACTATTTTTAATTTCCTAAGGCTGTGCTAATAGGATGATGCAAAATTATGGTTTAGAGAAGGCGGTAGACGTAGGCAATGTGTTCAAAAAAATGAAAGGCAATCGGAGTTCCATGTGTTGTATTGATTCAAAATATGAAAGCACCACCGCGCCAAGATAGATAAAGACCCCACCAGCCAATCAAAACAGTCCATTTTGGTGCACACCTTCCCAGGACACTCACTCTCCTCACCTTTTACGTGGGATCTCTCAAGTGAGACTTTTGAGTTGAGACTTGAGAGTAGTCACCACCAGTCACCCCCTGACCCCCCCCCTCTTTCTCTCACCCAAACTTTAAAAAAAAACATAAAAAAAAAAAAATCCTCACGCGGTCCTAGAGTCTAACTTATCCCACCACCCCCTCCTCCCTATACGGCGTCGTTCACCGATCCCGGCTCGACACGTCAATTTAAAAATATTATATAAAAAACCTCTCTCTCTGATTCACTCTCTCTCTCTCTCTCTCTAGATTTTCTTCTCGAAAATCAGAATTTGAATTCCTGGAAAAGAAATTCAATACAATATTCCGCGGAATCTGAAATCCTACTGCTCCTGACTCCTGAGTGAGTGACGAAGAATAACAAGAAGAAGAAATGAGCGATCAACAAGTCACTTAGTTAGGTTAGTTAGGTCGGTCTCTCTCCTTCTCTCGCGCTGATCTGATCTCGCGGAATTCACCTCGAAAAAACGATTCCGCGAGGGAGAGAGATTTATAAGAACGAAACGATGTCGTCTTCGTCGAAGGTAATATACGAAGGATGGATGGTCCGATACGGCCGGAGAAAGATCGGACGGTCGTTCATTCACATGCGCTATTTCGTGCTCGAGTCTCGCTTGCTCGCTTACTACAAGCGAAAGCCCCAAGACAATCAGGTACTCACTTTTTTACTCTGCTTTTTTATTCTGATTCTTTTTTTTTTTTGCTTTTAACAAAAGGAAAAAAAAAAAGTGAATTTTTTGTTGTTGTTGAAAAACGTGACACAGGTTCCAATTAAGACTATGGTAATTGATGGAAACTGTAGAGTGGAGGATCGAGGGTTGAAGACTCACCATGGACATGTAAGTTTGTTGTCAGTTTCACAATCAAAGACTTGAATTGTATATGTATTGTTAATAAATTGTGAGAGTATCGAACTGAAATCTATCTATCTTCTTTATTATTTGTTGCTGCAGATGGTTTACGTTTTGTGTGTTTACAACAAGAAAGAGAAGCACCATCGAATTACGGTCTGTGGTTTAAGAATATATATATAAAATCATTGTCAATTTCTTTTTTACAAATCACACATTTATTTATGTGCTTTTTACTCTTATTTATTTAGTTATGAGAGCATTTAGTTAGTCATTAGAGAAACCTTGGACCCTTTTTTTTTGGGTTGTTGGATAATTCGATAATAGGAGGTGGGGGGATTTGAAATTTTGAACCCTGAGAATCTCCATTGGAAGAGAAGGTATTAGGTGAGACGGGCGTATAAGCCCATTGTCTCCGCTTGGGTCCCACATGTTAGTGAGACAATGGGCTTATATGCCCGTCTCACCCAAGATTTTTTCCCATTGGAAACGTCTGAAAGTGTCAGTTGAGCTACAGTGCTCTTGGTCTACTGTGTGGACTTGTAACTAGCAAATGATATCTATATTTTTTGTGTGGATATGTAATCAATAAAGAAAAAGAACCAAAGTGGGCATAGCACAAGTATATGGTTCAATTAAAAAAAGAGACCCCCTTAGGCCTTTTCAGTCCTTTCAATTCAATTAAATTACACTTTGGTCTTTGGAAATTTGTTTGGCTAGCTTTGTGTACTTTTTTCGTTGTGTGATAATATCCATTGGGTTGTGTTCTTGTTCCAGATGGCAGCATTCAACATCCAGGAGGCATTACTCTGGAAGGAAAAGATAGAGTTTGTGATTGATCAGGTCTGTTGTTTTCAAACTTCGCGGTTTTAATTTTCCAACTAATCTGTGTTGTTGATCTGCTCTATGATATTGTGGCTCCCATTATGTCTTTTGGGTGAAAATAAGAATGTCTCTGGTGAATCATTAAAACTTGTTGTTTACCAAATTTTTATATATTTATGTGCAGAAAAATATATGGTTCCTGCATTGTAATGTTCAGCGCATATGGTACTCATTGAATGTTTATGTGTGCAGCATCAGGGATCACAAGTTGCAAATGGTAACAAATATGTTTCTTTTGAATACAAACCTGGGATGGATAATGGAAGGACTGCTTCATCATCTGACCGCGAAAGTCAGTAAGTACTTTACTAAATTAACTTTTCTCTTCTTCTTTTAGTTGTTATTATTAGTAGATGAAATTTATTTCGATCCCCAGCAACAGTGATATTTTTTAATACCTATCAAAAAAAAAAAATTTATGTGTAGTATTTGCATTATGTTTCAATTCTATTAAACGTTTAAAAGATTTGACTGATATAGATTAGTATTTTAGCTTTGTTTTCTGCACTTGTTTTTGTTATAAACTTTAAACTGCTATTAGAGAAATGATTCTCTGCATTTTATGTGCAATGTTAGCATAATTGTTTATGTTTCTGGATTTGAATATACCTATATTAGATGTTTTTTTAGACTTGACAGATATAGATTTAGATATTTGCTAGTAATTAATTTATATATACCTGTTCTCTTTTTTCCTTTTAAAATCTTGTATTTAAATTTTTGTTTTTTGATAAGTCAAAATCTTGTATTTAATTCAACATATCTCTGGCCTAAGATTAATTTTTGTCATGTTGCTTTGTTCATGTGTGATTGGGTAATGTTGGTTTGTCTTGTATCTGTTGCCTTAATACTGTTTATGCAGCTTATGTTGTGTTTTTGATTGCATTACTGAGAATTGTTCCGTATTCAATATTGTACTCTTGTACTTTGTATTGCTTATAAAATACATGATTTTTATTTGTTCTCCCTGCTTCATAAATAATAATCTTCGATTCTTTTGTGCAGGTTCAGTGCACAAGAAGATGAAGATGATGCTAATCCAAATTTGTTGCGGAGAACAACGATTGGAAATGGTTTTCTTTAAATCCTTTTTTTTTTGTTCCAGTAGATGCATTCTCTACTTGAATCTCATCATCTTTATATAAGTGGCAGGTCTTCCGGATTCAGTGTTTGACTGGACGCGTGAATTAGACTCGGAATTATCGAACCATAATACTAACAATCAAGCATTTTCTAGAAAGCATTGGCGTCTTCTCCAATGCCAAAACGGCAAGTATTTTCTTACATCCTTTATTAGCAGTTTAGCTCAGAATGAATTTTTTTAGAAAACTTGCTTAAGGAATTGGATTTGGTGATATGATTGGTGTATGATGCAACATGTAATGGCATGGCCGAATAGATGAGTCACTTATGATTTCTTTTTGTTAACACTGACAGGACTTCGCATTTTTGAAGAACTTCTGGAAGTTGATTACCTTGTATGGCATTGTTTCTTTCTTTCTCTTACATGACATGATTATAATTCGGTTGTTTTAGTTCAAGATCATTTCTTGTGGTTTTCCTTCTGCAGCCACGAAGCTGTAGTAGAGCAATGAAGGCTGTTGGTGTTGTGGAGGCTACATGTGAAGAAATATTTGAACTTGTTATGAGCATGGATGGGATACGGTTTGAGTAGGTGTTTTCCCTTTTCAAATAATTCTTTTACAGATAACCCTAAAAGCGCATTGCTGTACTGCCCTTGTTGTATGCAGCAAGAGTCCACTATGTATACCTGCATGTGTGCATGTTCATTTTTAGGAACATTTACTTAGACATCTGGAACCTTTGTGCTATTTATACAAGAATACATATAAAAAACTTTGGTTGGAATATTTAGTGGTTCCCTCACAAGTAGTAGGACATAAAGACCTGTACAGTAATACTATCCTCTAAAATGAGTGTTGCTCAATGTATTGAATAATTAGGGATTTTCTATGGGGAGGGGTGGGAAATGAGTTTAAATATCACCTGGTTAGTTGGAGGAGTGCCTGTGAACCACTTCAAAATGGGGGATTAGGCATCCGAGACTTGGTCCTTTTTAATAAGCCCTGTTGGGGAAGTGGTTGTGGTGGTATGCAACGGAGAGAGATGCTTTTTGGAGAAGGGTAGTGGACACTAAATATGGCAGTATGTGGGGGGTTGGGGTTCTAATAATGTACAGGGGTCTTATGGGGTTTGACTTTGGAAGAGTATCAAGAAGGGGTGGGATATGTTTAATCATTTTGTCAGCTTTAAGGTGGGTGATGGCTCTTCTATTAAATTCTGCCATGATTCTTGGTGAGGGGGGCTTCCTCTGAAAGATAATTTCCCAGAGTTGTATGGTATTGCACATATAAGAGCTGCATTGTGGCAGAGCTAATATCTTTCTCAGGGGATAGATATCATTGCAATGTCATTTTTACCCAATTGGTGCAAGATTGGGAGTTAGAGTTGATTGCCTCCTTTATGGATTTGATTTAAAGGGTGGTTTAGGATGTAATTAGATTATGGGCATTGGGAAAAGCAAATAAATATGCAAAGGTGGAACTGCGGCAGTTTGTGAATCCTTGTAGTGCAATTGGCATTTCTTGGTGTTTTCAACAGAGGTGAGGGTTCCAATCTCCCCTCCTCCATTGTAGCTATAGAACTACCAAAAAAAAAAAAAAAAAAAAATTGAGTTATGTACTCTATTTGAAGGACTATCTGAAAGCTAGAGGGTTTTAAAACAGTATTTCTGGTGGTCGTTGAAATTGATGCTTTTTAATTGTGGGGAGTCAGTGGATCATCTTCTTCTTCATTATCCTATAGCTTGAGAGTTGTGGTCGTTGGTGTTCTGTTTGTTTGGAATCCACTGGGTTATGCCTCGCAAGGTTATTGAGTTGTTTGAGTCTTGGCAGGGTAAGTTTGGACGACATCGAAGCATAGATTTGTGGAGACTTGTGCCTCATTGCTTGACATGGTGTATTTGGTGTGAAAGAAATGCTAGAAGTTTTGAGGGATGTGAACACTCTACGCTAGAGATTAAGTCTTTTTTTTACACACTCTCCTTGATTGGAGTGTGGTCTTTTGTCATCTTTCTTATTCTTCCCTTACTGTTTTACTTGATCGTTGTAATTTGAGTTCTTGATTTGTGCCTCCATAGTAGATTCCCAATGTACTCGGGTTGACTGTTTTTCTTTTTTTAATAAAATTTTTCGTTACTAATAAATTTTTTTTTTTTTTTTTTTTTTTTTGTGGGCGGGCTTTCATCTTATTATATGCTTTATTCCTCTCTTTGGGATAAATTTTATCTTCTATTGGTTAACCAGTCTTGGTTACTTTTCTTGGATTATACTTTTTACCTCTTGGCTAAATCTCTTTTTGTTTAGAAAGCATTTTATGGAAAATTGACCCATTATTTGAACAAATAATTTACATTTTTGTAATTTCAAATAATTATTTGAACAAAAACTTTCATCCATGGAACCCTAAATTGGAAAACAATGTCTATTTATTTGGGTCATTTAGGAGCCTCAGATCAAAACAGATCCCAAATTCTGAATTTACGTGACCAATTGAATGAGACTTGAGTAAAAAAATTCACTGGTGGTCAATGGTTAGTCTATGGAGAGAAGGGGGGGCATGGGAGAGAATTTTTCTCATGGTGTGGAGATTATTTGTAGTGATTTGTTGAGTATGTGACGTTCTTGTGAAATGTTTCCACTCTATTGAGTTTGTTTTCTATAGATCATAGAAAATATATCATCTTGGCTTGCGATTTTTATTGTACCGAACACCCGGATATGCAGAAAATGTTTTCCACTAAAACAAACAAGGCCTTAATTGCCACAGTTGTGCAATCACAACTAACATCCTTTTATCACTTTTATTTTTTATTTATGAAACAAATTTTTTTTTAATTTTATTTATTTTTAGAATTTGATAGTTGGAGAAGGGGGATTTGAACCCTAGGTGTTTGTTGGAAACACTAGGAAGTGCTGATTGAGTTACAAGGCTCTTGGCTTAACATCATCTGTCACTTCCTATATGTTGAAGCATGCATTATATTGAAGATCAAGTGTCTGACTTTACCTAGCCAAGATCTGGAAATTTCATTGTTGGTCCGTCTGCTTCTATTTTAATTAGTTTTCTGAGGACTATGCCAGATTACCTCATTATGATCTTAAGACTCATGGTATCATAAATCTCCTGCCTTGCTCATGTGCAAGGAAGACTTGCTGTAATATTTATTGCCCAAGTCATGTTCCATGGTTGCAAGTACTTTTGAGATGCATGACCACATCTTTCTCTGATGCCTTTCAGACTAAAATGAGGGAGCACAAGAATTAGTAATAATGACTAGCAATTGTCTTTAAAAAATTGACTAGCAATCAAGTATGCCATTTTCTTATAGGTTGTCCAAATACTACCTCATGCTTATTCTTAGTGATTGATAATCCCCTTTAGAAATTAGTTCATGATTTAGGGATTTTCCCCCAAATGGCATTTACTGCACAGTCAATAGCTACTGAAAATTGTTGAACCATTGAGATTAAACCAGCCAAAATTGCATGGACCTGATGTCTTGATGATAGAAAATAACTGCAGGAAGCAATTCCTTAGGGGGCTTGTTTTGGAAGCTTGAAATCTCTTTAGGGGGTTGCATACAAGATCTTTAGCATCCTTTGTTTTTCAATGTCATAGGTAGCTGCAGGTCCGCTACTATGCTCTCTCTATGCATTCATTTCATAGAGTGGCATAAGTGAGTGAACTAATGGGCTGTGCTTACACCCCAAGTGTTTTCTTTTAAATCATATGCTGCTCTGTGAACTAGAGGGCTGTCATATGCATTGATCTACTATACGATTAGGGGTTTTCTACAATGTTAAATTATGTTGTTTGGATTTATTTTTTATTTTTGAAGTTATAAATTTCTAGGATAATAAACTCATACGCAGATGTTGTAGAATGGAATATAGATTAGTTCGCACATGTGGTACTCAGACTCTCAGAGGTAATTCAAAATAGTTTAAACTGATATATTTTTTCAAGTTTATAAGCTTTATTACGCACGGCTTGCATTTTATTCTATTTTGGATCTTTTGTTGCTTCATTTTGTTATTGGCGGTCTTCATTTGCTATTTAATTGGAATATTTTGGTGATTGGCTTCTGTTGTAAAAGGTGTGTTAATATTTATGTTTAAATCTTAGTGTTTCATGTCTGTGTTTAATACAACATTCAGACATGTATTTCTGTCCTTGTGTGCACCTATATGACTATGTCCATGTAACATGATCTCATGTGGCTTTAGAACATTTGAGTTTCTCTGTTTTCTTTTCTAAAAGATTTTCTTTGTGGATCTAAAAAGCTCCAGAATGTTTTGACTTAGCCCCAATTCCATGTTTAAAATACAATTTTCTTGTCTTGTTTGTACTTCTAAAGTTTTGTTTTTTTCCTCCCTTTCCATGCGTTGTACAGGTGGGATTGCAGTTTCCAGTATGGTAGCTTAGTTGAGGAGGTAGATGGACACACAGCATTACTTTATCACAGACTTCAGTTGGACTGGTTTCCGATGTAATGTTCTCTCCAAATTAATGTGTTAGAATTTATATAATTTTTATATTACTGCAGGCATGAGTTAATAGATTTTTGAAGAAAAATTATTAAAGCCTGGTGCTCCTTTGCTTACCCAATTACAGCTTCCCAACTGATCATAAAGTGAGCATCTGGATGTGTTCTAATATCTGCAAGTTTATGTCGTTGTGTTACAAAATTTTTTATACCCTCAAAATAATGGTATTTGTGCGTGTGTTGTGGGGATATACCTAATATGCATTGTTATAGTGTTTTATTTGAGGAGTGCTAACTAGAGAGGTTGCTCATTGGAGTTGGGAGTTTGAGGGATACTCCCAGTGGTTTCACCACCTCTTGTGGTGCCTGGGCACCAGGGTTTGAATCCAACCAGCGCCCCTCCCCCTATATACCTAGCCACCCCCCCCCCCTCCCTCCGAAAAAAAAAAAAAGGAAGCTGCTCAGAGTTATTAGCAAGACAATGACACAGGAAAGCTGTTATGGTGTGGACTAGCTTGCTTATGTCTAAACAACCTATATCACCTTAAACTTTATAAAAGAATTCTTTATACTGTATGGAAAATGTCATAATTCTCTCTAAAAGTTGTTCCTAGTACGTGTTTTTAACTTCAGCTAGTGCTTTAGGAACATCATTTTGTTAATTTGTTTTTGTCTAGGTTGAATGTTTGGATTAACTGGGCTCTTTTGCATTCTTATCCTTGAGAACACTTTAAAAATGCTTTCCCCCCCTCTTGTAAGTCTTCTAGAGGACTTTCTATCTATTATAATTTCATAATTAATTTTGAATACCTGTTATTTTAACTATTTGTGTTTGACTCTTTGTTCAAGGATAAGTTTTTTCTCCTTTTAAATGTCATATCATAAAAATTTTTTTGTTGTAGTTTTAAGTTTTAGTCGTTTCAGTTGTCAGAAAGAAAGCTTCCTCCTTCCTTTCTAAAATCATATGCATAATATCTCTTTAACTGTACCTACCAATCCATGCTGTTGCAGGTTTGTGTGGCCTCGTGATCTTTGTTATGTGCGATATTGGCGCCGAAATGATGACGGAAGTTATGGTAAGTGTTCTGGTTTTTTACCTCTTATTTGGTCGCCATCATTTCTTTTATTAGAAAATTTCACGTTTGCTTTCTTGTTGTTTTGCAGTTGTCTTATTTCGTTCTAGGGAACATGAGAACTGTGGTCCACAGCCAGGATATGTACGGGCACATATTGAGAGTAAGTTCCTTGTTATCTTCTTTGTTTATGCCTGAGGCATAATTACTAAGAATTTAAGAGATGGAAACCATTTGTTTCGTTCTCTATATTGAACCATGTATAACATTATGTATTTGAACTTTCCCAGGTGGAGGATACAACATTTCACCTTTAAAACCTCGAAATGGGAGACCAAGGGCACAGGTGCAGCATCTTATGCAGATTGATCTGAAAGGATGGGGTGTAGGTTATGTATCATCATTTCAGCAACACTGTCTCCTTCAAATTTTAAATAGTGTCGCTGGTGAGTTCCTTCCCCTGCTTTTAATTTGTAAAATTTGGAGTGTTATTGCATGTTGGTATCATTTTTCAATGTCTTTGTTATGTTTATATCTAACTTCTCTCTGCTTTGGCTATTGAGGGGAGGTGGGATAGGAATTTGTGATTGTGGGGTTGGAATTTGGGTGATTATTGTTGGATTCTGGGTTTTCTTTGGTGCTGTCAGCGTCTAAACTATTAAAGTTTTTGTATTAAAGAAATAATATAACTTCAATAGAATTTAGAATCCCCAGTTTCTCACGAATAATACAAAGGAATGCCTTAGTCACTGGTAATGTGGGTTTGCAACTTTTTTGTTCATAGTTGCTTGTCAGCCCTTCAAACCCAGGCCATCAGCAATTCCAACTTGTGCCAAATTTTTTTGCATTCACTTGCTATACAATACAAGAGCCTGTGACAATCCAATTTTTTTGAACACTGTTACTATAGCAACAGTGTTCAACTGCTGTTCATAAAGTTTTTCTTTTGTATAAACTGAATTGCAGTTTGCATAAAATTTAGCTTTTACTATTCTTTCTTGTCCTAGGTGAGATTCCAGCTAGAAATCATGATGCAGGCAGCAAGAAGCCAATATTATTTAATTCAATTTTAAAAGCCAAATAATTTTGTAATTTTCTGGTTTATAGGGATGGGTTGTACTAATAGTCCATTGGGTCTAATTTTGGTTTTATTTGAGTTTAGTTATTTAATTTGGGTTTAGTAGTGAAGCCCAATGAATTTAAGGCCAAGTCCAAGTCCTATTAGAAGTTTCTAGAAGTCCAAGTTTCATTAGGAATAGGTTTTAGTTATCTATTTTTATGGATGCAATACACTCAATTCGAGGAGAAGAATACTTTTATTTTTTATTAGGAATACGTTTTAGTTATCTATTTTTATGGATGTAATACACTCAATTCGAGGAGAAAGAATACAGTTTTTCTTAAAAAAAAAAAAAATTTAGGCTAAGAAGCTTTATTTGAGGGTTGTGTGATACAACCTTCTTCCAAGGAAGTCCTAGGTATGATGCACACATGGATATGCACCTATTTTTTTCTGGCTAAGTAACACATGGATTTTTCCCCTTTTAAACCGTAAAAAATAAATTTCAAAACCCTAAGCCTCCCATCCATCAAATAGCCCCAAATAACCCAAACAGTTACATTAATGTGGTTAATGTTCACAGCCCTGGAACAGCAACGCAGATCTTGGGTTTTCCCCTTTGTTGCATCCGCAAATCTTTACTATTACTTTTCGCAATTAGAAACTCTATATATATATATATATATATATATATATATGTATATATACACTATGTTCTAGCCATTAAATTTCAGCAATGATACAAAAGAAGACATGAACGCGTGCACGGCCCCAACTGCCCCCGGGGGGGGGGGGGTTGTGTTAAAATTTGTTACTTTTTTGTGAATGAGCGTCGGCTTAAAAGGCATTTTTCTCTTCCCACAAGAATGGATGGATGGTGAGGTGGTCAAAGGCCATTGGTGCATGTGTAATTTACTAATAAAGAGAAAATGTTTGCAACATTTTAAGGACTTTGTTTGTAATTTCAGAGTTTGATGTACTGCTACCCATGTACAACCCCCAGTGTACCTGGAATTTTAATTTATACAATTTCATTATTTATCCAAAAAAAAAAAAACATTTTAAGGACTTTGTCTCTCTTTTACTTATTAAAAAAAGGGATTTTCTTTTCTCTTTCATCTTTGTTTCAATTTAAGTGCACTCTTCAGCAGATTGCTGTCACTTTTCTGTATCACTACTGATCGTTTGTGTTTTTTTTCCCTTTCCTGCTTAAAATCTTGTTTGTGGTAGGACTGCGTGAATGGTTTGCCCAGACAGACGAGAGGAATGCTGCTCCAAGAATCCCTGTTATGGTTAATATGACATCAGCTTCTGCATCCTCAAAGAAGGGTGGGAAATCTTCCCTTCATCCTAGTGCAGCTACTGATCAAATAAATGGTGCAAACAGAAATTCAGTGATGATGGATGAATACTCTGATGACGATGAGGAATTTCAAATAGCTGAGGCTGAACAAGAGGTTTGATTTGCTCAAATGCCTGGTATTTTCTTTATTTTCTCTCTCTGAAGTCTGAATGTAAGTTATTCACATTTTTCAGGCAGACACACCTGGGCTTGAGAGTGATATCAAGAGAACAGGTAGATGATCACTAGTTCTTTTGTTTTTTTTTTTGTTAGAAATAAAAAATATTGTAGCAGATATATAGATATGGAACTAAGTGGAAGATCTGATCACAATATTTTTCTTGAATTGAAGCCTTGGAAGAAGAACCAGTGGACCAAATTGATTTGTCCTGTTTCTCGGGAAACCTCCGGCGTGATAATCGTGATAAAGCTCGTGACTGCTGGACGATTTCAGATGGAAACAACTTTAGAGTCCGAAGCAAGCATTTTTGTTATGATAAAACAAAGGTTTCCTATTAATTTGAGCTATTGGTTAGATTATTGGTTTTTTGTGGTTCAACTTTTAAGACCTTGTTTGCCTTGCTCTAACCAATTGTTGTCAAATATGTATTTGAAGATTCCTGCAGGAAAACATCTAATGGATCTTGTAGCTGTAGATTGGTTCAAGGACACAAAAAGAATCGACCATGTTGCTAGGCGTCAAGGATGTGCAGCACAAGTAAGTTTAGAAGCGAAACATTGTTTGGTTGTGTACTATTTTGCAGTGGATTGAATATATACACTACCTTGTTTAAATGTATCGTTGTTTGTGAGTACTGAGTATGACGTAGAGCAAGCTTGATATGAAAACTAATGCAGCACAAAATTCTCCTAAGAAATTTGCCTTAGGAATCAACACTTAGAGTTGACTAGAGTTGGCAGAAAGCCATTGGAATAAATTCCGACTGAAATTATTCATCATGAACTTGTTTCCTTAAGAGTGCAATAGCTTGCTTATGTAGACTATTATGACTAAAACCTAATCCTAATTGACTCGAGTCAATGACCAATTATTGAATCACAAAAATAATCATGACTCTAGGAAATAAAATAAAATACTAATAACTTAATTAACCAATAATGTCTAAAATAAAGTAAAATGGGTAAGTAGTAAAAATAGAGTTTAACAATTTACTAAAAATAGTGAATTTTTTGTTCCCTAGATTAACGCTCACTCAAATGCATGATATTCAAGGAGATATGGTAATGATTACAAAAAGCACCAATCCAATATCCAAGAATGTTGGTCCATACAGGATATTGGAGAAGATAAGTTCTAATGCTTATGTCCTTGAGTTACAATAAGACATGGGTATTAGTAATGTGTTTAATGTTGAAGATTTAACATTTTATACTAAACATTATGTTAATGTGTATGAGGCACATGCTGTTGTAGTTAGGTTGTCCCCAACCTCTAATGTAAAGGAAGAAATTTAGCATTCCCCTAACTTAAAGGAAAAAATCAAAGATGTTTGGTAGACATCGCAACATAGGGTTGTGGAGGGCTGTCCCACATTGTGTTTTATGGTGTTTTTGGCGAGAAAGGAACAGTAGATGCTTTGAGGGAAAGGAACGGTCGATTCTCGAGATTAAATCTCTCCTCCTCCACTCTTTGTTTGATTGGAGTTCTGTTTTTACTTTTTTTCTTGTTCTAATCTTTTTGTTATACTTGATCATTCTAATTTATGAACTTGATGTACTCCTATCCATGTACACTACCGGTGTACCTGGGTATTTTGATTAATGAACCTTCGTTATTTATCAAAAAATAAAATAATAAATAAATAAATTTTATCGACAAGAGATGGTTGGAACCAGAAATACTTGGTTAAATGGAAGAATTCTCCACTCTCGGAGTCTACTTGGATTACTGCTAATGAGTTTCCAGGCATCAATGGTGACCTTGTGTTTTCATTCCCTTTTTTTTCTTGCAAGCGTCAGAGATTTTCCAAGTTGGGGAGAGATGATGGGGAGCCTAATTGACAGCTCCCTTTGAACGCTTATAAGTGACGAGGGAAAGTTGGTTTTAGTGCTCAAGCACTTATTTGGGATATTTGGATGATGGAGAGCTCTCTTGGGAGCTTGTTTAGTTAGTCTAAGTTAAATTGAGTTTGTTTGTTTGTTTTTTAATTTTTTTGATAATTTGATAGTTAAATTGAGTCCTTTTTGGTTTAGAAGTTCTTAAGAACTTTTCCTTTGTTATTAGGGTACTGGAAGAGGTTTGGATACCCTAGTTTCTAAAACAAAAAAAGAAAATAAAAGTAATCCTAGTCTTTCTAGGAATAGGTTATTTTGGAGGCCTAATCCTTTTAGGAAAGGATTTAGCAATAGCCTATATAAAGGATCTATTATAGTCAATAACATTCATAGTGGGATTATTTTAATAAAATTCCAACAACTTATTCAAGTGTCATTGCCTTCTTGTGGTTGCTTAGTAAGGTGAGATTGCCTACTATTTTATCTTTCTTTATTTCTCATTCTATTCACCTGTTTTAACACTAAACAACTATCAAACATATTCAAGATCCAATCTTTTTAGTATCCAGTCTTTCCTTATGTCTTTCTGCATGAGGTTGGGGTTTTTGAATATACATTTTTTTTTTACTTGTCAAAAAAGAAAAAAACCTCAGACCCCATTTAAGAATCCTTCAAGATCTCATTAAGAAATCTAATTTGGTGCTAAATTACTAAAGATTCTACATCACCTTCTCTCATCTTGTAAGATCAAGGTGGAGGGTGAGGTTTTGGATTGAACATCTACAAAATCAGAGGACGGGCCTTGGTACGATGGCGAGTGCCTTCCACCAAAAGAGATAGGTCTCTAGTTTTAGTTTGGGAATCAGCCTCTCCAAAAACATTTGAGAGGAGGGCTGCTTACCATAACCTCTCCCATTCCCTGCAAAAGTGGGAGTTTTGTGCACTGGGTATGACCGTGTAGTCTCATGTGTGCGTACTTTCCTTTCTCAATGATGTGTGAAGTCGAATAAAGGTTTTATTGACTGTAATAATTCTAAAACGTCGTCAGACATGATACTATAGTATAGTCATTATTGCACTACCACCTTAATATATGGGGAATTGACAACAGGTGTAGATTATTTATTTTGTTCTACTTGCACTTGGATGTTTCTCATGAACTTTGGAGAATGGAGTCATTACTTGACCAAGATGATACGGTTCAATTTATAGTGATCAATCCATTTGATTTCAACTACAATTTATTTGTTGTTAATTCCTGAATAGGCTCTATTGATGTTTCTTGTTTTCAAACATTGATATAGGTTGCCTTGGAAAAAGGGCTTTTCTCTTTCATTGTAAATTTGCAAGTAAGTTGATTTTTTTATCATAAATTTTCATTCAGCTTCTTGTGACTTTTATGCTTAAATGTATCGGGAGTTTGCAGTTGAATTAATGCTTTAATCTTACAGGTACCTGCTTCAACACACTATAGTATGGTATTTTATTTTGTGACAAAGGAGTTAGTTCCTGGATCCCTCTTGCAAAGATTTGTTGATGGTGATGATGAATTCCGTAATAGTAGGCTGAAGCTCATCCCATCAGTTCCCAAGGTATTCGTTTCATTTTCAGTTCTATTGTGCTCCTCTTGGGGATTGCCTTCTCTAGAAACATCCTTTCATGCACTCTATCACACTCATGCCTCTATGCAGGCATAGATTTTATGCATGCATGCCATGTAGATAATAATGCCAAGATGTTCAATTCCCAAGGACTCTTAAATATTGGCTAGCTAATTGATAAATTACAGGTTGTCCCAAAAGCAAGTTTAAGTTGTTAGGAAATTGTGAATTTAATCATTTAATCATAAACTCCCCCTTAATAAATGGGGCCTAATATGTAGGATTTTAACATTTTAAATGGAAGGTAGAGTGGAGACAGGATTCGAACTCAGAATCTCCTGCTTTGATACCATGATAAATTAACGATTGTCCTAATAGCTTAAACTGTTAGGAAATTGCGAATTTAATCATAATTTTAACACTAATAATGCTAAGATGTTTGATTGTTTGATCTCTCGATAGTCAATACTTGAATTTTAAGACATTGATTCTTAGATCACTTGTTGATTGGCTGAAGGCGTTAGGGGATTGTACTTTTTTTCTTTCTTTAATTTCATGGAGTTACGTAAATTTAGACTTTAGTTTTGTATTTATATTTTTCCTTTTACCTAATTCTTGTATACTTCTCTTGTACTATGGCTACTGCCTTGTTGTTCTATGAATATAATTTCTGTTTTCAATCTGAAAGGCATCACATATAAAAGTTTATAAAGTCTTGGTGACAAAGCTTATCATCAGGGATTTGTATACATGTTTTGTTGTATCGTGGCACATCCACTTTAAGGATATTTCACTAGTTAAATTTTAGTCCTACTAACTTTGATGTAGCTATCATTTTGGTCCCTCAAGTTTCAAAATTTGCACCTAAGCCCCAATGTTGGTAAAAGTGTCAAGCGCAATCAAGCACATAGGCTCCAAGAGCCTATGTGCAAGTACAAGCGTGTGCACCTGATTGAAGTAAAGCGCACAGTTTCCAAATGTAATATCTCATAACTTCTAATAGAAATATTTGTAATATTCAATAAAAAATAATAATAACTCAAAATTTGTATACTTTACCTATTAGGTATTTGTAATTGTATAATGTTTTTAAATTTAAAATTTACTCAAGTTATTTAAATTCTTAAAATTTTTATATAGTAAATTGAAAACAATTTTCAATGCTCAATATCATAATAATCTAGTCATAGAAAGTTTAAGCATAATATGTTATATAATTCTCTTGTGCTTTATAAAAGTACATAATCATGATAGTTATGATCAAATGATGTATTTGGTTCAATCAACATACATCTAAAAGTCAAAGACCAAAAACCACAAGAATTGTATATTAATCTTGTTCGTATCTTATGACATGTAGATAAAAAGTTTGTTTGTGTAATGCAACACACTTAAGGATAGTGGTTGTGTAGTAAATCATTGGTCCATGTCATTTCTTTCAAGATTAAGCAATTAATTTTGATGATCCATATCTTTTTTGGCAATAAAATAAAAAAGCGTGCCTAGGTGTGCTTCTTCAAAAAGCTCTAAAAGGGGTTGCCTAAAGCACCCTTCATTAAATGAGCCATTTTTTCACCCATTAAAGCATTGAGAACTTGGGGCTTAGAGCTTTGAGCTTAAGCCTAAAGCACGCTTTCGCTGCTAAGCCCCCCTAGACTTTCAAATAGTTGTTATTTGGTACCTTAAGTTTCAAAATTTGCAATTAACCTTGTAAACTTCCGAATTGCTGTCATTTTGGTTCTTTGAGTTTAGGGGCAGTTAATGGTCTGTAGTTAATGGAAGTTGATGTTGGGTGGGGGCTAATCTCACAGCAATTTGAAATTTCAGGGGGTTAATTGCAAGTTTTAACACTTAAGGGGATAAAATGACAGCGACACTAAAGTTAGACAGTAAAATGTGTTTTACCTTAAAGTATATGTTTTTACACGTTTTTTTTCATTGATTCACTAATTAAAATTTATATTTCTAAAAGGCTAACTGTAAAGTTTTTACTCATGATTTTTGTAATTTTTTTTTTATATAATTAATATTGTAGGTGGCCTGTGAATTACATGCATTGATTCACTTACACACAATTTTGGATTTTGGACACTTCTTAAATACTAAAAATTTGAACCTATCAAAGGTGCATCTATCATCCAAAGCCAAATCCTAGCCCCTTGCCTTAAACTCAAATGAAGTTCAACCTAACCAAGAATGTTCTTTGGAGTTTTTTTTTTTGGGGGGGGGGGGGGTGGGGGAGAGGTGTTTAAGGAGAGCTCTGCTCGTGCCCTTTCCCCCATGTCTTATCTGAATGGAGATGACTGTTGTGGGTCGTTGTTGTTTATTATTCTTGACACCATTTACATTTTTAACTAGATTAATTGTAATTCAGTTATATAACTTCTTCAGTTTGCTTAAATGCTTAACAGCAAGGTACCTGGCCAACGAGCTCTAGCTCAACTTTCTCTTCCCACAAGAATGGGGGAGGGGGTGAGATTGTAGGTTCAAAACCCTTTCCATGTGTAACTTACCAGTAAAAATAAATAAAAACATGAAATAAAAGGAATTGCCAACATAAGTAGTTGTGTAGTATTTTGCATTCAAAATGCTATGCTTATTAATATGGAGTAAATTTACTTTTTATCACTTCAAGTTGGCTCTTGTTGGTATCCATTTTTAGCTCTCAAACGTAGCTCAATTCCAGCAAAAACAATTAAACCAGTGGAGTGGCCTGACCATTTGATTACCATATGCTTTTAAGTCATTCCATGTGACCTCTAAATTGTTTGATGCCTCTTTGTTTCCCCTGTACCTTGTATATGCACACGGCAGGACAATCTTCAATGATGATAATTTTTTCTTCAGTTTGCAGGGATTGCTTTTTTATTTTTATCCCCTTATTTTTTCAAATCGATGAAATTTAATTTTCACAGATATAAGAAATTGCTTTTCCTTTAGTCCTTTCTAGGGTTCTTGTGTCTGCTTTTTGTTTCTTTCCTTTTTCTTCCTTATTGACCTATCAAAAAAAGAAAAGAAAACCTAACTCTTTGTTATCTCATGTGTTGAATCGTGCAGGGCTCATGGATTGTGCGGCAGAGTGTTGGGAGCACCCCCTGTCTATTGGGAAAAGCAGTTGATTGTAACTATATCCGTGGTCCTAAGTACTTGGAAGTAAAGCTTCTCAATGTCTTTAATACATAGTTAAATTCTTTCTGGCTAGTTTTTAAATGAGTGATTTAATAGTGAAGCTTATCTTAAACTTTTATTTTTATTGATATGGTTGAACATTGTTAATCTTCTGTAGATTGATGTTGACATTGGTTCTTCAACTGTTGCCAATGGAGTTTTGGGTCTTGTAGTTGGTGTAATTACAACATTGGTGGTAGACATGGCTTTCCTTGTACAGGTATGGTTATTTTAATGATGATATTATCTCAGCTTTTAGTTTACCAGGGGAGACTGCCACTGAAGTCTTATATCGTCACACTTATACATTTGAGCAATCAATGTGGTTTAATTAAGTGCAACATTTTATATGGTAGCTGGCCACTAAAGTTAAATGAATTATTGGGAAAACACTTGGTAAAAAACTATATTGGATTTGATATCTTATTTGGGACACTTGGTATAAAATTAGAGTGTACTGGTTTAATCCTTTTTTGAGCTTCCACTATTATTGGTATAGGTGGGTTAGTTGGGTTAAACTTGGTTCTTACATGAACTTCTGAAGTTTGACCACCCAACCAATCCAAATTCGTACGACACCCTTATGTCTATTGAGGCTAAAAGAGAAGCTACAAGCATTCAACTGTATGAAGGAAAGACAAATTGAAGCAAGAAAAATTACAAATTTTTGTTTTAAGAGTTTTAATTTTTTATGTGGATATTAAAAATGAAAGGAAGCACAATGGATTTCTCTTTTTAGAGTTTTCTTTGGAACTCACTCATGGACAAAGACTTTCATGCTTTTGAAATCCTTTTGTCCTACAATACCTCTCTCATGTTCTAATTTATTATTATGGGCTAGACGATTAATCCAGGGGAAGTATAAATACCAGTTTTATTTATCAAAGGGGGAAAAGAAATGGAAAGAAGAAGGCCTAACTTTATAAACGTGTTAGGCTTGCATGCTGTTGGAATCCTTTTGTCTTCAATTTTATTTTTACTCATTGAACTCTATCCTCAATTTTTGTTGACTATGGGCTGAGGATTATAACATGCCTAACCTTGTAAATTTGTCATGTGAGCACACTGATGCTGCCTGTAAAATACTCGATAGCAAACTCTGTTTATTTAACATTATATTTACATTACAGTTATAATCTATTACTAGCAGTATGTTTATGCAATGCACAGATTAATAAAACTTTTCTAATATTATCAAAATTTAAAGCTTAATAAATATATATATATATATATATATATATATTTTTTTTTATTGAAAATATGCAGTTAAGTTAAACGGCAGAAGCACTTAGTTTTATCAAAACAAAAAATTATGGTAGATGATTAAGATAATATAAAATAAATAATGAAACTTGTATAAATTTCTTAAAACTGTAGTTAGAGTTTTGATTGTAGTAGTATGTTAAATCTTTTGAAATTTGGCAATTGAGTAAATTAATTTCTAATTTTAATAGTACTTATAGTGATCTATGGTGAGGGAAAGTCATATAATGTAATTCCTTATGATATGATGTTCCAGTATAATCTATGATAACTATTTATCAATAAATTAGCTATTAATTTTTTAAATTGAAAATATTTCTTTCCTTTGGAGAAGAGCACACTCTTACTTGAAAGGAATGGCTTGAATTCTGTTTTAAATTCAGCTTCAGAGTCAAAAACAGGATAGATTTATAAATATTCTTTTTAATATCCAGAAAGTTGATGTGATAATCTTATAGGTGTGTTTGATCACTGATGTGATGCAAGAGAGGTGGCTCTAACATGTGATTCAACTGACTTCTGCCTTTCAGGGCTTGATACAATTTATTATATTAATCTTTTTTTTTTTTTTTTGAGAAGCAATTTATTATATTAATCTAGAGCTAAAGAAATGGTTAAATGACTGTTTTAATTGACAGGCAAATACTACTGATGAATTGCCGGAGCGGCTGATTGGTGCTGTCCGTGTTTCTCATATAGAGCTTTCATCGGCTATAGTCCCCAAGCTGGATCTAGATCCATCATGACGACCCAAGAATAGAGATGACTGACCTGTATTGAATTTTTTAAAATCATTTGTTAAGATATAAAAATGTATTTCATTTCCCATTAGTTTCCTTATTGTGATTAGCAGAAAGTATGTTTGTCAATGTTTTCCAATTGAATTTTGTATAAAATAGTAAAAACAGAAGCAGGGTTTTTTCTACGTACGGTATTAAATAAGAATTTTTTTTTTTTTTTTTTTTGATAAGGGTATTAAATAAGATTACAGGATGGGTTAAATTGGTTTGTCATTATTTCTCTTTACTGGGTTATAATTCCTGTTATTTTTTTAACACATTCTCCCACTCACGAGAACTATTTGTGACATGGAAATTGATGTAAATTTAAGGTGTTTGAGCCTTTCAGGTGTGTTTAGTTAAGTTCATCATTTATAGTGCCATACCTTTTCCCTTTTGTCTCTGGATCTAATTCCTGCTTTAAGATATCGATATGAATAGAAAAGGGAGTGTGTGAGTCAATTTTAGTTTTATTATACATATGAGCCGATGTATGCATTTAAAAATGTGTAGTTCCCAGTAAGTACTATACTTTCATTTTGGGGTTTGAATTTGAAATGTTATAGTTGTCCGGGTAACGCATGATATATTATACAATGCTTCAAGGACTCTCTCAATGGCCTGCTGCTCGTAAAATAATCACCCGCTCACCCATATGTTTCCAGTCTTTGCATACTTATCATCATCATCATCATTATTATTTTTGTGGAGAGAGATTAATTAAAGACAATGTGATTTTTTCTTGAAATTTTACAAGGGGTTGCGGGAAGTCTTAAATAAAAAATAAAAAAAAAAGCTCAAAAGTACATCATGTGTCTGACTTGGGATTACAAGGCGACCAATATAAGAAAAGCTAGGCCGCTGCTTTATGTTTGATAAAATCGCTAAAAGCATCCAAGGAGGCCAATGAGCTTGCTGGAAAGCCTTGCTCAAACTTGGCACCAAGTATCTCAGACTGTCTTCTGATCTCATTGTCTTTCAAAACCCTCTGCATCCCACCCAATATATCATCCTTGTTTACCATTTCAGCTGGGTACTTCTCTGAGACCATGGCCCCCACCTTAAGATGATTCACCACCAACATGGCATTATAGTATTGGTCACCCCTAATCGGCCATGCCAAGAGTGGGACCCCACGCACTATTGCCTCTACAGTAGAGTTCCAACCACAGTGAGAAACAAATCCACCTGTTGATGGATGACTCAGTATCAACAGCTGTGGTGCCCACCCGTGTATTATCAAACCCTTCTTCCCTACTTTCCCATCCAACCCATTTGGAAAATAATCAGATTTCTTTTGGATGACCCATATGAATGAGTTTGACCCGGTCAACTCCTCCAATGCCTTGGTCAGCTCAGGGTACTCCTCCATTGTAGGACCCACTTCACTCCCGAATGACACGTACACCACAGACCCACGTGGCTGCTGATCCAACCACTCAATTACCTGGTCCTCGGTGTAATTGGACTCTTTATTGGGTCGGATCTCTTGGTCCTGGACCCGGAGCAGCAACGAGTCCGCAGACTCCCAATACTGATCAGGCAACAAGGGACCCACACCCCAAACGGGCTTGCGTGTCAAGTTTGCCACGTAATCGAGAAGCGGACGCTCGAGATCATCACACGTGTTGATCAGAATTGCTGCAGCGGATTCCACTTCTTCCACCCATGGAGCAGGCTCACCCGGAAAAGGCGGGCCACGTGGACCACCACCGCCATCACCTCGTGGGCCCTCCCCTCTTGGGCCCTCTTTTTGTTTATGAGGAGGGCCCATCTTCATCCAATGACGCCTTTGCTTAAGATCCGAATACTTGAGAACCATGTCTTCGGGTAACCCGGGAAGAGTCCGAACATCGCCGGGTCTCATGTCTCCGGGTCGGACAACCCAAATAGCGTGCTGGACGGCGGCCCAGCAGGCTCCAGAAGTGATGAAAACGACGGTGGGGATGGCGAATTCGGAGAAAATATGGTGGGTGTTCTTGTTGATGATATGGTCTATGATGGCACAGATGGGTCGGGTCGAAACCCCCGGGTCACGTTGGAGATACCAGCCGTGAATGTCTTTGGTGAGTTGGAAGTGGAAGAGAGGGGAGTGGAGGAGAGAGGAAGGGATAGAAGAAGTAATATCGGAATCAACAAGAAGGGTAATGCTGTAATTTCGGGAGAGGAGGAGTTTGCAGATCTCAATACAAGGGAAGAGATGGCCTTGCGCAATTTTGGGCACCACCAAAATCTCACCTGAGCTTGAGCTTGAGCTTGAAGTTGAAGAAGACATCTTTAATTGAACTTGTTTTTCATCAAACACAACACAACCCAACAAAGCTGATATTTGAGTCGGTGTAATAAAATTAACTTTGGTTGGATAAGGTGGCCGACAAGTCTTGGTGGAAAATGTTGTAAGAGAAAGGAAAAGGGCTTATTAATAGTTTAGTCGGACTGTTTGGTAAACAAAAAAGATAAAGAAAAACAAAAGGGTTGGACTGTTTGGTATATATTAGCAAGAAAGTGAAATGAAATGAATGGAATGGGGCATCAATGTGAAATCAAATGGGATTGATTTGCTGGACGGTGAGGTCAGAAGATTCCAGAGTCCCCTCCAGAGTAGGCTAATTCAGTGTTTAATCTTTGTGGCATGTGTCTACTGTCTGTTACGGTGACAAAATTATGGTGGGTTTATATGGATCTATGATTCCACTGCTTACGGATTTTCACTTAATAAAATTGTGGCAAAGTTATGAAATTGGTTGGGTACCAGACTTACTCAGGAATAAAATGTATTATAATAAAATAACTAATCCTATTTATAAGTTTAATAGTGAATTATAACATAAGGATAAGAGCAATGTTGTAAACACAAACTATTTTATAAACTAATGATATGGTAAGTGATTATCGGTAAGTGAAAAGATGATGTTAGTAATGAACCTAGATGAAAACTAGTAAAAATTTGCCACATCAATGATTTGTAAAAATATTGTAAAATAGTTTGTAACTATAGCATTACTCTTAGAATAAAAATTAAAAATTATTTTAGAAAATATCCTACTCATAAAAATATATTTCCTTAAAAATAATATATATATATATATATATATATATTTTAAAATTTGAGAGAGATATGAGTAATTTTTATTAATTTTTTATTTTTATAATTGTTACATATATATACATATATATATATATATATTTTATCATATTGTGTTCAATGCTAGCAACAAATTATCTAGAGAACCCTTTTGAGACTTGATTAATTTTCACAAAACTTAATTTTTGTTGTTGTTAACAACTAGTGTGTGTGTATATATATATAATAACTACAAATATAAATTAAAAAAACATATAAAGAAAAAAAAAAGAGTGGATGGTGGTCCATCGTCCACCTAAGCTTAGGGTTTTTGTTGTTGTTGTTGTTGTTGTTGTTGTTGTCGTCGTCGCCATCTTTAAAAAACAATTTCTCTCGAAGAATGTTAGGGATTCAAAAAAATGTCACAACCTTCTTAAATTAGCATAGTGAGAAAAGTTACAAAAAAAATTTAGATTAACAAATCACAAATGCATAAGGAATTCAACAACAAAAACTAAAAAATTTTGCATCTAAACAAATTAGAAGATTTTTTTTAAAAAATTAAATATATAAAAGCTTCAATTTAAAAGTTGCCTGAGGCCCCAAAATCCCTTTGGTCACCCTGTCTTCCATGCATGATTTTTGTTTTGCAATAGCTAGCAAATCCAATGAGAGAGAAAGAGACAGAGACAGAGATTTGAAGGGTTTTTCTTCCCATCTTATTTCATTTTTACTAATTTTAAAAAGTAAAATAAAATATTTATACTTAGTTGGGGGACATTTTTTGTTTCATTTTTTTAAAGTAAATAAAAAGATTTTAACTAAAAAATTATGAGTTCCCTCAAAATGATAGAGAATCAATATAGACTAATTCAATATAATAAAATATTTATACTTAATTAGAAAGCTCTTGATAAAAAAGTCAAGATTTTGCTCTTTTTATAATTTGAAGTTATCCATTTTTATCATTAGAGGCGAAACTAAAATTTTAAAAATGAGGGGTCAAAATAATAAACAAATATACAAATTTAACCAATTTAATTCAAGGTATTCATAAAAGAAATATGAAGAGTTTTAGGGAGGAGGGAAACATATATTTGTTAATTGCAGGGGTGAAAATTTAATTCCGGAAAAGTTTTGGGGGGGCCTTCTAATTCCAGGTAGTTCCGTCCCTGCACATCATCTTAGAAAAACTCTCTGATCTTCAAGGTGAAATGCTCTATGGAAAAGGAAATAAGAAATGTATCTGTCAACTTCTTTGTACTTTCACATGTTTACTATGTTTTGAGATGCGTCTAGATTTAGCAACATGTGCAACGATTTGTGGTAGAATGTGTAACAACTAACAAGTGCACTCTGCACCTTTGTTTTCATGATTTCGCATCTTACTATTATCGGTCAAAGTCACCAGGTACAGTGGTGAAATAGTCTAAACTTGTTCAAGTTATTTTATATATATTTTATGAATACAGATTCTATATTTTGTTTGGAAATTTTTTTACCTCCAAACCACCTTCTTGGAAAATTCCTACAATGCAATATTTCTCCAATCCATTTCATAACTATTAATAAAACCATCAACATATGCTTTTAGTCACATGGAACTATCAAATTGTATTATTCAAAAAAAAAAAAAAAATCCTATCAATATCAAATTATAGATCTTTGAAGCAATATTGTAACAGGAATGTTACTGAAGTTTAGCACTAGTATTGGTGAAGGCAAATTACTAAAATGTTAAATTTAACAACTAAATATAATAGAAGTGGACTGCATCAGTGGAGGAAAAGTTAAAATTCTGGCCGTTGAGCTACATTGCACAGCCATTTTTGCGTGTTGCTGTAGCTCAAATCATGTACTAGATACTGTTGATTGCCTCTTTTTATTTTATTTTTCTTTTCCTTTTTGGTTTAACTAGAGGCGAATTTTTTTTTTAACTTATGTTTTTATGGGCATGATTTATAAAGAAAATAAACTTTTGTTTTTGCTTTCCTTTTGGTTGTGGACTTGTGGTCGTGGTTGTTTTTTTTTTTTTTTTTAAATTTATTTAATTAGGGTTGTGGTTGTTGTTTATTGTAGTGTATATATTATTTTACTGTGTTATTTATATTATTTTAATGTGTTGAGTGCTAAAATAAAACCATGGATAAATTGCAAATTAAACCCTTGAAGTTTAGGGTTGACTGGATTTTACACCCAAAGTTTCAAAATTTTGATTTTACACCCTGAAGTTTGGTTCCGTTAGTAATTAACTTTTCACGGTTAATTTCTACTATTAAGTAACACATCATCATGCTAATGTGTTTTATTTTTGCCAAGTTAGCCTCAAAACTATCGTTTTAGAGATGACCAAGCGAAGAGCTAGCATGCATCAAAACTACGTTGTTTTAGGCCTAAACTTAAAACAAAATTCTCTAGCTTAAACGATAAAGTTTAAGCCAAATTCCTAAAATCTAAAAACAAAACCTCACAGCAATAAACTCAGAGTTCCCACAAACTAAAACCTCAAGAACCCAAACCCCCCATCCTGCCGGCGGCAGGGGTAGCAGCGGAACTTTGGTCTTGCAAGAACCTAATGTATCTGCCCACATTGCAAGCCATGCAATGCCTCACTAAATTAGAATCATTGTTTATCCATCGTTGTCCCAAATTAGAGGAAAGATGCGCAAAGGATAGCGAGGCAGAGTGGTCCAAAATTGCCCATATTTAATATATCCACATCCATTGAGCAGTAAGTTTAGTCATACCTCAAATCCTCTTCTTTAGTTTTCCCAATTTCTCTAAAACCCTATATTTTTAATTGCCCCTAGTTTCTTCCTTTCTTTCTTCAATTTTCCCCAAATATGTTTCTTGGCACTACGAAGAAGTAATTAATCTCATGGAATTTCAGTCCAATCCCTAGAAATTGAAAATCGATGGGGAATAATTTACATCAAAGGGTTGTTGCGCAGATTTCATGTGTGAACCCAGACCCAAACCTCCCTAGCTCCGATTTCACGTGTGAACTTAGACAATGACTATGGAAAACTAAATAATGTTCATGGTTTTTGTTTTCAGATTTTAGGAATTTTGGCTTAAACTTTGTTGTTTAGGCTAGAGAATTTTGTTTCAAGTTTAAACTTTAGGCCTAAAACGACATAGTTTTGATGCATGCTAGCTCTTCGCTTGGTCATCCTTAAAACGACGTAGTTTTCAGACTGATTTGGGGGGTAAATTGCTAACGGAACCAAACTTTGGGTAGTAAAATCAAGTTTTTGAAAACTTTGGGATGTAAAATCCAGTCAACCGCAAACTTTAAGGGTATAATTTGCAATTTATACCTAAAACCATTGATATTGGGTGTTTTGTAACGTGATGTGATAAAATAGATAAAGTAGATTTTTGTGGTGCTGAAAGCTAAAATTTTTTAAACCACCAATGCTAACGCTCTAACCCACCCTTCATTTGGTAACTTTTTTCCCTTATATTTAAGCTATTTCATACTCAAAATAGTAAAATTTGATTCCATTTATGTCGTGAATGAGAAAATTAGAAAAGCACAAAACTAAAAGCCCTCTAACTTTGCCCCAAATTGAATTGAGTACTTTTAATTTATTCATTTCAATCTTATAATTTTTAGTGTGCATTTCACAAAAAAAATTAAGAATTTTACTTTTTGGACAAAATTAGAGGGTGTAATTTGTAATTTAACAAAAAAATGGCAAGGGAGAGATTGGACAATTTTCTATCCTTTTCATTTTATATTTACTAATTTCAAAATTTTCAATAAAACAATTAAATTTTTTTGTTGATAATTTCATAATATAATAAGGAGGAGGGATTTGAATCTTATTTCTCCTAATATTAGGACACATTTTGTTTGGGATTTTTATCAAGCGAGAGAGAGAATCTTACCCCCCAAAAAACATTGTTCATTAAAATGATAAGGAATAAAGTATAAAAAACATGTACATATTTTCCTAGATATATATACAAGCAAAACCTCTCTATTTATAATTTGTCATGGAATAATGGCCAAGTGTACCTACATTTTCTTATTTTCACAAATTCCAGTCACCAGTCAAAGTCACCAATGGAGACAAAAATATGGGTTAAGCCAGCGTTCCTTAAGTATTAAATCACAGACTAAGTAAGACTATTTAAAGGAGCATTAACCCAAAAATATTTTAAACTAATACAAAAACATAGAATTAAACAAGAGCCACTAACAACAACCCATGTTATGCATAAGTTTTTCAACATTGGTCATACATATGACCAAAAAATATTGTGTGTTTACTATATGTTTTGAGATCCGTTTAGATTCAGCAACATGTGAAATTTGTCGTAGAATGTGTAACAATTGCACTGTGCACCATGTTCTTGACCAAGACTAATAGACTAATAGACTATTATAAGGTGCATTAGGCCTAAAGTAATTTGAATTCGTTACATAATGAATTGAATTAATGACAACCAGCAAAGACAACCCATGTGATGCTTTTGGTTTTCGAGAACAGATCGAACAGAGTAACATGTGATGAATCTTTATCCTCTCTAAATTTTCTCCCAATGATGAAACAAATCTATAACTAATTGCAAATAGATCTGGAATTAAATAGATGGTGCAAAACATTTTCTTTGTTTTTTGAAGAGTAACGCTATAGGCACAAACTATTTTACAATATTTTTACAAATTATTGTAGTGGATTCATGGCTAACTTTTTATTGGTTTTCATCAGAACCTACCACTAACATTACTTTTTCATTTACCAATAACTACTCATCACATTAGTAGTTTGTAAAATTTTTTGTAAAAAAATTTGTATCTATAGCATTTTCCTTTTTTTGAAAGGTTGAAACTTGAAATTGCCTCTCTCTCTCACTCTCTTAGTTTTTTTCCCCTCTTTTTTTGCAAAACTTTAAGGACAAATTAATTTGGAATTGGAAGTTACAGGGACAATTAATTTTATTATTTAAAGAAGTTGTAGAGACATAAGGGGACGAATCATAATTGCAAATAATTTTGGAATTGAAAGGTGGAACTTTCCATTTATTTCTTTTTTCCTTTTTTTTTTACAATAAAAGATGGAAAACTTTATTTCTCACTATGAATATAGTTACAAAAATAACAAAGATTGAAAGCTTGACCATTAGGTACAAGAAAAATATAGTTACAAAAGAGCAAAAGGAGGAGTGTAAGGAGAAAGGCGCATGAATTTATTTATGGGTCCTTTATGGGTCATGCTAACGAATGCCCTTAGGGCATTGGTTAATAATCCAATTTAGGAAAATTTTGATATCATTTTTATGGAAAATGAAAAAAACTATCAAAATATTAATTGTTTTATTTTCTTTTCCCATAAAAACTTTCTTTAAATGGTTTATTAACCAATGCCCTAAGGGCATTCATTAGCATTTCTCTTTATTTATTTATGTTACAATTTGTTTGTTTAGTTACCATATGTAAAAGGAGTAGTGCAAGGTTAAAGACAAATATAGTTACCATTTGTTTGTTTATGTTCTATTATTATTATTATTATTATTATTATTTTTTTTTTTTTTTGAGAAGATTATGTTCTATTATTCTCATATTATATATATATCTATATTATTAATAAAAGGATTCCCTTGGTTTGTCTTCAATTTTTGGCATACCAATATTCTCATACAAATTTTGAAATAACATACTCTTTAGTTTAATTTTTTTCCTACAAAAAAGCAAAAGAGGTTAAACAATAATACTATCTCACGTACAACCCCCTCAAACAAAAAAAAAATCTCACATACAAAAGGAAAAAAAAAATCGTTATTCTCTCCACCCATTTGTATTCAAATGTCTGATTCCTCCTATAAAATAAAAAAGTCAGATTCCTATTTGTATTTGTTATCTATTTAAATTCAAATACTTCAATTATCTTTATCAAAAAAAAAAAAAAAAAAACTCATTACCTCATGTAAAACTACTCATTCTTCAAATGTTTTTTACTTATCACAATTCTTATTCCAATCAATAAATTCAAATGTCCCATTGGGTTTCAACTTCTTACGGTTCTCTATCTCATTTCTAAACATTATTCCACATTACTTTACCTCATTCTTAAAAAAATTAAATAAATACATACAGTTATTTATATATCACTTTTAAGCATTATAACTTAAAAAAAAAAAATAGTATTATTGCATGCGCAAAGTGTGTGTATTGAGTCTAGTACTATTAACAACATGATTCCTTGTTTCGATTTCATCATTTTGCATACTAAAATATTTTCACACAAATTCTTAAACTCTCTAAAATACCTCTATCTTAAATAATTTTAAACTTAAAAACACAAATAGGATGAAAGAGTAATTTACTATTTTTTTTAAAAAAGTTCATAAATTTTAAGCTTTTTCCGTTCTCATGTACAAATAACTAATTAGAAAAAAAAAATACTCATAGAAAGATCCTAAAAATTAAGACACTATCTCTATCTCATTTTTAAATAAAAATGACACTAAGAGCATTTACTTCAGTCTTCTAAAATATTTAGCTAAACTAATAAATAAATAAAAACCTCTACTTTTGCTAGTTTATCTATCTATTATTTTCATACACATACATTAGCCTCAATATTTTATCAACATTGAAATTTAATGTAGTAAAGATAGAGGTTTACTACATATAGAGATGAGATTATCCTCTTTAAAAATTTTAGTTAATTTAGTGAGACTGATGTACGCTTATTTTGTTTAAGTTTAGATAAATTTTTGCTAAAATATTAAATTGGTGAGACTGATGTGAATGCTCTAAACCCAAAAAATAAAAAAAGAGCCTCATCTCACGTGCAAAGCATGTGTGATGACGCTAGTCTTACTATTAATAACATGATTCTTTGTTTGAGTTTCATCATTTTGCATACTAAAATATCCTTCCAAAAATTCTTAAACCCTCTAAATTATAACTATCTTTTAGTTAAATAATTTTAAATTAAAAAACACAGGTTAAACATTATAATATTGAACAAAAAATAATAAAAGAGAACATTATTGTATGTGCAAAGTGCGTATGATGAGTCTAGTACACTAATAATAGAATTTTTTTTTTGGATTTCAACATTTTACATACTAAAATACCCTTATATAAATTCTTAAACTCTCTAAAATGCTCATATCTTTTAGTTAAATAATTTTAAATTAAAAACACAAACAGGTTAAAACAACAGTTTACTATTTTTTTTTTAAGTTTATAATTTTTAGACTTTTTCCTTTCTTACATACAAATAACTAATTACGGAAGAAAGAACGGAGAAAGATTTTAACAAATTCTACTTCAACCCAAAAAAACAGAGTAATAGAATAAACCCATATGCATGTGTGGCCAATAATTGTCCACGCTGGAAGCTATAGTTTGCTAAGATTACAAAACAAAACAAAACAAAGGCATTTAGTTGCATTGATATAAAAACATGACCCCTGTTGCACTTTGAAAGCTCGGATTTGTGTGAATACACAAGAGCTTGTTTAGACTCCAAATTAAAAGATTATGGCTCGGTTGATTTTGCTTTAACTTAAACTAAGTGCGAAATAAAGTAAATGCGAGCGAACAAACAATAAAACTACTCTAAGTCATATTCATCAAACCACAACAGTAAAATGAAAGCTAAAAGAGTAGGAAAGAGAAATGCAAACACAAGATAACAAACTGATGTGTTATTGAAGAGGAAACCGAAGAACTTGGCGAAAAGCTTATCCGCTGCCCTCCAAGCGGTAAATTGATCCACTAGACAATAAGTTGGGATACACGAATAGTAAGAGACCCTCCAAGCCTAATCTACCCCTCCAAGCTCCTACTCCAATAAGGCTTCTTAGAATTGTGTCTTGTCTAACTTTTCGGATCCCGCAATGCGCTCAATTGCATCCGACAAAACTTGGCTTCTTCCAATGCTTCCTAGCAGTACTAAAACCTCATTTGTCACTCAGATTAGGTGTGATAAGTGTTTGGACTATCAAACTTTCAAGGATATAATTATAGATATGGATATGGAGAGGTAGGAGTTGAGGAAAACTACAATGGATTGTGTAGAGGATTGTGGGTATGACAATCTCTATCTCTCAAGGGTTGTGGCTAGGGTTTTCTCTTTGAAAAGCACCCATTTCAATTTTTTGGGTAATGTGGGTATATATAGTGTGGGTAGAGACATGGTGTATCAGATATGACAAAATAGTAAAATAGAATGTTTTGTGGGTATCTCGCGGGAAGGCCTTACCCACGAAATACTTGTGAAAATCAACTGTCACCATCTGTCATGACTCTTTGCATTCCAGTCATGTGCTGAGCACATGACTTCAATTCGCGGGAAGGCTTCTCGCAAGCTACTCGTGAAAACTCCTTTCATTTTCAATGTTGCCTTGAGTCTTCACACTCTCTCTCACACATAATCCTTACAAAGAAATCTCACATAAAATACAGGGTACATAAGATTAAACAAAATTACAATCAAATTTGGCACGAAATTAAAGCCAACACGAAATACTTGTAAATCACAACTTTACACACTTTGAAATACTTGCAAAGCTATAGAACATTAGGGACAAAACTCAGGTACAATATCTTAGGTGCAGTTTCTTAGGTTCCTCTCTTAAGATTCTGCCATATGGATACTTAACTAAAAAAAATAAAGTTTCATCCCATGAGAAAAAAGCCACATGATATAATCTTAAGAAGGAAACCTAAGAAATAACACATAAGTACTGTACTTAAGCCTTGCCCAAACATTAGAACCCCATGCTCTTAACATTATTAATTATTATTCAAAATTACACCTAAACCCATTGATCCACACATCCACACTATTTATATCTTGTTTTTAAACATGATGACACTAAACCCAAAACAAAATAAAAATTACATTCATTGCACGTACAAAACACATGTGATGAAGCTAGTTTATATATAACATTTTTTGTTTTTTTTTTAAAAGAATATATATAGTGATAACAGGGTTGCAACTATCTAAATTCTTTTAGTTATTTTTAATTTAATAGTGTTACTTATGAATTTATTCTATTTACGTTTTAATTACTTATTAAATTAATAATCATTTCCACACACAAAATTTATAATTATTTCATAACAAATTTTTTTTTTTTTTTGAGGGGGAATTTCATAACAGCTTTTTTTTCGCTTTTGTTTGGTATTTTTTTTTTCCATAATTGAGAGAGGGAAAGAGAGTCTTACCCCAAAAAAATTATCTTTACTCATTAAAATGATAAGGAATTAAGAATAAATCTAGAGTCTAGAGTCCAGATTGCTCATTCGATAAAATGTAGATATTTTCACACACACACACACACACACACACACACACACACACACACATATATATATAGGTTTTCCCCTTAACAAAATCAAAACTCTTGTTACAATCACCCCTGATCTTGGTCACTCAAATGATCCTGATAATGCTCAATACAGGGCAGAATGGGGAAAATACTTTGGGAGTAGTCTCAGAGTTCATGAGATGAATCATCATTTTCCTGGCCTTTTGATTAACTACGAAGATGGTTCAAATGATAATCCCTTCTGGCTTTCCCAGATGTTTGAATTTGGCTTCATTAGACTAATAAAATTAATTAGTCATGATCAAATTAGCCAATTCCCTGATATTATACAAAAGGTTGTTGCAGGAATTGAAAGTCCTTTTTGTATCTATTAGATGCTGGAGCACTCTGCCAAAATGGGAAAGAAATAATTGAATGAATATTCAACCATCACATCATCTTGTTCTCATTAATGATTATACCCACTAAGGACAATGGTATGAAGGAGATACTTACCTTTCCTATAAAAAACCTTTTGCCCTTGCTGACTGTTGGAGAATTTACTTCAACAATCAAATTCTAGATGTTAGCCAAGAATTATGGAAAGACTACCACTTTTTTGGTTGTACAGATAGAATTTATGTTTTTGTGAATAAACCATATGCATATGATGTCCGCCATATGCACAGGAAGAGTCATGATAATCCAAATAAGTTTCTCACACCAGGAAAGGATCCTATTTATGAGCCATTATTATATTGTGATTTCTGCAATCAATATTCAACTTATCATGAACATGAATGTAATGATGATCCCCCATGGGATCCTTGCCCTACATGGGATCCTTATGAAGGATACCCGTCAGATGCTGCAGACACTAATTAAGGATAATTGATTTGTCTGACCTCCATATTCACCTAAGGATAAAATATTCACTATTGCCTTATCTGATGCTATCTCCACTTATGCTACGGATAATTCCTTTTGGCATGAAAGGCCAAACTACTTTTGGCACCAATATTGATGTCTATTGCTTTACTTGATAATGATGTTTGTTCTATTGACTACTTTGGCACATCTGAAACTCCATTGATGTTTTTACTTGTCTGGCATGCACATCGATCAATATTGAAGACATATTCACCCAAGTTAAAAGCATACACTATTACTTTACTTGATGGTGACTTCTGATGACTACTGACTACTATTTCATTACCTGTTGCTACTATTATTTTATTTACTAATGATGCTTCCTACTTTCAGCACCATTATTGCTGCAATAGCCTTACCTACCACTATTACTTTAACTGATAAGCTTTTGGCTTATTCGCCTCTGTTGCCCTCACGAGTCCTAATATGAATAGTAAAAAATGCCACTATTCACTGCTTTATTTACCTATATAAAGGGGTTGTCCATTATATAGGTATATGTATATATGTGTGTGTGTATTAGCAAACCTCTCTACTTATAATTTGTCATGGGATAATGACCAAGTGCATCTACATTTTCTTATTTTCACAAATTCCAATCACCAGTCAAAGTCACCAAGTATGAAATTGCAGACTAAGTAAGACTATTTAAAGGAGCATTAACCCAAAACTAATTTAAACTAATACAAATACATTGAACTAAAACGAGAGCCACTGACAACGACCAATGTTATGCGTTAGTTTTTTAACATTAGTCATACATGGCCAAATGGGCATCTTACCGTTGAGACAAAAACTATTGTTTGTTTACCTTAATATATGTTTTGAGATGCGTTTAGATTCAGCAACATGTGCAATTTGTCGTAGAATGTGTAACAAGTGCACGCTGCACCTTTGTTTTCAAGAATACTATAATATGCATTATCCCAAAAGTAATTTGAATTTATACATAATGAATTGAATTAGTGAGAGCCAGCTAAGAAAACCAATGTGATGAATTGAATCTTACCATTATGCCCAAAGTAATGTTTAATAATATATGATCACAACTGTACTTGCAACTTGCTAGCATTCTAAATAAATTGGCCAATCTGCCTAAGCCATTCTCCTCACAAACAATTGTTCTCATTTTGCCTACCTTTTAACTGAGTTCACTGTAACCATTTAGCATTCATTCACCTGCTACTACTAGCGTGCAATGGCGGAAGCTCTCATCAGAGTTGCTGAGGGAATCATTGGCCAATTGGGAAAGCCTGCTCTCCAAGAGATTGTCCTGCTCTGGGGTGTCAAGGGTGAGCTTGATAAGCTCAGGAACACGGTTTTATCCATCAAAGCTGTCATTCTGGATGCAGAGGAGAAACAGGCGCAGGATGGTGCCATCAGTGATTGGCTGAGAAAGCTGACAGATGTACTTTATGAAGCGGATGACTTGCTGGATGATTTTTCCACTGAAGTTTTACAACGGGAAGTGATGACCAGGAATAAGAAGGCGAAAGAGGTACGCATCTTCTTCTCCAAATCAAACCAGCTTGCATATGGTCTTAAAATGGGTCATAAGATTAAGGCAATTAAGGGGAGGTTAGATGCCATTGATGTTGATAAGAATAGGTACAAATTAGAGGGACGTCCTAGGGAGACACAAGTCACTAATAGTGTGAGAAAGACTCATGGTTGTGTAAGTGTTGAAGCTAATTACTTTATTGGAAGAGAGGTTGATAAGAAAGTGATCATAGAACGTTTATTGGATTCCAATATTGAAGAGAATGTTTCAGTCCTTCCTATAGTAGGTATAGGAGGACTAGGTAAGACCACTTTAGCTCAATATGTATTCAATGATGATGAAATTAATAGTCATTTTCATAAAAAATTGTGGGTGTGCATCTCAGACGATTTTGATGTAGAAAGGATTGTTGAGAAAATCCTAGAAAATGCAACAGGTAAGAAACAAGAAAAACTTGAAATGAGCACATTGATAAATGTTCTTCATAAAGAAATAGATGGAATGAAATACTTACTTGTATTAGATGATGTGTGGAATGATAATGCAGAAAAATGGGATAAGTTAAAAGGATCTCTACTATGTGGTGCAAGAGGCAGTAGAATATTGGTAACTACACGTGAGAAGAAGGTTGCTAATATTACAAAAACTATGGAACCACACTTTTTAAGGGGTTTAAATGAAGAGGAGTCTTGGTCTTTATTTAAGAAAAAAGCATTTGAAAAGGGACAAGAACCAGAAAATTTAAAAATTAAGGAATTTGGAATGGCAATAGTTAGAAAGTGCGAAGGAATTCCACTTGCCATAAAGCTTATAGGAAGGCTATTGTGCTCAAAAAACTCAGAAGAGGAGTGGTTCTCCTTCATGAATAAAGAATTTTCAAAGCTAGATCAAAATGAAGATGATATCCTACCAACACTTAAATTGAGTTATGATAATCTCCCATCACATTTAAAGCAATGTTTTGCTTATTGTAGTTTATTTCCAAAGGATTATCAAATTGAAAAGGAGATATTGATTAAACTATGGATGGCACAAGGGTTTATTAGGCCATTAGATCACAACCAATGCTTAGAAGATGTTGGATGTGAGTATTTTGAAGAATTACATTGGAGATCATTCTTTGAAGATGCTGAAGGAAATTGGTGGAACCATGTAACTAAATTCAAAATACATGACCTAATGCATGATCTAGCAATATCGGTAGTGGGGCTAGAGAGCATCACTTTTGGCATAAATGAGGAAAAAATGGATGAAAAAACCCATCATGTCTCATTTGGTTTTGATTTAGTCCCATTCAAGCAAATTCCAACCTCGTTGTTTAAATCAAGCAGGATGAGAACATTTCTTTTGCCATGTCAAGAGCTTTATTCAAATCAAATGGTATGGAACAAGTCAACTTGTGTTGCATTTGTTTCAAGTTTTAAGTTCTTGCGCCTGTTAGATTTGAATTGCACTGGCATTAGGATTGTGCCACATTCTATTGGAAAGTTGAAGCATTTAAGGTATCTCGATCTCTCATCTAACAGCCACATTAAGATACTTCCTAATTCCATTATAAGGTTGCCAAATTTGGAGACACTAAATCTTCGTAATTGTTGGGGACTTATAGAATTGCCAAAAAATATTAGCAAATTAGTCAATCTTAGGCATCTTAACATATATGGGTGCAGTAGTTTGACTCATATGCCACATGGATTTGGGCAATTGACTAATCTCCGCTCACTAACTCAGTATGTGTTGAGTAAAGACTCTAGGTGTGGTGGTGAGTTGAAGGAATTTCACGGATTAAACCAGTTGAGAGAAAGTCTAGTGATTAAAAATCTGAGACACAAGAAAGATGCTGAATTAGAATATAAAACTGCACGTTTGAAAGATAAACAACACCTTGAAGGTTTGGCGTTACAGTGGTGGATAGAAGGAGAAGTGGATATTGGGTACGATGAGATGTCAGTGGAAGCTTTGGAACCAAACCAAAATCTTAAAAGTTTGGAATTAGATGGCTACAGGGGAGTGAAACATCCAAGCTGGCTTTCTTTACTCAAAAATCTTGTAAGCCTTACGTTATTTTCAATGGAGAATTGCCAAGATGCGCTACCATTGCATGAATTTCCTTCTCTCAAAACTCTCTATTTGGCGAATTTTCCTTCTCTTGAGTACGTATCTCTGGTATCAGAGAGTTTTAAACTTCCACCCCTAGAATCCCTCCGTATTTGGAGTTGCCCTAATCTAAAGGGATGGTGGAAGAGGAGGAGCGACTCCATCGAGGAGGACGAAGATGACGCCGATAATTACAGTGAAATATCGACGATAACAGCGAAGAATCATTCTCTGCCTTCATTTTCTCGTCTTTCCCATCTAGACATTTCTAGGTGCCCTAAACTATCTTCCATGCCTTTATTTCCTTATCTTGAAGAATTAAGTCTGGATAAGTCTAATTTGAGGCCATTGGAGCGAACAATATCGATGGGAATGATAAGTACGGCATCTCAGGAAAACCCAACAACAGCAGCAGTAGCAGAGTCAACCTCGTCTGCTCCTTCTTATTCCTCTTCAACACTTGCCGCCTCATTCACCCCTCTCTCCAAATTAACAAATTTGAATATTTGTATGATAGAAGGCAGTGATGGTCATGTCCTTCAATCTATACAACATCTCACTGCACTTGAACAATTTACGTTATATAAGTATAATGGGGATGGGATGGAATTGGAATGGCAAGGCCTGAGAAAGCTTCAGTTTCTAAGATTATCTGATCAGCCAAAATTGGCCTCTCTTCCGATGGGGCTTCAACAGGCGACCTCTCTGCGACGTCTCGAAATTTGGGTTTGTCCGAGTTTGACGACATTGCCGGAATGGATCTGCGAAATCATATCTCTTCAATCATTCTATATTCGTGATTGCCCCAATTTGACTTCATTGCCTGCCCTAACGTCTTTGAAGACGCTGAATATTCTGAGGTGTCCCATCTTAGTAGAAAGTTGCAAGAACCAGGATTGGGTTGCTCGCATCCAAAACTTGGGAGGAGATTTAGCTCATCCAGGTATTGAATTTCATTATGCAAAACAAATTTCTTCTTCTTCACCATCTCTCAGATTTTCCAATCGTTTTTCGTTTCAAAAATGTTGAATGTTGAATGTTGAATGTTGAATTTTGATTTTTGTTTTTGTGTGTTTAGGGATACCCATTGTATAGCTAATTTTTTCCTGGCTATTTAAGTTCAATATGCAGAACAAACTGAAACGAATGAGGAATATGAACTTAGAACTCGGGACTTCACCAAAATTTTTGGGCGTTGCAGTGGTTCAACAAGTCAATAGCTCAGTGGTAAATAATTATAATTATCTAGAGGTGGTTTCTTGTTTAATTTATCTTTGCCAATAGAATTTTCATTCCTCACATGCATGCTTTCTTCACATATTAGGAGAGAGAATATGGAATTCTTTCCTCTGTTTCTTTTTGTATCTCAAACCAAGTTGATTTGGTGATGTATTTTGGGTGTTTTTCTTCTCATCTTGTCAGGTGAGGATCATCAATTGCTGATAAGGAGATAATATTTGTGGGGAGAAGTATTCTGGCAGAAGAATTAGCTTATGCAGGTATTTTTTATGCTTCGATTATAAGCCCCACCATGTTTTTTTTTTCTACAATTGAATAATTTTTTTTTTTTTTTGTTTTTGGTTTTTTTTGTTTGTTTTGTTTTTGGTTTTTTTGTTTGTTTTGTTTTTTTTTGTTTGTTTTGTTTTTTTTCTGGCTTGTGCAGGTATGAGTTGTTTCATACTGAATCACTAATGTTTCTTTCCTATCTTTTTTGTCTTGCTTAGCTTGCGTTGGATTTAGATCATAAGTTGATATTCATGGTAGCAACACTTGGATAAAGGACAAGTGGTTGGTTATTGGCTTTCTCCTTGAATTCAAATGCTACAGAGGTAAACAAATAATAGACTTTTACTTACTTTTACATTATCATTCTTTGTTTTCGAAGGGGAAAAAAATAAAGAAAAAGGTTTTCACTATGGCAGATTCTTCATAACACTTAATGGTTTATGATCAAAGTTGGGATCCAGTGTCTGTTTATTACCACTCTTATCCATATAGATACAAGTATTGCCAACAGAACTAGATGCCTCATTTTCAAATGTGTGCTTTAGGCTTTGATCATCTTCATTTATAATTGCAACTTCTCTAACAATCTCTGGCTTGTAATCAATTTTGGTTACTTTGGTTCTTAGAAGTCTTCTAGTGCCCAAAATAAAGGGTAAGTCATTAATCATATGTTAGGTTTCTTGACCTTTCCAAGAACTTTGAAACCAGTAATAAATCACTCTCCAGTCCATTTTTCTCCTGTTTTCTATGTTTCTTCCTACTCCAAACAAGAAACTACTTGACATTAAACTGTATGTCAATTCATTTGGGTATCTGGGGCTATCTTCTTACATACTAAAAGCAGTTCTCATTTTGTTGTAAAATATATGAAATGAAGATCAAATATGTAAAAGTGGTCTTTAATAGTGGTTCTTTTCGCTTCTTTTGTGATAGGTGAGCTCAAAGATTTTAAGAACTTAATGGTTTAATTGATGATTCTTCATATTTAAGTATATGAGATTCACTATCTGTAACTTTTATTTGATAGAATAGTTTGCATCAAAACACAGCTTAGATTTAATGTAGACATGATATATTTCAGGAATGGTATTCATTTTATGCCCCTGGTTAGTGAGAAACTTTGGGAAGACAATGATTATACAATCGTAACTTCTTTTTTTATTCAAACTTGATAAGCATCCTGCAGAATTCTTATTTTAAAAGAGGAGCTTAGATTCTTAAATCCATAATGGTACTTATTGAATGATGCCAGGTGAAAATGCTTCGGAATGACCTGAGACAGCATATATCCTTGAGGCTGGAATTAAATGGAGAAGGATCCATCATAACTCCATAAAAAGGTTGAGTGCCACAATTCAGTTTGTTAGTTTATAAGTTATTTTGAGTTCTAAACTTTCTCATGTTGGATGACAAGAGCAACCAATACCATCCCCTAGAGTTGTGAGCTTGCCAACCCAACAGTTTTAGAAGGGTTCAGTGTTTTTCTACAGTAGAGTGGCAAATAAATGTTAGGGGAAACTAACTATCTAACTTTATTAACTTTTTTCTCTCTTTAGATGACTGATACTAATAGCGTGCAACTTCTCCCATGATTCCCTTTTATATGCAGGCATTTAGCAAACATTTTGGTCACATGTTCAGGCAGATACGCAGTAGATAGCCACAACCTAAGTGCAGTGGATAGTCACTTGTGGGTGGTGTGGAAATCATGGGGATTTTCTACAACGTGATTGGATATGACAGCCTTCCATCTTAAAAAGAATGAGTATCACTCGCTATCCCACTTATGGCTACAATGGTAGAGGCAAACAGGAAAAAGTTGGCATAAGTCTGTTCTTATATTTGTGTATTTGTGAGAATAAGATTCAAGATTTATTGCATCTTTGACTTCTTTTGGTACGTATGTCAATCATTAACTTATCTTTGAAGGATAAAACACAATAATGAAATGTGAATGCTATGCTTTCTTTTTTTTTTTTCTTTTTTTTATTCTAAGTGTTTTGATATTATGAGTATTTTTCACTTGTCTGATTTCATGTGCCATATTTCTCAATTTGTTACCCTACAACTTTGCAATACATTGAAATTACATTTCTCTACTTTCATATGAAAATTATTCATCCTGAATTTGATTTCTCACGTATGATATGGAAAAATATGCTAGCTAAATTAATACTTTACTAATTATTATTCAGATTTTTATTGGGTTTAAATCCTGTTTTTTGTTTGTCTTTTGTTGGTTTTTCCAATATGAAACAAGTTCAATGTTGGTCTGTACAGCAGTTATGACAATGGTGGTGGCAATTATCTCTTGTTAATTGCTGTGGTGTTTTTTAAAATATAAGCCATTGAAGCTCTGACATAACTAGCAATGTTGCACCATTTTAAATTCTACAAATGGCTGTGTCATCACAAGTTAATAAAAGAATAAGTAAGTTTTATTTATAATAGACCACAAGATTCCTGCACTATAATTCCAACCTCATTCTCATAAGTATTCAATACAAATTTTGCTTTACCATGTTAGGATTTTATAACTATCAAATTTAAATCTTATTGACCTATTTGGACATTATTGTGGTCTAGTTGGGTTCTTACTATGAAATTCAATGTGTTTCTTCGAAAGTTTTGAGCTGTTTTCGAGTTTATTCACTGGTTCTTTGATTATTAGTTGGAAATGTAAAGAAAAGTAGCAATTCAGGAGATGGATGGGGAAATCAGTTGGGATTCCGCAATATGATAGCCTCACTTCTTTCAAGAGATCGAGTATTATTGACTAACTCAAGTTGTTGCTAAGATGCAGAGTCAAACAAGAATGATCTGGCATAAACCTGCTCCCTTTTATTTGACAGTGAAACTGAATTGATGAGAACCAGATTCCGAATTTTCTGCCACTGTGACTTCTTTTGGTATGTATGTCAATCATTAACCTAGATTAAAATTTCAATGCTATTATTTCTTTTCAATGTTCTAAGGATTTTCCTGCAACATGTAGTAAGTTGACAAGCTGGAAACTGTGTCTCATTACTTTCATTATCATAATATGTTCTTTCCGCATTTATATGAGATGAAACAATATGTAAAATATATTTGTAATCATTTTTTAGCTTTGCCAAATTCCTTTTACTTATAAAGAAAAAATGTTGCTCGAGTTGTTTTTCAAAAGTGTGCCAAGGAGTTGATGTATTTGGCTTGCTTTGTTAATCTTTGCAAAGGCATAATGATATTTTGGTTGGAAATTCAAAGTTGGAAACTATAGTATATAGTACTCCTGGAATCAGCATCTTAAACAATGGGCTTGTAATGATCTCAAAGATCACAATGTCTCAAAGTTCAAATGGCTGGACACAGGTAAGGAGGATCTATAGGTTTTTGTGAGAGAAATGCAGCAATCATGTTATTGCTGAAAAGGACTCAATTGCTCCTATGTCATCCTAATTCCTTTTTGTCTTGATTTTAAATTTTGGCTTTTGGATTCAATTTCCCTATGTGCTTCTACTTCCATCGTGCATTGAGATCATCCCGTTTTCTCTAGACCTTCTCCCTGCTAAAAAAAATCTTATTCTGCAACAGAGTGCAATGAGGGAGTTCTAAATTGAATCTAGTTTTGAGCCTTATTGAGGATACCAAGGAAAGTGGCAAAGCCAGAACCAGAAGAGGTGGCCCCTAATGAGGTATTTGGCTAATCATCCCCTTTTCATTGGACACCGCCAATGAGCCTCGTTTAGATGGGATTAATGCACTATTTTGACATTTCAATTAGACAAAAAAATGTTAGTGATGGATTATTTAAATTTATGCCCAATCTGGTTACAGAAAAACAATGTAGGAGGTAAAAGAAAAAAATATTTGAAAAAAAAAAAGTCTTAAATTCTTTATCAGTGGGAACAAGAAACTACAGTGAATACTCACTTCTAATGATGAGTTCATTTTCTTTTAGTCAACAAGAAATTATTGTACATCTCTTTCTCTCACTTATCAGAAAAATGCCAGGCATTAATGGGCAAGGTTCACACATTCCATGAATCCATGTGACTGCTCGGATCCTAGATATAGAAATAAGGATCTAAAACTCCTAATACTTCTACAGGTTCATTCATACCATTTTAAACTCTTTCCTCTATAAATTTAGCAATTATAATAATTTTTTTTTTTTCAAGTATTGCTGATTTTTATTAAATCTAATAATGCCTTTTCTTCAAACAAAGTTGATTCCAAAGTTATATATGCAACAATAGCAAAATATTGAAAGAAAAGAAATATTAGAAACTTTAGTGGCTTAAGTTCCTTAATGAAGATGTGTGCATGCACACCATATGAATGTATGTGTGCAAGTATTATGCCTTTTTTCCTCTTTTTCCTACCACATGGATGTTTCAGGTCTCTAGGCCTAGTGTCTTCCTACACAACTTCATTATCTGCTGAATGAAACTACAAACTTTAAGATGTATAAAACCATTAAGAGGAAGTCAGACATTGATGCTTATGATGCAATAGGAAAGATATTAGATGACATAGATGTAGATACAGAAGTTAATTATGTTTATCTCAAGCATTTAACTTTATTAAATGAGCAAATATATTTAATTGATTTTATTTCTATGTCCCAGCTGGCAAAACTTGAGCTTTGGTTGGAAAAGGCAAAAGCAGGAAGTCAACAGTTATCAGTTCTCCAAAGTGATACTATGATCTTCAGGTGGGCAAAGCTCTTACGGATAATATTAATCTCAAAAAGTTTCAGCCAAGAACCTTTGTTCTTTGCATCCACCATCAAATATAATATTGCATATGGAAAGGTGGGGGAAGAATTGAAGAAATAAGAGCTGGACCTCAACTTACGTATGCTGTTCTTTTACTAATACATTGCGTGAGGTTCTAACTTCTGGTCCATGACTGTACTTTAGATGATCCTTTCAATTTGATAATCATCTAAAGTACTGTCATGTGGAATTCTGGAATTTGCAGCTGAGTGGACTCCATGGGTGGTGAAGCACAAGACTCATTTGTCCCGTGGACAGAAGCAAGCAGCTTCCATAACAAGAGCAATTTCTAAACACACAAGGATTTTAACTCCTAAATGAAGCTAAAAGTGCATTTGATGTGGTTTTTGAGAGAATATTGCAAGAGGCATTGGACATGATGGTACGCAAATTATTGTTTTGGTTTCTTATCATTTGCGCATGATCAAGAATGCCTGAAAAAGGAATGTTAAAAGTATAGCCATACCATATTCTCTTTAATCACATCTTGAGGCATTTTCACATGTGTCTCAACTAGTAATTTTATTTTCTGTAAACTAGTCTTTGTTCACCACAGCGGCATTGTATATCATTTGACCTAGGTATGTGAATTCTGAATTTTACATTTTAACAAAAAGAAATTAAAAAATTGCATATAATTACTTCTTTCCATTATCTTTATGAATTATTGGCCTATGTCCTGGATATGGCAAGTTTTTCTTTTTTCCTCCCCAAACTTTTACATGAACTCAATTGACTAAAACTTCAAAATACAAAGCTAATACTTTCAGCATTACTGTTTGGCCTTGTCTGAAAACATAGACCTAAGTAGCAAAAGATAAAGCTGTTGATGCTTCCTTATTAGCAATGATTGATTCAAGGTTAAATTTAGACCTAAGTAATAAGTCTAGGATGACGACGAATCATACAAAGGAAAAATTGAGCTTCATGTTGTATGCTTTAGATATCCATCTAGGTTAGATATTCAGGTTTTCCAAGGCCTCAGCTGCTTTGCCATTCATTTTGGCAAAGGTAAAATTTTATTTTCAAATTGTGCTTTACCACCTTTTTACTTCTATATAGCTTTAGCGCCAAAGCAGTACTAGATTTTTTTTAATGATCCAGTCATAATTGGAAAAACAAAACCAGATTAATCGAGTTATACTTGTATTGTTGTTTTGTTGTGTTCATGGATATAAAGTCAATGTGTTTATTGAAAAGTTTTGAGCTGTTTTCAAGTTTATTCACTTGGTTCTTTGATTATCAAAGGGAATTGTAGAGACAAGTACCAATTGAGGAGATGGTTGAGGAAATCAGGGGGGATTCTGCAATATGCTTGATTATGATAACCTCACTTCTTTAAAGAGATCGAGTATTATTGACTAACTCAAGTTGTTGCTAAGACGGCAGAGTCAAACAAGAAAGATGTGGCATAAACCTGCTCCCATTTATTTGATAATGGAATTGAATTAATGAGAACCAGATTGAGAATTTACTACCACTTTGACTTCTTTAGGTATGTATGTCAATCGTGAACCTAGATCCTTCATAAAAAGATATATAGCAATCTTTTTTGTTCTGTAAAAAAAAAAAAATGTTAATGCTATTATTTCTTTTCAATGTTCGAAGGATTCTCCTGCAACATGCAGTAAGATGACAAGCTGGAAATTGTGTCTCATTACTTTCATTATCATAATATGTCCTTTCCGCATTTATATGAGATGAAATGATATGTAAAATGTATTAGTACCTATTTTTTGGCTTTGCCAATTTCCTTTTACTTAATAAAGAAAAAACTGTTACTTGAGTTTTTATTCAAAAGTGTGCAAGGAGGCGATTTATTTGGCTTACTTTGTTGATCTTTTCATAGGAATAATGATAATCTGGTTGGAAATTCAAAGCTGGCAACTATAGTATATATTACTCCTGGAATCAGCATCTTAAACAATGGGCTTGTAATGATCTCAAAGATCAAAATGCACTCAGACTTCAAGTGGCAGTACACAGGTAAGGGGAGGATCTATAGTTTTTTGTGAAAGAAATGCTTCTATCACATTATTGCTGAAAAGGACTCAATTGCTTTTATGTCATCCTAATTCCTTTTTGTCTTGATTTTAAATTTTGGCTTGTGGATTCTATATCCCCATGTTCTTCCACTTCCATCGTGCATCGACATCATCCCTTTTTCACTGGACCCTCTCCCTGCTTAAAAAAAAAAAAAAAAAAAATCTTATTCTGCAACAGAGTACAAGAAGAGAGTTCTAAACTGAATCTAGTTTTGAGCCTCATTGAGGTTACCAAGGAAAGAGGCAAAGCTGGAAGAGGTGCCCCCTAATGAGGTATTTGGGTAATCATCCCCTTTTCATTGGTCCCCCTAATGAGCCTTATTTAGATTGAATTAACACACAATTTTGACATTTCAAGTTAGTGTCAACAATTTTAGTGATGGATTATTTAAATTTATGCTTCGTTTGGTTACAGAAAAAATGTAGGGAGGAAAAAGAAAAGAAAAAAAATTGAAATTAAAAAGTCTTAAATTCTTTATCAGTGGGAACAAGAAACTACAGTGAATACTCACTTGTAATGATGAGTTCATTTTATTTTAGTCAACAAAACATTTTGTACATCTCTTTCTCTCACTTATCAGTAAAATGCCAGGCATTAATGGGCAAGGTTCATACGTTACATGAATCCATGTGACTGCTCAAATCCTAGAGAACACCATAAGGATCTAAAACTCCTAATACTTCCACAGGTTCATTCATATCATTTTAAACTCAGTCCTCTACAAATTAATCAATTATAATTGAACAACTTCATTATTGATTTTGTTTCAAGTATTGCTGATTTTTATTGTATCTAATTATGTCTTTTCTCCAAATAGAGTTGGTTCCAAAGTTGTCTTTTCTCCAAATAGAGTTGGTTCCAAAGTTGTATATGCAGCAATAGCCAAAAATTGAAAAAAAAAAAAAGTATTAGATACTTTAGTGGCTTAAGTTCCTTAATGAAGATGTGTGCAACCACAACATATGAATGTATGTGTGCAAGTATTATGCCTTTTTTCCTTTTTTTTCTTACCACATGGATGGTTTAGTTTTGGTATCTAGGCCTGGCGTCTTCCTACACAAGTTCATTTTTTGCTGGATCAAACATCAATGCTTATGATGCAATAGGAAAGATATTAGATGACATAAATGTAGATACAGAAATTAATTATGTTTATTTCAATCATTTAAGTTTATTAAGTGAGCAAATATATTTAATTGACTCTATTTCTATATTCCAAATGACAAAACTTGAGCTTTGGTTGGACAATGCAAAAGCGTGGGAAGTCAGCAATTATCAGTTCTTCAAAGTGATACAATGATCTTCAGGTGGGTAAAGTTCTTACGGATAATATTAATCTAAAAAATTTTCAGATTAAATGGGGTAGGGAAAATTTGGTCTTGTCAGCCAAGAACCCTTGTTCTTTGCATCCACCATCAAATATGATATTGCACATGGAAAGGTGGTGCAAGAATTGAAGAAATAAGAGCTGCACCTGAACTTGCCTATGCTGGTCTTTTACTGATACATTGCTTGAGGTTCTAACTTCTAACCTGGTCCATGACTGTACTTTAGATGATCCTTTCATCTTGATAATTTTTTTTTTTGATAAGTAAGAATGATATATATACGAAGGTTACTCTATGCCTGGAAAACACATAGCAACCTAGAAATACAAGAAAAAGAAAACAAAGAGAAACAAGAGAGAGAACCAAACAACAAAGAAATTACAATAGGAAAAGGGAACAAAGAAAAGAAGAGAGGGAATCACTAGACGTGAGTCCCCACGCCCGAGACCAATCAAATAGAGTTCCACAAAAAGAAGCAAGCAAATGATCACTAGAGCTATCCAAATCCTCAAAAGTCCTCCGGTTCCGCTCCTTCCAAATACACCAAAGGATGCACAATGGAACTAAATTCCAGATCTGAGACGAATTCTTCCCCAGCCAATTCCACCATCCAAAAAGCAAGTCTGGAATCGAACTAGGCATAACCCAAGCCAAGCCAAAAGTTATAAAAACAAAGCTCCATAACCGATAGGCCACCTCACAATGAAGAAGAAGGTGATCTACCGTCTCTCCACAATGACGGCACATAATGCACCGATCCACAAAAACCAATCTCCTCAATCTCAGATTGTCTCCCGTTAGGATCTTATTCCAAACTACACACCAAACAACAAAAAGAAACTTGCCTAGGGGCCTTTACTCTCCAAATAGCTTTCCAAGGAAAGATAGTTGAAGGAGAATTTCTTAATTTGTTATCGTACGACCGGATGTCAAAAGCCCCATTAGGCTTCAATTTCCAACGCATCCGGTCTCCAACATCCATAGGAGGGATTATAGCACCCAACATATGAAGAAACCGCAGCCCTTCATCCATCTCCCAATCATTAAAAAATCTACTAAACCGAACATTCCAAAATCTTCTATCCTCCGCCCCCTGCCTATGCAAAGAAGCTTCAACAGAAGCCTCCTTATCAATGGCAATGCCATACAGCCTAGGAAAAGCCAATTGAAAAGGTTGATCCCCATAGCACCCATCCTGCCAAAACCTCACCCTATTCCCCAACCCAACCACAAACTGACAATTTTTGCTGAAATCCTCCCAACCCATGCGGATGCTTCTCCACAAACCACACCCATGAGCTCCCCTATCCAGCTTTGAGGTCCATCCCCCCAATCTTCCCCATATTTTGAAGCTACTACCTGCCTCCATAAACGACCCTCATCCTTACCAAACCGCCACAACCATTTCCCCAATAAAGCCTTATTAAAGGTAGTGAGTTTGGAAATTTGAAATTTGCAGCTGAGTAGACTCCATGGGGGGTGAAGCACAAGACTCATTGTCTTGTGGACAGAAGAAAACAGCTTCCATGGCTAGAGCAATTTCTAAACTCCAATGGATTTTAACTTTTAAATGCAGCTGAAAGTGCATTTGATGCTAGATTTGAGAGAATAGCACAAGAGGCATTGGACATGAATGTACGCAAACAATTGTTCTGATTGCTTATCATTTGAACATGATCAAGAATGCCAATATGATTGATGTTTGCATTTTAACAAAAAGAAACTATAAAATTGCTTATAATTACTTCTTTACATTATCTTTATGAATTATTGGCCTATGTCCTGGATATTGAATGCATTTCTTTTTTCCTCCCAAACTTATATATAAAGTAACTCAATTGACTAAAAGCTCAAAAGACAATATTAATACTTTCAGCATTACTGTTTGACCTTGTCTGAAAAAGTAGACCTAAGTAGCAAAAGACAAAGCTGTTGATGTTTTCTTATTAGCAATGATGGATTCTAAGTTGAATATAGACCTAAGTAATGAGTCTAGGATGACAATGAATCATACAAGGGAAAAATTGAGCTTCATCATGTAAGCTTTAGATATCCATCTAGGCTAGATATTCAGGTTTTCTGAGGCCTAAGCTTTGCCATTCTTTTTGGCAAAGTTAAATTTTATTTTCAAATTGTTTATTGCCACCCTTTTACTTCTATATAGCATTAGCACCAAAGCAGTACTAGATTTTTTTTTTTTTTTTGATCAAGTGATAATTGAAAAGAAAAAACAGATTAATCAAGTCATAATTGTAATGTTGTCACTCTTTTCTTTCAGAAAGTCACAATTGTTGGAAAAAGTGGAAATGGGGAATGCATAGTGACTACAATATTGCAATCGTGTGATCCTAAATCAGGTCACGTGATGGAATTGAAATTGAAAGGTTAAATTGAAGTGGATGAGTTGGTAGATTGGTCTTGTCAGTCAAGAATCAGTTTTGTTTAATGACTTATCCATGCCAACACTGCATATGAGAAGAAGGAATTGTAAATGAGGTGGAAAGCAAAGCCTCACCAAAGTTACAAATGTGCAAAAGTTTGTTAGTGGCTTACGACAGGTTAGTAGAGTAAAAAGTTCTCCTAAATTCATCATTTGATAGTTCTTAATGATCCAAGTAATTAAGTCAATTTAGCTATTTTAGAGTAAACCAACATTTAATAGCTTTCAATGCATAAAGCAAAAGTGGAAGCATTATTACTTCAATCTTTTTGTTTTGGAGTTTAGCATTTGCTTGTGAGTCTTACAGACTCATTGGACTATACCGCTTCATTTAGTTTCTGTCAAATGAAATGCAGGACTAGCAAATCATGGAAATACTACGAGAATTCCAATTATCAAGCAGGCAGAAGAAACGGGTAGCCATTAGATGTCCAGCACACTGCTTTAAATAAGGCTACAAATACACTCAAAGCTGAATCTGAACGAATAATTCAAGATGCACTGAACCGAGTGATGGTGAACCAGGCTATTAAGTAGTAAGGTAGATATTAATTAGAAAAAACTCCATCAAGTACTTTTTAGATGATTGATTCTATGTAACATACAACTTGTCTCATGGTTGCATTTCAGGTCCAGGCACTTTGCAAACATATAGGACAAGTGTCAAGCAGATATGAAGTTAATAGCTATCACCTAATGGTGCAATCGGATGCTTAAGACACATCTATTACTAGCTTAATGGAAATACATCTATCAATGTTCCTGCACTTCAATTCTGTAAGAGAGGGAACTCTATACTTAGTTATTAATCTAAAAGCTAGTGAAAAGCATTATTAGGACTACAATATAATATTACGACCTGATCCTTTCTTACTAAAGTCATCTGCAAAAAATTTCCTATTCCAAAATTTTGTTATATTTCAGGAGCTAAACTTGCAATCCTGATTTTCTTTTTTCTCTGAATTGGTTTTCCATTTTGGAACATGTTCAATTGTAAGCTAGACCATGAGCATTCATAAATTAATTATCTCTTCTTCAATTTATATTATTCACATTTCTTTTTATTGTGATTGTGTTATTAAATCATGTTGAGAATTAAAATCTGTATAATTTTATATTCATATATTGAATCTCTGAATCCAGTTAGCTTGATTTTAACTTATAGTTATCAAAATCAACTATAGTTTCTTTTTCTTTTTGGAAATTGTTGTTGCCTTGTTGGGTTCCAAATCATTCATGCAGTAAGTGGCAACCAGAAATACCAATGACAATCCAATCCTTGGTATGAGAAAAATTCATAAGAAGAAGAGTTGAGTGATATTAATTTCAACCATGGTTGATTACATCTATACGCAAACTTTAGGGATTGGGGTTATGGATGAAGGAACAACAAGATTTTAATATTACTATCTTTTCTTTTTCACTTATTCAAGAGAACAAATAAAAGATCATTTTTATTTAATGAGTTAGGGTTTTCTATAAAGTTGTAAAAGCAATTTTTTTGAACTCTAAAGTCATACTCCATTTAATAATTTTTATTATCAAATTAATGCTATCTAAATAAATACTCAAAATAGTGACAATTGATTCAAGGAAAATTAAAATAAGATGTTAGAAGTTGAAAATTTTTCACATATTAATATTTTGAACAACTTTATGGTTATTCCACCTGATTTTGATCCAAAACCTTGCAAAAAAACATTATTATGACTACAATATAATATTACTAACTGTAATCCTGATTTTTTTTTTCTCTGGTTGGTTTTCCATTTTTGAGCATGTTCAATTGTAAACTAGACCATGAGCATTCATTTGTAGCTTTTGCCCTTTGCAATAATGGGCTTTAAGTTCTGAGGCCCTAAGATATATTAATTTTAAAAATTATTGCACCTACTAAGGAATAATTACCATAATCATTTTAGAGAGGAATAATTATACCTCATTCTGAAGAATAGCAATTTATAACGAATAACTATTCTTTGTAATAAAAATCTTACCAAACTAAATAATGGTTAAATTATAGGAATAACTATTATATTGCAGTGTCTATTACAATAACTATTATATTGCACTGAATGGAGATTACGACAGGAATTGTAATCATTATTACTAGGAATAAAATGTGTTGTAATGTAATAATTAAACATATTCATTAGTTTGGTTATGAGTTATAACATTAGAATGAAACTTAACATTTATTTTAGGAAATATCTTACTCATACAATTATATCTCCTTAAAAATTGTTATTTTTAAATTTAAGAGGCATATGTGTTATTTTTTATGATTTTTTAATTTTATAATTGTTAGATGTATATGGAAAGTTTTTTTTATTTGGTAATATATTAAATTTTGAAATTATTGCACTCACTAAGGAATAGCTAATGCAACATTTTAAAGAGGAATATTTATTCCTCATTTTGAAGAATAGCTATTCATAAGGAATGACTATAGGAATGACTATAGGAATAACTATTACATTACAGCACCTATTATATTACAGCACCTATTACAATTTACCAAACATGCCTTAAGAGTTATGTTGAACTGCTGAAGTTAAGATTTTCAATATATACATATTTAATATATATGAAAATTGACCAATTTTCAAAAAAAAAAAAAAGACCAAACCACGTCACACGGCATGGTCTAAAACCAAATTGCATTGCATTATGACCGATCTATTAAAATGCAGTACTATGACCCAAAACCACGCTGTGAACACCCCTAAACATGAAATCTTGATTCGAGCCTTGATGGGAAGGGAGGGGATGAGATATTTATATAGTAATATTTTTAACTAGTTAGAAAAATAAAAAATAACTATAACTTTTCTTTCCTATTAAAACTTCTATTTTTATTTTTCTCTCTCCCCATATTAAAATAATCCACAAATACAATTTTACCTCTCTCTCTCTCTCTCTCTCTCTCTCTCTCTCTCTCTCTCTCTCTCTCTAGCATTCTATAAATGTCATGAGCAGCGACACTATGAGTGATCACCGTATTGTGTCGGCAATGTGGGTAAGCATGGTTGCCAAATTAGTGAAGGAGCTTGGAGGTGGAAGATGCTTGAATTAGAACATAGTCTCATCGAGTTTGACCTCACATTACAGGTGGTCACACTATGGGATGCCTTGTTAAGGTGTGCTTTTTTTTTTTTCTTTTTTTTCTTTTTCTTTTTGTGGTTAAATTCAATTTTCTTAATTTGAAATGGATGTGTTGTTTGATCTTTTTCCAACTTGATGGAGCTTTCGATGCTAAAACATTTAGGCAAAATTTTTATTTTAAACACTATAATTTAAGGGTAGTCCCAATTAAACTCTATAGTTTCAAATGTAACAAATCAAGCCTTACATTTTTTATTTTTTTTAAAAAAGCCTTATATTTTTTAAAGAAAACAAATTAAATCCTAGAGTCAAAATCAGAATAATACCTGTAAGGACCAAAAACTCATAAAACCAGCTTAAAAACGTTACTACTGTTTTATTCAGTTAAAAGTCCTCATACAATACATTTGGTAGAGAGGGTTCAACAACAAAAAGCCCCTCTCTATAATGCCCCGACTCTTATTTATACTATTTGCTCTTTTCATCATGGCCCTACACCTCACAATTTACTATGTTCTTCCTTCTGACACCTGTCTGTCGGTAATGGAGCAGAGTTCTAGCTTTGCGTTCAACACTGTTCAGGTCATATCCACATTAATGCAACAGATTGATCTGATATCTTCCAATTAATGCGGCCAGAATGGTTGTTGCCGGGCATTTAATGCATCTTTCTAACTTAGCCTACCACCTTCGGATATTTGTAACCCTTATGTCAGCAATGCCCATGCCACATCATCTTCGGGTATTTTTAGGTAACTTCCCTTACTCCTTTGCTCCATCTTACCTACTGTATGTCGGCCTTCCTCTCTTCGGGTCTTCGGGTTCTTGGGTCCTCGGAACCTCACAATACCATTTAAGTAAACATTAACTATAGAGAGAGAGAGAGAGAGAGAGAGAGAGAGAGGTTGCTGCAAGCCTTCCTTAACCCCCACACTAATAAGCTTTGTGCTCTCTTTTATTTTTGTTTTAACTTTGAATTTTGTTTCTAAATTTTTTTGATACAATAGCTACTGTTCCAATAGCTCTTCTCCTCCCAGCAAAAGAAGATTTAGTTTTTCATATTGCAAAAGAATAATAAACGATCTTGATTATTTTATCAAGTCATCCGGGTTCCATTTTTTTTAAAAGAAAAGAAATAAAATGAGTATTTAATTCTCTCTAATAAATAAGTAAATGTGCAAAAAAGAAAATATTTTCTTTGTGTTTAATGATGTAACTTCAATATAATAAAAATGAAATGTGAATTTTGTTTTAGGGGATGTGCTATTGTTTCTAGTTTTAAATTTAAATATGATCTATATAAAAATTCTCTCTCGAAGGTTATGATTAATAATGAGATGGTACAATGTACATTTTTAAATTGTTTGTTTGTTTGTTTTTATTTATTTTAAAGTTGTTTGTATTTGAGAGGTGATTGTATAAATCTAAAATTGCTTGTTTTCTTTTTTTCTTTGGTTCTTTTTGAGGTAAATTTTAATAGGACAAAGTTTGGTTATTTGTAATTAATGACTACAACTTTCACTAAAAAAAAATTAACATTATTAAAAATTGACTGCATGTTGAAAATAGGGAAAAATGGGCTTTTGCCCTTTTTTTATTTTTTTATTTTTAAATATCTAGTATAATATCTCTGTTTTGAAACTATTTAGCAGAATGCCCCTTGTGGGGACCTGAGGACCGAAGATGGGAAGTACCGTTGAAGCCTTCAATTGTTTCTCTTGAAAGAGCATCCACGGCCTGAGGAGTGAGATGGTCCGAGGAGAGAATGAAAAGTGACAAAGCATCCTTGATGGATATAATGGGTGAAGGTGGGTGCCTCAGGGGTTAAATGAGATCTTTGTGTGAAGTTTCTTGCAAAGTTTCACCTATTCCTTCGCATTGAATGGTTGACAACAATTTTATCAGCTGTATTAATGAGGAAAGTGACCTGAATAGTGGATCCACAGCTCCTTCCACTGCCTTCACCAGAAGTTTAGTGTGACAAATGTCCTAAGGAGGTTGAGGAGGATTGGAGATGGAGGGCTAAGATGCAAGTGGCCATGGAGTATATAAAGGAAAGAGGCTCTTAGATAAGGGGAGATCCAGAGAAAAGAATCAAAGAAAAATAGGTCACAGCCAGAACAGTAACTGAGAGAAATAGAGTGAACAGTACTTGTAAAATTCAAGACCCACTTGTAAAGTTGTCCTCTGGCAAATTTGTAAAGACCCATTTGTACATTTAAATCTTAGACCTCTGATTCCTCATACTCTATTTGTGTTATCGGGCGAAGTCCAAATTTGTTCATCCCACTCTCTTTACAAGTATTTATTGATTTAGGCCGAATTTGGAACTTTTATCCGGCTATTCTAAGTGGGCTTGGGTCACTAGATTTCGTGCTCTTATACCCTTGTTTTTTAAACTCGATTTTAACAAAATCAAGTTTGGTATAAAACTTGATATTCTCAAAATTGAGTTATATGTATATCCTCAAAATTAAGTGGCAAAATATACATAGAACTAATGTCGAGTTCCACTTGTAACTCAATTTTATTTTAAAATCGAGTTTGAAAACAGGGACATAGTGCTTAATAGTTTTGAAACATAGACATTATACTATGTATTTTTAAAAATAAGGGCAAAAACCCAATTCCTTCTTGAAAATAATAAGAATAAATTGATTGCTACCAAAATGTAAGGATCAAATTGAATGTGATTTCGTAATGTAAGAATCAAAATGACATTTTTGTCAAAAATAAATTAACAAAATACAATAACTCGATTCCAATACCTATGATTCTATGAAACAAAATCCTGGAAATTGAATATAACATTCAAGGATTTTATAAAAGCCATACATATTAGTTTGTTTCTCTTTTTGTGGGGTTGTCTATACTGTCTATTAGAGTTATTAAAAATGGATAGAAAAAAAAGAAGAAGAAAGGGAAACACAACACATGATTGCGTGTACATACGTAAAATTAAAAGGCCTAAGCAGCTTTGTGGTTGATAAAATCCCGAAAAGCATCCAAAGCAGTGACTGAACTTTTTGGAAAACCTTGTACAAATTTAGTGCTGAGTGCTTGTGCTCTATTTTTCATATCTTCATCACCCATCAATTTCTCTATTCCCTTCACTATATCTTCTTTCTGAACCGTCCGTGACAAATCATCAGAAATCATGTACCCAACTTTGAGATGACTGACCACCAATTTGGCATCATAGTATTGGTCCCCTCTAATGGGCCATGCCAAAATGGGGACCCCTCGACCAATGGCTTCCACAGTTGAATTCCACCCACAATGCGATAAAAACCCAGCCGTTGATGGGTGACTCAGTATCAACAACTGTGGTGCCCATCCACGTATTATCAAACCCCTATTCCCGACTTTGCTATCCAAACCATGAGGAAAATAACCAACCTCTTCTTCTTGTTCTGAACCGGGTTGGCCCTCTGGCCCTAGGAATGCACGTGGCGGACCGGACCTTCCCGAACCGGGTTGTATCACCCATATAAACGTTGTTGACGATGATTCCAATAACGCATCAGCTAATTGTGGGTACTCCTCCATGGTGGGACCCACCTCGGTACCAAAAGAAACGTACAGAACAGACCCACGTGGCTTCGAATCCAACCATTGGATCACCTCGTCTTCGGTAACATTTGACTTCCTGTTGTTGGTACGAAGTTCACGGTCGTGAAGAAGTGAGCCTGCCGCTGCTGACTTCCAATACTGTTCGGGCAAGAGTGGGCCCACGCCCCAGACCGGTTTCCCAACCTGATCGGAGATGTAGCGAATGAATGGACTCTCCAGATCGTCACACGTGTTGATTAACAAAGCGATGACACCCTCTACCTCCTCCACCCACATTGGCTGGCTTCCAGGTTTTGGCGGACCCATTTTCTTTGGGCCACCGATGAATGGTCGTGGTCCACCGCTGAGTGGTGGTGGTGGACCTGGTGGTGGCCCGCCTGGTGGTCCATGAGGGCGGCGCTTAAGATCGGAATAGGAAATAGCCATGTCTTCGGGTAACCCGGGGAGTAAACGGGTCTCTCCGGGTTTTATTGTATCTAATTCTTTGTGGGACTTCCACGTGGCACACTCGATGGCTGCAGAGCAAGCACCGGAGGTGAAGAAACCAACAGTTGGGACGTGGAATTTAGCGAAGACTTCGGTGGACCAGCCCATCATGACGTCGAGGATGGCGCAAACGGGCTTGGGTCCGGGTCGGGTGGAGAGGAGGTTCTGAAGCGCGAGGGCCATTTGTTCATGGTGTTTAAAGTGGTGGTGCATGGGATCAGAGGCAGAGGCAGGCTGTGGTTGTGGTGGTGGTGGAGATGGAAGAGAAGATGGGATTTCGATGACTTGGATGTGAGGGTGTTGGCGGAAAGAGGAGGGGACGGAGGTGGAGAGATTGGAGGAGATGATGAATGTGGATTCGAAGTCTCTTGAAGCTATGTGTTTGCATAGCTCCATGCATGGGAACAAATGGCCTTGCCCAAAAAATGGAACTACCCAAATCTCCATTCTTGACATTTTTTTTTTTTCACAATCTATATATCTTGACTCACTATGATCTAAGGGCTTTGGCTAAGAAATTTCTTTTTATAGAAGTAAAAGAAAACTTAGCTAGGAAGAAAGGAAGAACGAATACACAGTAATTGTATTTGTAGTGTAATTAGAAAATGACTTTGGGGAATATGGGTTTGCAATTGCAAAGCGACTGTTAGGTAATCTGCATAGTATAGTGTTAGGTGTGAGATATCAGAGCCGAGATGCTTCTTTTCATGCTTATGTCGATTGAAACCAATACGTACACTACCTTTCGTTAATTAAAAGTGAGTGGGGCCGGTAGGTTTAAGAACTCGATTCGTGTACAAACATAATAGGATACGGAAAACACGTGTCCATATTCGGTCTTGGATTTCCCGTTTCAATGGGAAACGAGTCGGTTCTTGTTAAATAAATTAAGCTAGTATTTATTATGCTCACCCTTTTTTATTTTTTTATTTTATAAATTTTATATAATTGAAATCAGAGCTGAAGACAAGATCATAATTTTAGTTTTAAAAATATTTGTGTAATTGTGTATCTGTAATAGCTTTTATCCATAAATCAATGCAACCACCTAGAAGGCTAGAACAGCAGCATTGACATAGGAGTTCCAATCTGGTCATTTACCACTGATTTTGAAAATGTTTTGTAATCTATTTCTGTTTTTGAAATATGTAGAGCTATATTATTAATTAGAAATTCGACTTTTAACAACTTGAGTTTTTTATGGTATTCGAGTTCCCATAGAAAAATTTTGATTTTTTTTTTATGTAACTCGAGTTCTAAGAACTCAGAACTCCATAAAAAATAGTATGACAAATCTAAGAGCTATTTTTTCAAAGAACTTGAGTTTTTAGAACTCGAGTTATACGGCAAACTTGAATTTCACAAATTCGAGTTTTAAAAATGTGATAAATTGCTAAATATTTCACAAACAGTGATAAATTTATACATATTTTTTCAAATAATAATATATGACATTTTGGCCGACATTGGATTTATTTTTTCTTTTCTAGAAACACACATTGGAGTACCTAATAACTTGCACACCATTCTTCCCATTAAAAGAAAGTTGCTAACGGATAGTGAAGTTAAATTTTACTTTAAAGCCGTAGTCAATCACCATATTTGATTGGCAAGACACACTATTTAAAATGCATGTTAGTTTACACTTTGCAGTATGTTAAAATTTGTTGAGCATTCACATCTCATGTTTTCAAACTATTCTATTTCACCATTTCAAAAGTTGTTTTATCTATTATACCATACTATTTTATAATACACCTAACATCTCAACTTTTATTTTACAATACAACACATTAAAATAATATAAATTATGCAATAAAATAATAAAAAAATTATCTTCTCTCCTCTCTCTCTCATTTCTATCCTTGCCTCTATATCCCTCTCTTAACAACCAAATAATCCAATTACCACCACGCCACCACCACGCCCACCACTACCCACCAAAATCCCACCGGAATAAAAAACATAAATTAAAAATAAATAAATAAAATCTAGCAAATACCCACCAAAAACCCATCAAACCCATTAAATAAACCAAACAACCCAGTCACCACCAACACGCCACCACTGTCCACTGCCTACCAAAATCCCATTGGAACCAAAACCCAAATTATGAAAAAAAACAAAACAAAACAAAACCCAGCAAACCTATAGCAAAAACAACCCAATCACCACCACGCCAGCACCACTACCCACCATGCTAACCCAAACCAACCAATCCAAATCCGACCCCAACCCCATTAGAATCCAACCATCGGAACCCAAATATCAGAATCCAACCATCGGAATCCATAGCCCCTCAAACCATCACACCACAACACCCAAAACCATCGGAATCCAAACATCGGAATCCATAGCCCCACCACCATCGCACCATGTAAGATTGAATTTATTCAATCATTTTTGTTGGCTTTATTCCGTGCCAATTTGCTTGTAATTCAGCATTTAGAAACCCTTGTATTTAGGTGAGAATCATGTAAGGGTAGTGTGTAAAAGGGTATGAAGAAAAGTTCAAGAGTGTGCACTCAAGTGGGGACTCGTGACTGGACCTCGTGACTGGTTTGCGACTGTCAAGTCGCCAAAAAGGTACACGTGTGAAGCATGCAGGGGGAGTTGAAGAGTCACGCTAGCTGTCGCACTACAGGACAAAACCTCCAGCTAGCCAGGCAATTAGTTCGCGACTCGTTCCAGTCGCGAGCTCGGGTTGCCAGAATGCCCTGTTTGGCTAAAATTGACCTTTTGCATTCCAAACACACACTAGTATAAATACCCCTTATACCCACGTTTTGTTAAGAGCTTCCAAAGAGAATTTTGAGAGAGAAACCTTAGAGAAAAACAAGATTGACTCATCCACCATCTTTATCATTTGATTCTCCAAATTCCTCTACTCTCACCCTCTCCATTGTTAAATCCTTGAGAGGTATATTAGTCAAATCATTTTCTCACCATACCCATATTTGTGAGAATGTTATTTGGTGCTTGGGAAGCAGTTAGGAAGAGACCAATTGATATTAGTTGATGCTATGGGCTATAGTGGAATCCGGTAAGTTAAAGAAGACAAAGGTTTGGCGTAACCTCATTGGAGCAAGAAGCTTGGAGGGTTTAGGTACACTAGGTAGATTAGGCTTGGAGGGTCTTCTACTGTTCATGTATCACAACTTCATTCTTTAGTGGATTATTGACCACTTGGAGGGCAGTGGAGAGGTTTTACGCCGAGGACTTCGGTTTCCTCTTCGATAACACATCACTGTGTTGTCTTTGTGTTTGTATCTCTCTTCCGTTAATCTTTACCTGTTAATTGCTGCTGTGGTTGTGATTAATTTCGGTTTAGATTGTTTTACCAATTCTGATTTAGCTTATTTTCATATTCCGCACATACATTCTTTGATAATAAGCTTGTGTTGGTAATTTGTAATTTGGGGGTTTAAAAGTTCTAAGGTGTTTTACACAATTTTTAAACATTCAATTGATATCAGAGCGGGTGCACTTGCAGTGGTTTAATTACGTAAGTGCGATCATTGACCCTGTTTGAGATGGATCGATCTCAATCTCTCAATGCTCCACTATGATGGAAGCAACTATGCTTTTTGGAAAGTTCGCATGAGGGCATTCTTGTGTTCAATTGATGAGACTGTTTGGGATGCTGTAGATGTTGGATGGACTAAGTCGGAAGCCGCTAAATCCACATGGGATAAAGCGAAACTTGCGGCTGCCAATGCAAATAGCAAAGCATTGAATGCTATTTTTTGTGGTGTGTCTCTAGATAAGTTTCACAAGATATCTCACGTAACAATTGCCAAGGAGGCATGACAAATATTGGAGACTACCTATGAAGGAACAAAGAAAGTCAAGGACACTAACTTGCAAATGCTAACCACTCGATTTAAAGAGCTGAAAATGAGTGACTAAGAGTCATTCGACTCATTATATGGCAAGTTGAATGAGGTAATTAACGGCAAGTTCAACTTCGGTGAAAAGACGGAGGATTTAAAGATAGTAAGGAAAATCCTTCGATCATTGCCAGAGAGCTGTCGTGAGAAGGTTACAGCTAGTGAAGAGAGCAAGGACCTTGATGATATCAAAGTTCAAGAACTAGTTGGCTCACTTCAAACTTATGAGCTGTCTTTGCCATCACAAAAGAAGAGCAAATCCCTTGCTCTAAAGACAATCAATGAGAGGGTGGAAACTCATGACTCATCGGATGAGGATGAGGTCGAGAAAGATGTGGCATATCCTGTAAAGAATTTTCGAAAGTTCTCGAAATTCAAGAAGAGTGGAAAATTTGCTGAGAAAGGAAAATTTCCAAGTTTCGAAAAAGATAAAAAGGAATTTAAGAGAAAATATGGGAAGGAGTCTCAATCCACTCAAGGAATCACATGCTTCGAATGCAATGGACATGGACATGTCAAGAATGAATGTCCTAATTACTTGAGAGGGAAGGGCAAGGTATATGCCACCATTCTTAGTGACTCCGACTCTTCAGATTCAGATTCAGATGAAAGCTGTGATGGAGAGGGAAACTTCTCTGCATTCATGACCATTGCTCATGTGGAATCTTCAGATGATTTAAGTGTACTGGTGAAAGAGCTTGGTGAGTACACTGAATTGGAGTCGGTAGGGATAGCGGAAGAATCTAATGATGAGGAAGATGAAAGAGCAGCGGGACTACAAGAGACCTACAACTCTCTCCTTGAGAAGACCGGTGAATATGCAAAATCCCGCCATTGCGTCCACCAATTGATCTATCCGAGGTAGGGGAAAGGATTCTTTGGGCAAGCTTTATTTAGATCCATAAAATCCACACACATTTGCCACTTCCTCATTTTCTTTTTTTACCACCACTGTGTTGGCCAGCCACTCAGGGTAGAATACCTCTTTTATGGCCTCAGCCTGCTTGAGCTTGAGCACTTTTGCTTTAACCGTGTTAGAGTGTTCCTTAGATGAGCACTGAGGCGACTGATTTCTGGGGATGATAGATGGATTAACATTTAGGCAGTGGCAAATGAAATCTAGATCCACCCCTGGGGCCTCGTAGGCATTCCATGCGAATACGTCAATATTTTTTTATAAGAAAATCTTCTAGCTCTTGCCTCTCCCGAGGAGGCAGCTGTGCCCCGACCTGAAAGAAATTCTCTTCATTGTCACCAATAAAGAGCCTTTCCAAGGGTTCACACTTCGCCCCTTCCCCCTCTACCCCAGCACCTGTGATTGCTATAAGTCCTGCCCAGTAAGGCTCGAGTTCTCTGGCCTAGTTTGATGTCTAATTACGGCCACCATGCATTGCCTGGTCATAGATTGGCTTCCCACTAACTCTTCAACCCGATCCCTAGATGGATACTTTACCTTCAGGTGCAGCATGGAAGGCACGACCCCCATGGCGTGAAGCCAAAGCCTGGCCATAATAGTAGTGTAGGGGGAGTAGGTATCTACCACGATGAAGTTTACCTCCACGACCTAGGTGCCTGTCTGAACGGGCAGTCAGATCTAGCCCGTTGGAAAGACAACTTGCCCGTGAAACCCTATTAGAGGGAGTCATAGCAAGTCAGGTCCTTGGACCTTAGCTAGTCCCTTAAATAGGTCAGGGTACACGATCTCTGTGCCACTACCCTAATTTATCAACACCCTCTTCACATCATACCCACCTATACGAAGAGTGACCACCAGGGAAACATTGTGTGGCTGCAATGTTCCAGCCTTATCCTCATTCAAGAAGCTCAAAGTCGGGCGGCCTTCCACTCTACTCCTCTTCGGATCGGGGGATAAGCCCTTGGCAGACAGTCAAGCCACAGATATTACTCTAGACGCCTGAGAACCAGTCCTTCTCGGGGTGGTGAAGATGACACTAATTGTACCTAAAGGTGGTCCCATAGGAGCATCTCTCCGAGCCCCTGACCCCACTTGACCACCCTGTCCATTAGGTTGGTCTAGGAATTGCTTTAACTTTCCGATCTTAACCAGCTGCTCCGAGTGACTCCACAATGTCTTACAGTCTTCAGTGGTGTGCCCTCACTCGTGGTGGTATTGGCAGTGAAGACTTTGGTTGCGCCTTGAGGGATCTCCTCCCATCTTATTTGACCATTGAAAGTACGGCTCGTTCTTAATTTTCTCCAAGATTTGGTGCACTAGCTCTCAAAACACAGTACTAACTACCTGAGGGGTAGCAGACCCAGAATGCCCCGTGAATCTCTTTGAGGTCGGTTGTTATTATACCTATCACCTGTAATCCCTTCTATCCTATGTGACCACCTTGGCTTTCGCTTTTCCCTGTTGTTGGTCCTTCCCGACCCGCTTATATTCATCAATAGGGTCCATGAGTTGACACATACTTCTAACCGGTTTCCTGGGCAAAGACTTTCTCAGATCATGCTCGGCGGGCAGGCCGACCTTGAAAATCCTTATAGCCACGTCATTGAAGTCCTCATCTATCTCGTTGAACATCTTCTAGTACCTATCGGAGTACGTTTTCAGGGTCTCTCCCTCTCGCATAGTCACGGGCAGTCGGATCTAGCCCTTTAGAAAGACATCCTTCCCTATTAGAGGGGAGTTATAGCAAGTCAGGTCCTCGAACCTCAGCTATAGTCCCTTAAATAGGTTAGGGTACATGATCTTTGTGCTGCTGCCCTAATCTAGCAACACCCTTTTCGCATTATACCCACCTATCCGGAGAGTGACCACTAGGGCAACATTGTGTGGCTGCAATGTTTCGGCCTTATCCTCGTCCAAGAAGCTCAAAGTCGGGCGGCCTTCCACTCTACTCCTCTTCGGATCGGGGGATGAGCCCTCGGCAGATGGATGAGCTACAAATATTACTCTAGATGACTAAGAACCAGTCCTTCTCGGGGTGGCGAGGATGACGCTAATTGTACCTAAAGGTGGTCCCGTAGGAGCATTTCTCTGATCCCTTGACCTCGCCTGACCACCCTGTCCATTGGGTTGGTATAGGAATTGCTTTAACTTTTCGATCTTAACTAGCTGTTCCGAGTGACTCCATAACGTCTTACAGTCTTCAGTGGTGTGCCCCCACTCCTGGTGGTATTGACAGTAAAGACTTTGGTTGCACCTCGAGGGGTCCCCTCCCATCTTTTGGCCATTGAAAGTACGACTCATTGTTAATTTTCTCCAAGATTTGGTGAACTAGCTCTCGGAACACAGTACTGACTACCTGAGGGGTAGCAGACCCAGAATGCCCCGTGAATCTTTTCGAGGTCGGCTGTTATTGTACCTATCACCTGTAATCCCTTCTATCTTGTGTGACCACCTTGGCTTTCCCCTTTCCCTGTTGTTGGTCCTTCTCGATCCACTTATATTCATCAATATGGTCCATGAGTTGACACACACTCCTAACCGATTTCCTGGTCAAAGACTTTCTCAGATCATGCTTAACGGGCAGGCCAACCTTGAAAATCCTTATAGCCACGTCATTGAAGTCCTTGTCTATCTCGTTGAACATCTCCTAGTACCTGTCGGAGTACGTTTTCAGGGTCTCTCCCTCTCGCATGGTTATGGATAGCAAGGAGTCCAAAGGCCGAGGAACTCTACTGCATGTCATGAAACGAGCCCCAAAGGCTTTAATGAGCTCCTTGAAGGAACTGATGGAACCTTCTTCAAGACCATGGAACCATCTTATCGCCATGGGCCCCAAACTGGATGGGAACACCTTGCACATCAGGGCCTCATTCTTCAAGTGAACAACCATTTTTTGGTTGAAGTGGCTAACGTGCTCCACCGGGTCCTTCTTGCCATTATACATGGTGAATGTGGGCTGGGTAAACCGCCAAGGAAGTCTCCTTACTTCTATCCTACAAGTAAAAGGTGACTTAGAAATCTGATTCAATGCCCTGCTCATGGCATCGTTGCCCAAGCTTGTGTGAAACAGGTTCTACCCTTTCTGCCTATTGTAGAGCCTCTCGTCCTACAAAAAAGACTCACTGGGAGGAGTCCTCGACTTGGGCCAATAGCTATCGTCACTATCATTGCCAGAAGAATGATCAAGACTCGAAGGAGTTCCTCTACACTGCTTGCGGTGTAGTCTTCTTAGCAAATGGTCTATCTCTTACTGCAGGCTCCTAGTGTTTTCTTCTCGAGAGATGCGACTTCCACCTCGAGACTGACTCTTGCTAGTTTGAGTAGTGTGTATACTGACTTCACGATCTCTCCTGCGCTCAAGGTTGAGGAAGTGGTCGTGACGTGGGGAACCCACAAACTCTTCCTGGTTAGGCCCTGAACCTACCATGGCTGAATGTTGATCCCACCAAAGCTCAAGCTATCCTCACAAATGACGCCAATTGTAGGGGCAGGTTTTGGTTCTCAAGCCCAAAGAATGAATGGATTGAGGCCTAAAAAGCCCAATACAATGAATTTGTAGAGAGTGGGCTTAAAAGTTAGGCTTCAGTAGATCCAAGAACACACACAGTGAATAAAAGATAACAAGAAAATAAGGAGGACAAGCTTCTAAACACAAGAAATCCTCCTCGGCAACATCCAATGAGAATGATCCTACGCTATATTTCTTTTAAACTCATATTTTATTACAGTCCTGGCTATTACAATGTTTCCTTCTTCGATCCTCATTTTTTTTCGACCTCGGAAGGTCCCTTACATTATATAGCTCCCCCTAGATGCTCTTGGCCCTCTATTTGTTGATCATCCAGGCCACTACTTGAGTGCTTATCCCATCAGACACCTTTCTCAGCCTCTTCTGAGTCACGACAATCAAGACAGCACTGTTCAGAGGTCTCCTCCACATAAATGCGGCCAAGAAGTTTGGTAGGTGGTATTAAATGCGGTGGCAGCCTCCATCCCTTCGGTCAGGGCTGGCACCTTCCCCGAAATTCCTCTCCCTTAGTGTGACCTCCTCTGATATTGTGCCATTAAAGTGGCCTTACCGTCTGAAGGCGTGATCTCCTCGGAGCTATAGTGGCCTTTTCGGTCTATGCTATAACACGTGGCATGATCTCCTCAACGGATTTCTGTACCCCACAATTGTGAAGCACTTTTTTTATTTTTTATGATTCATTTATTCTAGACTTTTTGGTTTTTGTACTTAATAACTTACTTGAATGAATATTTATGATGTGGTCTCACATTTACTTCTAAAATTAAAAAATAAAACTCTTTAAAAATAAATAACTTATGACACATAGTGTAAAATTGGAACTCTAATTTAGAATTCTAATTTGAATTTCTCTCAACTTCACCTATTATTATTATTAGATTTTTTTTTTTGTCCCTAAACTTTTTAAAAAATTATCCTTAAATTTTGTAAATAGCTTTTTAAAAAAAATATTTTATAGACAAAAGTATGGATGAAAAAAGAACGTCTTTCAATAATTTAGGGACCAAAAACAAATTTTTTGTAAAGTTTAAAGACGAAAGAAACATTTTCAATAGTTTAGGGAAGAAAAATGAATTTTTCACTAATTGTAGGACGAAAAAAAAATTTTAATTTAAGGAAAAAAACAAACTTTTGAAAAAATTTAAGGAATTGTTGATGCCCATTTTGGCAAAAGGGCCTAATACCAAGAAGAAGCCCAACAATATGAAAAGGGTGAAGGAAGAAGAGCTAGCAAAATAAGAAAAGACCATTAAGCCCGAATGACAAGAATTATGGTCCATAAGCCTATAAAGTAGTAAAAAGACCTCAAAATAAAGCAAATGGGCCTAGGGGGGCCGAGAGAAGGAAGTAGCAAGCCCATGAGAATTATAAGAAGTGGAAAGTAAGTAAAGATGGGCCGAAGGAGCCCCAAAGAAAGAAATTGGAAAAAGGGGGTTGGTGCAAAAGGTCCACAAACCCCAAAAGGAAGAGGATATGGTAATTGGGCTGGGGAAGCCCAAAGGATTTAGCAAAAGCCCATGGTAATGTAAGAATGAAATGGGCTAAGGATACCCAAATGAATGAACTGGGCCAAGGATTCCTAGAGAAACAAAATGGGCCAAAGAAGCCCGAGATGGTATGAGAACTAACCTAGTAGAAATACTGGGCAGTATACGGCAGGCCCAACAAGCACCGTTAAACAATACATGGCAGAAATAACACAGTGGCATGACAGAAGTATCAGTCGACCCACAAACCAGAAGTAAGAGAAGATAAGGGCTAAATTGAAGAAGGAAGGGCCCATACCCAAGCAAAACCCAATCCAGGGAAGAAACGAGATACAAAGAATGAAAACCCAGTGACCCATCTGCGCCACAAATGGTTAAAAATGAGCAACAGAACGCGCAGCAAGAACCAGAAAAATCCGAGGGCAATGGTAAACGCATGAACAGCAGAAAAACCATGAACTCACACGGGAGTGGACCACGCACAAAGCTCAGGCACCACCCACTTGTACCCAGTCAATACAGGTGCGGTTTGCCATGAGTCAGAGGTAAGAGAGAGTATGGTCTGGTGATGGGGATAAGGGTGACGTTTATTCTGGGATTCCTGCTCAAGCTCTTTTGGGAGAAATGTCCTGCTAGGATGAAATATGTAACACCCCATGATTTTAATACCAATTTAATTATTATACGTAAATTAAAAAGGAGGTCTACAATTAAATAGATTTAATTGAATTGGGCTTAAGATATTAAAAATAAGATAAATACTATGGAATATGGAGCCCAAGTGAGGTGGCATAAGTAAATATATGGGCCTTGATAAGCTTTTAAAAACCCTAGCCTTTTATCTCTTAAGATACACGTGTATATATAAGGTTTTCTTTTGTTTTAGCCGCAACACACGGTTGAACAACTTTTTTTTTTTTTTTTTGCTTTGCGGCTGAATGTGAGACTGCAGCAGGTATGGTTTCATTTAGCTCTAAATTTAGGGAGTTGAATATTCAATGGCTTGACTTGTCCCACGTTTGTAGGAAAGAGCTATGCTTGAAATTACTTTAGTAGCTAATAGGATAATAGGCATCACTTTATGAAACCTAACTTATCAACAGTGGCGGCTCCAGGAATTTTGTTTAGGGTGTTCCTTAGGAAGCATAAATTACACAATCTTTTTGTTTTAGCCTTTATGTAATTAGGTTTGATTTAATGTTTTTAATTCCATTCCATTTCGGTTGTAACGGCTGAAAAATACCGTGTTGGTAAACAAACCGGAACAGTAACCTACCCTATTCCACTTCGGAAAAAAATTTCGGGTCATTCCGGTCTATTTTGGGATGTTTCGGTAAATACCGGCCGAAATTCAACATTCTGCCGGCATGAAGTTTGTGCTTAAAAAAAAAAAAATTGTTCTTAAAACCAAAACAAATTTGCATTCTGTAAACCAAAAAACCTCAAAAGGAAAAAAAAAATGAGAAGAAAATAAATGAACAAAGGTACCTGTACAGTTAAAAAAAATTGTATTGAGAAATTTGAGACTCAAAACTTGAGAAGAGGCATTGGAACTGGTAGAAGACACAGAAGTTACGTACAATGAGGAAGGAAAAACGTAGATGTAAAATTGTAAATGAAGATGTGATAAGATTTAAAAGTATGAAGTGTAAAAATCGAGGAGACCGAAGACACGTGTGGTTAAGAATAAACAAGAAAAAATAATTAAAAATGAGAAGGAAGTAATATATGTCTGGTGAGGAAAAATCATACTATAATAAAAAATAATCAAAAAGTTGAAAATTGTGTTGTATTGGGTAGTGTGCTTAGTCAAAGTAATCAAGCAACTGCCCAACTTGTAGTAGTTTTATTATATATATATATATTTTCAGATTTTAGTTCAAAATTTTTTTTGAGTTTTTCCTTTTTGCTTGAAAGACCCCAATATATTGTTAAATTGCTCAAATTATAGACTAAAATTTAATTTTATTGGCATAAAAAAATTCAAGATGGTCCCAAATTTTTTTTTAAAGGCCACTGCCTATCAATATATTAAAAGAAAAAGGATTTCTAGGCATATGTTTGACTTGTCAATCTCCACCTATCCTTATATTAATGGAGAAGATGACTTATAATTGTTATTATATTGGAGTAAGAATGATGCATATAGCCTTTTTTTTTTTTCCCTAGGTTTAGATGCCTTCTTAAAACAAGAAATTTTCAACAAAGAAAATATCTAGATATTTCTTATACCCTTTCCAATGACATCAAAATAATGCTTCCATTGTCTTTCTATATTAGCAAAGAAAACATCCACTAACTAGGAATGAATTTGGGCAGTAGAGAGGGAAAAGAAATTTGAGCAAAAAGAGCCAAGAGAGATGGATTATTTCATGAGCTTTATACTATGTCTTTGCCTCACCTGGACCATAATTCAAGCTTTTTATTCAATTGCAAGAAGTAAAGTGACTTCCAAAAAGCTTCCACCGGGACCTAAAGCTTTTCCAATCATCGGAAACCTTTTAGAACTTGTTGGTCACAAACCCCAAAAGTCCATGGCTAAACTTGCCAATACACATGGCCCCTTAATGACTCTAAAGCTAGGCCAGAAAACCACAATAGTCATTTCTTCAGCAGACTTGGCGAAAGAAGTTCTCCAACAACATGACCAATTCTTCTACAACCGTACCATTCCAGAGTCAGTCGTAGCTGGCAATGAGCACGAGTTCAGCTTGCCTTGGCTACCGGTTTCAGCCCAATGGAGAAACCTTCGAAGGATTTGCAAGTCCCATTTATTTGCTAATCAGATACTTGATGCAAACCAAAACCTCCGGCGAAAGAAAGTGCAAGCGCTCCTTGCTGATATCCATAATAGCAGTCTAAATGGAGATGCAGTTGATATTGGCAAAGCAGCTTTTAAAACCTCCCTTAATTTGTTATCTAATACCATCTTTTCAGTAGACTTGGCTGACCCCAATTCTGCCACGGGGAGAGAGTTAAGCAAACTCGTCCATAGTATCCTTGAAGTGGGTTCACGTCCAAACTTGGCCGACTATTTTCCTGTGCTTAAGAAGGTTGATCCTCAAGGCATACGGCGCCAGATGACAATTTACTTTGGGAAGATGATAGACCTCTTTAGCAACATTATTAGCCAACGGTTGCTGCAAAGAAAAACGCTTGGTTCTATCAGAAACAATGACATGTTAGATACCCTTCTTCATATCAGTGAAGGAAGCACAGGGGAGATTGACAAAACTCAAATCGCACATTTGTTTGTGGTAACAATTTCTTTATATTCTTCTTCAATAACTACAAATTTATTCATATATTTATGCACTTTGTTTTTGGGTAATAATCCATTTACGTACATTTTATTATTGTGGCTTGCGGTTTAGTGAATGGATCTGATGATCTATAATCGCATACTTTTTATGGATCGAATAGGACCTGTTTCTTGCGGGCAATGATACAACTTCGGCCACATTGGAATGGGCAATGGCAGACCTACTCTACAACCCTGAGGTTTTGTCAAAAGCAAAAGCAGAGCTCAAGCAAATCATTGGCAAAGGAAATGCAATGGTGGAATCTGACATTGATCATTTACCGTACTTACAAGCAATAGTTAAAGAAACCTTTCGGTTACACCCCCCGGTTCTGCTATTGCTTCCCCGTAAAGCTGAAGCAGATGTAGAAATTCATGGCTTCTCAGTCCCAAAGGGTGCACAAGTGCTTGTAAATATCTGGGCTATTGGCAGGGATGCCAGTATATGGGAAATCCCAAACTCATTTGAGCCAGGGAGGTTCATGGGATCAGAAATTGATGTCAAGGGAAGGAATTTTGATGTTGGGTTCGCTTATACACACCTTTGATTGGAAAGTTGAAGGTGGTTTTAAGCCCAAAGATATCTACTTTGAAGAGAAGTTTGGTTTAACCTTACAGAAGGCAAAACCCATACGAGCTATTCCTATCATGGTGTAACAGTTTTATGTACTCTCCCTCCCCTCCTTCCATCCAAACCAGCCTCCTCTAATTAGTAATTATTATTGTCCGTCCTTCTAAGGGCTTAAAATTCAACGTTATTATCATATAAGAAAGCAATGTCTTATCAATAAAAGTGTAATAATTATCAGTTATCCCACCTAACTTCTCTTGCACACACCAATCTCCTTTAAATAGCAATTATTAAAATTCAACGTTATTGTCATTGTCTTATTCAGCAAAAAAATAAAATCAACGTTATTGTCATATAAGAGAGCAATATCTATTCAATAGAATTGTAATAATTATCATACCTAACTTCTTGCACATTTTTTGTACATACTAACATTTTCATTTTATCATTGCACATCTTTAGTGCGATGGTCATTTCATAAGTATAAGTGCTTGTAGGGTGTGGGGGATAAGAGTCAAGGTTCAAGTCTCCAGAAAGGAGCTTCATACACATATATACTTAGATTATACTAGAGTAGAATTTCTATCTTATATAAAAATAAAAAATAAAACAAAAACATTTTCACGTTTCAGTGTAAAATAAATATCACATTTTTAGATTTTTAAACCTTTGCATAAACGCACACAATTCTAAAGATTGTTGGTATAAATTTGAAAAATAAAAATTTATTAAATAATTCAGGAGTATACTCCAACCCCATCTGAGAGAGAGGAAATATACTTCCAGATTATCTAATAAAAATCCATTACAAAGGATTCTTGAACAATATTTTGTTATTTACCTTTAAATAAAAAAGGATTTGATTGTTTTAGAATCTTCTACGTAGTTAGCCACCGATCAAAGTTCAAAACAAACAAATGTACCACCGCACAAGGCCAGCTTAATAGGTGATGCAATTGATGCAATCGCCTAAGGCTCCCAAATATAAAAAAAAAAGGCCCCCACTTGTAAAAACAAATTATATATATAATATATTTATCTATATATTTTAATTAAAAAAATTTTAATCACTTTTATTGGTCAATAAAATGTATTAAAAAGGTCCCATTGTATCCTAAAATGCAGAAGATTAAAAAGGAAAAAAACAAAAATAGTCAAACTTCAGCTAACAAAATTAAATTTTAGGAGACAAATTTATTAACTCATTCTTGAAATATGCTAAAATCAAAATTAATACCAGACAAATTCATTAATAATACAACGTAATTATCTTGAAATATGCTAAAATAGAGATTATAAATTTCAAAAACAAAAGAAAAATCTCTCATCTCTCTATCTCTATGCCTCTCCATCTATATTCCTACCTTTCTTTTCTTCATTTTCATCTTGATTCTTGATTTTTTGTCCATAAACTCAGCCTAGCTTGGAATTTTTCTTTGTTGATTTCCTTCAATTCATAGAAAATTCAAAACTAAAAAGGAGGTAATTTTCTTCCCCTTTCTATGGGTATGTTTGGATACCGCTTATTACTGAAAACTGAAAACACTGTAGCAAAATAATTTTTAAAATTGTGAATAGTACCGTGGGATCCATTTTTTAAGTTAGATTTGTTGTTTTCCATACTTGTAGGTCCCATGAACAGGACCCATGGACCCACTAAAAAAAATGCAAGCGCACTTTAATGCGCAAAACACACTTCCCAAATTCCCACTATCTTTCCGAAAATGAAAATGGTGAGTCTACAGTCTGCTATTTATTTAACTTAAATTATATATTTTATTAGTTTATTTTACTGCATAATTGATTGATGGGACACATTTTTAGTCAATGGACAGGCTGAGAAAATATTGATACAAAATTCTGCTATGATAGGACCCTTTTCTGCCCCTCTCTTAATTGGACCCTTGCTATGATACAAACATTCTATTTTTGTTAATGCATGGACCCTTTTCTGCTTTTACACTTAGCCATAGGAGTACAGGCTAGACATCTCACATCTGCACTGCACAGGTGCATAGCAATATATCTCACATCTTAATATATATTATTTGATTAATATTTAAATATAAAAAGGTTCCACTTAAAATTTTCGCCTAAGACTCTCAAAGTTGTTGAGCCGGCCCTGCCACCGCACATCCTTAATGCGATGGTCACTCCACAATTATAAGTGTTTGTGGGGTGTGGGGGGTAAGGATCAGGGTTCAAGTCTTTAGAAATGAGTTTTACACACATATACACTTAAATTATACTAGAGTAGAATTTATATCTTTGTATTAAAAAGAAAACCAGACAAATGTGTATTTTCCATTATGAATGAAGAAAATTCAACCAACCAAGCAAGAGCAAGATACAACTTTCATTTGCAAGAGACTAAAATTGATATCAAATGGCAAAAGCTTGGCCTCGTCCAAATCAGATCGCAATGACATTGCAATAATGCAAATAAGGCACAAATTGACTGCTGGCGTAGATACGACATGCACCGTTGTTGCCTTCTCCATTTTCTATGCTTTTTCTTTCTGTTTCTATTATTTGTTGTTCATTGAAAAAAAGTTTTTAATCTTTAACTATAATAACAACATTCATATCAAGAATGCCATAAAATATAACATTTAGCATCTCAAAAAGTTATTTTATCTATTTTAACAACCCACTTTATAATAGACTCAACATCACACATTCTATAATTTTACCACTTCATTTAAATTTTTTATTTATTCTTTCTTTATGTTTTCTTTATTCTTTGTTTCCAAATGTACTTTCATTTGATCATCTAAACATAGCAAGCATATTTTTTAAAACCCGACTTTTTTTAATGAGAATTTTTTTTTTTTAATTGAAGAATCATATTTTTGAAAATCCATGTTTGTAATCATTATCATATTTTTAGATTTTTTTTGTCTTTCAACTACCATGTACATTATTTATAATTTTTTTTTTCCTTTAACTACCATGAATGTATCTTGTACTTAATGGGTATGAGACATTTCTCTCACTGACATGTGGGCTCCACATTGGGCGCAATTGAAAATTTACATAAGGAATGGCACAAGGAACTAAACTATCAACCTATCAAACACTATTTACATAAGGAACTGCTTGTTTCAAAGTCCAAAATTTACGATTTGCTAAAGTCATGCCAAATTGCAACAATGTCCAAAGAGTTCATCAAGAAAAACCAATTCCAACCAGCTAGTAACAAAGGTCACAAGAGAATTATATTCTGATGGAAGACCAGCAAGAATATAAGAGTTAATTTCATAATCACCAAGTGATTGACATAGTTGGTCGTGAGTTTCTCCTTGTATGATACTAGTGTGAAACGGTAAGTCTCCATATTAGTCCATAAGTAGATAACATACAAAATGACACAGCCTACTTATTAAAGACACTCCTACAGGGCACCCAAATCACCAAAAATATGTGATAATAAAAACAAAACAATCAATTGAAGCTCAGTATAAAATACAAACCGACAGTAAGTCTACATTAAGATAATTTCCATTAAAAAAAAATTAGGATAACTTAGATGGCCAAAATTGGGAATTAACCCTGTTTGCCAAACAATATAATTAATAAGCACTGTTACAAAATTATATTCTTTACTAACATCTTGAGTCTCAAATACTCGATTTTTGGCCTATAAATTGAGTCTCAAAGACTTCATTTCAGTGTTCTGATCACGTCTGAATTGGTGTATTTTCCACGTGGCGTCCACCTGGAAATCAAGTCTCTAAAACTCGATTTATAAGCCAAAATTTTTTTTAAAAAAAATCCCAGAAACACAACAATCCCAGCACAACAATTTATATCATCCTTTCTCCTTTTCATTAAAATAATATTTCTCTTTCTTTCTTTTTCTCTTTCTTTCATCATATCTCTGTCACTCCTCTTTCTTTTTCTTTTTCTATTCAGTGACTTAATTGGGGCACTTTTTGTTTCATTTTTTTAAGTAAATAAAAAGATTTTAACTAAAAAAATACGTGTTCCCTCAAAATTATAGAGAATCAATATAGACTAATTCAATATAATAAAATATTTATACTTAATTAGAAAGCTCTTGATAAAAAGTCAAGATTTTGCTCTTTTTATAATGTGAAGTTATCCATTTTTATCATTAGGGGCGAAACTAAAATTTTAAAAATGAGGGGTCAAAATAATAAACAAATATAAAAATTTAACCAATTTAATTTAAGGTATCCATAAAAGAAATATGAAGAGTTTTAGGGAGGAGGGAAACATATATTTGTTAATTACAGGGGTGAAAATTTAATTCCGGAAAAGTTTTGGGGGGGCCTTCTAGTTCCAGTTAGTTCCGTCCCTGCACATAATCTTGGAAAAACACTCTGATCTTCGAGGTGAAATGCTCTATGGAAAAAGAAATAAGAAATGTAAACCAATGGGGTTGGCTAAGTGATTGGGCACTTGGTTTCAAATCCAGGCACCAGCACTTTGAAAAAACTTCATAGGCCAGCAATTTATCCCGCTATAGGCCCACTTATCGCAAACAGGATTAGTCTCTAGTTAAAAGTTTTGAGGAAACACTAGGGAAAACAAAAGAAAAAAAGAAAAGAAAAAAAGAAATGTTTCCGTCAACTTCTTTGTACTTTCACATGTTTACTATGTTTTGAGATGCGTCTAGATTTAGCAACATGTGCAACGATTTGGGGTAGAATGTGTAACAACTAACAAGTGCATTCTGCACCTTTGTTTTCATGATTTCGCATCTTACGATTATCGGTCAAAGTTACCAGGTACTTGACAACGGGTTTCGCTTATTGGAGACTTGGAGTAGATGGTGAAATAGTCTAAGCTTGTTCAAGTTATTTTATATATATTTTATGTATACAGATTCTATATTTTGTTTGGAAATTTTTTTACCTCCAAACCACCTTCTTGGAAAATTCCTACAATGCAATATTCCTCCAATCCATTGCATAACTATTAATAAAACCATCAACATATGCTTTTAGTCACATGGACCTATCAAATCGTATTATTCAAAAAATAAAAATAAAAAATCCTATCATTATCAAATTATAGATCTTTGAAGCAATATTGTAACAGGAATGTTACTGAAGTTTAGCACTAGTATTGGTGAAGGCAAATTTCTAAAATTCTAAATTTAGTAACTAAATATAATAGAAGTGGACTGCATCGGTGGGGGGAAAGTTAAAATTTTTGGCCGTTGAGCTACATTGCACAGCCATTTTTGCCAGTGCATTGCAGCTCAGATGATAAAAAAAACAGTATTTTATTAGCTCCCCACTGAAGCTCAAATCACGTACTAGATACCTGCTGGTTGCCTCTTTTTATTTTTTTTTTGCTTTTGCTTTCCTGGGCCATGTGTGTGTGTGATAGTGCCTTTTCTTTTCTTTTCATCTTTCTTTCTTTTCCTTTTTGGTTTAACTAGAGGCGATTTTTTTTTTTTAACTTATTTTTTTCTGGGCATGATTTAAAAAGAAAATAAACTTTTGTTTTTGCTTTCCTTTTGGTTGTGGACTTGTGGTTGTGGTTTTTTTTTTTTTTAATTGGGGTTGTGGTTGTTGTTTATTGTAGTGTACATATTATTTTATTGTGTTATTTATATTATTTTAATGTGTTGAATGCTAAAATAAAACCATTGATAAATTGCAAATTATACTTCTGAAGTTTAGGGTTGATTGGATTTTACACTCCAAAGTTTCAAAATTTTAATTTTACACCCTGAAGTTGGTTCCATTAGTAATTCACTCTTTATGGTTAATTTCTACTATTAAGTGACACATCATCCTGCTGATGTGTTTTATTTTTGCCAAACCAGCCCCAAAACTACGTCGTTTTAGGGATGACCAAGCAAAGAGCTAGTATGCATCAAAATTACGTCGTTTTAGGCCTAAACTTAAAACAAAATTCTCTAGCTTAAACGACACAGTTTAAGCCAAATTCCTAAAATCTAAAAACAAAACCTCACAACAAAAAACTCAGAGTTCCCACAAACTAAAACCTCAAGAACCCAAACCCCTCATCCCGCCGGCGGCAGGGGCAGCGGCGAAACTTTGGTCCTGCAAGAACCTAGTGTATCTGCCCACATCGCAAGCCATGCAATGCCTCACTAAATTAGAATCATTGTTTATCCATCTTTGTCCCAAATTAGAGGAAAGATGCCCAAAGGATAGCGAGGTAGAGTGGTCCAAAATTGCCCATATTTAATATATCCACATCCATTGAGCAATAAGTTTAGTCATACCTCAAATCCTCTTCTTTAGTTTTCTCAATTTCTCTAATACCCTATATTTTTAATTGCCCCTAGTTTCTTCCTTTCTTTCTTCAATTTTCCCTTAATATGTTTCTTGGCACTATGAAGAAGTAATAAATCTCATGGAATTTCAGTCCAATCCCTGGAAATTGAAAATCGATGGGGAATATTTTATATCAAATGGTTGTTGCGCAGATTTCATATGTGAACCCAGACCCAAACCTCCCTAGCTCTGATTTCACGTGTGAACTTAGACAATGACTATGGAAAACTAAATAATGTTCATGGTTTTTGTTTTCAGATTTTAGGAATTTGGCTTAAACTTTGTTGTTTAGGCTAGAGAATTTTGTTTGAAGTTTAAAGTTTAGGCCTAAAATGACGTAGTTCTGATGCATGCTAGCTCTTCGCTTGGCCATCCTTAAAACAACGTAGTTTTGAGGCTGATTTGGGGGGTAAATAGCTAACAGAACCAAACTTTAGGTAGTAAAATCAAGTTTTTGAAAATTTTGGGGTGTAAAATACAATCAACTCCAAATTTCAAGGGTGTAATTTGCAATTTAACCTAAAACTATTGATATTGGGTGTTTTGTAAAGTGATGTGATAAAATAGATAAAGTAGCTTTTTGTGGTGCCAAAACCTAAAATTTTTGAACCACTAATGCTGATGCTCTAACCCACACTTCATTTGGTAACTTTTTTCCCTTAAATTAAAGCTATTTAATACTCGAAATAGTAAAATTTGATTCCATTTATGTCGAATGAGAAAATTAGAGAAGAACAAAACTAAAAGCTCTCTAACTTTGCCCCAAATTTAATTTAGTACTTTTAATTTATTCATTTCAATCTTACAAATTTTATATAGGTGTGCATTTCACAAAAAAAATTAAGCATTTTACTTTTTGGACAAAATTAGAGGGTGCAATTTGTAATTTAACAAAAAAGATGGCAAGGGAGAGATTGGACAATTTTCTATCCTTTTCATTTTATATTTACTAATTTCAAAATTTTCAATAAAACAATTAATTTTTTTTGTTGATAATTTCATAATATAATAAGGAGGAGGGATTTGAATCTTATTTCTCCTAATATTAGGACACATTTTGTTTGGGATTTTTTATCAAGCGTTAGAGAGAATCTTACCCCCCAAAAAACTTTGTTCATTAATGATGATGCCAAAAATCGTCAGTAAGCTACATGGTCCTCATGTACTCCAAGCAAGACCTGCACAACACACAAAGGGAAGAAGAACATTTGAAGAGTACCAGTATGGTACCAGCCAAATACCCTTTGACGGTCAAGTTAGAGAATTTCTCACAACTCTAGAATGCCAGAGCTGGGTGAATTATGCGTATCTTGATTTGTGAGAGCTTTGGGGTTTTTATAGTAGTGTAGAGTTGACATCTATTCCTTGGCGAAGAAGATCTTTCATTATAGAGAAGATTTTTATTAACGCACGTATCTTTATGAGACTCTTTCCTTGTAGAGACCTTCTCAATTAAGGCTATTCGTGGGGCACAAGATGTTTCCATTTATACCATTTCGTGGAGTCCAAGCAATGCCATATTGGGCCCGTCAGGAGCTTCTTTGTCCCCGTCAGCTTTTCATCTCGTCTGGACGCTTAAGCCGTTAGGTCCAAGAAACCGTTTGTGAAGGAGAAGAGTTGATGGGTCAAGCTCAGAGTCGTCGGCTTTTGGGTGTGTACACGCCATTTTATCAAATGTATGACATGACTGACAAGTCTAGTAAAGACGATGTACCTATCTTTTCTTTCCAGAAATTACCCTGATCAATTAAAATGATAAGGTATAAATAACATGTACATATTTTCCTAGATATATATAAGCAAAACCTCACTATTTATAATTTGTCATGGAATAATGGCCAAGTGTACCTACATTTTCTTATTTTCACAAATTCCAGGCACCAGTCAAAGTCACCAATTGAGACAAAAATATGGGTTAAGCCAGCGTTCCTTAGGTATTAAATCACAGACTAAGTAAGACTATTTAAAAGAGCAGGAACCCAAAATATTTTAAACTAATACAAAAACATTGAATTAAACAAGAGCCACTAATAACAACCCATGTTATGCGTAAGTTTTTCAACATTGGTCATACATATGACCAAAAAATATTGTGTGTTTATTATATGTTTTGAGATGCGTTTAGATTCAGCAACATGTGAAATTTGTCGCAGAATGTGTAACAATTGCACTGTGCACCATGTTCTTGACCAAGCCTAATAGACTAATAGACTAGCTATTATAAGGTGCATTAGGCCTAAGGTAATTTGAATTCGATACATAATGAATTGAATTAATGACAACCAGCAAAGACAACCCATGTGATGCTTTTGGTTTTCGAGAACAGATCGAACAGAGTTACATGTGATGAATCTTTATCCTCTCTAAATTTTCTCCCAACGATGAAACAAATCTATAACTAATTGCAAATAGATCTGGAATTAAATAGATGGTGCTAAGCATTTTCTTTGTTTTTTGAAGAGTAAGCACAAACTATTTTACAATATTTTTACAAATTATTGTAGTGGATTCATGGGTAACTTCTTATCGGTTTTCATCAGTACCTACCATTAACATTACTTTTTCATTTACCAATAACTACTTATCACATTAGCAGTTTGTAAAATTTTTTGTAAAAAAATTTATATCTATAGCATTTTCCTTTTTTTGAAAGGTTGAAACTTGAAATTGCCTCTCTTTCTCTCTCTCTCTCACTCTCTTACTCTTTTTCCCCTCTTTTTTTTTTTGCAAAACTTTGAGGACAAATTAATTTGGAATTGGAAGTGATAGGGACAATTAATTTTATTATTTAAAGAAGTTGTAGAGACATAAGGGGACGAATCATAATTGCAAATAATTTTGGAATTGAAAGGTGGAACTTTCCATTTATTTCTTTTTCCCTTTTTTTTTACAATAAAAGATGGAGAACTTTATTTCTCACAATAAATATAGTTACAAAAATAACAAAGATTGAGACCTTGACCATTAGGTACAAGAAAAATATAGTTACAAAAGAGCAAAAGGAGGAGTGTAAGGAGAAAGGCGCATGAATTTATTTATTTATGTTACCATTTGTTTGTTTAGTTACCATCTGTAAAAGGAGTAGTGCAATGTGAAAGACAAATATAGTTACCATTTGTTTGTTTATGTTCTATTATTCTTCTTTTTTTCTTTTTCTTTTTTGTTGAGAAGATTATGTTCTATTATTCTCATATTATATATATATATATATATATATATATTATTATTAATAAGAGGATTCCCTTGTTTCGTCTTCAATTTTTGGCATACCAAAATATTTTCATACAAATTTTGAAATAACATACTCTTTAGTTTAATTTTTTTCCTACAAAAAAGCAAAAGAGGTTAAACAATAATACTACCTCACATACAACCCCCTCAAAAAAAAAAAAAATCTCACATACAAAAGGAAAAAAAAAAATCGTTATTTTCTCCACCCATTTGTATTCAAATGTCTGATTCCTCCTATAAAATAAAAAATTCAGATTCCTATTTGTATTTGTTATCTATTTAAATTCAAATACTTCAATTATCTTTATCAAAAAAAAAAAAACAAAATTATTTCCAAAAAAAAAAAAAACTCATTACCTCACATAAAACTACTCATTCTTCAAATGTTTTTTACTTATCACAATTCTTATTCCAATCAATAAATTCAAATGTCTCATTGGGTTTCAACTTCTTATGGTTCTCTATCTCATTTCTAAACATTATTCCACATTACTTTACCTCCTTTTTAAAAAAATTAAATAAATACACACGGTTATTTATATATCACTTTTAAGCATTATATATAACATTAAAAAAAACAAAAACAAAAAATATTATTGCATGCGCAAAACGTGTGTATTGAGTCTAGTACTATTAATAACATGATTCCTTGTTTCGATTTCATCATTTTGCATACTAAAATATTTTCATACAAATTCTTAAACTCTCTAAAATACCTCTATTTTAAATAATTTTAAACTTAAAAACACAAATAGGAGATTAATTTACTTTTTTTTTTAAAAGTTCATAAATTTTAAGCTTTTTCCTTTCTCATGTACAAATAACTAATTAGAAAAAAAAAATACTCGTAGAAAGATCCTAAAAATTAGGACACTATCTCTATCTCATTTTTAAATAAAATGACACTAAGAGCATTTACATCAGTCTCCTCAAATATTTAGCTAAACTAATAAAAATAAAAAAAACTCTACTTTTGCTAGTTTAGCTATCTATTATTTTCATACACATACATCAATCTTAATACTTTACTAACATTGAAATTTAATGTAGTAAAGATAAAGGCTTACTACATATAGAGATGAGATTATCCTCTTTAAAAACTTTAGTTAATTTAGTGAGGCTGATGCACGCTTGTTTTGTTTAAGTTTAGATAAATTTTTGCTAAAATATTAAATTGATGAGACTGATGTGATTGCTCTAAACCCAAAAAATAAAAAAGAGCCTCATCTCACGTGCAAAGCATGTGTGATGAGGCTAGTCTTACTATTAATAACATGATTCTTTGTTTGAGTTTCATCATTTTGCGTACTAAAATATCCTCAAAAAATTTTAAAACTCTCTGAAATATAACTATTTTTTAGTTAAATAATTTTAAATTAAAAAACACAGGTTAAACATTATTATGGGGAGTAAAAGGACCCAAATGGGCATATGGGCCTTTGGACTGTAGCATGGAGGACCGACCTGCTCCAGAATTAAACTCTACGAATTGGCCCATACGCCTAGGATTCGAGGGTACAGCCGAGGGCGAGCTTCTCCTCGGACAGATCCAAGAGAACTCAAGACTTCATTATGAAGGTCAAGGCACAACTCTAGAAAGACTAATGGTTAAAGGGGGACACCCTGAACCTTCTAGATGCACCAGTGTTAAAGAAAATATCAAGGGCAAAGGCTGCCACCTCCGCATTAAAGGCTCTGCACCTACCTCCCTGGCCGCATTGATGGGGAAGTGACCCTTAAACAGTAGGGCTGAAACTTCTAGTCACTGTCCAAAAAGTATCAGGGAAGGAAGTATTTAAGGGGGGTGGAGGCCAGAGAGAAGGGGATCGACAACAAAGAAAGAAACTAAGTATTGTAACTTTTAAGTAAGAAATAGAAATAATACAGAAGTAGTCCTCGGCTTACGTCCGAGGAGGCCTATTTACAATTATCTTTTGTTATTTACATGTGTTTGTAACTCTTAGCCCGTTATCAAGTTCTCAGCACTTCTAATCTAGGTTCCAAGTCCACGCTCTACAAATATTATTGTCTAAGGCTCATTGGGCCTGAGCCCGTAGTTGTCTTTGGGTCCAGGTGCAATTGTGCACTTACAATTATAATATTGAACAAAAAATTAATAATAAAGAGCATTATTGTATGTGCAAAGTGCCTATGATGAGTCTAGTACACTAATAATAGAATTTTCTGTTTGGATTTCAACATTTTACATACTAAAATACCCTTATATAAATTCTTAAACTCTCTAAAATGCCCATATCTTTTAGTTAGATAATTTTAAATTAAAAACACAAACAGGTTAAAACAACAGTTTACTTTTCTTTTTCTTTTTTTAAAGTTTATTAGTTTTAGACTTTTTTCCTTTCTTATGTACAAATAACTAATTACGAAAAAAAGAACGGAGAAAGATTTTAACAAATTCTACTTCAACCCAAAAAAACAAAGTAATAAAATAAACCCATATGCATGTGTGGCCAATAATTGTCCACATTGGAAGCTACAGTTTGCTAAGATTACAAAACAAAACAAAGGCATTCAGCTGCATTGATATAAAAACATGACCCCTGTTGCACTTTGAAAGCTCAGATTTGTGTGAATACACAAGAACTTGTTTAGATCTCAAATTAAAAGATTACGGCTCGGTTGATTTTACTTTAACTTAAACTAAGTGCAAAATTTAGTAAATGCGAGCGAACAAACAATAAAGTTACTTGAAGCCATATTCTTCAAACCACAACAGTAAAATGAAAGCTAAAAGAGTAGGAAAGAGAAATGCAAATACAAGATAACAAGTTGATGTGTTGTCGAAGAGGAAACTGAAGAACTCGGCAAAAAGCCTCTCCGCTGCCCTCCAAGCGGTAAATCGATGCACTAGACAATAAGTTGAGATACAAGAATAGCAAGAGACCCTTCAAGCCTAATCTACCCCTCCAAGCTCCAACTCTAACAAGGCTACTTAGAACTGTGTCTTGTTTAACTTTCTGGATCTCGCAATGCGCCCAATTGCATCCGACAAAGTTTGGCTTCTTCCAATGCTTCCCAGCAGCACTAAAACCTCACTTATCATTCAAATTGGGTGTGATAAGTGTTTGAGCTATCAACCTCTCAAGGATATGGATATGGATATGGATATAGATATGAAGAGGTAGGAGTTGAGGAAAATTACAATGGATTGTGTAGAGGATTATGGGTATGACAATCTTTATCTCTCAAGGGTTATGGCTATGGTTTCTCTCCAAAAAACACTCATTTCAATATGTGGGTAATGTGGGTATATATAGTGTGGGTAGAGACATAATGTATCAGATATGACAAAATAGCAAAACAGAATGTTTCGCTGAGCGCATGGCTTCACTTCGTGGGAAGGCTTCTCGTGAGCTACCCGTGAAAACTCCTTTGATCTTCAATATTGCCTTGAGTCTTCACACTTTCTCTCACACATAACCCTTACAAAGAAATCCCACATAAAATATAGGGTACATAAGATTGAATAAAATTACAATAAAATTTGGCATGGAATTAAAGCCAACACAAAATAGTTGTAAATCACAACTTTACATAGTTTGAAATACTTGCAAAGCTATAGAACATTAGGGACAAAACTCAGGTACAATACCTTAGGTGCAGTTCCTTAGGTTCCTCTCTTAAGATTCTGTCATATGGATACTTAACTAAAAAATAAAGTTTCATACTATGAGAAAAAATCCACATGACAGAATCTTAAAAGGGGAACCTAAGCCTTGCCCAAACATTAGAACCCCATGCTTTTAACATTATTAATTATTATTCAAAATTACACCTAAACCCATTGATCCACACATCCACACTATTTATATCTCGTTTTTAAACATGATGACACTAAACCCAAAACAAAATAAAAATTACCTTCATTGCACATGCAAAACACATGTGATGAAGCTAGTTTATATATAGTATTTTTTTTTTTTAAAGAATATATATAGTGATAATACGGTTGCAACTATCTAAATTCTTTTAGTTATTTTTAATTTAATAGTGTTACTTATGAATTTATTCTATTTACGTTTTAATTACTTATTAAATTAATAATCATTTCCACACACAAAATTAATAATTATTTCATAACAGCTTCTTTTTTTTTTTTTTTTTGATGGGGAATTTCATAACAGCTTTGTTTTCGCTTTTGTTTGGTATTTTTTTTCTGTTATTGAGAGAGGGAAAGAGAGTCTTACCCCAAAAAAATTGTCTTTACTCATTAAAATGATAAGGAATTAAGAATAAATCTAGAGTCCAGAGTCCAGATTGCTCATTCGATAAAATGTAGATATTTTCATATATATATATATATATATATATATATATATATATATATTAGCAAACCTCTCTACCTATAATTTGTCATGGGATAATGACCAAGAGCATCTACATTTTCTTATTTTCACAAATTCCAATCACCAGTCAAAGTCACCAAGTATGAAATTGCAGACTAAGTAAGACTATTTAAAGGAGCATTAACCCAAAACTAATTTAAACTAATACAAATACATTGAACTAAAACGAGAGCCACTGACAACGACCAATGTTATGCGTTAGTTTTTTAACATTAGTCATACATGGCCAAATGGGCATCTTACCGTTGAGACAAAAACGATTGTTTGTTTACCTTAATATATGTTTTGAGATGCGTTTAGATTCAGCAACATGTGCAATTTGTCGTAGAATGTGTATCAAGTGCACGCTGCACCTTTGTTTTCAAGACTACTATAACATGCATTATCCCAAAAGTAATTTGAATTAATACATAATGAATTGAATTAGTGAGAGCCAGCAAAGAAAACCCATGTGATGAATTGAATCTTACCATTATGCCCAAAGTAATGTTTAATATTATATGATCACAACGGTACTTGCAACTTGCTAGCATTCTAACTAAATTGGCCAATCTGCCTAGGCCATTCTCCTCACAAACAATTGTTCTCATTTTGCCTCCCTTTTAACTGAGTTCACTGTAACCGTTTAGCATTCATTCACCTGCTACTACTAGCGTGCAATGGCGGAAGCTCTCATCAAAGTTGCTGAGGGAATCATTGGCCAATTGGCAAAGCCTGCTCTCCAAGAGATTGTCCTGCTCTGGGGTGTCAAGGGTGAGCTTGATAAGCTCAGGAACACGGTTTTATCCATCAAAGCTGTCATTCTGGATGCAGAGGAGAAACAGGCGCAAAATGGTGCCATCAGTGATTGGCTGAGAAAGCTGACAGATGTACTTTATGAAGCGGATGACTTGCTGGATGACTTTTCCACTGAAGTTTTACAACGGGAAGTGATGACCAGGAATAAGAAGGCGAAAGAGGTACGCATCTTCTTCTCCAAATCAAACCAGCTTGCATATGGTCTTAAAATGGGTCATAAGATTAAGGCAATTAAGGGGAGGTTAGATGCCATTGATGTAGATAAGAATAGGTACAAGTTAGAGGGACGTCCTAGGGAGACACAAGTCACTAATAGTGTGAGAAAGACTCATGGTTGTGTAAGTGTTGAAGCTAAATACTTTATTGGAAGAGAGGTTGATCAGAAAGTGATCATAGAACGTTTATTGGATTCCAATATTGAAGAGAATGTTTCAGTCCTTCCTATAGTAGGTATAGGAGGACTAGGTAAGACCACTTTAGCTCAATATGTATTCAATGATGATAAAATTAATAGTCATTTTCATAAAAAATTGTGGGTCTGCATCTCAGACGATTTTGATGTAGAAAGGATTGTTGAGAAAATCCTAGAAAATGCAACAGGTAAGAAACAAGAAAAACTTGAAATGAGCACGTTGATAAATGTTCTTCATAAAGAAATAGATGAAATGAGATACTTACTTGTATTAGATGATGTGTGGAATGATAATGCAGAAAAATGGGATAAGTTAAAAGGATCTCTACTATGTGGTGCAAGAGGCAGTAGAATATTGGTAACTACACGTGAGAAGAAGGTTGCTAATATTTCAAAAACTATGGAACCACACTTTTTAGGGGGTTTAAATGAAGAGGAGTCTTGGTCTTTATTTTAGAGTAAACCAACATTTAATAGCTTTCAATGCATAAAGCAAAAGTGGAAGCGTTATTACTTCAATCTTTTTGTTTTGGAGTTTAGCATTTGCTTGTGAGTCTTACAGACTCATTGGACTATACCGCTTCATTTAGTTTCTGTCAAATAAAATGCAGGACTAGCATATCATGGAAATACTACGAGAATTCCAATTATCAAGCAGGCAGAAGAAACGGGTAGCCATTAGATGTCCAGCACACTGCTTTAAATAAGGCTACAAATACACTCAAAGCTGAATCTGAACGAATAATTCAAGATGCACTGAACCGAGTGATGGTGAACCAGGCTATTAAGTAGTAAGGTAGATATTAATTAGAAAAAACTCCATCAAGTACTTTTTAGATGATTGATTCTATGTAACATACAACTTGTCTCATGGTTGCATTTCAGGTCCAGGCATTTTGCAAACATATAGGACAAGTGTCAAGCAGATATGAAGTTAATAGCTATCACCTAATGGTGCAATCGGATGCTTAAGACACATCTATTACTCGCTTAATGGAAATACATATCCTGCACTTCAATTCTGTAAGAGAGGGGAACTCTATACTTAGTTATTAATCTAAAAGCTAGTGAAAAGCATTATTAGGACTACAATATAATATTACGACCTGATCCTTTCTTACTAAAGTCATCTGCAAAAAATTTCCTATTCCAAAATTTTGTTATATTTCAGGAGCTAAACTTGCAATCCTGATTTGCTTTTTTCTCTGAATTGGTTTTCCATTTTGGAACATGTTCAAATGTAAGCTAGACCATGAGCATTCATATATTAATTATCTCTTCTTCAATTTATATTATTCACATTTCTTTTTATTGTGATTGTGTTATTAAATCATGTTGAGAATTAAAATCTGTATAATTTTATATTCATATATTGAATCTCTGAATCCAATTAGCTTGATTTTAACTTATAGTTATCAAAATCAACTATAGTTTCTTTTTCTTTTTGGAAATTGTTGTTGCCTTGTTGGGTTCCAAATCATTCATGCAGTAAGTGGCAACCAGAAATGCCAATGACAATCCAATCCTTGGTATGAGAAAAATTCATAAGAAGAAAAGTTGAGTGATATTAATTTCAACCATGGTTGATTACATCTATACGCAAACTTTAGGGATTGGGGTTATGGATGAAGGAACAACAAGATTTTAATATTACTATCTTTTCTTTTTCACTTATTCAAGAGAACAAATAAAAGATAATTTTTATTTAATGAGTTAGGGTTTTCTATAAAGTTATAAAAGCAATTTTTTTGAACTCTAAAGTCATACTCCATTTAATAATTTTTATTATCAAATTAATGCTATCTAAATAAATACTCAAATTAGTGACAATTGATTCAAGGAAAATTAAAATAAGATGTTAGAAGTTGAAAATTTTTCACATATTAATATCTTGAACAACTTTATGGTTAGTCCACCTGATTTTGATCCAAAACCTTGCAAAAAAACATTATTATGACTACAATTTAATATTACTAATTGCAATCCTGATTTTTTTTTCTCTGGTTGTTTTAAGCATGTTCAATTGTAAACTAGACCATGAGCATTCATTTGTAGCTTTTGCCCTTTGCAATAATGGGCTTTAAGTTCTGAGGCTCTAAGATATATTAATTTTAAAAATTATTGCACCTACTAAGGAATAACTGCCATAATCATTTTAGAGAAGAATAGTTATATCTCATTCTGAAGAATAGCAATTTATAACGAATAACTATTCTTTGTAATAAAAATATTACCAAACTAAATAATGGTTAAATTATAGGAATAACTATTATATTACAGTGTCTATTACAATAACTATTATATTGCACTAAATGGAGATTACGACAGGAATTGTAATCATTATTACTAGGAATAAAATGTGTTGTAATGTAATAATTAAACATATTCATTAGTTTGATTATGAGTTATAATATTAGAATGAAACTTAACATTTATTTTAGGAAATATCTTACTCATACAATTATATCTCCTTAAAAATTGTTATTTTTAAATTTAAGAGAGATATGTGTTATTTTTTATGATTTTATAATTTTATAATTGTTAGATGTATATGGAAAGTTTTTTTTATTTGGAAATATATTAATTTTTGAAATTATTGCACTTACTAAGGAATAGCTAATGCAACATTTTAAAGAGGAATATTTATTCCTCATTTTGAAGAATAGCTATTCATAAGGAATGACTATAGGAATAACTATTACATTACAGCACCTATTATATTACAGCACCCATTACAGTTTACCAAACATGCCCTAAGAGTTATGTTGAACTGCTGAAGTTAAGATTTTCAATATATACATATTTAATATATATATGAAAACTGACCAATTTTCAAAAAAAAAAAAAAAAAAAAAGACCAAACCACATCACACGGCACAGTCTAAAAACAAATTGCATTGCATTATGACCGATCTATTAAAATGCGGTACTATGGCCCAAAACCACGCTGTGAACACCCCTAAACATGAAATCTTGATTCGAGCCTTGATGGGGAAGGAAGGGGATGAGATATTTATATAGTAATATTTTTAACTAGTTAGAAAAATAAAAAATAACTATAACTTTTCTTTCCTATTAAAACTTATATTTTTATTTTTCTCTCTCCCCATATTAAAATAATCCACAAATACAATTTTACCTCTCTCTCTCTCTCTCTCTCTCTATAAATGTCATCAGCAGCGACACTATGAGTGATCACCGTATTGTGTCGGCAATGTGGGTAAGCATGGTTGCCAAATTAGTGAAGGAGCTTGGAGGTGGAAGATGCTTGAATTAGAACATAGTCTCATCGAGTTCGACCTCACATTGCGGGTGGTCACACTATGGGATGCCTTGTTAGCTCTAAAGGTGTGCTTTTTTTTTTTTTTTTTTTTGTGGTTAAATTCAATTTTCTTATTTTGAAATGGATGTGTTGTTTGGTCTTTTTCCAACTTGATGGAGCTTTCGATGCTAAAACATTTAGGCAAAATTTTTATTTAAACACTATAATTTAAGGGTAGTCCCAATTAAACTCTATAGTTTCAAATGTAACAAATCAAGCCTTACATTTTTTATTTTTTTAAAAAAAAGCCTTATATTTTTTAAAGAAAACAAATTAAATCCTAGAGTCAAAATCAGAATAATACCATTTAAGTAAACATTAACTATTAAGAGAGAGAGAGAGAGAGAGAGAGAGAGAGAGAGAGAGAGGTTGCTGCAAGCCTTCCTTAACCCCGACACTAATAAGCTTTGTGCTCTCTTTTATTTTTGTTTTAACTTTGAATTTTGTTTCTAAATTTTTTTGATACAATAGCTACTGTTCCAATAGCTCTTCTCCTCCCAGCAAAAGAAGATTTAGTTTTTCATATTGCAAAAGAATAATAAACGATCTTGATTATTTTATCAAGTCATCCGGGTTCCATTTTTTTTTTTAAAGAAAAGAAATAAAATGATTATTTAATTCTCTCTAATAAATAAGTAAATGTGCAAAAAAGAAAATATTTTCTTTGTGTTTAATGATGTAACTTCAATATAATAAAAATGAAATGTGAATTTTGTTTTAGGGGATGTGCTATTGTTTCTAGTTTTAAATTTAAATATGATCTATATAAAAATTCTCTCTCGAAGGTTATGATTAATAATGAGATGGTACAATGTACATTCTTAAATTGTTTGTTTGTTTGTTTGTTTTTATTTATTTTAAAGTTGTTTGTATTTGAGAGGTGATTGTATAAATCTAAAATTGCTTGTTTTCTTTTTTTCTTTGGTTCTTTTGAGGTAAATTTTAATAGGAAAAAGTTTGGTTATTTGTAATTAATGACTACAACTTTCACTAAAAAAAATTAACATTATTAAAAATTGACTGCATGTTGAAAATAAGGGAAAATGGGCTTTTGCCCTTTTTTTTTATAAAAAATATCTAGTATAATATCTCTGTTTTGAAACTATTTAGCAGAATCCCCCTTGTGGGGACCTGAGGACCGAAGATGGGAAGTACCGTTATAGCCTTCAATTGTTTCTCTTGAAAGAGCATCCACGGCTTGAGGAGTGAGACGGTCCGAGGAGAGAATGGGAAGTGACAGAACGTCCTTGAGGGATATAATGGGTGAAGGTGGGTGCCTCAGGGGTTAAATGAGATCTTTGTGTGAAGTTTCTTGCAAAGTCTCACCTATTCCTTCGCATTGAATGGTTGACAACAGTTTTATCAGCTGCATTAATGAGGAAAGTGACCTAAATAGTGGATCTACAGCTCCTTCCACCACCTTCATTAGAAGTTTAGTGGGACAAGTGTCCTAAGGAGGTTGAGGAGGATTGGAGATGGAGGGCTAGGATGCAAGTGGCCATGGAGTATATAAAGGAAAGAGACTCTTAGATAGGGGGAGATCCAGAGAAAAGAATCAAAGAAAAATAGGTCACAGCCAGAACAGTAACTGAGAGAAAGAGAGTGAACAGTACTTGTAAAATTCAAGAACATTGTTCTCGGGCAAATTTGTAAAGACTCATTTGTACATTTAAATCTTAAACCTCTGATTCCTCATACTCTATCTGTGTTCTCAGGCGAAGTCCAAACTTATTCATCCCACTCTCTTTACAAGTATTTATTGATTTAGGCTGAATTTGGAACTTTTATCCGGCTATTCTAAGTGGGCTTGGGTCACTAGATTTCGTGCTCTTACACCCTTGTTTTTTAAACTCGATTTTAACAAAATCAAGTTTTGTATAAAACTCGATATTCTCAAAATTGAGTTATATGTATATCCTCAAAATTGAGTTATATGTATATCCTCAAAATTAAGTGGCAAAATATACATAGAACTAATGTCAAGTTCCACTTGTAACTCAATTTTATTTTAAAATCGAATTTGAAAACAGGAACATAGTGCTTAATAGTTTCAAAACATAGACATTATACTAGGTATTTTTAAAAATAAGGTCAAAAACCCAATTCCTCCTTGAAAATAATAAGAATAAATTGATTGCTACTAAAATGTAAGGATCAAATTGAATGTGATTTCATAATGTAAGAATCAAAATGACATTTTTGTCAAAAATAAATTAACAAAATACAATAACTCGATTCCAATACCTATGATTCTATGAAACAAAATCCTGGAAATTGAATATAACATTCAAGGATTTTATAAAAGCCATACATATTAGTTTGTTTCTCTTTTTGTGGGGTTGTCTATACTGTCTATTAGAGTTATTAAAAATGGATAGAAAAAAAAAAAAAGGAAAACACAACACACGATTGCGTGTACATATAGAAAATTAAAAGGCCTAAGCAGCTTTGTGGTTGATAAAATCCCTAAAAGCATCCAAAGCAGTGACTGAACTTTTTGGAAAACCTTGTACAAATTTAGTGCAGAGTGCTTGTGCTCTATTTTTCATATCTTCATCACCCATCAATTTCTCTATTCCCTTCACTATATCTTCTTTCTGAACCGTCCGTGACAAATCATCAGAAATCATGTACCCAACTTTGAGATGATTGACCACCAATTTGGCATCATAGTATTGATCCCCTCTAATGGGCCATGCCAAAATGGGTACCCCTCGACCAATGGCTTCCACAGTTGAATTCCATCCACAATGCGATAAAAACCCAGCCGTTGATGGGTGACTCAGTATCAACAACTGTGGTGCCCATCCACGTATTATCAAACCCCTATTGCCGACTTTGCTATCCAAACCATGAGGAAAATAACCAACCTCTTCTTCTTGTTCTGAACCGGGTTGGCCCTCTGGCCCTAGGAATGCACGTGGCGGACCGGACCTTCTCGAACCGGGTTGTATCACCCATATAAACGTTGTTGACGATGATTCCAATAACACATCAGCTAATCGTGGGTACTCTTCCATGGTGGGACCCACCTCGGTACCGAAAGAAACGTACAGAACAGACCCACGTGGCTTCGAATCCAACCATTGGATCACCTCGTCTTCGGTAACATTTGACTTCCTGTTGTTGGTACGAAGTTCACGGTCGTGAAGAAGTGAGCCTGCTGCTGCTGACTTCCAATACTGTTCGGGCAAGAGTGGGCCCACCCCCCAGACCGGTTTCCCAACCTGATCGGAGATGTAGCGAATGAATGGACTCTCCAGATCGTCACACGTGTTGATTAACAAAGTGATGACACCCTCTACCTCCTCCACCCACATTGGCTGGCTTCCAGGTTTTGGCGGACCCATTTTCTTTGGGCCACCGATGAATGGTCGTGGTCCACCGCTGAGTGGCGGTGGTGGACCTGGTGGTGGCCCGCCTGGTGGTCCATGAGGGCGGCGCTTAAGATCAGAATAGGAAATAGCCATGTCTTCGGGTAACCCGGGGAGTAAACGGGTCTCTCCGGGTTTTATTGTATCCAATTCTTTGTGGGACTTCCACGTGGCACACTCGATGGCTGCAGAGCAAGCACCGGAGGTGAAGAAACCAACAGTTGGGATGTGGAATTTAGCAAAGACTTCGGTGGACCAACCCATCATGACGTCGAGGATGGCGCAAACGGGCTTGGGTCCGGGTCGGGTGGAGAGGAGGTTCTGAAGCGCGAGGGCCATTTGTTCGTGGTGTTTAAAGTGGTGGTGCATGGGATCAGAGGCAGAGGCAGGCTGTGGTTGTGGTGGTGGTGGAGATGGAAGAGAGGATGGGATTTCGATGACTTGGATGTGAGGGTGTTGGCGGAAAGAGGAGGGGATGGAGGTGGAGAGATTGGAGGAGATGATGAATGTGGATTCGAAGTCTCTTGAAGCTATGTGTTTGCATAGCTCCACGCATGGGAACAAATGGCCTTGCCCAAAAAATGGAACTACCCAAATCTCCATTCTTGACATTTTTTTTTTCACAATCTATATATCTTGACTCACTATGATCTAAGGGCTTTGGCTAAGAAATTTCTTTTTATAGAAGTAAAAGAAAACTTAGCTAGGAAGAAAGGAAGAAAGAATACACAGTAATTGTATTTGTAGTGTAATTAGAAAATGACTTTGGGAATATGGGTTTGCAATTGCAAAGCGACTGTTAGGTAATCTGCATAGTATAGTGTTAGGTGTGAGATATCAGAGCCGAGATGCTTCTTTTCGTGCTTATGTCGGTTGAAGCCAATACGTACACTACCATTCGTTAATTAAGAGTGAGTGGGGCCGGTAGGTTTAAGAACTCGATTCGTGTACAAACATAATAGGATACGGCAAACACGTGTCCACATTCGGTCTTCGATTTCCCGTTTCAATGGGAAACGAGTCGGTTCCTGTTAAATAAATTAAGCTAGTATTTATTATGCTCACTTTTTTTTTTTTTTTATAAATTTTATATAATTGAAATCAGAGCTGAAGACATGATCATAATTTCAGTTTTAAAAATATTTGTGTAATTGTGTATCTGTAATAGCTTTTATCCATAAATCAATGCAACACTCTAGAAGGCTAGAACAGTAGCATTGACATAGGAGTTCCAAAATGGTGAAATAGATTTTGAAAATGTTTTGTAATGTATTACTGTTTCCAAAATATGTAGAGCTATATTATTAATTAGAAATTCGACTTTTAACAACTTGAGTTTTTTATGGTATTCGAGTTCCCATAGAAAAATTTTGAATCTTTTTTTTTATGTAACTCGAGTTCTAAGAACTCGAACTCCATAAAAAATAGTATGACAAATCTAAGAGCTATTTTTTCAAAGAACTTGAGTTTTTAGAACTCGAGTTATACGGCAAACTCGAATTTCATAAATTCGAGTTTCAAAAATGTGATAAATTGCTAAATATTTCACAAACAGTGATAAATTTATACATATTTTTTCAAACAATAGTATATGACATTTTGGCCGACATTGGATTTTTTTTTTCTTTTCTAGAAACACACATTGGAATACCTAATAACTTGCACACCATTCTTCCCATTAAAAGAAAGTTGCTAACGGATAGTGAAGTTAAATTTTACTTTAAAGCCATAATCAATCACCATATTTGATTGGCAAGACACACTACTTAAAATGCATGTTAGTTTACACTTTGCAGTATGTTAAAATTTGTTGAGCATTCACATCCCATGTTTTCAAACTATTCTATTTCACCATTTCAAAAGCTATTTTATCTATTATACCATACTATTTTACAATACATCTAACATCTCAACTTTTATTTTATAATACAACACATTAAAATAATATAAATTATGCAATAAAATAATAAAAAAATTATCTTCTCTCCTCCCTCTCTCATTTCTATCCTTGCCTCTATATCCCTCTCTTAACAACCAAATAATCCAATTACTACCATGCCACCACCACGCCCACCACTACCTACCAAAATCCCACCGGAATAAAAAACATAAATTAAAAATAAATAAATAAAATCTAGCAAATACCCACCAAAAACCCATCAAACCCATTAAATAAACCAAACAACCCAGTCACCACCAACACGCCACCACTGTCCACTGCCTACCAAAATCCCATTGGAACCAAAACCCAAATTATTAAAAAAAACAAAACAAAACAAAACCCAACAAACCTATAGCAAAAACAACCCAATCACCACCACGTTAGCACCACTGCCCACCACGCTAACTCAAACCAACCAATCCAAATCTGACCCAAACCCCATTAGAATCCAACCATCGGAACCCAAATATCAGAATCCAACCATCGAAATCCATAGCCCCTCAAACCATCACACCACAACACCCAAAACCATCGGAATCCAAACATCGGAATCCATAGCCCCACCACCATCGCACCATGTAAGATTGAATTTATTCAATCATTTTTGTTGGCTTTATTCCGTGCCAATTTGCTTGTAATTCAGCATTTAGAAACCCTTGTATTTAGGCGAGAATCATGTAAGGGTAGTGTGTAAAAGAGTATGAAGAAAAGCTCAAGAGTGTGCACTCAAGTAGGGACTCGCGACTGGACCTCGTGACTGGCTTGTGACTGCCGAGTCGCCAAAAAGGTACATGTGTGAAGCATGCAGGGGGAGCTGAAGAGTCACGCTAGCTGTCGCACTACAGGACAAAACCTCCAGCTAGCCAGGCAGTTAGCTCGCGACTTAAACTCGCGACTCGTTCCAGTTGCGAGCTCGAGTCGCCAGAATGCTCTGTTTGGCTAAAATTGACCTTTCGCATTCCAAACACACACTAGTATAAATACCCCTTATACCCACGTTTTGTTGAGAGCTTCTAGAGAGAATTTTGAGAGAGAAACCTTAGAGAAAAACAAGATTGACTCATCCACCATCTTTATCATTTGATTCTCCAAATTCCTCTATTCTCACCCTCTCCATTGTTAAATCCTTGAGTGGTACATTAGCCAAATCATTTTCTCACCATACCCATATCTGTGAGAATGTTATTTGGTGCTTGGGAAGCAATTAGGAAGGGACCAATTGGTATTGGTTGATGCTATGGGCTATAGTGGAATTCTGTAAGTTAGAGAAGACAAAGGTTCGGCGTAACCTCGTTGGAGCAAGAAGCTTGGAGGGCTTAGGTACACTAGGTAGATTAGGCTTGGAGGGTCTTCTATTGTTCATGTATCCCAACTTCATTCTCTAGTGGATTATTGACCGCTTGGAGGGGTGGAGAGGTTTTATGCCGAGGACTTCGGTTTCCTCTCCAATAACACATCACTGTGTTGTCTTTGTGTTTGCATCTTTCTTTCGTTAATCTTTACCTTTTAATTGATGCTGTGGTTGTGATTAATTTCGGTTTAGATTGTTTTACCAATTCTAATTTAGCTTATTTTCATATTCCGCACATACATTGTTTGATAATAAGCTTGTGTTGGTAATTTGTAATTTGGGGGTTTAAACGTTCTAAGGTGTTTTACACAATTTTTAAACATTCAATTTGTATCAGAGCGGGTGCACTTGCAGTGGTTTAATTACCTAAGTGCGATCATTGACCCTGTTTGAGATGGATCGATCTCAATCTCTCAATGCTCCACCATATTTTGATGGAAACAACTATGGTTTTTGGAAAGTTCGCATGAGGGCATTCTTGTGTTTAATTGATGAGATTGTTTAGGATGCTGTAGATGTTGGATGGACTAAGCCAGAAGCCGCTAAATCCATATGGGATAAGGCGAAACTTGCGGCAGCCAATGCAAATAGCAAGGCATTGAATGCTATTTTTTGTAGTGTGTCTCCAGATGAGTTTCACAGGATATCTCACGTAACAATTGCCAAGGAGGCATGGCAAATATTGGAAACTACCTATGAAGGAACAAAGAAAGTCAAGGACACTAAATTGCAAATGCTAAGCACTCGATTTGAAGAGCTGAAAATGAGTGACTACGAGTCATTCGACTCATTATATGGCAAGCTGAATGAGGTAATTAACGGCAACTTCAACTTGGGTGAAAAGACGGAGGATTCAAAGATAGTAAGGAAAATCCTTCGATCATTGCCAGAGAGCTTTCGTGCGAAGGTTACAGCTATTGAAGAGAGCAGGACCTTGATGATATCGAAGTTCAAGAACTAGTTGGCTCACTTCAAACTTATGAGCTGTCTTTGCCATCACAAAAGAAGAGCAAATCCCTTGCTCTAAAGACAATCAATGAGAGGGTGGAAACTTATGACTCATCGGATGAGGATGAGGTCGAGAAAGATGTGGCATATCCTGTAAAGAATTTTCGAAAGTTCTCGAAATTCAAGAAGAGTGGAAAATTTGCTGAGAAAGGAAAATTTCCAAGTTTCGAAAAAGATAAAAAGGAATTTAAGAGAAAATATGGGAAGGAGTCTCAATCCACTCAAGGAATCACATGCTTCGAATGCAATGGACATGGACATGTCAAGAAAGAATGTCCTAATTACTTGAGAGGGAGGGGCAAGGTATATGCCACCACTCTTAGTGACTCCAACTCTTCAGATTCAGATTCAGATGAAAGCTGTGATGGAGAGGGAAACTTCTCTGCATTCATGACCATTGCTCATGTGGAATCTTCAGATGATTTAAGTGTACTGGTGAAAGAGCTTGGTGAGTACACTGAATTGGAGTCGGTAGGGATAGCAAAAGAATCTGATGATGAGGAAGATGAAAGAGCAGCGGGACTGCAAGAGACCTACAACTCTCTCCTTGAGAAGACCGGTGAATATGCAAAATCCCGCCATTGCGTCCACCAATTGATCTATCCGAGGTCGGGGAAAGGATTCTTTGGGCAAGCTTTATTTAGATCCATAAAATCCACACACATTTGCCACTTCCTCATTTTCTTTTTTTACCACCACTGTGTTGGCCAGCCACTCAGGGTAGAATACCTCTTTTATGGCCTCAGCCTGCTTGAGCTTGAGCACTTCTGCTTTAACGGTGTTAGAGTGTTCCTTAGATGAGCACTGAGGCGACTGATTTCTGGGGATGATAGATGGATTAACGTTTAGGCAGTGGCAAATGAAATCTAGATCCACCCCTGGGGCCTCGTAGGCATTCCATGCGAATACGTCAATATTTTTTTATAAGAAAATCTTCTAGCTCTTGCCTCTCCCGAGGAGGCAGCTGTGCCCCGACCTGAAAGAAATTCTCCTCATTGTCACCAATAAAGAGCCTTTCCAAGGGTTCACACTTCGCCCCTTCCCCCTCTACCCCAGCACCTGTGATTGCTATAAGTCCTGCCCAGTAGGGCTCGAGTTCTCTGGCCTAGTTTGATGTCTAATTACGGCCACCATGCATTGCCTGGTCATAGATTGGCTTCCCACTAGCTCTTCAACCCGATCCCTAGACGGATACTTTACCTTCAGGTGCAACATGGAAGGCACGACCCCCATGGCGTGAAGCCAAAGCCTGGCCATAATAGTAGTGTAGGGGGAGTAGGTATCTACCACGATGAAGTTTACCTCCACGACCTAGGTGCCTGTCTGAACGGGCAGTCAGATCTAACCCGTTGGAAAGACAACTTGCCCGTGAAACCCTATTAGAGGGGAGTCATAGCAAGTCAGGTCCTTGGACCTCAGCTAGTCCCTTAAATAGGTCAGGGTACACGATCTCTGTGCCACTACCCTAATTTATCAACACCCTCTTCACATCATACCCACCTATACGAAGAGTGACCACCAGGGAAACATTGTGTGGCTGCAATGTTCCAGCCTTATCCTCATCTGAGAAGCTCAAAGTCGGGCGGCCTTCCACGCTACTCCTCTTCGGATCGGGGGATAAGCCCTCGGCAGACAGTCAAGCCACAGATATTACTCTAGACGCCTGAGAACCAGTCCTTCTCGGGGTGGTGAAGATGACACTAATTGTACCTAAAGGTGGTCCCATAGGAGCATCTCTCCGAGCCCCTAACCCCACTTGACCACCCTGTCCATTAGGTTGGTCTAAGAATTGCTTTAACTTTCCGATCTTAACCAGTTGCTCCGAGTGACTCCACAATGTCTTACAGTCTTCAGTGGTGTGCCCTCACTCGTGGTGGTATTGGCAGTGAAGACTTTGGTTGTGCCTTGAGGGATCTCCTCCCATCTTATTTGACCATTGAAAGTACGGTTCGTTCTTAATTTTCTCCAAGATTTGGTGCACTAGCTCTCAAAACACAGTACTGACTACCTAAGGGGTAGCAGACCCAGAATGCCCCGCGAATCTCTTTGAGGTCGGTTGTTATTATACCTATCACTTGTAATCCCTTCTATCCTATGTGACCACCTTGGCTTTCCCTTTTCCCTGTTATTGGTCCTTCACGACCCGCTTATATTCATCAATACGGTCCATGAGTTGACACATACTTCTAACCGGTTTCCTGGGCAAAGACTTTCTCAGATCATGCTCGGCGGGCAGGCCGACCTTGAAAATCCTTATAGCCACGTCATTGAAGTCCTCATCTATCTCGTTGAACATCTCCTAGTACCTATCGGAGTACGTTTTCAGGGTCTCTCCCTCTTGCATAGTCACGGGCAGTCGGATCTAGCCCTTTAGAAAGACAACCTTCCCGTGAAACCCTATTAGAGGGGAGTTATAGCAAGTCAGGTCCTCGAACCTCAGCTATAGTCCCTTAAATAGGTTAGGGTACATGATCTCTGTGCTGCTGCCCTAATCTAGCAACACCCTTTTCACATTATACCCACCTATCCGGAGAGTGACCACTAGGGCAACATTGTGTGGCTGCAATGTTTCGGCCTTATCCTCGTCCAAGAAGCTCAAAGTCGGGCGGCCTTCCACTCTACTCCTCTTCGGATCAGGGGATGAGCCCTCAGCAGATAGATGAGCTATAAATATAACTCTAGATGACTAAGAACCAGTCCTTCTCGGGGTGGCGAGGATGACGCTAATTGTACCTAAAGGTGGTCCCGTAGGAGCATCTCTCTGATCCCCTGACCCCGCCTGACCACCCTGTCCATTGGGTTGGTATAGGAATTGCTTTAACTTTTCGATCTTAACTAGCTGCTCCGAGTGACTCCATAACGTCTTACAGTCTTCAGTGGTGTGCCCCCACTCCTGGTGGTATTGACAGTAAAGACTTTGGTTGCACCTCGAGGGGTCCCCTCCCATCTTTTGGCCATTGAAAGTACGACTCATTCTTAATTTTCTCCAAGATTTGGTGCACTAGCTCTCGGAACACAGTTCTGACTACCTGAGGGGTAGTAGACCTAGAATGCCCCGTGAATCTCTTCGAGGTCGGCTGTTATTGTACCTATCACCTATAATCCCTTCTATCTTGTGTGACCACCTTGTCTTTCCCCTTTCCCTGTTGTTGGTCCTTCTCGATCCACTTATATTCATCAATATGGTCCATGAGTTGACACACACTCCTAACCGGTTTCCTGGTCAAAGACTTTCTCAGATCATGCTTAACGGGCAGGCCGACCTTGAAAATCCTTATAGCCACGTCATTGAAGTCCTTGTCTATCTCGTTGAACATCTCCTAGTACCTGTCGGAGTACGTTTTTAGGGTCTCTCCCTCTCGCATGGTTATGGACAGCAAGGAGTCCAAAGGCCGAGGAACTCTACTGTATGTCATGAAACGAGCCCCAAAGGCTTTAATGAGCTCCTTGAAGGAACTGATGGAACCTTCTTCGAGACCATGGAACCATCTTATCGCCATGGGCCCCAAACTGGATGGGAACACCTTGCACATTAGGGCCTCATTCTTCAAGTGAACAACCATTTTTTGGTTGAAGTGGCTAACGTGCTCCACCGGGTCCTTCTTGCCATTATACATGGTGAATGTGGGCTGGGTAAACCGCCAAGGAAGTCTCCTTACCTCTATCCTACAAGTAAAAGGTGACTTAGAAATCTGATTCAATGCCCTGCTCATGGCATCGTTGCCCAAGCTTGTGTGAAACAGGTTCTACCCTTTCTGCCTATTGTAGAGCCTCTCGTATTACAAAAAAGACTCACTGGGAGGAGTCCTCGACTTAGGCCAATAGCTATCGTCACTATCATTGCCAGAAGAATGATCAAGACTCGAAGGAGTTCCTCTACACTGCTTGCGGTGTAGTCTTCTTAGCAAATGGTCTATCTCTTACTGCAGGCTCCTAGTGTTTTCTTCTCGAGAGATGCGACTTCCACCTCGAGACTGACTCTTACTAGTTTGAGTAGTGTGTATACTGACTTCACGATCTCTCCTGCGCTCAAGGTTGAGGAAGTGGTCGTGACATGGGGAACCCACAGACTCTTCCCGGTTAGGCCCTGAACCTACCATGGTTGAATGTTGATCCCACCAAAGCTCAAGCTATCCTCACAAACGGCGCCAATTGTAGGGGCAGGTTTTGGTTCTCAAGCCCAAAGAATGAATGGATTAAGGCCTAAAGAGCCCAATATAATGAATTTGTAGAGAGTGGGCTTAAAAGTTAGGCTTCAGCAGATCCAAGAACACACACAGTGAATAAAAGATAACAAGAAAATAAGGAGGACAAGCTTCTAAACACAAGAAATCCTCCTCGGCAACATCCAATGAGAATGATCCTACGCTATATTTCTTTTAAACTCATATTTTATTATAGTCCTGGCTATTACAATGTTTCCTTCTTCGATCCTCATTTTTTTTCGACCTCGGAAGGTCCCTTACATTATATAGCTCCCCCTAGATGATCTTGGCCCTCTATTTGTTGATCATCCAGGCCACTACTTGAGTGCTTATCCCATCAGACACATTTCTCAGCCTCTTCTGAGTCACAACAATCAAGATAACACTGTTCAGAGGTCTCCTCCACATAAATGCGGCCAAGAAGTTTGGTAGGTGGTATTAAATGCGGTGGCAGCCTCCATCCCTTCGGTCAGGGCTGGCACCTTCCCCGAAATTCCTCTCCCTTAGTGTGACCTCCTCTGATATCGTGCCATTAAAGTGGCCTTACCGTCTGAAGGCGTGATCTCCTCGAAGCTATAGTGGCCTTCTCGGTCTATGCTATAACACGTGGCATGATCTCCTCAACGGATTTCTGTACCCCACAATTGTGAAGCACTTTTTTTTTTATTTTTTATGATTCATTTATTCTAGACTTTTTGGTTTTTGTACTTAATAACTTACTTGAATGAATATTTATGATGTGGTCTCACATTTACTTCTAAAATTAAAAAATAAAACTCTTTAAAAATAAATAATTTATGACACATAGTGTAAAATTGGAACTCTAATTTAGAATTCTAATTTGAATTTCTCTCAACTTCACCTATTATTATTATTATTATTATTAGATTTTTTTTTTGTCCCTAAACTTTTAAAAAAACTATCCTTAAATTTTGTAAATAGCTTTTTTTTAAAAATATTTTATAGACAAAAGTAGGGATGAAAAAAGAACGTCTTTCAATAATTTAGGGACCAAAAAAATTTTTTTTGTAAAGTTTAAAGACGAAAGAAACATTTTCAATAGTTTAGGGAAGAAAAATGAATTTTTCACTAATTGTAGGACGGGAAAAAATTTTAATTTAAGGAAAAAAACAAACTTTTGAAAAAATTTAAGGAATTGTTGATGCCCATTTTGGCAAAAGGGCCTAATACCAAGAAGAAGCCCAACAATATGAAAAGGGTGAAGGAAGAAGAGCTAGCAAAATAAGAAAAGACCATTAAGCCCGAATGACAAGAATTATGGTCCACAAGCCTATAAAGTAGTAAAAAGACCTCAAAATAAAGCAAATGGGCCCAGGGGGGGGCCGAGAGAAGGAAGTAGCAAGCCCATGAGAATTATAAGAAGTGGAAAGTAAGTAAAGATGGGCCGAAGGAGCCCCAAAGAAAGGAATTGGAAAAAGGGGGTTGGTGCAAAAGGTCCACAAACCCCAAAAGGAAGAGGATATGGTAATTGGGCTGGGGAAGCCCAAAAGATTTAGCAAAAGCCCATGGTAATGTAAGAATGGAATGGGCTAAGGATACCCAAATGAATGAACTGGGCCAAGGATTCCTAGAGAAACAAAATGGGCCAAAGAAGCCCGAGATGGTATGAGAACTAACCCAGTAGAAATACTGGGCAGTATACGGCAGGCCCAACAAGCACCGTTAAACAATACATGGCAGAAATAACACAGTGGCATGACATAAGTATCAGTCGACCCATAAACCAGAAGTAAGAGAAGATAGGGGCTAAATTGAAGAAGGAAGGGCCCATACCCAAGCAAAACCCAATCCAGGGAAGAAACGAGATACAAAGAATGAAAACCCAGTGACCCATCTGCGCCACGAATGGTTAAAAATGAGCAACAGAACGCGCAACAAGAACCAGAAAAATCCGAGGGCAATGGCAAACGCATGAACAGCAGAAAAACCATGAACTCACACGGGAGTGGACCGCACACAAAGCTCAGGCACCACCCACTTGTACCCAGTCAATACAGGTGCGGTTTGCCATGAGTCAGAGGTAAGAGAGAGTATGGTCTGGTGATGGGGATAAGGGGGACGTTTATTCTGGGATTCTCGCTCAAGCTCTTTTGGGGGAAATGTCCTGCTAGGATGAAATATGTAACACCCCATGATTTTAATACCAATTTAATTATTATACGTAAATTAAAAAGGAGGTCTACAATTAAATAAATTTAATTGAATTGGGCTTAAGATATTAAAAATAAGATAAATACTATGGAATATGGAGCCCAAGTGAGGTGGCATAAGTAAATATATGGGCCTTGATAAGCTTTTAAAAACCCTAGCCTTTTATCTCTTAAGATACACGTGTATATATAAGGTTTTCTTTTGTTTTAGCCACAACACACGGTTGAACAACTTTTTTTTTTTTTTTGCTTTGCGGCTGAATGTGAGACTGCAGCAGGTATGGTTTCCTTTAGCTCTAAATTTAGGGAGTTGAATATTCAATGGCTTGACTTGTCCCACGTTTGTAGGAAAGAGCTATGCTTGAAATTACTTTAGTAGCTAATAGGATAATAGGCATCACTTTATGAAACCTAACTTATCAACAGTGGCGGCTCCAGGAATTTTGTTTAGGGTGTTCCTTAGGAAGCATAAATTACACAATCTTTTTTTTTTTTTAGCCTTTATGTAATTAGGTTTGACTTAATGTTTTTAATTCCATTCCATTTCGGTTGTAACGGCTGAAAAATACAGTGTTGGTAAACAAACGGGAACAGTAACCTACCCTATTCCACTTCGGAAAAAAATTTTGGGTCATTCCGGTCTATTTTGGGATGTTTTGGTAAATACCGGCCGAAATTCAACATTCTGCCGGCATGAAGTTTGTGCTTAAAAAAAAAAAATTGTTCTTAAAACCAAAACAAATTTGCATTCTGTAAACCAAAAAACCTCAAAAGGAAAAAAAAAATGAGAAGAAAATAAATGAACAAAGGTACCTGTACAGTTAAAAAAAATTGTATTGAGAAATTTGAGACTCAAAACTTGAGAAGAGGCACTGGAACTGGTAGAAGACACAGAAGTTACGTACAATGAGGAAGGAAAAACGTAGATGTAAAATTGTAAATGAAGATGTGATAAGATTTAAAAGTATGAAGTGTAAAAATCGAGGAGACCGAAGACACGTGTGGTTAAGAATAAACAAGAAAAAATAATTAAAAATGAGAAGGAAGTAACATATGTCTGGTGAGGAAAAATCATACTATAATAAAAAATAATCAAAACGTTGAAAATTGTGTTGTATTGGGCAGTGTGCTTAGTCGAAGTAATCAAGCAACTGCCCAACTTGTAGTAGTTTTATTAAATATATATATATATATATATTTTCAGATTTTAGTTCAATTTTTTTTTTGATTTTTTCCTTTTTGCTTGAAAGACCCCAATATATTGTTAAATTGCTCAAATTATAGACTAAAATTTAATTTTATTGGCATAAAAAAATTCAAGATGGTCCCAAAATTTTTTTTAAAGGCCACTGCCTATCAATATATTAAAAGAAAAAGGATTTCTAGGCATATGTTTGACTTGTCAATCTCCACCTATCCTTATATTAATGGAGAAGATGACTTATAATTGTTATTATATTGGAGTAAGAATGATGCATATAGCCTTTTTTTTTTCCCTAGGTTGAGATGCCTTCTTAAAACAAGAAATTTTCAACAAAGAAAATATCTAGATATTTCTTATACCCTTTCCAATGACATCAAAATAATGCTTCCATTGTCTTTCTATATTAGCAAAGAAAACATCCACTAACTAGGAATGAATTTGGGCAGTAGAGAGGGAAAAGAAATTTGAGCAAAAAGAGCCAAGAGAGATGGATTATTTCATGAGCTTTATACTATGTCTTTGCCTCACCTGGACCATAATTCAAGCTTTTTATTCAATTGCAAGAAGTAAAGTGACTTCCAAAAAGCTTCCACTAGGACCTAAAGCTTTTCCAATCATCGGAAACCTTTTAGAACTTGTTGGTCACAAACCCAAAAAGTCCATGGCTAAACTTGCCAATACACATGGCCCCTTAATGACTCTAAAGCTAGGCCAGAAAACCACAATAGTCATTTCTTCAGCAGACTTGGCGAAAGAAGTTCTCCAACAACATGACCAATTCTTCTGCAACCGTACCATTCCAGAGTCAGTCGTAGCTGGCAATGAGCACGAGTTCAGCTTGCCTTGGCTACCGGTTTCAACCCAATGGAGAAACCTTCGAAGGATTTGCAAGTCCCATTTATTTGCTAATCAGATACTTGATGCAAACCAAAACCTCCGGCGAAAGAAAGTGCAAGCGCTCCTTGCCGATATCCATAATAGCAGTCTAAATGGAGATGCAGTTGATATTGGCAAAGCAGCTTTTAAAACCTCCCTTAATTTGTTATCTAATACCATCTTCTCAGTAGACTTGGCTGACCCCAATTCTGCCACGGGGAGAGAGTTAAGCAAACTCGTCCATAGTATCCTTGAAGTGGGTTCACGTCCAAACTTGGCCGACTATTTTCCTGTGCTTAAGAAGGTTGATCCTCAAGGCATACGGCGCCAGATGACAATTTACTTTGGGAAGATGATAGACCTCTTTAGCAGCATTATTAGCCAACGGTTGCTGCAAAGAAAAACGCTTGGTTCTATCAGAAACAATGACATGTTAGATACCCTTCTTCATATCAGTGAAGAAAGCACAGGGGAGATTGACAAAACTCAAATCGCACATTTGTTTGTGGTAACAATTTCTTTATATTCTTCTTCAATAACTACAAATTTATTCATATATTTATGCACTTTGTTTTTGGGTAATAATCTATTTACGTACATTTTATTATTGTGGCTTGCGGTTTAGTGAATGGATCCGATGATCTATAATCGCATACTTTTTATGGATCGAATAGGACCTGTTTCTTGCGGGCAATGATACAACTTCGGCCACATTGGAATGGGCAATGGCGGAGCTACTCTACAACCCTGAGGTTTTGTCAAAAGCAAAAGCAGAGCTCAAGCAAATCATTGGCAAAGGAAATGCAATGGTGGAATTTGACATTGATCATTTACCGTACTTACAAGCAATAGTTAAAGAAACCTTTCGGTTACACCCCCCGGTTCCGCTGTTGCTTCCCCGTAAAGCTGAAGCAGATGTAGAAATTCACGGCTTCTCAGTCCCAAAGGGTGCACAAGTGCTTGTAAATATCTGGGCTATTGGCAGGAATGCCAGTATATGGGAAATCCCAAACTCATTTGAGCCAGGGAGGTTCATGGGATCAGAAATTGATGTCAAGGGAAGGAATTTTGAGCTTATTCCATTTGGTGCAGGAAGGAGAATGTGTCCTGGATTAACATTGGCGTTAAGAATGTTACACTTGATGTTGGGTTCGCTTATACACACCTTTGATTGGAAAGTTGAAGGTGGTTTTAAGCCCAAAGATATCTACTTTGAAGAGAAGTTTGGTTTAACCTTACAGAAGGCAAAACCCCTACGAGCTATTCCTATCATGGTGTAACAGTTTTATGTACTCTCCCTCCCCTCCTTCCATCCAAACCAGCCTCCTCTAATTAGTAATTATTATTGTCCGTCCTTCTAAGGGCTTAAAATTCAACGTTATTATCATATAAGAAAGCAATGTCTTATCAATAAAAGTGTAATAATTATCAGTTATCCCACCTAACTTCTCTTGCACACACCAACCTCCTTTAAATAGCAATTATTAAAATTCAACGTTATTGTCATTGTCTTATTCAGCAAAAAAATAAAATCAACGTTATTGTCATATAAGAGAGCAATATCTATTCAATAGAATTGTAATAATTATCATACCTAACTTCTTGCACATTTTTTGTACATACTAACATTTTCATTTTATCATTGCACGTCTTTAGTGCGATGGTCATTTCATAAGTATAAGAGCTTGTAGGGTGTGGGGGATAAGGGTCAAGGGTCAAGGTTCAAGTCTCCAGAAAGGAGCTTTATACACATATATACTTAGATTATACTAGAGTAGAATTTCTATCTTATATAAAAATAAAAAATAAAACAAAAACATTTTCACGTTTCAGTGTAAAATAAATATCACATTTTTAGATTTTTAAACCTTGGCATAAACGCACACAATTCTAAAGATTGTTGGTATAAATTTGAAAAATAAAAATTTATTAAATAATTCAGGAGTATACTCCAACCCCATCTGAGAGAGAGGAAATATACTTCCAGATTATCTAATAAAAATCCATTAAAAAGGATTCTTGAACAATATTTTGTTATTTACCTTTAAATAAAAAAGGATTTGATTGTTTTAGAATCTTCTACGTAGTTAGCCACCGATCAAAGTTCAAAACAAACAAATGTACCACCGCACAAGGCCGGCTTAATAGGTGATGCAATTGATGCAATCGCCTAAGGCTCCCAAATAAAAAAAAAAAGGCCCCCACTTGTAAAAACAAATTATATATATAATATATTTATCTATATATTTTAATTAAAAAAATTTTAATCACTTTTATTGGTCAATAAAATGTATTAAAAACGTCCCATTGTATCCTAAAATGCAGAAGATTAAAAAGGAAAAAAACAAAAATAGTCAAACTTCAGCTAACAAAATTAAATTTTAGGAGACAAATTTATTAACTCATTCTTGAAATATGCTAAAATCAAAATTAATACCAGACAAATTCATTAATAATACAACGTAATTATCTTGAAATATGCTAAAATAGAGATTATAAATTTCAAAAACAAAAGAAAAATCTCTCATCTCTCTATCTCTATGCCTCTCCATCTATATTCCTACCTTTCTTTTCTTCATGTTCATCTTGATTCTTGATTTTTTTTCCATAAACTCAGCCTAGCTTGGAATTTTTCTTTGTTGATTCCCTTCAATTCACAGAAAATTCAAAACTGAAAAGGAGGTAATTTTCTTCCCCTTTTCTATGGGTCTGTTTGGATACCGCTTATTACTGAAAACTGAAAACACTGTAGCAAAATAATTTTTAAAATTGTGAATAGTGCCGTGGGATCCATTTTTTAAGTTAGATTTGTTGTTTTCCATACTTGTAGGTCCCATGAACAAGACCCATGGACCCACTAAAAAAAATGCAAGCGCACTTTAATGCGCAAAACACACTTCCCAAATTCCCACTATCTTTCCGAAAATGAAGATGGTGAGTCTACAGTCTGCTATTTATTTAACTTAAATTATATATTTTATTAGTTTATTTTACTGCATAATTGATTGATGGGACACATTTTTAGTCAATGGACAGGCTGAGAAAATATTGATACAAAATTCTGCTATGATAGGACCCTTTTCTGCCCCTCTCTTAATTGGACCCTTGCTATGATACAAACATTCTATTTTTGTTAATGCATGGACCCTTTTCTGCTTTTACACTTAGCCATAGGAGTATAGGCTAGACATCTCACATTTGCACTGCACAGGTGCATAGCCATATATCTCACATCTCAATATATATTATTTGATTAATATTTAAATATAAAAAGGTTCCACTTAAAATTTTCGCCTAAGACTCTCAAAGTTGTTGAGCCGGCCCTGCCACCGCACATCCTTAATGCGATGGTCACTCCACAATTATAAGTGTTTGTGGGGTGTGGGGGGTAAGGATCGGGGTTCAAGTCTTTAGAAATAAGTTTTACACACATATATACTTAAATTATACTAGAGTAGAATTTATATCTTTGTATTAAAAAGAAAACCAGACAAATGTGTATTTTCCTTTATGAATGAAGAAAATTCAACCAACCAAGCAAGAGCAAGATACAACTTTCATTTGCAAGAGACTAAAATTGATATCAAATGGCAAAAGCTTGGCCTCGTCCAAATCAGATCGCAATGACATTGCAATAATGCAAATAAGGCACAAATTGACTGCTGGCGTAGATACGACATGCACCGTTGTTGCCTTCTTCATTTTCTATGCTTTTTCTTTCTGTTTCTATTATTTGTTGTTCATTGAAAAAAAGTTTTTAATCTTTAACTATAATAACAACATTCATATCAAGAATGCCATAAAATTTAACATTTAGCATCTCAAAAAGTTATTTTATCTATTTTAACAACCCACTTTATAATAGACTCAACATCACACATTCTATAATTTTACCACTTCATTTAAATTTTTTATTTATTCTTTCTTTATGTTTTCTTTATTCTTTGTTTCCAAATGTACTTTCATTTGATCATCTAAACATAGCAAGCATATTTTTTAAAACCCGACTTTTTTTAATGAGAATTTTTTTTTAATTGAAGAATCATATTTTTGAAAATCCATGTTTGTAATCATTATCATATTTTTAGATTTTTTTTGTCTTTCAACTACCATGTACATTATTTATAATTTTTTTTTCCTTCAACTACCATGAATGTATCTTGTACTTAATGGGTATGAGACATTTCTCTCACTGACATGTGGGCTCCACATTGGGCGCAATTGAAAATTTACATAAGGAATGGCACAAGGAACTAAACTATCAACCTATCAAACACTATTTACATAAGGAACTGCTTGTTTCAAAGTCCAAAATTTACGATTTGCTAAAGTCATGCCAAATTGCAACAATGTCCAAAGAGTTCATCAAGAAAAACCAATTCCAACCAGCTAGTAACAAAGGTCACAAGAGAATTATATTCTGATGGAAGACCAGCAAGAATATAAGAGTTAATTTCATAATCACCAAGTGATTGACATAGTTGGACGTGAGTTTCTCCTTGTATGATACTAGTGTGAAACGGTAAGTCTCCATATTAGTCCATAAGTAGATAACGTACAAAATGACACAGCCTACTTATTAAAGACACTCCTACAGGGCACCCAAATCACCAAAAATATGTGATAATAAAAACAAAACAATCAATTGAAGCTCAGTATAAAATACAAACCGACAATAAGTCTACATTAAGATAATTTCCATTAAAAAAAACATTAGGATAACTTAGATGGCCAAAATTGGGAATTAACCCTGTTTGCCAAATAATATAATTAATAAGCACTGTTACAAAACTATATTTTTTACTAACATCTTGAGTCTCAAATACTCGATTTTTGGCCTATAAATTGAGTCTCAAAGACTTGATTTCAGTGTTCTGATCACGTCTGAATTGGTGTATTTTCCACGTGGCGTCCACCTGGAAATCAAGTCTCTAAAACTCGATTTATAAGCCAAAATTTAAAAAAAAAAAAAATCCCAGAAACACAACAATCCCAGCACAACAATTTATATCATCCTTTCTCCTTTTCATTAAAATAATATTTCTCTTTCTTTCTTTTTCTCTTTCTTTCATCATATCTCTGTCACTCCTCTTTCTTTTTCTTTTTCTTTTTCTGTTCAGTGACTTAATTGGGGCACTTTTTGTTTCATTTTTTAAGTAAATAAAAAGATTTTAACTAAAAAAATACGTGTTCCCTCAAAATTATAGAGAATCAATATAGACTAATTCAATATAATAAAATATTTATACTTAATTAGAAAGCTCTTGATAAAAAGTCAAGATTTTGCTCTTTTTATAATGTGAAGTTATCCATTTTTATCATTAGGGGCGAAACTAAAATTTTAAAAATGAGGGGTCAAAATAATAAACAAATATAAAAATTTAACCAATTTAATTTAAGGTATCCATAAAAGAAATATGAAGAGTTTTAGGGAGGAGGGAAACATATATTTGTTAATTACAGGGGTGAAAATTTAATTCCGGAAAAGTTTTGGGGGGGCCTTCTAGTTCCAGTTAGTTCCGTCCCTGCACATAATCTTGGAAAAACACTCTGATCTTTGAGGTGAAATGCTCTATGGAAAAAGAAATAAGAAATGTAAACCAATGGAGTTGGCTAAGCAATTGGGCACTTGGTTTCAAAGTGGCTGTCTTGGGTTTGACTAGGAGCTTTCTAATTCAAATTCAGGCACCAGCACTTTGAAAAAACTTCATAGGCCAGCAATTTATCCCGCTATAGGCCCACTTATCGCAAACAGTGATTAGTCTCTAGTTAAAAGTTTTGACGAAATACTAGGGAAAACAAAAGAAAAAAAGAAAAGAAAAAAAGAAATGTTTCCGTCAACTTCTTTGTACTTTCACATGTTTACTATGTTTTGAGATGCGTCTAGATTTAGCAACATGTGCAACGATTTGGGGTAGAATGTGTAACAACTAACAAGTGCACTCTGCACCTTTGTTTTCATGATTTCGCATCTTACGATTATCGGTCAAAGTTACCAGGTACTTGACAACGGGTTTCGCTTATTGGAGACTTTGAGTAGATGGTGAAATAGTCTAAGCTTGTTCAAGTTATTTTATATATATTTTATGTATACAGATTCTATATTTTGTTTGGAAAATTTTTTACCTCCAAACCACCTTCTTGGAAAATTCCTACAATGCAATATTCCTCCAATCCATTGCATAACTATTAATAAAACCATCAACATATGCTTTTAGTCACATGGACCTATCAAATCGTATTATTCAAAAAATAAAAATAAAAAATCCTATCATTATCAAATTATAGATCTTTGAAGCAATATTGTAACAGGAATGTTACTGAAGTTTAGCACTAGTATTGGTGAAGGCAAATTACTAAAATTCTAAATTTAGTAACTAAATATAATAGAAGTGGACTGCATCGGTGGGGGGAAAGTTAAAATTTCTGGCCGTTGAGCTACATTGCACAGCCATTTTTGCGTGTGCATTGCAGCTCAGATGATAAAAAAAAAAAGTATTTTATTAGCTCCCCACTGAAGCTCAAATCACGTACTAGATACCTGCTGGTTGCCTCTTTTTATTTTATTTTGCTTTTGCTTTCCTGGGCCATGTGTGTGTGTGATAGTGCTTTTTCTTTTCTTTTCTTTTCTTTTCATCTTTCTTTCTTTTCCTTTTTGGTTTAACTAGATGCGATTTTTTTTTTTAAACTTATATTTTTCTGGGCATGATTTAAAAAGAAAATAAACTTTTGTTTTTGCTTTCCTTTTGGTTGTGGACTTGTGGTTGTGGTTGTTGTTTATTGTAGTGTATATATTATTTTATTGTGTTATTTATATTATTTTAATGTGTTGAATGCTAAAATAAAACCATTGATAAATTGCAAATTATACTCCTGAAGTTTGGGTTGATTGGATTTTACACTCCAAAGTTTCAAAATTTTGATTTTACACCCTAAAGTTGGTTCCATTAGTAATTCACTTTTTATGGTTAATTTCTACTATTAAGTGACACATCATCATGTTGATGTGTTTTATTTTTGCTAAACCAGCCCTAAAACTACGTCGTTTTAGGGATGACCAAGCAAAGAGTTAGTATGCATCAAAATTACGTCGTTTTAGGCCTAAACTTAAAACAAAATTCTCTAGCTTAAACGACACAGTTTAAGCCAAATTCCTAAAATCTAAAAACAAAACCTCACAACAAAAAACTCAGAGTTCCCACAAACTAAAACCTCAAGAACCCAAATCCCTCATCCCGCCAGCGGCAGGTGCAGCGGCGAAACTTTGGTCCTGCAAGAACCTAATGTATCTGCCCACATCGCAAGCCATGCAATGCCTCGCTAAATTAGAATCATTGTTTATCCATCTTTGTCCCAAATTAGAGGAAAGATGCCCAAAGGATAGCGAGGTAGAGTGGTCCAAAATTGCCCATATTTAATATATCCACATCCATTGAGCAATAAGTTTAGTCATACCTCAAATCCTCTTCTTTAGTTTTCTCAATTTCTCTAATACTCTATATTTTTAATTGCCCCTAGTTTCTTCCTTTCTTTCTTCAATTTTCCCTTAATATGTTTCTTGGCACTATGAAGAAGTAATAAATCTCATAGAATTTCGGTCCAATCCCTGGAAATTGAAAATCGATGGGGAATATTTTATATCAAATGGTTCTTGCGCAGATTTCATATGTGAACCCAGACCCAAACCTCCCTAGCTCTGATTTCACGTGTGAACTTAGACAATGACTATGGAAAACTAAATAATGTTCATGGTTTTTGTTTTCAGATTTTAGGAATTTGGCTTAAACTTTGTTGTTTAGGCTAGAGAATTTGTTTGAAGTTTAAAGTTTAGGCCTAAAATGACGTAGTTTGTGGGGGGGTAAAAGGACCCAAGCAGGTATTTGAGCCTTTGGGCTCTAACTAGTAGGGCCGACCTGTTCCTAAATTAAAAGCCTGTTGAAACTATGAATCGGCCCATGCGCCGAGAGTCTGAGGATACATCCGAGGGTGAGTTTCTCCTCGGACAGACCCAGGAGGATTTGGAGTCTCGCTAGAATGATCAAGACAAAGTTCCGGAAAGACTGTTGGTTAAAGGGGGGATCCCTGTACCCTCTAGAGTGACCAGCGGAAGAAAAATATCTTAGGAAAAGGCTGCTACCTCCACATTAAAGACCCTGTACCTACCTCCCTGGCCGCATTAATAGGAAAGTGACCCCTGAACAGTAGGACCGAAACTTTTGGTTACTATTCAAAGCACTAAGAGAAGAAATATTTAGGGGAGAGGGGATTTGAGCAACACGTGGATAAATCACCAAGGAAAGAAGTATTTAAAGGGGGTGAAGGCCCAAGAAAAGGGGATCAGTCGGTGACCAAGAAAAGAACTAAGAATTGTAATCTTTAAGAGAGAAAGAGAAATAATACAGAAGTGGTCCTCGGCTTACGTCCGAGGAGGTCCTTTTGCAATTATCATCTATTATTTACAAGTATTTTTTCACACCTTAGCCTGTTATCAATTTCTCAGTACCTCTAACTTAGATTTCAAATCCACACTCTACAAATTTCATTGTTTAAGGCGCATTGGGCCTGAGCCCATAATTGTCTTTGGGTCCAGGTGCAATTGTGCACTTACAATTGGCGCCGTCTGTGGGGATCTAGTCTGGAAGGAGCTGTGATACTATGGCAAGCCTAGGCTCACACCATGCAGAGTCTCAAGGATCACAACCTGAGGATCTTTTCGAGCATTTTGAGTGTCGAAGGGATCGAGAGGGAAGCGTTCATACAGAATATCCTAGGGCGAGCCATACTCATGGCGGGGGTAGCACCACCCACGAGGATGGTGCTAAGGCCATGCAAAAGGAGATTAATCATTTGAAAAGAAAACTGCGCCGCGTCAGACGCAAGCATTCACCGTCCTCATCTAATCCTTCTTCAGTGGAGGTCCGGGGAAGTAGCTATAGCTCGAGGTCGTGGTCGCCCCCCACCGCAACGTCCTCTTGTGAGGAGGATGACCTGCCAGCTCGCAGGCACAAGAAGCTCCCTTCCAGGGGCTTGGGGAACGATGCTATGAGTCGGGCGTTGCACCAACTATCCAAATCGCCATTTTCACGGAGGATTGAGAAGGGGAGGCTCCCCAGAAGGTTCACCTAGCCCACCTTTACCATCTACAATGGCCGGACTGATCCGGTAGAGCACGTGAGTCACTTTAACCAGAGGATGGCAGTGCACTCTCATAATGAGACCCTGATGTGTAAAGTTTTCCCCTCTAGCTTGGGACCTGTTGCTATGAGGTGGTTCAACAGCCTTAAATCGGGGTCTGTAGGTTCGTTTGGGGAGCTTACGAGAGCATTTGCGTCGCGGTTTATCACATGTAGCAGAGTGCCTCGACCATTGGACTCATTGTTATTCATGGCCATGAGGGAAGGGGAGACGTTGAAAGCATATTTCGACCGGTATTGGGAGATGTTTAATGAGATAGATGGTGATTTTGATGAGGTGACACTCAATACTTTTAAGGTAGGCCTTCCTACTGATCACGACTTGAGGAAGTCCTTGACCAAAAAGCCCGTCCGCAGCGTACGTCGCCTCATGGATCGTATTGATGAATACAAAAGGGTGGAGGAAGACCAGCAGCAAGGAAAGGGTAAGGTGAAGGTTATCCCGCAGGAGAGAAGGGATTTCAGGTCGGATAGATACCACAACAACAAGCCGAGGAGAGATTACATTGGGCAGTTCGGCTCGGCAGCACCTCAGACTGTGAATACTGTGTTCCGAGAACCAGTACACCAATTGCTGGAGAAGGTTCGTAGGGAGCCCTTCTTCAAGTGGCCCAGTAAGATGGCGGGAGACCCTGCGAAGAGGAATCAGAATCTCTTTTGTCAGTACCATCAGGACGTGGGCCACACTACCGAGAACTGTCGGACCCTTTGGAACCACTTGGAGCAGCTTGTTAGTGAAGGAAAACTGAAGCAGCACCTTTATCAACCTAATGGGCAGGGCCATCAATCCGACTCAAATAATCAGAAGAGTAATTCATCTCGGTCGACGTTGGGAACAATTAACGTTATCTTTGCTGCACTTGGCAGGACCGACTCAGGTCCCACCAGGGTGATGGCAGTTTCATATTCTCAGTCCGAAGAGGCAGGCTGCAGGCCGAAGAGGTTGAAGGTGAACTTACCCGTCTTGGGATTTTCAGAGGAGTATAAGGTTGGTACCATCCAACCCCATGACGATGCTCTTGTGGTCACTCTTAGGATAGGGAATTATGACGTGAAGAGGGTGATGATTGATCAGGGCAGCGGTGCAGATATTATGTACCCTGATTTATTTAAGGGGCTAAGGTTGAGGCTAGAAGATCTTACTCCTTACGATTCGCCACTTATAAGCTTTGAAGGGAAGGTCGTTGTACCGAAAGGACAGATTCGTTTGCCCGTTCAATCTGGCTCAGAAACGGTCGAGGTGGATTTCATTGTGGTTGACGCGTATTCCCCATATACAGCCATCCTTGCCAGGCCATGGCTGCACGCTTTGGGTGCTGTCTCCTCTACCTTGCATGTTAAGGTTAAATTCCCCTCGGGGGAATATGTTGAAGAGATCCTCGGCAGCCAATCGGTGGCCAGGAAATGCATATCAGCCGCAGTGCTTCATCAGACAGAAGTCGAGTCATCGGCTTTGGTCATCAAAGACTCATAGCAATTAACAGCTTCGGATGCACCTGGGTCGGTGACAGGAGAGGAGGCTCTTTGTGAGGATTTAGAGAAGTTTTTAATAGCCGATGACCCTGAGAGATTCTTCCAAGTTGGCATACGCTTGCCATACCAGGAGAAGATGGATTTGTTGGAATTTCTGAAAGACAACATTGATGTTTTTGCGTGGGACCCTTATGAGGCCTTGGGCGTAGACCCGAGCTTCATTTATCATAATTTGAATGTCAACCTCGCCATTGTTCCAAGAAGGCAGCCACCTCGGCGTTCTTCCAAGGAACATTCTGAGGCTGTCAAGGAGGAGGTGCTCAAACTCAAGAGGGCTGGGGCTATTAAAGAAGTTTTCTACCCCGAATGGTTGGCGCATACGGTTGTGGTCAAAAAGAAGAATGGAACGTGAAGAGTATGTGTGGACTTCACGGATTTAAACAAGGTCTGCTCGAAGGATTCATTCCCAATGCTACGTATTGACCAACTTGTGGACGCCATTGTCGGCCATCTTCGTATGAGTTTTTTGGATGCCTTCCAGGGTTACCATCAAATTCCATTGGCATTGGAGGATCAGGAGAAAACTGCTTTCATTACTCTAACAGGGAACTATCATTATAAGGTCATGCCGTTTGGGTTGAAGAATGCTGGGGCTACCTATCAAAGAATGATGACCAGGATGTTCGAACAACAACTTGGGAAGACCATTGAGGTATACGTGGATGATATGGTGGTAAAGAGTAAAACAATACCCTCGTACATTAAAGATTTGGCTGACACCTTCCAGGTGCTTAGGAAGCACAAGTTGCGCCTTAACGCCTCAAAGTGCTCTTTTGGTGTGGGATCTGGAAAGTTCTTGGGTTATATGATTACTCATAGAGGTATCGAGGTAAACCCATCGTAGGTCAAGGCTATTTAGGACTTGCAGCCGCCTCGAAACTCAAAGGAGATCCAGAGATTGACCGGAATGATCGCCGCACTAAGCAGATTTATCTCTCGGTCAGCTGACCGGTGCCGTCCTTTCTTCCAATTGTTGAATAAATGGAAAGGGTTTCAATGGACCGACGACTGCGTGTTAGCCTTCCAACAGCTTAAGCAATATCTTTCTCGGCCACCCATTTTGTCTCGCCCCGAGGCGGACGAGGTCCTGTTTGCTTATCTAGCAGTGGCCATCCACGCGGTCAACCTGATCCTCATAAGGGATGAAAGCGGGGTGCAGAGACCGGTCTACTACGTTAGTAAGTCCTTGAATAAGGCCGAGGTGCGCTATCTACTCTTGGAGAAAGCACTTCTGGCCATAGTTCATGCCACGCGGAAGCTCCCTCATTATTTCCAGTCCCACACCGTGGTGGTTCTGACCCAATTGCCTCTCAAGGTGGTGTTACGCAGCGCCGATTACTCTGGCAGGGTGGCAAAGTGGGGAACCATTTTGGGGGCCTTTGACGTTAAATACATGCCTCGCACCTCGGTGAAGGGCCAGGTCCTTGCTGACTTGGTGGCAGAGTTTACCGAACCATTGCTAGAAGAGACTCTGAAAGAAGCACACATGGATGAAAAATCAGTTACTGAGATCACCGGCGCAGCACCCCCAATTTGGAGAGTATATGTGGACGGGGTAGCTAATCAGAGAGGGTCTGGTGTTGGACTTGTCCTGATATCCCCTGAGGGAATTGTCTTCGAAAATTTCTAAGACTGGCGTTCTCGGCTACTAATAATGAGGCCGAGTACGAGGCAGTCTTGGTGGGCATGAACATGGTACATAGGATGGGTGGAAAGGAAGTTCATGTGTTCTCGGATTCTCAATTAGTGGTCGGCCAGGTCACGGGGACCATTGGAGGCTAGGGATCCGAGAATGCAAGAATACTTGGCCCAGGTCAAACGTCAGCAAGCTAAACTTGATTCTTTTGTTTTATCTCACGTTTCTAGAAATGGAAACACCCATGCAAATTCTTTGGCAACGTTAGCAACGTCCTTGACTCAGGGTTTGCCCAGGGCCATCCTTGTAGAGGATTTGCTAAAACCAACTCTTACCGTTGTCAACGCAACTCGCATCCATCTGATACGGCCTGGACCTAGTTGGATTGACCCGGTCATATCTTTTCTTAGAAACGATGTCCTTCCTAAGGACAAATTTGAAGCAGATAAGATACATCGAAAGGCGCCACGTTTTTGGTTGTTTGAGGACCAGAAACTGTATAAATGATCCTTCTCAGGACCATACTTATTATGTGTGCACCCAGAATCAACGGAAGCACTTTTGGAAGAACTGCACGAAGGGATTTGTGGGAGCCACACTTGGGGAAGGTCCTTAGCCCATAAAGCCCTGACTTAAGGTTATTGGTGGCCCAATATGCAAAGGGAGGCTCAGGACTATGCCAGAAAATGTGATTAATGCCAGAGGTTCGCCCCTAATATTCATTAACCTAGAGGGGTTCTTAACCCTCTCTCCAGTCCTTGGCCTTTCGCACAATGGGGATTGGACATAGTGGGGCCATTTCCGAAGGCTGCAGGAAACAAAAGATGGCTGCTCGTGGGGACTGACTACTTCACTAAATGGGTCGAGGCTGAGCCCTTAGCCAATATCAGAGACGTTGACTCCAGGAAGTTTGTTTAGAAAAACATCATCACCAGATTCAGTATACTCCACACACTTATTTCGGACAATGGCGTTCAATTCGACAGCAAGGCTTTTAGGAAGTATTGTGGTGATATGGGCATCATAAATAGATACTCCACCCCAGCTTATCCTCAAGGAAATGGGCAAGCCGAGGCCGTTAACAAGGTCATAGTCTGTGGGCTCAAGAAAAGGTTGGACGATGCGAAAGGTAGATGGGTAGAAGAACTCCCACATGTTATGTGGACGTATCGGACTACACCGCGCAGGTCCACTGGAGAAACTCCATTCTCTATGACTTATGGAGCCGAGGCGGTGATACCTCTGGAATTTGGTTTTCCCACCCTAAAGACGAGTTCTTTTAGCCCGGAGAATAATGATGGCCTCCTGGAGAAAGGCCTGGATTTAGTTGAGGAACGGCGCGAGGCAGCTATGATCCAAATGGCTTATTATCAATAGAAGCTCAAGCGGGGATGTGATGCCCACGTGAAGCTAAGGCCACTCGCACCTGGGGATCTTGTACTAAGAAACGTGGTGGGCACTGCTAAGAACTCAGCTTGGGGTAAGCTAGGACCAAATTGGGAAGGTCCCTATCGCATTGTTTCAGTAGCTGGCATAGGGTCGTATCGGCTAGTTGACCTAGATGAAAGAATTGTACCACGCCCATGGAATGTAAATAACCTTCGAATTTATTATTATTAATAAAAGGTGCTTTTGTTAGTTAGCTGTTCAAAGTTATGAATACATTAGGGGCTTACAATTACTATTCTTAAGTGTCAAACAGAAACTTGGTTAAGCATGGTCCTCGGACCACAAACCTTGTGGAAATTGATATCTTATCATTTGTTAAACAGAACCTTAGTTATGCCGGGTCCTCGGACCTCCTACTTTGGGGAAATTAACATTTGAAGTTACTATTCTTAAGTGTCAAACAGAAACTTGGTTAAGTATGGTCCTCGGACCACCAACCTTGTGGAAATTGATATCTTATCATTTGTTAAACAGAACCTTAGTTATGCCGGGTCCTCGGACCTCCTATTTTGGGGAAATTAACATTTGAAGTTACTATTCTTAAGTGTCAAACAGAAACTTGGTTTTGTATGGCCCTCGGACCACAAACCTTGTGGAAATTGATATCTTATCATTTGTTAAACAGAACCTTAGTTATGCCGGGTCCTCGGACCTCCTACTTTGGGGAAATTAACATTTGAAGTTACTATTCTTAAGTGTCAAACAGAAACTTGGTTAAGTATGGTCCTCGGACCACCAACCTTGTGGAAATTGACATCTTATCATTTCTTAAACAGAACCTTAGTCACTGTTCTTATTCTTATCACACACTTTGTGGAACTCAATATCTTACCAGTCGTTAAATTGGATTTTAGGTTTTATATGTTTAAGTGTTAAACGAAAATTTGGTAAGGAATGGTCCTCGGACCTTACATTCTACTAGAATTGATATGTCAGATTACAAAGTTTAATCATCATGTGGGTTTTCTAGCTAAGGCATTGTATAATATCCAAACTAAGTTAGTTTCTGTCAGGTTCTTAAATGTTTTACTTTGCAAAGCAAATACGCGCATGGCTGTTTAAAGGTTATAATTGTTCAACTACTGGAGTTAGACTTGTTTGTTCTGTTTTGTCTTTAGTTATGTGTTAGTAAAAACTTTCATAACAAGCATAAAAAGGACAAAGTGAAATAAATACAACTCGGATGGAAATAGAGTAAAATTGTTCTTCATTAATTATAAAAGGAATACATCATCATATAAAATAAAATAAAAAAAAAGGAAGTACAGAAAAGTCCTATGCTAGGCCCTAAGCTTGGGGAGGGGGGTCTTGGAGGGAGCTGCTGCCAGCCTCAGTGCTCTTCAGCTCCAACTCAAAGGTAGACAAGACTTGTTTTCCTTTGTCTGTTGAAGGAATGAGGGGCTCCACGTTCTGACTTTGCTCCTTCTCGGCACCTCCACACCCGTCCTTCTCGTTATGGGAACCTTCAGGTTCTGTAGGATCAGGAACGAGTTCTGGCATCACAGGAGGAAGGGCAGGAGAGGCGAAAACAGGAGCGTCTTCTATCTCCTGTATGTCAAGGGGAAGCCAAACGTTCTCGGGCTTCCTCAGCTCGGAAGCTTGAGGAACCCCTGCTACGTTTAAGGCCTCCCCCCATACCTGCTAACAGTATTCTCGGCACAATGTCGCGAAAGCTTCTGTCAGCTGGTCCTGTGTTGCAACCACTCCCTCCCGGTAGCTGGCCTGCTTTGCAGCTTCTAGAGTGTGCTTGTGGGCAAGAGCTTCCTCCTTCATCCGCGCAAGCTCCTTCCTCAAGTCAGAGCGTGCCCGTTGGGCTTGGGAGAGCTCGTCATCCTTTTGGTAAAGAAGCTTGTATTGCCCCTCCACTTAGTTCTTCATGGTTTTCAGACTGGCTTCAGCACCATCTCTCTCTCTTTTCAAATCAGCCATTATCCGCCAGGGCCTGGCACAGGGACTTTTTTGTCTCTTGCCTTATTTCCTGCTCCGCTCCAATTCGCTTCCGAGAATCCTCCACGAATTTCTCGACAGCAAAAACTTCTTGAATGGCCTGCGATAAATGTTAGGGGGTTAAATATACTATGAAATTTATAAATAACCCTAAGAATACAAGAATGAAATGAAGCTTACCAGAGCTAAGTCCCTTTTCAAGGAAAGAAACAGCTGAGGCTGGCTCATTTTTTCCAAGGCTTCCATGTCCTTGGGCAGCAGAAGTGGGCGCTCCAATGCATCGGCCAGGTGGAGGGCATGGCCTTGTTGGAACGCCCTGATCGTAGACTGAAGGGGAATTGGCGCTCCATCTAGTCTCAGTTCGGGAGACCACATAGCAGGTGCTCGGCGCACCTCGGCCATGTCTCTGATCTCCCCACTTTCAACTGAACGGGCGCGCCCTTTGCCCTTGTCCAGCTTCTGCTGCTGAGCCGGCGGTGGCTGCTGTTTCAACTTTTTCTGCTCCTTGCCACCAGCCCCCTCGGCCTCCACCTTCCTTTTCTTCTTCGGATCGTCAGTAGGAGGCTTGGGGTCGGCTGGAGGAGGGGGTGGTGGCAAGGCGGGGGGAGCTTGGGATCCCCTCGCCCCCTTTTTAGCAACTCTCTCGCCTCTCGCGGTTAGGAGGCCCTTAAGCGCGTCCATGTCCTCTTCAACAGAGCTGTCGTCTGGACGTGCTATCACTAGGCCCGCGATCCCAGAGGTCTCGGCGGGCTCTTCTTCCTCGTTGGAAAGAACAACGAACGGGTTTCCACGAGGTCTTTGGGCGTCCTCGAGTTGAAACTGTTCTATCTCCTCGTCCAACGTATTTGATGAGGGCACCTGCTCCTCTGGGATGGTAGCTGCCTAAGAATGTGCTGCGAGGGGGATCGCCGTGAGAGGTTGCGTGTATAAGATTGTGTGGGGATCGTCGGGAATATCGTGGTCGGCTAAGAAATGCGGCCTGACAACGTTGATTAGCCTACGTCTCCGATCACTCGCAACGATTGCGTTTTCTATCTCCTGAAAGTCTGTGGATATGGGGTCATACCCTAATATCAAATGAGCCGCCCGGAGCTGCAAGTCCTCACTCACAAAAATCTCTGAGCGAGGCACTCGGTTCAAATCTGCAACGTTGCAATGGCTCAGGCGCGGGCGCACGTGTTGTTTATCTGCAAAGAAAGACACCAAAACAGACAAACATGGTCAGATTTGTAGGACGTGTAATAAACTAAAGTTAAACGCTTAGTAAATGTAAGTAAACATTTCAAGATGTTTAGATGGAACTATGGGGCGGGAAGTTAGATACTAAGGAGTCACACCTGGATCTCCCCATTCGACTGGGCAGTTGGGGCCGTCGTGCCAGTTGCCTGAGGTGATGAGGTAGTCTTCCTTCATGCCTTTATTGGACTTGGGCAGACAGGAGATCAACCTAACTACACTAGAGCGGGATTTGATAGAATAACCTACCCTAGTAAGCTTGTGACATTCGTACATGAAAACGACGTCATGCCAAGTTAGGTTCAGGCCCATTTGCTCATTGAGAGCATCGACGCTTCCTAGAACTCTAAAGACGTTGGGAGCGCACTGGTCAGGACACAACCTGTGGTTGCAGAGGTATTCCCTGGTTACGCTTTTCATTGGGAGGGTCATCCCACCTTCTATGAAGGCAATCATGGGAATGATAACCTCTCCCGTTTTCCTAGACCCAGCCACGGCTTCCGCCGGGCAATATTCCAAACCTACGTCGCTGGGAATGTGGTACTTGGCCCTAAAACCCTCCATCCCAGCGGCGGTGTCAACTAAACACTTGAATCTACCCATTAGTAAGAAACGAAAGGGCAAGTTTTAAGAAAGAAAGTGGTTAAGAAGGGAGCCGAGGATAGAATCCGAGGAGAAAGGAGTAAAAGAAAAAAAAAATTAGGAACTTACAAAGTTTGTAGTTGTGCAAGTTTCCACGGGTTTCTGTAGAGAAAAGGCAAACGGCTGAGGTTTTGATATGATTATGCTCTGGAGAAATAAATGAGGGCGCATGTTTCCAAAGCGTTATGACGTGCGGGAAGCGGCCTCGAAATTGCATCCGTCCCGCCAAATTTTCGAGAGCGATGAGGGCCGTTGGATGCTCATCTCACCGTTGAACGTGGGGAACAAGGTGTAACTTACGGTCATAAATGCGCACGTTTTTGAAATTATAACCGCCAAATGGCATCTCCTGGAACACGAAACGAGCTCCACATGCGTGGTCATTGACAAAACGTGTGGGGTAAGTTCTCGTTGGGTCAAAACCCTATTTTCCTCCTCGGATGTTGAAAAATAGAGTTTTGAGGGGCTATTATGGGGGGGTAAAAGGACCCAAGCAGGTATTTGAGCCTTTGGGCTCTAACTAGTAGGGCCGACTTGTTCCTAAATTAAAAGCCTGTTGAAACTACGAATCAGTCCATGCGCCAAGAGTCCGAGGACACATCCGAGGGTGAGTTTCTCCTCGGATAGACCCAGGAGGATTTGGAGTCTCGCTAGAATGATCAAGACAAAGTTCCGGAAAGACTGTTGGTTAAAGGGAGGGATCCCTGTACCTTCTAGAGTGACCAGCGGAAGAAAAATATCTTAGGAAAAGGCTGCTACCTCCACATTAAAGACCCTGTACCTACCTCCCTGGCCGCATTAATGGGGAAGTGACCCCTGAACAGTAGGACCGAAACTTCTGGTTACTATTCAAAGCACTAAGAGAAGAAATATCTAGGGGAGAGGGGATTTGAGCAGCACGTGGATAAATCACCAAGGAAAGAAGTATTTAAAGGGGGTGAAGGCCCTAGAAAAGGGGATCAGTCGGTGACCAAGAAAAGAACTAAGAATTGTAATCTTTAAGAGAGAAAGAGAAATAATACAGAAGTGGTCCTCGGCTTACGTCCGAGGAGGTCCTTTTGCAATTATCATCTATTATTTACAAGTATTTTTTCACACCTTAGCCTGTTATCAAGTTCTCAGTACCTTTAACTTAGATTTCAAATCCATACTCTACAAATTTCATTGTTTAAGGCTCATTGGGCCTGAGCTCATAATTGTCTTTGGGTCCAGGTGCAATTGTGCACTTACAGTTCTGATGCATGCTAGCTCTTCGCTTGGTCATCCTTAAAACAATGTAGTTTTGAGGCTGATTTGGGGGGTAAATAGCTAACAAAACCAAACTTTAGGTAGTAAAATCAAGTTTTTGAAAATTTTGGGGTGTAAAATCCAATCAACCCCAAATTTCAAGGGTGTAATTTGCAATTTACCCTAAAACTATTGATGTTGGGTGTTTTGTAAATTGATGTGATAAAATAGATAAAGTAGCTTTTTGTGGTGCTAAAAGCTAAAATTTTTGAACCACTAATGCTGATGCTCTAACCCACACTTCATTTGGTAACTTTTTTCCCTTAAATTAAAGTTATTTAATACTCGAAATAGTAAAATTTGATTCCATTTATGTCGAATGAGAAAATTAGAGAAGAACAAAACTAAAAGCTCTCTAACTTTGCCCCAAATTTAATTTAGTACTTTTAATTTATTCATTTCAATCTTATAAATTTTATATAGGTGTGCATTTCACAAAAAAAATTAAGCATTTTACTTTTTGGACAAAATTAGAGGGTGTAATTTGTAATTTAACAAAAAAGATGGCAAGGGAGAGATTGGACAATTTTCTATCCTTTTCATTTTATATTTACTAATTTCAAAATTTTCAATAAAACAATTAATTTTTTTTGTTGATAATTTCATAATATAATAAGGAGGAGGGATTTGAATCTTATTTCTCCTAATATTAGGACACATTTTGTTTGGGATTTTTTATCAAGTGAGAGAGAGAATCTTACCCCCCAAAAAACTTTGTTCATTAATGATGATGCCAAAAATCATCAGTAAGCTACATGGTCCTCATGTACTCCAAGCAAGACCTGCACAACACATAAAGGGAAGAAGAACATTTGAAGAGTACCAGTGTGGTACTAGCCAAATACCCTTTGACGGTCAAGTTAGAGAATTTCTCACAACTCTAGAGTGCCAGAGCTGTGGTGAATTATGCGTACCTTGATTTGTGAGAGCTTTGGGGTTTTTATAGTAGTGTAGAGTTGACATCTATTCCTTGGCGAAGAAGATCTTTCATTGTAGAGAAGATTCTTATTAACGCACGTATCTTTATGAGACTCTTCCCTTGTAGAGACCTTCTCAATTAAGGCTATTCGTGGGGCACAAGATGTTTCCATTTATACCATTTCGTGGAGTCCAAGCAATGCCATATTGGGCCCGTCAGGAGCTTCTTTGTCCCCGTCAACTTTTCATCTCGTTTGGACGCTTAAGCCGTTAGGTCCAAGAAACCGTTTGTGAAGGAGAAGAGTTGATGGGTCAAGCTCAGAGTCGTCGGCTTTTGGGTGTATACACGCCATTTTATCAAACATATGACATGACTGATGAGTCTAGTAAAAACGATGTACCTATCTTTTTCTTTCCAGAAATTACCCTTATCAATTAAAATGATAAGGTATAAATAACATGTACATATTTTCCTAGATATATATAAGCAAAGCCTCACTATTTATAATTTGTCATGGAATAATGGCCAAGTGTACCTACATTTTCTTATTTTCACAAATTCCAGGCACCAGTCAAAGTCACCAATTGAGACAAAAATATGGGTTAAGCCAGCGTTCCTTAGGTATTAAATCACAGACTAAGTAAGACTATTTAAAAGAGCAGTAACCCAAAATATTTTAAACTAATACAAAAACATTGAATTAAACAAGAGCCACTAATAACAACCCATGTTATGCGTAAGTTTTTCAACATTGGTCATACATATGACCAAAAAATATTGTGTGTTTATTATATGTTTTGAGATGCGTTTAGATTCAGCAACATGTGAAATTTGTCGCAGAATGTGTAACAATTGCACTGTGCACCATGTTCTTGACCAAGACTAATAGACTAATAGACTAGCTATTATAAGGTGCATTAGGCCTAAAGTAATTTGAATTCGATACATAATGAATTGAATTAATGACAACCAGCAAAGACAACCCATATGATGCTTTTGGTTTTCTAGAACAGATCGAACAGAGTTACATGTGATGAATCTTTATCCACTCTAAATTTTCTCCCAATGATGAAACAAATCTATAACTAATTGCAAATAGATCTGGAATTAAATAGATGGTGCTAAACATTTTCTTTGTTTTTTGAAGAGTAAGCACAAACTATTTTACAATATTTTTACAAATTATTGTGGTGGATTCATGGCTAACTTCTTATTGGTTTTTATCAGAACCTACCATTAACATTACTTTTTCATTTACCAATAACTACTCATCACATTAGCAGTTTGTAAAAATTTTTGTAAAAAAATTTATATCTATAGCATTTTCCTTTTTTTGAAAGGTTGAAACTTGAAATTGCCTCTCTTTCTCTCTCTCTCTCACTCTCTTACTCTTTTTCCCCTCTTTTTTTTTTTGCAAAACTTTGCGGACAAATTAATTTGGAATTGGAAGTGATAGGGACAATTAATTTTATTATTTAAAGAAGTTGTAGAGACATAAGGGGACGAATCATAATTGCAAATAATTTTGGAATTGAAAGGTGGAACTTTCCATTTATTTCTTTTTTCCCTTTTTTTTTTTACAATAAAAGATGGAGAACTTTATTTCTCACAATAAATATAGTTACAATAATAACAAAGATTGAGACCTTGACCATTAGGTACAAGAAAAATATAGTTACAAAAGAGCAAAAGGAGGAGTGTAAGGAGAAAGGCGCATGAATTTATTTATTTATGTTACCATTTGTTTGTTTAGTTACCATCTGTAAAAGGAGTAGTGCAAGGTGAAAGACAAATATAGTTACCATTTGTTTGTTTATGTTCTATTATTCTTTTTTTCTTTTTTTTGAGAAGATTATGTTCTATTATTCTCATATTATATATATATATATATATATATATATATATATATATATATATATATATTATTAATAAGAGGATTCCCTTGTTTCGTCTTCAATCTTTGGCATACTAAAATATTCTCATACAAATTTTGAAATAACATACTCTTTAGTTTAATTTTTTTCCTACAAAAAAGCAAAAGAGGTTAAACAATAATACTATCTCACATACAACCCCCTCCAAAAAAAAAAAAAAAAAAATCTCACATACAAAAGGAAAAAAAACAAATCGTTATTCTCTCCACCCATTTGTATTCAAATGTTTGATTCCTCCTATAAAATAAAAAAGTCAGATTGCTATCTGTATTTGTTATCTATTTAAATTCAAGTATTTCAATTATCTTTATAAAAAAAAATTATTTCCAAAAAAAAAAACTCATTACCTCACGTAAAACTACTCATTCTTCAAATGTTTTTTACTTATCACAATTCTTATTCCAATCAATAAATTCAAATGTCCCATTGGGTTTCAACTTCTTATGGTTCTCTATCCCATTTCTAAACATTGTTCTACATTACTTTACCTCCTTCTTAAAAAAAATTAAATAAATACACACGGTTATTTATATATCACTTTTAAGCATTATATATAACATTAAAAAAAAACAAAAAAAAAAGTATTATTGCATGCGCAAAGCGTGTGTATTGAGTCTAGTACTATTAATAACATGATTCCTTGTTTCGATTTCATCATTTTTCGTACTGAAATATTTTCATACAAATTCTTAAACTCTCTAAAATACCTCTATCTTAAATAATTTTAAACTTAAAAACACAAATAGGAGATTAATTTACTATTTTTTTTTTAAGTTCATAAATTTTAGGCTTTTTCCTTTCTCATGTACAAATAATTAATTAGAAAAAAAATACTCATAGAAATATCCTAAAAATTAGGACACTATCTCTATCTCATTTTTGAATAAAATGACACTAAGAGCATTTACATCAGTCTCCTCAAATATTTAGCTAAAATAAAAAAAAATAAAAAAAAAACTCTATTTTTGCTAGTTTAGCTATCTATTATTTTCATACACATACATCAACCTTAATACTTTACTAACATTGAAGTTTAATGTAGTAAAGATAGAGGCTTACTACATATAGAGATGAGATTATCCTCTTTAAAAACTTTAGTTAATTTAGTGAGACTGATGCACGCTTGTTTTGTTTAAGTTTAGATAAATTTTTACTAAAATATTAAATTGATGAGACTGATATGAATGCTCTAAACCCAAAAAATAAAAAAGAACCTCATCTCACGTGCAAAGCATGTGTGATGAGGCTAGTCTTACTATTAATAACATTATTCTTTGTTTGAGTTTTATCATTTTGCGTACTAAAATATCCTCAAAAAAATTTTAAACTCTCTGAAATATAACTATTTTTTAGTTAAATAATTTTAAATTAAAAAACACAGGTTAAACATTATAATATTGAACAAAAAATAATAATAAAGAGCATTATTGTATGTGCAAAGTGCGTATGATGAGTCTAGTACACTAATAATAGAATTTTCTGTTTGGATTTCAACATTTTACATACTAAAATACCCTTATATAAATTCTTAAACTCTCTAAAATGCCCATATCTTTTAGTTAGATAATTTTAAATTAAAAACACAAATAGGTTAAAACAACAGTTTACTTTTTTTTTTTATTAAGTTTATTAGTTTTAGACTTTTTTCCTTTCTTACGTTCAAATAACTAATTACGAAAAAAAGAACGGAGAAAGATTTTAACAAATTCTACTTCAACCCAAAAAAACAGAGTAATAGAATAAACCCATATGCACGTGTGGCCAATAATTGTCCACGCTGGAAGCTACAGTTTGCTAAGATTACAAAACAAAACAAAGGCATTCAGCTGCATTGATATAAAAAACATGACCCCTGTTGCACTTTGAAAGCTCAGATTTGTATGAATACACAAGAGCTTGTTTAGACCTCAAATTAAAAGATTACGGCTCGGTTGATTTTACTTTAACTTAAACTAATTGCGAAATATAGTAAATGCGAGCGAACAAACAATAAAGCTACTTGAAGCCATATTCTTCAAACCACAACAGTAAAATGAAAGCTAAAAGAGTAGCAAAGAGAAATGCAAACACAAGATAACAAGCTGATGTGTTATCGAAGAGGAAACCGAAGAACTCGGCGAAAAGCCTCTCCGCCGCCCTCCAAGCCATAAATTGATCCACTAAATAATAAGTTGGGATACACGAATAGCAAGAGACCCTTCAAGCCTAATCTACCCCTCCAAGCTCCTACTCTAACAAGGCTTCTTGGAACTGTATCTTGTCTAACTTTCTGGATCCCGCAATGCGCCCGATTGCATCCGACAAAGTTTGGCTTCTTCCAATACTTCCCAGCAGCACTAAAACCTCACTTATCACTCAGATTGGGTGTGATAAGTGTTTGAGCTATCAACCTCTCAAGGATATGGATATGGATATGGATATGGAGAGGTAGGAGTTGAGGAAAACTACAATGGATTGTGTAGAGGATTGTGGGTATGACAACCTTTATCTCTCAAGGGTTATGGCTAGGGTTTTCTCTCCAAAAAACACTCATTTCAATATGTGGGTAATGTGGGTATATATAGTGTGGGTAGAGACATAATGTATCAGATATGACAAAATAGCAAAACAGAATGTTTCGCTGAGTGCATGGCTTCAATTCGTGGGAAGGCTTCTCGTGAGCTACTCGTGAAGACTCCTTTGATCTTCAATGTGAAGACTCCTTTGATCTTCAATGTTGCCTTGAGTCTTCACACTTTCTCTCACACATAACCCTTACAAAGAAATCCCTAATAAAATACAAGGTACACAAGATTAAATAAAATTACAATCAAATTTGACATGGAATTAAAGCCAACACAAAATAGTTGTAAATCACAACTTTACATAGTTTGAAATACTTGCAAAGCTATAGAACATTAGGGACAAAACTCAGGTACAATATCTTAGGTGTAGTTCCTTAGGTTCCTCTCTTAAGATTCTGTTATATGGATATTTAACTAAAAAATAAAGTTTCATACTATGAGAAAAAATCCACATGACAGAATCTTAAGAGGGGAACCTAAGGAACAACACATAAATATTGTACCTAAGCCTTGCCCGAACATTAGAACCCCTTAACATTATTAATTATTATTCAAAATTACACCTAAACCCATTGATCGACACATCCACACTATTTATATCTCGTTTTTAAACATGATGACACTAAACCCAAAACAAAATAAAAATTACCTTCATTGCACATGCAAAACACATGTGATGAAGCTAGTTTATATATAGTATTTTTTGTTTTTTGTTTTTAAAGAATATATATAGTGATAATACAGTTGCAACTATCTAAATTCTTTTAGTTATTTTTAATTTAATAGTGTTACTTATGAATTTATTCTATTTACATTTTAATTACTTATTAAATTAATAATCATTTCCACACACAAAATTAATAATTATTTCATAACAGTTTTTTTTTTTTTGATGGGGAATTTCGTAACAGCTTTGTTTTCGCTTTTGTTTGGTATTTTTTTTTCTATAATTGAGAGAGGGAAAGAGAGTCTTACCCCAAAAAAATTATCTTTACTCATTAAAATGATAAGGAATTAAGAATAAATCTAGAGTCCAGAGTCCAGATTGCTCATTCGATAAAATGTAGATATTTTCATATATATATATATATATATATTAGCAAACCTCTACTTATAATTTGTCATGGGATAATGACCGAGTGCATCTACATTTTCTTATTTTCACAAATTCCAATCACCAGTCAAAGTCACCAAGTATGAAATCGCAGACTAAGTAAGACTATTTAAAGGAGCATTAACCCAAAACTAATTTAAACTAATACAAATACATTGAACTAAAACGATAGCCACTGACAATGACCAATGTCATGCGTAAGTTTTTTAATATTAGTCATACATGGCCAAATGGGCCTCTTACCGTTGAGACAAAAACTATTGTTTGTTTAACTTAATATATGTTTTGAGATGCGTTTAGATTCAGCAACATGTGCAATTTGTCGTAGAATGTGTAACAAGTGCACGCTGCACCTTTGTTTTCAAGAATACTATAATATGCATTATCCCAAAAGTAATTTGAATTAATACATAATGAATTGAATTAGTGAGAGCCAGCTAAGAAAACCAATGTGATGAATTAAATCTTACCATTTTGCCCAAAGTAATGTTTAATAATATATGATCACAACTGTACTTGCAACTTGCTAGCATTCTAAATAAATTGTCCAATCTGCCTAAGCCATTCTCCTCACAAACAATTGTTCTCATTTTGCCTACCTTTTAACTGAGTTCACTGTAACCGTTTAGCATTCATTCACCTGCTACTACTAGCGTGCAATGGCGGAAGCTCTCATCAAAGTTGCTGAGGGAATCATTGGCCAATTGGCAAAGCCTGCTCTCCAAGAGATTGTCCTGCTCTGGGGTGTCAAGGGTGAGCTTGATAAGCTCAGGAACACGGTTTTATCCATCAAAGCTGTCATTCTGGATGCGGAGGAGAAACAGGCGCAGGATGCTGCCATCAGTGATTGGCTGAGAAAGCTGACAGATGTACTTTATGAAGCGGATGACTTGCTGGATGACTTTTCCACTGAAGTTTTACAAAGGGAAGTGATGACCGGGAATAAGAAGGCGAAAGAGGTACGCATCTTCTTCTCCAAATCAAACCAGCTTGCATATGGTCTTAAAATGGGTCATAAGATTAAGGCAATTAAGGGGAGGTTAGATGCCATTGATGCAGATAAGAATAGGTACAAGTTAGAGGGACGTCCTAGGGAGACACAAGTCACTAATAGTGTGAGAAAGACTCATGGTCGTGTAAGTGTTGAAGCTAATTACTTTATTGGAAGAGAGGTTGATAAGAAAGTGATCATAGAACGTTTATTGGATTCCAATATTGAAGACAATGTTTCAGTCCTTCCTATAGTAGGTATAGGAGGACTAGGTAAGACCACTTTAGCTCAATATGTATTCAATGATGATGAAATTAATAGTCATTTTCATAAAAAATTGTGGGTGTGCATCTCAGACGATTTTGATGTAGAAAGGATTGTTGAGAAAATCCTAGAAAATGCAACAGGTAAGAAACAAGAAAAACTTGAAATGAGCACATTGATAAATGTTCTTCATAAAGAATTAGATGGAGTGAGATACTTACTTGTATTAGATGATGTGTGGAATGATAATGCAGAAAAATGGGATAACTTAAAAGGATCTCTACTATGTGGTGCAAGAGGCAGTAGAATATTGGTAACTACACGTGAGAAAAAGGTTGCTAATATTTCAAAAACTATGGAGCCACACTTTTTAAGGGGTTTAAATGAAGCGGAGTCTTGGTCTTTATTTAAGAAAAAAGCATTTGAAAAGGGACAAGAACCAGGAAATTTAAAAATTAAGGAATTTGGAATGGAAATAGTTAGAAAGTGCAAAGGAATTCCACTTGCCATAAAGCTTATAGGAAGGCTATTGTGCTCAAAAACCTCAGAAGAGGAGTGGTTCTCCTTCATGAATAAAGATTTTTCAAAGCTAGATCAAAATGAAGGTGATATCCTACCAACACTTAAATTGAGTTATGATCATCTCCCATCACATTTAAAGCAATGTTTTGCTTATTGTAGTTTATTTCCAAAGGATTATCAAATTGAAAAGGAGATATTGATTAAGCTATGGATGGCACAAGGGTTCATTAGGCCATCAGATCAAAACCAATGCTTAGAAGATGTTGGATGTGAGTATTTTGAAGAATTACATTGGAGATCATTCTTTGAAGAAGCTGAAGGAAATTGGTGGACCCATGTAACTAAATTCAAAATACATGACCTAATGCATGATCTAGCAATATTGGTAGTGGGGCTAGAGAGCATCACTTTTGGCATAAATGAGGGAAAAATGGATGAAAAAACCCATCATGTGTCATTTGGTTTTGATTTAGTCTCATCCAAGCAAATTCCAACCTCGTTGTTTAAATCAAGTAGGATGAGAACATTTCTTTTGCCATGTCAAGAGTATTATTCAAATCAAATGGTATGGGACAAGTCAACTTGTGATGCATTTGTTTTAAGTTTTAAGTTCTTGCGCCTGTTAGATTTGAAGTTGACTGGTATTAGGATTGTGCCACATTCTATTGGAAAGTTGAAGCATTTAAGATATCTCGATTTCTCACGCAATAAAGAGATTAAGATACTTCCTAATTCCATTACAAGGTTGCAGAATTTGGAGACACTAAATCTTTTGTATTGTGAAGGACTTATAGAATTGCCAAAAAATATTAGCAAATTAGTCAATCTTAGGCATCTTAACATATCTGGGTGCTTTCGTTTGACTCATATGCCACGTGGATTTGGGCAATTGACTAATCTCCACTCACTAACTCTGTATGTGTTGAGTACGGACTCTAGGTGTGGTGGTGAGTTGAAGGAATTTCACGGATTAAACCAGTTGAGAGAACGTCTAGCGATTAAAAATCTGAGACACAAGAAAGATGCTGAATTAGAATATAAAACTGCACGTTTGAAAGATAAACAACACCTTGAAGGTTTGGCGTTAATGTGGATAGAAGGAGAAGTGGATATTGGGTACGATGAGATGTCAGTGGAAGCTTTGGAACCAAACCAAAATCTTAAAAGTTTGGAATTATATCGCTACAGGGGAGTGAAACATCCAAGCTGGCTTTCTTTACTCAAAAATCTTGTAAGCCTTAAGTTATTTTCAATGAAGAATTGCCAAGATGTGCTACCATTGCATCAATTTCCTTCTCTCAAAACTCTCAAATTGGAGTATATTTCTTCTCTTGAGTACATATCTCTGGTAGCAGAGAGTTTTAAACTTCCACCCCTAGAATCCCTCAAAATTTGGACTTGCCCAAATCTAAAGGGATGGTGGAAGAGGAGGAGCGACTCCATCGAGGAGGACGAAGATGTCGCCGATAATGACGGTGAAATATCGACGATAACAGCGAAGAATCATTCTCTGCCTTCATTTTCTCGTCTTTCCAATCTACACATTTCTGAGTGCCCTAAACTATCTTCTATGCCTTTATTTCCTTATCTTGAAAGACTATATCTGTATAAGTCTAATTTGAGGCCATTGGAGCGAACAATATCGATGGGAATGATAAGTACGGCATCTCAGGAAAACCCAACAACAGCAGCAGTAGCAGAGTCAACCTCGTCTGCTCCTTCTTATTCCTCTTCAACACTTGCCGCCTCATTCACCCCTCTTTCCAAATTAAAATATTTGGATATTGATATGATAGAAGGCAGTGATGGTCATGTCCTTCAATCTATACAACATCTCACTGCACTTGAAGAACTTCAGTTATGTAAGTATAATGGGGATGGGATGGAATTGGAATGGCAAGGCCTGAGAAAGCTTCAGTCTCTAATATTATCTGAAATGCCAAAATTGGCCTCTCTTCCGATGGGGCTTCAACAGGCGACCTCTCTGCGACGTCTCGAAATTCGGGATTGTCCGAGTTTGACGACATTGCCGGAATGGATCTGCGAAATCATATCTCTTCAATCACTCGAAATTTGTGATTGCCCCAATTTGACTTCATTGCCTGCCCTAAGGTCTTTGAAGACGCTGGATATTCGGTGGTGTCCCATCTTAGTAGAAAGTTGCAAGAACCAGGATTGGGTTGCTCGCATCCAAAACTTGAAAGGAAATTTAGCTCATCCAGGTATTGAATTTCATTATACAAAACAAATTTCTTCTTCTTCACCATCTCTCAGATTTTCCAATCGTTTTTCGTTTCAAAAATGTTGAATGTTGAATTTTGATTTTTGTTTTTGTGTGTTTAGGGATACCCATCTTTAATTGTATAGCTAATTTTTTCCTGGCTTTTTAATTTCAGTATGCAGAACAAACTGAAACGAATGAGGAATATGAACTTAAAACTCGGGGCTTCACCAAAATTTTTGGGCGTTGCAGTGGTTCAACAAGTCAATAGCTCAGTGGTGAATAATTATAATTATCTAGAGGTGGTTTCTTGTTTTATTTATCTTTGCCAATAGAATTTTCATTCCTCACATGCATACTTTCTTCACATATTAGGAGAAAGAATATGGAATTCTTTCCTCTGTTTCTTTTTGTATCTCAAACCAAGTTGATTTGGTGATGTATTTTGGGTGTTTTTCTTCTCATCTTGTCAGGTGAGGATCATCAATTGCTGATAAGGAGATAATATTTGTGGGGAGAAGTATTCTGGCAGAAGAATTAGCTTATGCAGGTATTTTTTATGCTTCGGTTATAAGCTCCACCATGTTTTTTTTTCTACAATTGAATAAAAAAAATTGTTTAATGTTTTTTTTTTTTTTTTTCTGGCTTGTGCAGGTATGAGTTGTTTCATACTGAATCACTAATGTTTCTTTCCTATCTTTTTTTTGTCTTGCTTAGCCTGCGTTGGATTTAGATCATAAGTTGATATTCATGGTAGCGACACTTGGATAAAGGACAAGTGGTTGGTTATTGGCTTTCTCCTTGAATTCAAATGCTACAGAGGTAAACAAATAATAGACTTTTATTTACTTTTATATTATCATTCTTTGTTTTCGAAGGGGAAAAAAAATAAAGAAAAAGGTTTTCACTATGGCAGATTCTTCATAACGCTTAATAGTTTATGATCAAAGTTGGGATCCAGTGTCTGTTTATTACTACTCTTACCCATATAGATACAAGTATTGCCAACAGAACTAGATGCCTCATTTTCAAATGTGTGCTTTAGGCTTTGATCATCTTCATTTATAATTGCAACTTCTCTAACAATCTCTGGCTTGTAATCAATTTTGGTTACTTTGGTTCTTAGAAGTCTTCTAGTGCCCAAAATAAAGGGTAAGTCATTAATCATATGTTAGGTTTCTTGACCTTTCCAAGAACTTTGAAACCAGTAATAAATCACTCTCCAGTCCATTTTTCTCCTGTTTTCTATGTTTCTTCCTACTCCAAACAAGAACCTGCTTGACATTAAACTGTATGTCAATTCATCTGGGTATCTAGGGCTATCTTCTTACATACTAAAAGCAGTTCTCATTTCGTTGTAAAATATATGAAATGAAGATCAAATATGTAAAAGTGGTCTTTAATAGTGGTTCTTTCGCTTCTTTTGTGATAGGTGAGCTGAAAGATTTTAAGAACTTAATGGTTTAATTGATGATTCTTCATATTTAAATATATGAGATTCACTGTCTGTAACTTTTATTTGATAGAATAGTTTCATCAAAACACAGCTTAGATTTAATGTAGACATGATATATTTCAGGAATGGTATTCATTTTATGCCCCTGGTTAGTGAGAAACTTTGGGAAGACAATGATTATACAATCGTAACTTCTTTTTTTATTCAAACTTGATAATTATCCTGCAGAATTCTTATCTGAAAAGAGGAGCTTAGATTCTTAAATCCATAATGGTACTTATTGAATGATGCCAGGTGAAAATGCTTCGGAATGACCTGAGACAGCATATATCCTTGAGGCTGGAATTAAATGCAGAAGGATCCATCATAACTCCATAAAAAGGTTGAGTGCCACAATATAGTTTGTTAGTTTACAAGTTATTTTGAGTTCTGAACTTTCTCATGTTGGATGACAAGAGCAACCAATACCATCCCCTAGAGTTGTGAGCTTGCCAACCCAACAGTTTTTGAAGGGTTCAGTGTTTTTCTACAGTAGAGTGGAAAATAAATGTTAAAGGAAACTAACTATCTACCTTTATTAAATTTTTTCTCTCTTTAGATGACTGATACTAATAGCGTGCAACTTCTCCCATGATTCCCTTTTATATGCAGGCATTTAGCAAACATTTTGGTCACATGTTCAGGCAGATACGCAGTAGATAGCCACAACCTAAATGCAGTGGATAGTCACTTGTGGGTGGTGTGGAAATCATGGGGATTTTCTACAATGTGATTGGATATGACAGCCTTCCATCTTAAAAAGAATGAGTATCACTCGCTATCCCACTTATGGCTACAATGGTAGAGGCAAACAGGAAAAAGTTGGCATAAGTCTGTTCTTATATTTGTGTATTTGTGAGAATAATATTCAGGATTTGTTGCATCTTTGACTTCTTTTGGTACGTATGTCAATCATTAACTTATCTGTGAAGGATAAAACACAATAATGAAATGTCAATGCTATGCTTTCTTTTTAATTTTATTTTTATTCTAAGTGTTTTGATATTACGAGTATTTTTCACTTGTCCGATTTCATGTGCCATATTTCTCAATTTGTTACCCTACAACTTTGCAATACATTGCAATTACATTTCTTTACTTTCATATGAAAATTATTTATCCTGAATTTGATTTCTCACATATGATATGGAAAAATATGCTGGCAAAATTAATACTTTACTAATTATTATTCAGATTTTTGTTGGGTTTAAATCTTGTTTTTTGTTTATCTTTTGTTGGTTTTTCCAATATGAAACAAGTTCAATGTTAGTTTGTACAGCAGTTATGACAATGGTGGTGGCAATTATCTCTTGTTAATTGTTGTGGTGTTTTTTAAAATATCAGCCATTGAAGCTCTGACATATCTAGCACTGTTGCACCATTTTAAATTCTACAAATGGTTGCGTCATCACAAGTTAATAAAAGAATAAGTAAGTTTTATTTATAATAGACCACAAGACTCCTGCACTATAATTCCAATCTCATTCTCATAAGTATTCAATACAAATTTTGCTTTACTATGTTAGGATTTTATAACTATCAAATTTAAATCTTATTGACCTATTTGGACATTATTGTGGTCTAGTTGGGTTCTTACTATCAAATTCAATGTGTTTCTTCGAAAGTTTTGAGCTGTTTTCGAATTCTTCACTTGGTTCTTTGATTATTAGTGGGAAATGTAGAGACAAGCAGCAATTCAGGAGATGGATGGGGAAATCAGTTGGGATTCCACAATATGCTTGATTATGATAGCCTCACTTCTTTCAAGAGATTGAGTATTATTGACTAACTCAAGTTGTTGCTAAGATGCAGAGTCAAACAAGAATGATCTGGCATAAACCTGCTCCCTTTTATTTGACAGTGAAACTGAATTGATGAGAACCAGATTTAGAATTTTCTGCCACTGTGACTTCTTTTGGTATGGATGTCAATCATTAACCTAGATTAAAATGTCAATGTTATTCTTTCTTTTCAATGTTCTAAGGATTCTCCTGCAACATATAGTAAGTTGACAAGCTGGAAATTGTGTCTCATTACTTTCGTTATCATAATATGTTCTTTCCGCATTTATATGAGACGAAACAATATGTAAAATATATTTGTAATCATTTTTTAGCTTTGCCAAATTCCTTTTACTTATAAAGAAAAAATGTTGCTCGAGTTTTTTTTCAAAAGTGTGCCAAGGAGTTGATGTATTTGGCTTGCTTTGTTAATCTTTGCAAAGGCATGATGGTATTCTGGTTGGAAATTCAAAGTTGGAAACTATAGTATTTAGTACTCCTAGAATCAGCATCTTAGACAATGGGCTTGTAATGATCTCAAAGATCACAATGCGCTCAAAGTTCAAATGGCTAGACACAGGTAAAGGGAGGATCTATAGGTTTTTGTGAGAGAAATGCAACAATCATGTTATTGCTGAAAAGGACTCAATTGCTCCTATGTCATCCTAATTCCTTTTTGTCTTGATTTTAAATTTTGGCTTTTGGATTCAATTTCCCTATGTGCTTCTACTTCCATCGTGCATCGAGATCATCCCGTTTTCTCTGGACCTTCTCCCTGCTAAAAAAAATCTTATTCTGCAACAGAGTGCAATGAGGGAGTTCTAAATTGAATCTAGTTTTGAGCCTTATTGAGGATACCAAGGAAAGTGGCAAAGCCAGAACCAGAAGAGGTGCCCCCTAATGAGGTATTTGGCTAATCATCCCCTTTTCATTGGACATCGCCAATGAACCTCATTTAGATTGGATTAATGCACTATTTTGACATTTCAATTAGACAAAAAAATGTTAGTGATGGATTATTTAAATTTATGCCCAATCTGGTTACAGAAAAACAATGTAGGAGGTAAAAGAAAAAAATATTTGAAAAAAAAAAGTCTTAAATTCTTTATCAGTGGGAACAAGAAACTACAGTGAATACTCACTTGTAATGATGAGTTCATTTTCTTTTAGTCAACAAGAAATGATTGTACATCTCTTTCTCTCACTTATCAGAGAAATGCCAAGCATTAATGGGCAAGATTCACACATTCCATGAATCCATGTGACTGCTCGGATCCTAGATATAGAAATAAGGATCTAAAACTCCTAATACTTCTACAGGTTCATTCATACCATTTTAAACTCAGTCCTCTATAAATTTATCAATTATAATTATTTTTTTTTTCAAGTATTGCTGATTTTTATTAAATCTGATAATGCCTTTTCTTCAAACAAAGTTGATTCCAAAGTTATATATGCAGCAATAGCAAAATATTGAAAGAAAAGAAGTATTAGAAACTTTAGTGGCTTAAGTTCCTTAATGAAGATGGGTGCATGCACACCATATGAATGTATGTGTGCAAGTATTATGCCTTCTTTCCTCTTTTTCTTACCACATGGATGTTTCAGGTCTTTAGGCCTGGTGTCTTCCTACATAACTTCATTTTCTGCTGAATGAAACTACAGACTTTAAGATGTATAAAACCATTGAGCGGAAGTCAGACATTGATGCTTATGATGCACTAGGAAAGATATTAGATGACATAGATGTAGATACAGAAGTTAATTATGTTTATCTCAAGCATTTAACTTTATTAAATGAGCAAATATATTTAATTGATTTGATTTCTATGTCCCAGCTGGCAAAACTTGAGCTTTGGTTGGAAAAGGCAAAAGCAGGAAGTCAACAGTTATCAGTTCTCCAAAGTGATACTATGATCTTCAGGTGGGCAAAGCTCTTACGGATAATATTAATCTCAAAAAGTTTCAGCCAAGAACCTTTGTTCTTTGCATCCACCATCAAATATAATATTGCATATTGAAAGGTGGGGGAAGAATTGAAGAAATAAGAGCTGGACCTCGACTTACGTATGCTGTTCTTTTACTGATACATTGCGTGAGGTTCTAACTTCTGGTCCATGACTGTACTTTAGATGATCCTTTCAATTCGATAATCATCTAAAGTACTGTCATGTGGAATTCTGGAATTTGCAGCTGAGTGGACTCCATGGGTGGTGAAGCACAAGACTCATTTGTCCCGTGGACAGAAGCAAACAGCTTCCATAGCAAGAGCAATTTCTAAACACACAAGGATTTTAACTCCTAAATGAAGCTAAAAGTGCGTTTGATGTGGATTTTGAGAGAATATTGCAAGAGGCATTGGACATGATGGTATGCAAATTATTGTTTTGGTTTCTTATCATTTGAGCATGATCAAGAATGCCTGAAAAAGGAATGTTAAAAGTATAGTCATACTATATTCTCTTAAATCACATCTTGAGGCATTTTCACGTGTGTCAACTAGTAATTTTATTTTCTGTAAACTAGTCTTTGTTCACCACAGCGGCATTGTATATCATTTGACCTAGCTATGTGATTCTGAATTTTACATTTTAACAAAAAGAAATTACAAAATTGCATATAATTACTTCTTTCCATTATCTTTATGAAATATTGGCCTATGTCCTGGATATGGCAAGTTTTTCTTTTTTCCTCCCAAACTTTCACATGAACTCAATTGACTAAAACTTCAAAATACAAAGCTAATGCTGTCAGCATTACTGTTTGGCCTTGTCTGAAAACATAGACCTAAGTAGCAAAAGATAAAGCTGTTGATGCTTCCTTATTAGCAATGATTGATTCAAGGTTAAATTTAGACCTAAGTAATAAGTCTAGGATGATGACAAATCATACAAAGGAAAAATTGAGCTTCATGTTGTATGCTTTAGATATCCATCTAGGTTAGATATTCAGGTTTTCCAAGGCCTCAGCTGCTTTGCCATTCATTTTGGCAAAGGTAAAATTTTATTTTCAAATTGTGCTTTACCACCTTTTTACTTCTATATAGCTTTAGCACCAAAGCAATACTAGATTTTTTTTTAATGATCCAGTCATAATTGGAAAAACAAAACCAAATTAATCGAGTTATACTTGTATTGTTGTTTTGTTGTGTTCATGGATATAAATTCAATGTGTTTATTGAAAAGTTTTGAGTTGTTTTCAAGTTTATTCACTTGGTTCTTTGATTATCAAAGGGAAATGTAGAGACAAGTACCAATTGAGGAGATGGTTGAGGAAATCAGGGGGGATTCTGCAATATGCTTGATTATGATAACCTCACTTCTTTAAAGAGATCGAGTATTATTGACTAACTCAAGTTGTTGCTAAGACGGCAGAGTCAAACAAGAAAGATGTGGCATTAACCTGCTCCCATTTATTTGATAATGGAACTGAATTAATGAGAACCAGATTGAGAATTGACTGCCACTTTGACTTCTTTAGGTATGTATGTCAATCGTTAACCTAGATCCTTCATAAAAAGATATATAGCAATCTTTTTTGTTCTATAAAAAAAAAAAAATTGTTAATGCTATTATTTCTTTTCAATGTTCTAAGGATTCTCCTGCAACATGCAGTAAGATGACAAGCTGGAAATTGTGTCTCATTACTTTCATTATCATAATATGTCCTTTCCGCATTTATATGAGATGAAATAATATGTAAAATGTATTAGTACCTATTTTTTGGCTTTGCCAATCTCCTTTTACTTAATAAAGAAAAAACTGTTACTTGAGTTTTTATTCAAAAGTGTGCAAGGAGGCGATTTATTTGGCTTACTTTGTGGATCTTTTCATAGGAATAATGATAATCTGGTTGGAAATTCAAAGCTGGCAACTATAGTATATATTACTCCTGGAATCAGCATCTTAAACAATGGGCTTGTAATGATCTCAAAGATCAAAATGCACTCAGACTTCAAGTGGCAGTACACAGGTAAGGGGAGGATCTATAGTTTTTTGTGAAAGAAATTCTCCTATCACACTATTGCTGAAAAGGACTCAATTGCTTTTATGTCATCCTAATTCCTTTTTGTCTTGATTTTAACTTTTGGCTTGTGGATTCTATATCCCCATGTTCTTCCACTTCCATCGTGCATCGACATCATCCCTTTTTCACTGGACCCTTTCCCTGCTTAAAAAAAAAAAAAAAAATCTTATTCTGCAACAGAGTACAAGAAGGGAGTTCTAAACTGAATCTAGTTTTGAGCCTCATTGAGGTTACCAAGGAAAGAGGCAAAGCTGGAAGAGGTGCCCCCTAATGAGGTATTTGGGTAATCATCCCCTTTTCACTGGTCCCCCTAATGAGCCTCATTTAGATTGAATTAACACACAATTTTGACATTTCAAGTTAGTGTCAACAATTTTAGTGATGGATTATTTAAATTTATGCTCCGTTTGGTTACAGAAAAAATGTAGGTAGGAAAAAGAAAAGAAAAAAAATTGAAATTAAAAAGTCTTAAATTCTTTATCAGTGGGAACTAGAAACTATAGTGAATACTCACTTGTAATGATGAGTTCATTTTATTTTAGTTAACAAAACATTTTGTATATCTCTTTCTCTCACTTATCAGTAAAATGCCAGGCATTAATGGGCAAGGTTCATACGTTACATGAATCCATGTGACTGCTCAGATCCTAGAGAAGACCATAAGGATCTAAAACTCCTAATACTTCCACAGGTTCATTCATATCATTTTAAACTCAGTCCTCTATAAATTAATCAATTATAATTGAACAACTTCATTATTGTTTTTTGTTTCAAGTATTGCTGATTTTTATTGTATCTGATTATGCCTTTTCTCCAAATAGAGTTGGTTCCAAAGTTATATATGCAGCAATAGCCAAAAAATTGAAAAAAAAAAAAAGTATTAGATACTTAGTGGCTTAAGTTCCTTAATGAAGATGTGTGCAACCACAACATATGAATGTATGTGTGCAAGTATCATGCCTTTTTTCCTTTTATTTCTTACCACATGGATGGTTTAGTTTTGGTATCTAGGCCTGGCGTCTTCCTACACAAGTTCATTTTTTGCTGGATCAAACATCAATGCTTATGATGCAATAGGAAAGATATTAGATGACATAAATGTAGATACATAAATTAATTATGTTTATTTCAATCATTTAACTTTATTAAGTGAACAAATATATTTAATTGATTCTATTTCTATATTCCAGATGGCAAAACTTGAGCTTTGGTTGGACAATGCAAAAGCGTGGGAAGTCAGCAGTTATTAGTTCTTCAAAGTGATACAATGATCTTCAGGTGGGCAAAGGTCTTACGGATAATATTAATCTCAAAAATTTTCAGATTAAATGGAGTAGGGAAAATTTGGTCTTGTCAGCCAAGAACCCTTGTTCTTTGCATCCACCATCAAATATGATATTGCATATGGAAAGGTGGTGCAAGAATTGAAGAAATGAGAGCTGCACCTGAACTTGCCTTTGCTGGTCTTTTACTGATACATTGCTTGAGGTTCTAACTTCTGGACCTGGTCCATGACTGTACTTTAGATGATCCTTTCATCTTGATAATCATCTAAGTTGTTCATATATTTTGGAAATTTGAAATTTGCAGCTGAATGGACTCCATGGGGGGTGAAGCACAAGACTCATTATCTTGTGGACAGAAGCAAACAGCTTCCATGGCTAGAGCAATTTCTAAACTCCGATGGATTTTAACTTTTAAATGCAGCTGAAAGTGCATTTGATGCTAGATTTGAGAGAATAGCACAAGAGGCATTGGACACGAATGTAAGCAAACTATTGTTCTGATTGCTTATTATTTGAACATGATCAAGAATGCCAATATGATTGATGTTTACATTTTAACAAAAAGAAACTATAAAATTGCTTATAATTACTTCTTTACATTATCTTTATGAATTATTGGCCTATGTCCTGGATATTGAATGCATTTCTTTTTTCCTCCCAAACATATATATAAAGTAACTCAATTGACTAAAAGCTCAAAAGACAATATTAATACTTTCAGCATTACTGTTTGACCTTGTCTGAAAACATAGACCTAAGTAGCAAAAGACAAAGCTGTTGATGTTTTCTTATTAGCAATGATAAATTCTAAGTTGAATATAGACCTAAGTAATGAGTCCAGGATGACAATGAATCATACAAGGGAAAAATTGAGCTTCATCTCGTAAGCTTTAGATATCCATCTAGGCTAGATATTCAGGTTTTCTGAGGCCTAAGCTTTGCCATTCTTTTTGGCAAAGTTAAATTTTATTTTCAAATTGTTTATTGCCACCCTTTTACTTCTATACAGCATTAGCACCAAAGCAGTACTAGAATTTTTTTTTTTTGATCAAGTGATAATTGAAAAGAAAAAACAGATTAATCAAGTCATAATTGTAATGTTGTCACTCTTTTCTTTCAGAAAGTCACAATTGTTGGAAAAAGTGGAATTGGGGAATGCATAGTGACTGCAATATTGCAAAGATCATGTGATCCTAAATCAGGTCACGTGATGGAATTGAAATTGAAAGGTTAAATTGAAGTGGATGAGTTGGTAGATTGGTCTTGTCAGTCAAGAATCAGTTTTGTTTAATGACTTATCCATGCCAACACTGCATATGAGAAAGAAGGAATTGCAAATGAGGTGGAAAGCAAAGCTTCACCAAAGTTACAAATGCGCAAAGGTTTATTAGTGGCTTATGACAGGTTAGTAGAGTAAAAAGTTCTCCTAAATTCATCATTGGATAGTTATTAATGATCCAAGTAATTAAGTCAATTTTGCTATTTTAGAGTAAAACAACATTTAATAGCTTTCAATGCATAAAGCAAAGGTGGAAGCATTATTACTTCAATCTTTTTGTTTTGGAGTTTAGCATTTTCTGTCAAATAAAATGCAGGACTAGCATATCATGGAAATACTACGAGAATTCCAATTATCAAGCAGGCAGAAGAAACGGGTAGCCATTAGATGTCCAGCACACTGCTTTAAATAAGGCTACAAATACACTCAAAGCTGAATCTGAACGAATAATTCAAGATGCACTGAACCGAGTGATGGTGAACCAGGCTATTAAGTAGTAAGGTAGATATTAATTAGAAAAAACTCCATCAAGTACTTTTTAGATGATTGATTCTATGTAACATACAACTTGTCTCATGGTTGCATTTCAGGTCCAGGCATTTTGCAAACATATAGGACAAGTGTCAAGCAGATATGAAGTTAATAGCTATCACCTAATGGTGCAATCGGATGCTTAAGACACATCTATTACTAGCTTAATGGAAATACATCTATCAATGTTCCTGCACTTCAATTCTGTAAGGAGGGGAACTCTATACTTAGTTATTAACCTAAAAGCTAGTGAAAAGCATTATTAGGACTACAATATAATATTACGACCTGATCCTTTCTTACTAAAGTCATCTGCAAAAAATTTCCTATTCCAAAATTTTGTTATATTTCAGGAGCTAAACTTGCAATCCTGATTTTCTTTTTTCTCTGAATTGGTTTTCCATTTTGGAACATGTTCAATTGTAAGCTAGACCATGAGCATGTATAAATTAATTATCTCTTCTTCAATTTATATTATTCACATTTCTTTTTATTGTGATTGTGTTATTAAATCATGTTGAGAATTAAAATTTGTATAATTTTATATTCATATATTGAATCTCTGAATCCAATTAGCTTGATTTTAACTTATAGTTATCAAAATCAACTATAGTTTCTTTTTCTTTTTGGAAATTGTTGTTGCCTTGTTGGGTTCCAAATCATTCATGCAGTAAGTGGCAACCAGAAATACCAATGACAATCCAATCCTTGGTATGAGAAAAATTCATAAGAAGAAAAGTTGAGTGATATTAATTTCAACCATGGTTGATTACATCTATACGCAAACTTTAGGGATTGGGGTTATGGATGAAGGAACAAGAAGATTTTAAAATTTCTATCTTTTCTTTTTCAATTATTCAAGAGAACAAATAAAAGATAATTTTTATTTAATGAGTTAGGGTTTTCTATAAAGTTGTAAAAGCAATTTTTTTGAACTCTAAAGCCATACTCCATTTAATAATTTTTATTATCAAATTAATGCTATCTAAATAAATACTCAAAATAGAGACAATTGATTCAAGGAAAATTAAAATAAGATGTTAGAAGTTGAAAATTTTTCACATATTAATATCTTGAACAACTTTATGGTTATTCCACCTGATTTTGATCCAAAACCTTGCAAAAAAACATTATTATGACTACAATACAATATTACTAACTGCAATCCTGATTTTTTTTTTCTCTGGTTGGTTTTCCATTTTTAAGCATGTTCAATTGTAAACTAGACCGTGAGCATTCATTTGTAGCTTTTGCCCTTTGCAATAATGGGCTTTAAGTTCTGAGGCCTAAGATATATTAATTTTTAAAATTATTGCAGCTACTAAGGAATAACTACCATAATCTTTTTAAAGAGGAATAGTTATACCTCATTATGAAGAATAGCAATTTATAACGAATAACTATTCTTTGTAATAAAAATATTACCAAACTAAATAATGGTTAAATTATAGGAATAACTATTATATTGTAGTGTCTATTACAATAACTATTATATTGCACTGAATGGAGATTACGACAAGAATTGTAATCATTATTACTAGAAATAAAATGTGTTGTAATGTAATAATTAAACATATTCATTAGTTTGGTTATGAGTTATAACATTAGAATGAAACTTAACATTTATTTTAGGAAATATCTTACTCATACAATTATATCTCCTTAAAAATTGTTTTTTTTAAATTTAAGAGAGATATGTGTTATTTTTTATGATTTTATAATTTTATAATTGTTAGATGTATATGGAAAGTTTTTTTTATTTGGAAATATATTAAATTTTGAAATTATTGCACTGACTAAGGAATAGCTAATGCAACATTTTAAAGAAGAATATTTATTCCTCATTTTGAAGAATAGCTATTCATAAGGAATGACTATAGGAATAACTATTACATTACAACACCTATTACAGTTTACCAAACATGCCCTAAGAGTTATGTTGAACTGTTGAAGTTAAGATTTTCAATATATATACAAGGGAAAGAGACTCTTAGATAGGGGGAGATCCAAAGAAATAATCAAAGAAAAATAGGTCACAGCCAGAATAGTAACTGAGAGAAAGAAAATGAACAGTACTTGTAAAATTCAAGAACATTGTCCTCGGGCAAATTTGTAAAGACCCATTTGTACATTTAAATCTTAGACCTCTGATTCCTCATACTCTATCTGTGTTCTCGGGCGAAGTCCAAATTTGTTCATCCCACTCTCTTTACGAGTATCTATTGATTTAGGCCGAATTTGGAACTTTTATCTGGCTATTCTAAGTGGGCTTGGGTCACTAGATTTCGTGCTCTTACACCCTTGTTTTTTAAACTCGATTTTAACAAAATCAAGTTTTGTATAAAACTCGATATTCTCAAAATTGAGTTATATGTATATCCTCAAAATTAAGTGGCAAAATATACATAGAACTAATGTCGAGTTCTACTTGTAACTCAATTTTATTTTAAAATCGAGTTTGAAAACAGGGATATAGTGCTTAATAGTTTGAAAACATAGACATTATACTAGGTATTTTTAAAAATAAGGGCAAAAACCCAATTCCTCCTTGAAAATAATAAGAATAAATTGATTGCCACCAAAATATAAGGATCAAATTGAATGTGATTTCATAATGTAAGAATCAAAATGACATTTTTGTCAAAAATAAATTAACAAAATACAATAACTTGCTTCCAATACCTATGATTCTATGAAACAAAATCCTGGAAATTGAATATAACATTCAAGGATTTTATAAAAAGCCATACATATTAGTTTGTTTCTCTTTTTGTGGGGTTGTCTATACTGTCTATTAGAGTTATTAAAAATGGATAGAAAAAAAAGAAGAAGGAAAACACAACACATGATTGCGTGTACATATATAAAATTAAAAGGCCTAAGCAGCTTTGTGGTTGATAAAATCCCGAAAAGCATCCAAAGCAGTGACTGAACTTTTTGGAAAACCTTGTACAAATTTAGTGCTGAGTGCTTGTGCTCTATTTTTCATATCTTCATCACCCATCAATTTCTCTATTCCCTTCACTATATCTTCTTTCTGAACCGTCCGTGACAAATCATCAGAAATCATGTACCCAACTTTGAGATGACTGACCACCAATTTGGCATCATAGTATTGGTCCCCTCTAATGGGCCATGCCAAAATGGGGACCCCTCGACCAATGGCTTCCACAGTTGAATTCCACCCACAATGCGATAAAAACCCAGCCGTTGACGGGTGACTCAGTATCAACAACTGTGGTGCCCATCCACGTATTATCAAACCCCTATTACCGACTTTGCTATCCAAACCATGAGGAAAATAACCAACCTCTTCTTCTTGTTCTGAACCGGGTTGGCCCTCTGGCCCTAGGAATGCACGTGGCGGACCGGACCTTCCCGAACCGGGTTGTATCACCCATATAAACGTTGTTGACGATGATTCCAATAACGCATCAGCTAATTGTGGGTACTCCTCCATGGTGGGACCCACCTCGGTACCGAAAGAAACGTACAGAACAGACCCACGTGGCTTCGAATCCAGCCATTGGATCACCTCGTCTTCGGTAACATTTGACTTCCTGTTGTTGGTACGAAGTTCACGGTCGTGAAGAAGTGAGCCTGCCGCTGCTGACTTCCAATACTGTTCGGGCAAGAGTGGGCCCACGCCCCAGACCGGTTTCCCAACCTGATCGGAGATGTAGCGAATGAATGGACTCTCCAGATCGTCACACGTGTTGATTAACAAAGCGATGACACCCTCTACCTCCTCCACCCACATTGGCTGGCTTCCAGGTTTTGGCGGACCCATTTTCTTTGGGCCACCGATGAATGGTCGTGGTCCACCGCTGAGTGGTGGTGGTGGACCTGGTGGTGGCCCGCCTGGTGGTCCATGAGGGCGACGCTTAAGATCGGAATAGGAAATAGCCATGTCTTCGGGTAACCCGGGGAGTAAACGGGTCTCTCCGGGTTTTATTGTATCTAATTCTTTGTGGGACTTCCACGTGGCACACTCGATGGCTGCAGAGCAAGCACCGGAGGTGAAGAAACCAACAGTTGGGACGTGGAATTTAGCGAAGACTTCGGTGGACCAGCCCATCATGACGTCGAGGATGGCGCAAACGGGCTTGGGTCCGGGTCGGGTGGAGAGGAGGTTCTGAAGCGCGAGGGCCATTTGTTCATGGTGTTTAAAGTGGTGGTGCATGGGGTCAGAGGCAGAGGCAGAGGCAGGCTGTGGTTGTGGTGGTGGTGGAGATGGAAGAGAAGATGGGATTTCGATGACTTGGATGTGAGGGTGTTGGCGGAAAGAGGAGGGGACGGAGGTGGAGAGATTGGAGGAGATGATGAATGTGGATTCGAAGTCTCTTGAAGCTATGTGTTTGCATAGCTCCATGCATGGGAACAAATGGCCTTGCCCAAAAAATGGAACTACCCAAATCTCCATTCTTGACATTTTTTTTTTTCACAATCTATATATCTTGACTCACTATGATCTAAGGGCTTTGGCTAAGAAATTTCTTTTTATAGAAGTAAAAGAAAACTTAGCTAGGAAGAAAGGAAGAACGAATACACAGTAATTGTATTTGTAGTGTAATTAGAAAATGACTTTGGGGAATATGGGTTTGCAATTGCCAAGCGACTGTTAGGTAATCTGCATAGTATAGTGTTAGGTGTGAGATATCAGAGCCGAGATGCTTCTTTTCGTGCTTATGTCGGTTGAAACCAATACGTACACTACCATTCGTTAATTAAAAGGAAGTGGGGCCGGTGGGTTTAAGAACTCGATTCGTGTACGAACATAATAGAATACGGCAAACACGTGTCCACATTCGGTCTTGGATTTCCCGTTTCAATGGGAAACGAGTCGGTTTCTGTTAAATAAATTAAGCTAGTATTTATTATGCACACTTTTTTTTTTTTTATAAATTTTATATAATTGAAATCAGAGCTGAAGACATGATCATAATTTCAGTTTTAAAAATATTTGTGTAATTGTGTATCTGTAATAGCTTTTATCCATAAATCAATAAGGCTAGAACAGTAGCATTGACATAGGAGTTTCAAAATGTTCATATACCACTGATTTTGAAAATGTTTTGTAATCTATTAGTGTTTCTGAAATATGTAGACATATATTATTAATTAAAAACTAGACATATATTATTAATTAAAAACTCGAGTTCTGTGAAATCGAGTTTCATAGAAAAATTTTGAAATTTTTTTATGTAACTCGAGTTATAGGAACTCGAACTCCATAAAAAATAGCATGACAAATTTGAAAGCTATTTTATCAAAGAATTTGAGTTTCTAGAACTTGAGTTACACGGCAAACTCAAGTTTCACAAATTCGAGTTTCAAAAATGTGATAATTACTAAATATTTCGTAAAAAGTGGTAGATTTATACATATTTTTCCAAATAATGTTATACGACATTTTGGCCGACATTGGAGTTTTTTTTTTTCCTAGAAACACACATTGGAGTACCTAATAACTTGCACACCGCCCTTCCCATTAAAACAAAGTCGCTAATGGATAGTGGAGTTAAATTTTACTTTAAAGTTGTAATCAATTACCATATTTGATTGGCAAGACACACGGTTTAAAATGCATGTTAGTTTACACTTTGCACTATGTTAAAATTTGGTGAATATTCCTGTGGGGGGCAAAAGGATCCTGATGGGAATGTGGGCCTTTTGGACCGTGTTAAGGAAGGCCGACCTGCTCCTGGGTTTAGAATTTGTTAGTACTATGGGTCGGCTCATACGCCGAGGGTCCGAGGATCCAGCCGAGGATGAACTTACCCTCGGATGAACACCGAAGAACTCGGGATTTCATAGTAAAGATTAGGGGATGACACGGTTAGGGCCAGTGGTTAAAAGGGGTGAACCCTAGAACGCCCCAGAAGCACCGGTGTTGAAGAAATGTCAAAGATAAAGGCTGCTACCTCCACATTAAAGACCCTGCACCTACCACCCTGGCCGCATTTATGGGGAAGTGACACCTGAACAGTGGAAGAGAAACTTCTGGTTACTATTCAAAGGCACTGAGAAAAGAAATATCTAGGCTAAGGGGGAGGTGAGACAACACGTGTACAAAGTATTCAAAAGAGTAGTATTTAAAGAGCAATCTAAGACAGAAAAAGGGACGGACTTTTTGTAACCTAAAAAGAAAAAGAAACAAAGACAAAGATATAATATAAGAACAACTCTCGGTTTACATCCGAGGAAGCTGATTTACGATATTCTTTGTTGTTTCCAATTACTTGCAATCTTTAGTTTGTCATTTAATCCTCACACGCTTCTAACCTGGGTTTCAAGCCCACACTCTACAAATTCATATTGTCTAAGGCATATTGGGCCTGAGCCCATAACTGTTCTTGGGACCAGGTGCAATTGTGCACTTACAATTCCCATCCCATGCTTTTGAACTATTCTATTTTACTATTTCAAAAACTATTTTATTTATTATACCATATTATTTTACAACATACCTAACATCTCAACTTTTATTTTACAATACAACACATTAAAATAATATAAATTATGCAATAAAATAATAAACAAATTATCTTCTCTCCTCTCTCTCTCATTTCTATCCTTGCCTCTATGTCCCTCTCTTAACAACCAAATAACCCAATTACCACCACGCCACCACCATGTCCACCACGCCACCACTGCCCACCAAAATCCCACCGGAACCAAAAACCTAAATTAAAAAAAAAAAAAGGCAAATACCCACAAAAACCCAACAAACCCATTAAAATAAACCAAACAACCCAATCGTCACCATTATGTCCACCACGCCACCACTGCCCATTGCCCACCAAAATCCCATTGGATCCAAAACCCAAATTATTAAAAAAACAAAACAAAACCCGGCAAACCTATAGCAAAAGCAACCCAATCACCACCACCATGCCCACCATGCCACCACTGCCCACAAAAATCCCACCGGAACCAAAAACCTAAATTAAAAATAAAATTTAAAAATCTAGCAAATACCTACCAAAAACCTAGCAAACCCATTAGAATAAACCAAACAGCCTAGTCGCCACCACCATGCCCACTACCCACCAAAATCCCATCGGAACCAAAACCCAAATTATTTAAAAAAAAAACAAAAAAACAAAAAACAAAACCCAGCAAACCTATAGCAAAAACAACCTAATCACCACCACGCCACCACCACTACCCACCACACTAACCCAAACCAACCAATCCAAATCCAACCCAAACCCCATTAGAATCCAACCATTAGAATCCGTAGCCCCTCAAACCATCACACCACAACACCCAAAACCATCGGAATCCAAACATTGGAATCCAACCATCAGAATCCATAGCCCTGCCACCATTGCACCACAACACCTAAAACCATCAGAATCCATAGCCCCTCAAACCACCCACACACCACAACCCACCACTGGACCCACGCCAAAAAAATCATAGCCCATCATTGGCGAGGTTGAGCAGCCCATCATCGGAGGCAAGGTTGAGCGCTTCCATCAGAGGACCATGTTGCCGAAACCACCAAACCCACAGCACTACCAGATCCACGCCGCCGCCAAACCCACGCTGGACCCCCAACCCACGCCGGAATATGCCCACTGTGAGAGATAGATATGATGTGAGAGAGAGGCCAGGAAAGAGATGTGATGAGAGAGAGGCCAAAATGTTGTGAAAAGAGAGAGGAGGTGAGAAACAAAGAAAATGAAGAGAGAGAAAGAGGCAGATACATTAAATGCAGGAATAAAAAAAAATTATTTCATTTTACAATTGTGCTACAGTTCGTCACAAATTTTTTAGGATACAAGACCAGGTAGTGTTGCGTTTTTGTGTTTTGATGGTAAAACATACCTACGTATGACATATGGCAATGCGGGTGTGAATGCTCTAAATCCATTACCTTTTAGCCACTTTTCTTAATTATCTTTTTCATTTGTGATAAGATCACATAAAATAATGATTGATTGCCTTGAAACTGATGATTGGCTATAAAAATCAAGAACATCCAACCAAAACAATCATCAAACCAAAATTAAGAACATCAACCATAAAAATCATGCTTGTGAAACATCACATTTTCCCTACAAACAAACAAATTTAGCCATCATCAAACCCAAAGAGAGAGATAGCAAGTTAGAAAGAGAGACTTGAACAAGCTTTAAGATTCAACCACCAAACCAACAAAAAAACTAAACCCCTAAATCTTGAACATAAACATAGAAAAATCAAACCCCAAATCAACCACACCAAGGCTATGTGCATCTCGTTGGATTACACAGGGACTTCTAAGTTTGGGAGTAAAAACAAACAGGTGGTGACTTTGGTGGAATTCCTTGTTTTCAGAGTTGGGTTTTGTGTGATTCTTTTTGGGTTTTGCTTATTGAAGTTTAAAACATAAACAACCACTTCAAAAATTTGAAAAGAAAAACTTTTGGATTTTGATTTAGGGCATTGTTGTAGCAGTGAAGTAAGAGAAAGACTAAAAAATTTCAAAATCACATTATAATGTTTCATTAATTATAGTCCATGCAGTAATATCTATAATAATTTATTGGAGGATCTAAAGCTAAAAATAAAATAAATTCTTTTACTACGTAGTTAAAGATTTTATCTTTCTTTAACACTCATAAACTTGATTACGGCTCTAAACAACATGTTTTTCTTGGTTATAGCCTTCATCACAAGGATTTAAATGTCTTGATCTCTCCAAAAGTCGTGTTTACATTGCACTTAAATAGGCTAAATTCCAATTAGTGATAAATATATATATGTAAAAAAAAAATTACAATAATTAGACAATTTTTAGCATCTAAAGATGAACACAGTTATTTTAACAAATATCTCACCAAATCACGTGGTCTAGCTCCTGTTGTGTCAACATCTTACAAACTAGTAATGTTGTGTCCTCAACAAATCTCTTGGCTTAAGATAAGGTGCAATACCTACCTAAGGTATTGCACTTGATACAATTGCAGTGAGTGGTTGAGATTCAGAGTTGGAAAAAACAACTTTTAATCTTAACTAATAAATTAAAAAAATATTAAAAAGAAGTAAAAAGTTAATGTTAAAATGTTAAGAATGTTAAAAATTTTGTGATGGAAATGGGGTGAATTGCACGTGCAATTGCATATTGCATGCAATTGCTCCAAATCTCAATCCACCTCTCTCTTCTCTCCCTACAGCCTCTTAATGACATGTCAACATCACCTACTCTTCCTAACTCAACTCAGTTGTCTTTAGAGCATTAGCTTTAGGGAGTGTAAAACTCCCAAAATTGCTATTTTACAACCAAATATGCCTAAATGTAACTTTACCAGGGTTTCTATTGCTAAAGGGTTCTAGCAATTGTGAATAGTGAGTTGGTATGTTTAGGAATTACTGTAGTAGTAGTTGTAAAATAATATATATTAGTAAATCACCTTACATTGAGTATTAATTCCTTGGGTGTTAAAACCTATTCCTTCTCCTATGTAAAGCCCACATTGTAGGCAAAAATGTAGTTAATATTTGTCTTGGCATGAATCACTAAAATAAATCCTACTGCATCTTTATGAAAGAGAATGGTCCCACAAAGTCATAAAACGCGTGCCTACATTTTACAACTCTTTTTTAACTCTAAACCCGTAAAAGCTAGACGAAAAAATGAATTTTAATTTGTTATATTTTGAATAGGGGAAATAGTTGATGCAGGGATAAGGATAACAATTCAAATGGTAGAGGTCAATTCAATTACGTAACCGCTTCTCAAAAAAAATTCAATTACGTAACCTTTGCTCATGAACAATGGGGGCCACTTCTTGAGGATTGGTAATAAGAAAAAAATAATTCACTTTATCGTAGGTACAAAAAAGCTTCTCGCCCGCAGGCCGTAGGGAGGGAGATACATTCAAGTTTCCTTTTTGGTTCTCTCTCTCTCTCTGAAACACACTCAGAGATGGAAGTTCTAAGCTGTCTGCTCTATCTTTGCCTCAGCTTGGCCATTATTCAAGCCTTCCATACCATTGCAAAAAGAAGCAAATCAATTCCCAAAAAGCTTCCTCCAGGACCAAAACCTTTTCCAATCATTGGAAACCTCTTGGAACTTGGTGACAAACCTCACAAGTCTCTGGCTAAGCTTGCCATGACAAATGGACCCTTAATGAGCCTAAAACTAGGCCAGATAACCACAGTAGTCATTTCCTCAGCTACCATGGCCAAAGAAGTCCTCCAAACACATGACCAACTCCTTTCCAACCGTTCCATTCCAGATGCAATCCGAGCCCACAAACAGCATGAGTTAGGATTGCCTTGGATACCTGTTTCCTCACGCTGGAGAAACATTAGAAAGATATGTAACTCCCAATTATTCGCCCATAAGATTCTCGATGCCAACCAAAACCTCCGGCGCAAGAAAGTACAAGAGCTGCTTGCTGATGTCCATAAAAGCTGCCTAACCAATGATGCGGTTGATATTGGTAGAGCAGCTTTCAAAACTACGCTTAATTTATTGTCCAACACTATTTGCTCTGTGGATTTGGCAGACCCGAACTCCGATATGGCTAGAGATTTCAAGGAACTTGTATGGAATATCATGGAAGAGGTTGGAAAACCAAACTTGGCAGACTATTTTCCAGTGCTTAGGAAGGTTGATCCCCAAGGCATACGTCGCCGGATGACAATTTACTTTGGGAATATGATAGAACTCTTTGATAGCTTGATCAACAAACGGTTGCTGACAAGAAAAGTACCCGGTTCAACCAGAAACAATGATATGTTAGATACCCTTCTTGACATTAGTGAAGAAAGCACAGGGGAGATCGACAAAACTCAAATCGAACGTTTGTTCCTGGTGACAATTTTCTCCATATTCTTCTTCAGTAATTTATATATTTATTCAATTAGTACTTTTTTTTTTTTTAATGAATTATACATCTATGTACTTTTTATAAATCTGGATTATGGTCTAAAACACGGTCTCACTTTGGCTTAAATTTTTGTGGAATAGGACCTGTTTATTGCAGGTAATGACACAACGTCTGCTGCATTAGAATGGACAATGGCAGAGCTGATTCACAACCCAGAGGTTCTATCAAAAGCCAAAGAAGAGCTCAATCAAATCATTGGCAAAGGAAACCCAGTAGAGGAATCTGATATTTCTCGTTTACCATACTTGCAAGCAATAGTCAAAGAAGCCTTCCGGTTACACCCTCCAGTTCCACTGTTACTTCCCCGTAAAGCTGAGGCTGATGTAGAAATTCAGGGCTTTACGGTTCCAAAGGGTGCACAAGTGCTTGTAAATGCATGGGCTATAGGCAGGGACTCCAGCATATGGGAAAACCCCAACTCATTTAAGCCAGAGAGGTTCATGGGGTCAGAAATTGATGTCAAGGGACGGAATTTTGAGCTTATTCCGTTTGGTGCTGGGAGGAGAATATGTCCTGGATTGCCATTGGCAATACGAATGTTACACTTGATGCTGGGTTCGCTTATTCACACCTTTGATTGGAAACTTGAAGATGGCTTTAAGCCTGAGGATATGTCCATGGAAGATAAGTTTGGTTTATCCTTACAATTGGCTCAACCCCTGCGAGCAATTCCTATCATGGTTTAACAAATAAACCTAGTTTTTCGTGTTTGTATATTTTAATAAAAATATTCTCCGTATAATCATAGGTTTGTTGTTGCAAAATTTATTATATGAAATATTAAAAGTGTTGTAACTTACTTGATCTCTTTTTATGAGTAGACACTTGTGATAATTATTAAACCAAAAAGGGTTAATTATACTACTTTATCCACTCATCGTTTGCAGGGCCGGCTCAATCCATGGTAAGGCCTAAGGCGAAAATGTTATGAGGAACCTTTTCTCATATTATAATATTAAATTAATAAATTTTTTATTTAACTTTTATATAAATTTTTATTTAAATATATTTTTTCTGCTTTTTAAGATACAAAGTTATTGAAAAAAAATTTGTATTCAAGTTTCCTTAATATTTTCTTCAATAGAACTAATCAACTTTTTTTTTTGTGGCATAATTGATTATTTATACATTTTTTTATTTGCAAAATTAATTTTTTTTTGTTAACAATTAGAATATTATAATAAAAAAACCGAAAATATATGTATACATATATACATAGAAACAAAGAAGAAATTGAACGTAAAGTTTTATTTAAAAAATAAAATCTTTTTTTGACTAAAATAATAATAAAATTTAAAAAAAAAAAAAAACCCTAAGAGATAAGTATGTAGTGATGAGAGGTTGGAGATTACTATGCTACCACGTGTCCCAAGAACCCTAGCCCAACCCAATTTGACACGCCTTTTGTCAGAAGGTTAAAGTTTCACAGTGAAGCAAAAGTGTCAAACAACCAAAGTAAACACTCTGAGAAAATAAAACAAGATAGCAAGAACCAAACAATGACATAAGTAAGCAAGACTAAGACATTTTAGAGTAGTGCAAAAACCTAAAGGAGGGCAACGCTCAATGGAGAGGAGGGTCCAATGCGCTGCTAAGAAACGTATGAAAAAGTCACTCTCCAACAATTCATTAAAAATATTTGAGGTTTGAGGTTTGAGATTGATTTTGATTTTGATTTTTTTGTCTTTTGATTTTTGTTTTATTTTGTTGAGAGAGAGGGAGAGCGATTTTTTAGATTCTAATAGTGCGGAAGATTAATGACTCAAATAAAGCAACAATGGAGAGGAGGGTCCAATGCGCTGCTAAGAAACGTATAAAAAAGTCACTCTCCAACAATTCATTAAAAATATTTGAGGTTTGAGATTGATTTTGATTTTGATTTTTTTGTCTTTTGATTTTTGTTTTGTTTTGTTGAGAGAGAGGGAGAGCCATTTTTTATATTCTAAAAGTGGAAGATTAATGACTCAAACAGAGCAACAATCACTTTTGCACATTCAAAAATTTTTTTTTTTTGTGGTTTTTTATATAAAAATTAATAATACTTTCAGGTTAATATTTGGGGCTTATTTCATACTCTCAATGGTAAAGAAATATCTCTATTACTTAATATTTGGGGCTTATTTCATACTTTCTTTTACTTGTATTGGTTAATATTTGAGGCCTAATTAATCTCACAATGACAAAGAGATATTGATATTGCTTAAATTTGGGGGGGCTTAGGAACTTAGGGGCCTTAGGCAGTTGCCTCAATTGCATCATGCATTGAGTCCGGCCTGGTCATTTGGATTGATTTAATGTTGACTATATGTAGTTTGCGTAAAATATTATTTTGATCCTTAAATTTTACTAAAAACAAGCTTGTAATTCCATGCATATGCATAGATACACTTAAAGATATAAAATAAGATGCATAATATAATTTATATATATATATATATAATTTAAATACTATTGATAGTCATTTTTATATTTTGTTAAGTCTTTAAAAAATTTTGTAAGGATATTATTAGCTATAAAATGTAATTTGTCCATTTTTTTTTAATTTTAAATTATTGTTGTAGGGGTGGGTTTTGGTTCTCAAGCCCAAAGGATGAATGGATTGAGGCCCAAAGAGCCCAATACAATAAATTTGTAGATAGTGGGCTTAAAAGCTAGGCTTCAGTAGATCCAAGAACATACAGAGTGAATAAAAGATAGCAGGAAAATAAGGAGGACAAGCTTTTAAACACAAGAAATCCTCCTTGGCAACATCCGAGTAGAATGATCCTGTGCTATATTTCTTTTAAACTTAGATTTTACTACAGTCCTAGCTATTACAGTGTTTCATTCTCTGACCCTCCTTTTTTTTCGTCCCCAGAGGGTCCCTTATATTATATAGCTCCCCCTAGATGATCTTGGCCCTCCATTTTTTGATCATCTAGGCCATTACTTGAGTGTCTGTCCCATCAGACACCTTCCCCAGCCACTTCTGAGTCGCGGCAATCAAGGTAGCATTGTTCAGAGGTCTTCTCCACATAAATGCAGCCAGGAGGTTTGGTTGGAGGCATTAAATGTGGTGGCAGTCTCCATCCTTTCGGTCAGGGCTGACACCTTCCCCGAAGTTTCTCCCCTCAGTATGACCTCCTCTGATATCATGTCATTGAAGTGGCTTTACCGTCCGAGGGCGTGATCTCCTTGGAGCTATAGTGGCCTCCTCGGCCTATGTTATAACATGTGGCATGATCTCCCCAACAGATTTCTATACCCCACAATAGCCCCTCAAAATTTTAATTTTTCCCTCTCGTTCGAGGAGGAAAAGTGGGGTTTTAATTAGTTGGTTCCACACACTTTCCTGTTTTTCCCACGTGGGAACGTCGCTTCGTGTGTTCTATAAATGTTCCTGACGCTTTGGAGCCCGTAGCTTCGCATTAAATGCTCCAGGTGGCACTCTGTTCCTCACGTCCTACAATGAGATGGAGATCCTACGACTGACATTTTTCCTTGAATTTTCTGCCTCCTATAAAAGGCCCTTGGGGGGTTCATTTTTTTTTTCTACTTTACGAATCTGCAAACTCTTAAGCCTCTCCATACTCTCAAGCTCCCAAGACTTCCCAAATCTTCCAATATTCAAGAAGCTTTTGAGGCATCCCTGTCCCTATTTTCGTAAGTTTTTCATTTTTAGGTCATTTTCTCCTCAGCCAATCTCCTCGGCCTTCTCCTTTCTACTTCTTTTTCACAAATATCTCCTTCGCCTCTCTTTAGCTTGCTTAGATGGGCAAATTCGCTCACATCGTAGATTCTCCTGCCGATATGGGGATTTAGGGCAAAATATCATATTCCCTCGAGAGTATCTCTGCGGTACTGCACCCCGGGGCAGTGGCATACCCACAAGAATGAAGGGGAGGTCGTCATTCCTATGATCGCCTTCATAGAAGGGGGAATGACACTCCCTATGGGTAACGTAACTAGGGACTACTTACCCACCCATAGGTTATGCCCCTACTAATGAGCACCCAACCTATTCAGTGTCCTAGGTAGTGTAGATGCTCTTAATGCACAAATGAGTTTGAACCTCACCTGACACGACGTCGTTTGGATGTAAGAGTGCCATCGGTTGGCGGACTCAGGCTACTTCCTTAAGTCTAGGTTTTCAGTGGTTAGGCTCGTCTTGTGTCTCTCCAAATCCAACAAGGGCATGAAGGATGACTACCTGATTGCCTCTGGTAAATGGCATGATGATCTTCACTGCCCAACCCGGAAGGGAATGCCAGGTGGGGTACCCTAGGTTTAGGTCCTTTAACGCTGGCTCTAGTTCCTTAGTTTTGTTGCCCTTTCCTTTCCTTTAGCATCTCATTTCCTTCTGATGGCTTTTTTTTTTTTTTTTTTTTGGTTCTGACTGTGATTTTGCTTCTCGGCTTTTTTTGCAGATAAAAGGCACGTAGCGGCCAACTTTAGTCTCGTCAATGTCGCGGACCTCAACAAAGTACTAAGGTCCGAGGTATTTATAAGCGAGGATAAACAATTGAGTGCCATCCATCTCATCCTAGACTTCGAGCCCTTATCCGACGATTTCCTAGAGTGGGCCACGCGATTAGTGCAGGCGATCCTCAGCTAGCTCGGATAGACGTCTTGTTGCCCGGTTTCCTAGTCCAAGAGAACATCGTTCATGAGGAACTGTCCTCCCACCGCACCTCCCGTGAGGCCGCGGTCCTAAGAGAGGAAACAGCATCCTCTCACTTGTCACTCGAGGTGGAGATAGACCAGTTTCGCATCGAGGATCACAGGGAGGAATAGGGGAGACCAGTAATCCAGGTCTCAAACTCGGAAGACGAGCTAGACAGATCTTCCGTTGTTCGTTCCCCTAAGCTCATCGTCGCGTGTGCAGAGAACAGCTTCATAGAGGAGGACAAGATGCCACTGAACAATAAAAAGAAGGGATTACGCGACCTCCTCAAGGCTAGGGGGTCAGGCTCCAAGGAGGCCTTAGGGTCCTAGCCTCCTCTTTCCCTTCCCCCTCTGCCTCCTCCTCCAGTCAACATTTTTGCCCCTGTTAGCCTGAAGAAGAGAAAGAAGGATAAAGAGGGGATTGAGGATGGGGAGTTGGTCCCTCAAAAGGATGGGGTTCCTCCCCCCAAGCAGCAAAAGGTGACCAAGGGTAAGAGGAGGGCCTCCTCAGTCGAGAGCAGGGAGGACCAGACCGTGGCCGAGGTGCGACCCGATCTGGGACCCTAGGGTAGAGCTGGATAGGTCTGCCATTTCATAGAACTCTAGCATTAGGGAGTTTCAGAAAGGGCACGCCCACTATCTGGCCGAAGCCTTGGAGCAGCCCCTCCTGCTGCCGAGGGACATGGATGCTCTAAAGCACGTGAGGCAACCAGACCTCTTTCTATCCCTGAAGAGGGACCTTGCTCTGATAAGTTTCTAGCCATGACTCACTAAGGGCGTTTTGCCTTTTCTCTCTCCTCTCTCTCTCTCTCTCTCTCTCTCTCTCTCTCTTTTAACGCTTTCATCTGTTGTCTTTGGGCAGGCTATATAGGAGCTTTTTTCATGGCTGAGGAGTAGGTCAATGATGACAGAAATCAGGCTAAGGTTGAGGCCAACCTCCGAGTTAAGACTAGCAAAGCCTTGGGCACAGCTGAGCAGAAGAATCAGGATCTCACCACCAAGTTGACAGCTGAGGAGAGAAAGCAAAAAAGTGCTGAGGCCGGCCTGAATAACACCTAGGACCAGGCTGAGGACCAACGCAAGAAGCTTTATTACACCGAGATAGAGTTGGCAACAGCAAAGCAACAGGTCCTGGAGCTAAAAGCAGAGCTGGAGCAAGCAAAGGCAGCTGCTAGGGTGGTCGAGGAAGCCGCAAAGGCCACAAAGCAGACATCCTATGACCTTGGGGTGCAGGAGACTGATGTCCACCTGGCAGAGGAGCTGGCCGAGGTCTGCAGGGAACATTGGCAGGTGACGTGGACAAAAGCCCTTAACCTGGCAGGAGTCCCCAGTTCCTCTAAAAGGAGGAAGGTTGAGAACGTTTACTACCCTCCAGATATACGTGAGGTTCCAGCTGCACTCCCACCTCCCACTGCTCTTGTGCCAACTCCCTCCGAGTAGCCCCTACCACCCAGGCCTCTCTTCCTCCTCCCCAGGCCTCCAAGGGACCTAGCCAAGCTGGTGACTAAGGCCAGGGGGTTGAGATAGCTAAGGACAAGGGCAAGGGCAAGGGCAAGGAGGTCAAGTCCCTGTCAGGGACCAAGGCAAAAGAGGCTGAGACCAAGGATGCTGCTTCTAAGGAGAAGGAGGTTGAGACCAAACCCAAAGAAGCTAATCCCAAGGCCGCTGACCCTCCTCCTCCTCCTGGCAGCAAGGAAGACCCTCCTCCCAAGGCTAAGGCTTAGTTTAGGATTTCCTTCTGCTTCTTTTTTTTTTTTTTAACATTTAACCTTACTTTGTCTAAGATGTATATCCCCTCTCACTTAATGAAAAGATAAGGATTTTTGTTCTTTTGCAGGTGATATTCTGCCCTTCTTCTTTTCTCTCTGTTTTTTGTTATATTCATGTTCAAGTAGCTATAATAGGTGTTCTGTTTGCTGCCATGGGGTTAGGTTAATGAGATCTCTAAGGGTGAAAACCCATGTCTTGGCAAGAGGCTAATCAATAATGCATTGTTGTCAATTGAATTAAATTAGACCCATATAAATAGTAAGGAGAATAACTATGGGTTGGTACTAAAAACTGCACATTCAACAGAAATGTTTAAGTCCTTAGGAACAGGCAAAACATTTAGTAGTAAAAAAAAAGTGAACGCTTAAGGTCTCTCCTTTAGGAGTTCCCTGTGAGTGTGCCTTTAGGGCCTTCTATCCAAAGCCCCAGTTGAGTCCTTGTCTGCTCCTAGTGATGCATATGCCAAGGTCCCATTCTTGACGAAATTTCACAGTTTTCTGTTTAATACTTAGTCAAACAGTAGGAAGTATTAATTTACCCAAGGTATGTGGTCCGAGCGAGGCATGTCCAAGGTTCCGTTTAACACTTAGTTGAATAACATGAAGTGCTAATTTACCCAAGGTATGTGGTCTAAGGAGCCAGGCATGACCAAGGTTCTATTTAACACTTAGTTAAATAGTAGGGAATATCAATTTACCCAACGTATGTGGTCTGAGAGGCTAGGCATGACCAAGGTTTTGTTTAATACTTAGTGAAACAATAGGAAATGCTAATTTACTTAAGGTATGTGGTCTGAGGAGTCAGACATGACCAAGGTTCTGTTTAACACTTAGTTAAATAGTAAGGAGTATTAATTTACCCAAGGTATATGGTCCAAGAGGCCAAAAATGACGAGGGTTCTGTTTAATACTCAGTGAAACAATAGGAAGTTTTAATTTACCCAAAGTATGTGGTCTGAGGAGTCAGGCATGATCAATATTCTATTTAACACTTAGTTAAATAATAGGGAGTATTAATTTATTCAAGGTATGTGGTCCGAGGGACCAGGCATGACTAAGGTTTTGTTTAATACTCAGTGAAACAATAGGAAGTGCTAATTTACTCAAAGTATATGGTCCGAAGAGCCAGGCATGACCAATGTTCTGTTTAACACTTAGTGAAATAATAGGGAGTATTAATTTACCCTAGGTATGTGGTTCAAGAGACCAGACATGATCAAGGATCTGTTTAATACTTAATGAAACAATAGGAAGTGATAATTTACCCAAGGTATGTGGTCCAAAGAGCCAAGTATGACCAAGGTTCTATTTAACACTTAGTTAAATAATAGGGAGTATTAATTTATCCAAGGTATGTGGTCCAAGGGTCCAGGCATAACCAAAGTTCTGTTTAATACTTGGTTGAATAACAGGAAGTGCTAATTTACCCAAGGTAGGTGGTTTGAGGAGTCAGGCATGGCCAGGGTTCTATTTAACACTTAGTTAAATAATAGGAAGTATTAATTTACCCAAGGTATGTGATCTAAGGAGTCAGGCATGACCAAGGTTCTTTTTAATACTTGGACAAGTAATCAATGTGACGAACAATATTACGAGTCAAAGATGACTGAAATGCCTTTTATTAATAGTAATACTTTCGTAAGTTATTTACATTCCAGGGGCATGGTACAACTTTTTCATCTAAGTTCTCTAAGAAATATGCCATCATCCTAGCTATCGAGATGATACGGTATGGCCATTCCTAGTTGGGTCCTAACTTTCCCCATGCTGGGTTTTTCGCAGTGCCTACAACCTTTCTCAATACCAAGTATCCTGAGGCTAATGGCCTTAACTTCACGCTTCTCTCCAACAGGCTGTCATTGCTACTTAGGGTGAACGAGCTCGTCCTCAATGTTGGTAATCCCGACTCCAGGGGAATCACGGCATCAGCCCCATAGGTCATTGAAAGGAGTGTCTCTCCCATTGGCCTGCAGGTGTAGTTCGATACGTCCAGAGGTACTGTTGTGACTTGGTGAAGTACTCCATGCCGACCAGCAACCACCTCCTATTTCCTGCTGCTTTAGGAAAGGGCCCCACGATGTCCAAGCCCTACTGGGCAAAAGGCCAGGGGCTGGACAAGAAATTAAGGACACCCCCTGGCTGATGAATATTTCGGACATACTTTTGACATTGGTCGTACCTCCTCACGTATTCCTGTGCTCCCTTTTGCATACTAGACCACCAATACCCTTGGGTGAGGGCCCTGTGAGATAGTGACCTGCCCCTTGTATGACTTCCACAAATCCCTTCATGTAGCTCCTTTAGGAGCGGGTCAACTGCCTCAGGATGAACGCATAGCAGATACGGCCTAGAAAAAGAGCGCTTGTATAACTTTTGATCCTCGAACAACCAGAACCGAGGAGTTTTTTTCCACACTTTATCAGCTTCGCCCTTCTCCTTAGGCATGATGTCATCTTTGAGAAATAGCATAATAAGATCCATCCAGTAGGGCCCCACCCTGGTCTGGTGGATGAGGACGCTTTGGTTTTTAATCTCGACAGGCTTGTGTAGATCCTCAACCAGGATAACCCAAGGTAAACTCTGCACCAAGGAGGTTGCAAGGGTGGCAAGAGAGTCAACATGCATGTTTCTACTCCTCGGGATGTGTTGTAGGGTGAAGGGTTCAAACCCTAATTGCAAGTTCCTGACTTGATTCAAGTAATCCTGCATTCTCATGTCCTTGGCTTCCAATTCTCCCTTTACTTGGCCTACAATAAACCTCAAATCCGAAAATATCTCCACCGCTCTCCCTCCTATTTTGTGAACCATAGTCATTCCAACCAACAAAGCCTCGTACTCAGCCTCATTGTTCGTGGCCGAGAAGTCAGCATTAAGGATTTCTCAATGGTGATTCGTTCAGGAGATATCACAACTAGCCCCACTCCGGATCCCCTTTGATTTGCAGCGCCATCGACATACACCCTCCAAGATAGGGGTTTCTATAAGGAGATCATCCCAACTGATTTTCCATCCATGTTTGGCCTTCCACCATTTTCTTCTAAGGAGGGCTCAGTAAATTTGGTCACCAAATTTGCAAGGACGTGACCCTTTATAGAAGTGCGAGGCATGTATTTGATATCAAAAGCTCCTAGGACCGTTCCCCATTTTGCAATTCTTCCTATATAATCAGCTTTCCTAAGCAGTGATTGAAGGGGGAGTTGTGTTAGAACCACAACAGTGTGGGCCTAGAAATAGTGAGGGAGCTTCCGTGTAGCATGTACTACTGCCAAGATGGCCTTCTCCAATGGCAGATAGAAAACCTCTACCTCATGTAGTGACTTGCTCACATAATAAACCGATTTCTGTACCCTATCATCAACTCGTATTAGCACCAGGCTTACCACATGTGAGACTACAGCGATGTAGGCGAATAGGACCTCTTCCTCCTCGAGTTTGGACATAATCAAGGGATGAGAAAGATACTCCTTCAACTGCTAGAAGGCCGAGGAACATTCCTCTATCCATTCGAATCCCCTCCATTTGTGCAACAATTGGAAGAAGGACCTACACCTGTCGGCTGATCGAGAAATGAATCGGTTCAGGGCGGCAATCATTCCCGTCAACTTCTGGACCTATTTGGGATTTCGAAGGGGCTGCAGATTGTTAATTGCTTTAATCTGATTGGGGTCAACTTCAATTCCGCGGTGGGTAACCATATACCCAAGGAAGTTGCCGGAGCCTACGCCAAAAGAACACTTAGCGACATTAAGGCGCAATTTGTGCTTTCTTAGTATTTCGAAGATGTTCCCGAGGTCATCTATGTGCTCGGATTCTACTTTACTTCTTACCATCATATCTTCTATGTACACCTTAATATTCTTACCCAACTGAGGCTCGAACATTTTGGTCATCATCTTTGGTAGGTAGACCCAGCGTTTTTCAATCCAAGGGGCATTACTCTGTAATGGTAATTCCCAGTGGGCGTAAGGAAATCGGTCTTTTCCTAATTGTCCAGAGCCAGGGGTATCTGGTGGTAGCCCTAGAAGGCGTCCAAAAAGCTTATCCGAGGATGTCTCGCCATTGTGTCCACCAATTGATCTATCCAAGGTAGGGGGAAAGGATCCTTTAGGCAAGCTTTATTTAGATCCGTAAAATTCACACATACTCGCCACCTCCCTGTTTTCTTTTTTACCACCACTGTATTGGCCAATCACTCAGGTTAGAATACCTCTTTTATGGCCCCAGCCTGCTTGAGCTTGAGCATTTTTACTTTAATGGCGTCAGAGTGTTCCCTAAATGAGCACCAAGACGGCTACTTTCTGGGGATGACAGATGGATTGACGTTTAGGCGATGGCAAATGAAATCTAGATCCACCTCTGGGGCCTTGTAGGCGTTCCACGCAAATACGTCAATATTTTTTATAAGAAAATCTTCTAGCTCTCCCGAAGAGGCAGCTGTGCCCTGACCTAAAATAACTTCTCCTCATTGTCACCAATAACGACCCTTTCCAAGCGTTCACACTTCACCCCTTCCCCTCTGCCCCAGTGGTTAACACCGGCGCCTGTGATTGCTATAAGTCCCGCCCAGCGGGGGCTGAGGTCTCTGGCCCAGTTTGATGTCTGATTGTGGCCACCATGCACTACCTGACCATAGATTGGCTTCCCATTAGCTCTTCAACCCGATCCCTAGATGGATATTTTACCTTCAAGTGCAGCGTGGAAGGCACGAACCCTATGGCGTAAAGCCAAGGCCTGGCCATAATAGCAGTGTAGGGGGAATAGGCATCTACCACGATGAAGTTTACCTCCACGACCTAAGTGCCTGTCTGAATGGGCAATCGGATCTAGCCCTTTGGAAAGACAACCTTCCTGTGAAACCCTATTAAAGGGGAGTCATAGCAAGTCATGTCCTCGGACCTCAGTTTCAGTCCCTTAGATAGGTCAGGGTACATGATCTCTGCGCCGCTACCCTGATCTATCAACACCCTCTTCACATCGTACCCACCTATCCGGAGAGTGACCACCAGGGCAACATCATGTGGCTGTAATGTTCAGGCCTTATCCTCTTCCGAGAAGCTCAAAGTCGGGCGGCCCTCCACTTTACTCCTCTTCAGATCGGGGGGTCCCCTCCCATCTTGTTTGGCCATTGAAAGTACGGCTCATTCTTAATTTTCTCCAAGATTTGGCGCACTGGCTCTTGGAGCACAGTACTGACTACTTGAGGGGTAGCAGACCCAGAATGCCTCGTGAAATCTCTTTAAGGTCAATTGTTATTGTACCTATCTGACCTGTAATCCCTTCTATCCTGTGTGACCACCTTAGCTTTCCCCTTTCCCTGTTTTTGGTCCTTCTCGACTCGCTTATATTCATCAATACGGTCCATGATTTGACACACATTCCTAACCAATTTCCTGGTCAAAGACTTTCTCAGATCATGCTCGGCAGGCAGGCCGACCTTGAAAGTCCTTATAGCCACGTCATTAAAGTCCTCGTTTATCTTGTTGAACATCTCCTAGTACCTGTCAGAGTACATTTTCAGGGTCTCTCCTTCTCGCATGGTTATGGACAGCAAGGATTTCAAAGGCCGAGGAACTTTACTGCATGTCATGAAACGAGCCCCAAAGGCTCTAATGAGCTCCTTGAAGGAACTGATGGAACCTTCTTCGAGACCATGGAACCATCTCATCACCATGGGCCCCAAACTGGATGGGAACACCTTACACATCAGGGTCTCATTCTTCGAGTGAATAACCATTCTTTGGTTGAAGTGGCTAACATGTTCCATCGGGTCCGTCTTGCCATTATACATGGTGAATGTGGGCTAGGTGAACTGCCGAGGAAGTCTCCCCACCTCTATCCTATGAGCAAAAGGTGACTTGGAAATTTGATTCAGCGCCCTGCTCATGGCATATTGCCCAAGCTTGTGTGAGACGGGCTCTTCCCTTTCCGCCTATCATGGCACCTCTCGTCATACGAAAAAGACTCACTGGGAGGAGTTCTTGACCTGGGCCGATAGCTATTGTCACTATCATCGCTAGAAGAACGGTCAAGACTCGAAGGAGTTCCTCTGCATTGCTTGCGGTATAGTCTTCTTCGCAAATGGTCTATCTCTTGCTACAGGCTCCTAGTGTTTTCTCCTCGAGAGATGCAACTTCCACCTCAAGACTGACTCCTGCTAGTTTGAGTAGTGTGTATATTGACTTCACGATCTCTCCTGCGCTCAAAGTTGAGGAAGTGGTCGTGACATGGGGAACCCACAGACTCTTCCCAGTTAAGCTCTGAACCTACCATGGCTGAATGTTGATCCCACCAAAGCTCAAGTTTTTCCCACAAACGGCGCCAATTGTAGCGGCGGGTTTTGGTTCTCAAGCCCAAAGAATGAATGGATTGAGGCCCAAAGAGCCCAATACAATGAATTTGTAGAGAGTGGGCTTAAAAACTAGGCTTTAGCAGATCCAAGAACACACACAGTGAATAAAAGATAGCAGGAAAATAAGGAGGACAAGCTTTTAAAGACAAGAAATCCTCCTCGACAACACCCGAGGAGAATGATCCTGGGCTATATTTCTTTTAAACTCATATTTTATTACGGTCCAGGCTATTACAGTGTATCCTTCTCCGATCCTCATTTTTTTGACCCCGGAGGGTCCCTTACATTATATAGCTCCCCGTAGATGATCTTGGCCCTCCATTTATTGATAATCTAGGCCACTACTTGAGTGCCTATCCCATCACACCTTCCCCAGCCTCTTCTGAGTCGCGACAATCAAGGCAGTACTGTTCAGAGGTCTTCTCCACATAAATGCGGCCCAGAGGTTTGGTAGGAGGTATTAAATGTGGTGGCAGCCTCCATCCCTTCGGTCAGGGCTGGCACCTTCCCCGAAGTTCCTCTCCCTCAATGTGACCTCCTCTGATATCGTGCCATTGAATAGGCCTTACCGTCCGAGGACATGATCTCCTTGGAGCTATAGTGGCCTTCTTGGCCTATGCTATAACACGTGGCAAGATCTCCTCAACACAATTCTGTACCCCACAATTGTGAAGCACTTTTTTTTTTCTTTTTTTTTTTATGATTCATTTATTCTATTCTTTTTGATTTTGTATTTAATAACTCAATTGACTGAATATTTATGATGTAGTCTCACATTTGCTTCTAAAATTAAAAAATAAAACTCTTTAAGAATAAATAATTTATGACACAGTGCAAAATTGGAACTATAATTTAGAATTCTAATTTGAGTTTCTCTCAACTTCACCTATTATTATTATTATTATTATTATTATTATTATTATTATTATTATTATTATTATTATTATATAGATTTGTTTTTTGTCCCTAAACTTTAAAAAAAAAATTATCCTTAAATTTTGTAAATAGATTTTTTTTATAAATGTTTTATAGACAAAAGTAGGGATGAAAAAATAATGTCTTTCAATAATTTAGGGACCAAAAACAAATTTTTTGTAAAGTTTAAAGACAAAATAAACATTTTCAATAGTTTAGGGAAGAAAAATGAATTTTTCACTAATTGTAGGACGAAAAAAAATTTTAATTTAAGGACAAAAAACAAACTTTTGAAAAAATTTAAGGAATTGTTGATGCCCATTTTGGCAAAAGGGCCTAATAACAAGAAGAAGCCCAACAATATGAAAAGAGTGAAGGAAGAAGAGTTAGCAAAGTAAGAAAAAACCATTAAACCCGAATGGCAAGAATAATGGTCCACGGGCCTATAAAGTAGTAAAAAGACCACAAAAAAAAAAAAGCAAACGGGCCCAGGGGAGCCGAGAGAAGGAAGTAGCAAGCCCATGGGAATTATAAGAAGTGGAAAGTAAGTAAAGATGGGCCGGAGGAGCCCCAAAGAAAGGAATTGGTAAAAGGGGGTTGGTACAAGAGGTCCACAAACCCCCAAAGGAAGAGGATATGGGAATTGGGCCAGGGAAACCCGAAAGATTTAGCAAAAGTCCATGGTAATGTAAGAATGGAATGAGCCAAGGATACCCAAAGGAATGAAGTGGGCTAAGGATGCCTAGAGAAACAAAATGGGCCAAGGAAGACCGAGATGGTATGAGAACTAACCCAGTGGAAATACTGTGTAGTATACGGCAGGCCCAACAAACACAGTTAAACAATACATGGCAGAAATAACACAGTGGCATGGCAGATGTATTAGTCAACCCACAAACCAGAAGTAAGAGAAGATAGGGGCTAAATTGAAGAAGGAAGAGCCCATACCCAAGCAAAACCAAGTCCAAGGAAGAAACGAGATACAAAAAATGAAGACCCAGTGACCCATCCGCGCCACAAATGGTTAAAAATGAGCAGTAGAACGCGTAGCAAGAACCAGACAAATCCGAGGGCAATGGCAAATGCATGAATAGCAGAAAAGCCATGAACTCACATGAGAGTGGACCACGCATAAAGCTCAGGCACCACCCACTTGTACCCAGCCAATACAGGTGCGGTGTGTCATGAGTCAGAGGTAAGAGAGGGTATGGTCTGGTGATGGAGAGAAGGGGGAAGTCTATTCTGGGATTCCCACTCAAGCTCTTTTGGCGAAAATGTCCTGCTGGGATGAAATATGTTACACCCCATGATTTTGATACCAATTTAATTATTATATGTAAATTAAAAAAGGAGGTCTACAATTAAATGGATTTAATTGAAATGGGCCTAAGATGTTTAAAATAAGACAAATAATATGGAATATGAAGCCCAAGTGAGGTGGCATAAGTAAATATATGGGCTTTGATAAGCTTTTAAAAACCCTAGCCTTTTATCTCTTAAGATACACACACACACACACACACACACACACACACACATATATATAAAAGATTTTCTTTTGTTTTAGCCGCAACACACGGTTGAACAACTTTTTTTTTTTGTTGCTTTGCGGTTGAATGTGAGACTGCAGCAAGTATGGTTTCCTTTAGCTCTAAATTTAGGGAGTTGAATATTCAATGGCTTGACTTGTCCCACGTTTCCAAGAAAGAGCTATGCTTGAAATTACTTTAGTAGCTAATAGGATAATAGGCATCACTTTATAAAACCTAACCTATCAACAGTGGTGGCCCAGGAATTTTGTTCAGGGTGTTCCTTAGAAAGCTTAAATTACACATTCTTATTTCCATTTAGCCTTTAGGTAATTATGTTTGATTCAATGTTATTAATTCCATTCTGTTCTGGCCATAATGGCTGGAAAATACCGTGCCGGTAAACAAACCGGAACAGTAACCCACCCTATTCCACTTCGGAAAAAATTCCGGGTCATTCCAATCTATTTCGGGTGTTTCGGTAAATACTGGCCGAAATTCAAGATTCGGCCAGCATGAAGTTTGTGCTTAAAAAAAAATTGTTCTTAAAACCAAAACAAATTTGCATTCTGTAAACCAAAAAACCTTAAAAGGAAAAAAGAAAAAATGAGAAGAAACGAAATAAACAAAGGTACCTGTACAGCTAAAAAAAATCGTATTAAGAAATTTGAGACTCAAAACTTGAGAAGAGGCATTGCCACACAAGTGCTGGTAAAAGACACAGAAGTTACGAACAAGGAGGAAGGCAAAACGTAAATGTAAAAGTGTAGATGAAGATGTAATAAAATTTAAAAGTATGAAGTGTAAAAATCGAGGAGACAGAAGACGTGTGTGGTTAAGAATAAATAAGAAAAAATAATTAAAAATGAGAAGGAAGTAATATATGTTTGGTGAGGAAAAATCATATTGTAATAATACATAATAAAAGGTTGAAAATTGTGTTGTATTGGGCAGTGTGCTTAGTCAAAGAAATCAAGTCACTGCCCAACCTGTAGTTGTTTTATTATAATTTTTTTTTTAGATTTTAGTTCTTTTCTTTTTTGAGTTTTTCCTTTTTGCTTGAAAGACTCCAATATATTGTTAAGTTGCTCAAATTATGGACTAAAATTTAATTTTATTGGTATAAAAAAAATTCAAGGTGATCCCAAAATTTTTTTTAAAGGTAAATAAATATATAATTTTTTTTTTCAGGTCAGGGTGGTCCTGAGACCACCCTAGCCATAAGGTCGCGCTGCCACTGCCTATCAATATATTAAAAGAAAAAGGACTTCTAGGCTATATGCCTGTCGATCTCCACCTATCCTTATATTAATGGAGAAGATGACTTATAATTAAAAGAGAGATGGATTATTTCATGAGCTTTATACTATGTCTTTGCCTCACCTGGGCCATAATTCAAGCTTTTTATTCAATTTCAAGAAGTAAAGTGACTTCCAAAGAGCTTCCACCGGGACCTAAACCTTTTCCAATCATCGGAAACCTTTTAGAACTTGTTGGTCACAGACCCCAAAAGTCCATGGCTAAACTTGCCAATACACATGGCCCCTTAATGACTCTAAAGCTAGGCCAGAAAACCACAATAGTCATTTCTTCAGCAGACTTGGCGAAAGAAGTTCTCCAACAACATGACCAATTCTTCTGCAACCGTACCATTCCAGAGTCAGTCGTAGCTGGCAATGAGCACGAGTTCAGCTTGCCTTGGCTACCGGTTTCAGCCCAATGGAGAAACCTTCGAAGGATTTGCAAGTCCCATTTATTTGCTAATCAGATACTTGATGCAAACCAAAACCTCCGGCGAAAGAAAGTGCAAGAGCTCCTTGTCGATATCCATAATAGCAGTCTAAATGGAGATGCAGTTGATATTGGCAAAGCAGCTTTTAAAACCTCCCTTAATTTGTTATCTAATACCATCTTCTCAGTAGACTTGGCTGACCCCAATTCTGCCACAGGGAGAGAGTTAAGCAAACTCGTCCATAGTATCCTTGAAGTGGGTTCACGTCCAAACTTGGCCGACTATTTTCCTGTGCTTAAGAAGGTTGATCCTCAAGGCATACGGCGCCAGATGACAATTTACTTTGGGAAGATGATAGACCTCTTTAGCAGCATTATTAGCCAACGGTTGCTGCAAAGAAAAATGCTTGGTTCTATCAGAAACAATGACATGTTAGATACCCTTCTTCGTATCAGTGAAGAAAGCACAGGGGAGATTGACAAAACTCAAATCGCACGTTTGTTTGTGGTAACAATTTCTTTATATTCTTCTTCAATAACTACAAATTTATTCATATATTTATGCACTTTGTTTTTGGGTAATAATCCATTTACGTACATTTTATTATTATGGCTTGCGGTTTAGTGAATGGATCTGATGATCTATAATCGCATACTTTTTTATGGATCGAATAGGACCTGTTTCTTGCGGGCAATGATACAACTTCGGCCACATTGGAATGGGCAATGGCGGAGCTACTCTACAACCCTGAGGTTTTGTCAAAAGCAAAAGCAGAGCTCAAGCAAATCATTGGCAAAGGAAATGCAATGGTGGAATCTGACATTGATCGTTTACCGTACTTACAAGCAATAGTTAAAGAAACCTTTCGGTTACACCCCCCGGTTCCGCTGTTGCTTCCCCGTAAAGCTGGAGCAGATGTAGAAATTCAGGGCTTCTCAGTCCCAAAGGGTGCACAAGTGCTTGTAAATATCTGGGCTATAGGCAGGGACGCCAGTATATGGGAAATCCCAAACTCATTTGAGCCAGGGAGGTTCATGGGATCAGAAATTGATGTCAAGGGAAGGAATTTTGAGCTTATTCCATTTGGTGCAGGAAGGAGAATGTGTCCTGGATTACCATTGGCATTAAGAATGTTACACTTGATGTTGGGTTCGCTTATACACACCTTTGATTGGAAAGTTGAAGGTGGTTTTAAGCCCAAAGATATCTACTTTGAAGAGAAGTTTGGTTTAACCTTACAGAAGGCAAAGCCCCTACGAGCTATTCCTATCATGGTGTAATAGTTTTATGTACTCTCCCTCCCCTCCTTCCATCCAAACCAGCCTCCTCTAATTAGTAATTATTATTGTCTGTCCTAAGGGCTTAAAATTCAACGTTATTATCATATAAGAAAGTAATATCTATTCAATAAAAGTGTAATAATTATCAGTTATCTCACCTAACTTCTCTTGCACATACCAGCCTCCTTTAATTAGCAATTATTATTTCTTGTCCATTTAAGGGGCTTAAAATTCAACGTTATTGCCATTGCCTTATTCAACAAAAAAATAAAATCAACATTATTGTCATATAAGAGAGCAATATCTATTCAATAGAATTGTAATAATGATCATACCTAACTTCTTGCACATTATGTACATACTAACATTTTCATTTTACTATTGCATACCCTTGGTGCGATAGTCACTCCATAAGTATAAGTACGTGTAGGGCATGGGAGGTAAATGCCAAGGTTCAAGTCTCTAGAAGGGAGCTTCACACGCATATATAGTAAGATTATGCTAGAGTAGAATTTCTATCTTATATAAAAAAAATAAAAAAATAAAACATTTTCACGCTTCAGTGTAAAATAAATATCACATTTTTGGATTTTTAAACCTTTGCATAAACGCACACAATTCTAAAGATTGTTGGTACAAATGTGAAAAATGAAAATTTATTAAATAATTCAGGAGCATACTCCAACCTCATGTGAGAGAGAGGAAATATACTCTCAGAGTATCCAATACTAGCCTCATCACACGCGCGAAGCGCGTGTGATGAGGCTTTTATTTTTCGCGCGTGTGATGAGGCTTTTATTTTTTTGGTTTAGTATCATACATTTTTCACTTATCTCAATTTGAGGTTCACACTTTTTCTCGTAAAAATTGTGCATTTAGAACTATTAATATGGTCAGAAATGTCATAAGACCAGCTCTAAAAACTGAATATTGAAATAGTATTAAAATCATATGTTCGTGTAGATTTGTTCATTTTTTAGAGCTAGCTTTATGGCATTTCTAACCGTATTAGTAGTTCTAAATGTGCAATTTTTGTGGGAAAAAGTGTAAATCTCAAATTGAGATAAGTGAAAAATATATGATACTAAAAAAAAAAATCCTTATCGCACGTGCGAAGTGCGTGTGATGAAGCTAGTATATAACTCTTTTATTTTATTTTATTTTAACTTATTGTCATCATTTTCCATTCATCTCAATTTGAGGTTTATGCAGTTGTCCAATAATATGGTTTTTTGTTGTTGTTGATTTAAGGCAAATATTTCGGCAATTAACTTAGACAGAGTAAAATTAGGGTGATTAACTTAATTTCTATCTTTTTCTTAATATTTAAAAGTAATAATACTCTCTTATATGTTGATTTTTTATTGTTATAATATTCTTAAAAAGTTGTGAATTTTTGTGACACAAACCCTAATCTCTATCTGTGTAGTTGAAAAAAATCATCTTCTCAACGTGCAAATAATAGATCAACAACCATAGCTAAACTGTAGGTGCAACAATATATATATGCCTTGAATTTCATAGCAAAATCAAATAATCGATCAAACTTCCAAATTCCAAATGGAGTAATAGTAACTCTGAGCAGTAAACCGAATGCTCATAGTATTACAAATTTAAATTGAAATATTAACATAAATTTTAAAAACTAAGAACTATCTACTCCAATGATTATAGCTCATCACTGACTCTCTTCAATCTCTCTCACTGTTATTAATGCTAACAACTATGTCGTTGATGATCAACTACAACACTACCCAGGCACAACATCTTTGGAGACAACGTTGGCCTCATTTTAAAAATGGGTCACTCACCTGAGAAATAATAAGAAAAATTTTAGACGTTTGCAAACCAAATATTTTTTACAAACACCTAGAACACGTATTTAACCACAAAAGCAACGGACTCAACTCACCACATTCCCCAAATTATGAAATGTAGAAATATAAAAGAAAAAAATGAAGAACAATTAAAGAAATTTAAAAAAAAAAAAAAAAAAGGAAGAACCAAAACCGCAAAATTAAAAGAAAATAGATATTAAAGAGGCTAAAAAAAATGAGAAGAGGTTGTTCGGTGGGAGGACATTACCAATTACCAAAGTCAAGTAGATGAGCGGATTCGGAGTGGCTCTAGATCTAGACTCTAGAGTGGCAATAGAAAAGAAGAATGGCCAAGATTTGCTTTCTCTCCCCACTGGCCAAATCTCTTTTTGGCAGCCTCTTCTTCTCTCCACGTAAAAAAAAAAAATAGATACAGGATAAAAAAGAGATGAGAAGAAAGTGCAACTTTTTATATAAAAAAATTTGTTAGAGAAGAAAGTGTATAGCAGCATAATAACTGATCAATAGTGGCTAGCGGAGAAAGTTTGAACTGCAAAGAAACTGAAAAGGAACTGATGAAAAATGTATTTTACAATGAATTTGGTTTACAATTTATTGTAAAAGGGAAAAAAAATTAAGTTTAGTAATTGTATAAGTGGAAAACGTAGTTGGCAAATTAAAAGCAATTTTTTAGGAGTGAAACATGGTAAATCTGATCGGTTAAAAAAAGGGGGAAAAATGATTTTGTTAATTAAAAAAAGTTGAAAATGTTCAATCAAAATAAAAAGTGGAAAGTTATCCAAAAAAAAAAAAAAACTAACGTGAGAGAGAAATGGGGAAAAACCTATAATTTAAGCCTTTGAAACAGATGAATTTGAGGTATTTTGGACATAAAAATTGAGAAATCCAAACAAGAAAAATCCATTAAAAAGGATTCTGGAACAATATTTAGTTATTTACCTTTAATTAAAGTTTTTAATCTTTAATTATAAGAGCATTCATATCAAGAATGCTATAAAATATAACATTTAGCATCTCAAAAAGTTATTTCATCTATTTTAACAACTCACTTTATAATACACTTAACATCACACGTTCTATTATTTTACTACTTCATTTAATTTTTTTTTTTATTCTTTCTTTATGTTTTCTTTATTCTTTGTTTCCAAATGTATTTTCATTTGATCATCTGAACATAGCAAGCATATTTTTCAAAACCCGACTTTTTTTAATGAGAAAATTTTTTAATTGAACAATCATATTTTTGAAAATCCATGTTTATAATCATTATCATATTTTTTGGATTTTTTTTGTCCTTCAACTACCATGTACATTATTTATAAATTTTTTTTCCCTTCAACTACCATGAATGTATCTTGTACTTGATGTGTATGAGACATTTCTCTCACTGACATGTGGGCTCCACATTGGGCGCAATTGAAAATTTACGTAAGGAATGGCACAAGGAACTAAACTATCAACCTATCAAACACTATTTACGTAAGGAACCTGCTTGTTTCAAAGGCCAAAATTTCAAAAAGGAACCTGCTTGTTTCAAAGTCCAAAATTTACAATTTGCTAAAGTCATGCCTAATTGCAACAAAGTCCAAAGAGTTCATCAAGAACGTGAGTTAAGAGTATATTCTGATGGAAGACCAGCAAGAATATAAGAGTTAATTTCATAATCACCAAGTGATTGACATGGTTGGACGTGAGTCAACATCAATTTCTCCTTGTATGATACTGGTGTGAAACGGCAAGTCTCCATATGAGTCCATAGTAGATAATGTACAAAATGACACAGCCTACTTGTTAAAGACACTCCTACAAGGCACCCAAATCACCAAAAATATGAGATGATATAAAAAAGACAATCAATTGAAGCTCAGTATAAAATACAAACCGACGATAAGTCTACATTAAGATAATTTCCATTTAAAAAAAACATTAGGATAACTTAGATAAAGGTCCACAAACACTATACATTTTTTTTATATATTAAAAAAAGTCTTTTCTCAAAAAAAAAAAGGCAAAAATGCAAAAAGGCTTGGATTTCGTTCTTAACTCACCGAGTCTCGATTCACTCCATCTCTCGAGTCACGACTTCCATTGAGTCCGAAATCCAAGCCTGGATCGATCGTGAGAGCATTGGGACCTTGACACGTGTACTACTTGAGCAACCAAAATTCAACAACGAGGACGAATTGATCAAGCTCTTGACCCAGCTCAAGAATCGAGTCTCTTAAGGTTTCAACCGCGAGTTACAAGATTTAGTCATAGGGTCCATTTGGATAGAACTTATTGCTGAAAACTGAAAACACTGTAGCAAAATAATTTTTAAATGTGTGAATAGTGCTATGAGACCCATTTTTAATGAAAAAATTGTTGAAAAGTGAAGTTTATGGGTCCCATGAACAGTCAACAACTACGCCTTAAAAAAAAAAAAAAAAAAGAGAAAACACGTAAGAAGAAAACGCAACCGTGAATAAGTTGGATCCAAACACTCACCTAAAGTCCAACCTTAATATTTTAAAAAAAAAAAAAAAGATTTTTCTTATTTTCTTTTAATTCCGAATTAAAATTTTTTTTTTTAAAAAAAAAAGGCAAAACGGCGTCGTTTCAGGAGTTCTAACGAAAGCCACTAACTGAGTTATAACAGGGTCCTGCATTGACAAAAATTGCAAGTTAGAGAACTAAAATGACAAAACTGAAAATTAGATTATTGAAATGAAAAAATGTGAAAGTTAGAGAATTAGTTTTGCATTTTTGCCAAAAAAAAAATCTCTAAACATGCTGTGTGTGAGAGATATGAACTATTACGCTTTAGCAACAACCACAGGAATGGCAACAAGTGGAATAACCTTCTGCATTGTAATTCCAAATTTGTCGCTCGTGTCAATATCTTCTGGTGCCATTTGATCAAGAAGCCTCCAATCAAAGCGGTGAATGAGAGAAGCTAGCAACAAGCTCAACATTCTTATAGCAAGAGTTAAACCTGGACAAATCCACCTCCCATAACCAAATGGGATAAAAGAGAAATTTGTGCCTCTAAAATCCACTTCGTTGCCCCTGAACCTTTCTGGTATCAATTGTGTTGGCTTGTCCCAGTACATAGGGTCTCGGGCTATTGCCCATGCATTCATAAACACTTGGGTGTGCTTAGGAATGGTGTATCCACAAACTTCTACATCCATCTCAGCACGATGAGGCAGGAGAAGAGGTGCTGTTGGATGAAGCCGCATTGTTTCCTTAAGCAAAGTTTGTAAATAGGGAAGTCGTGGGATATCTTTCTCTTCGATGCTTCGTCCAAATCCAATTGTTTCACCAAGTTCTTGCTTTGCCTTGGCCATTATGTCAGGATTGCTAGGAAGCTCAGTCATTGCTCATTCCATTGTAGTGGTAGTTGTATCAGTTCCTCCAATGAACAAGTCCTGATACAATGTATTTAAACAAAAAAATGCGATAGGGGTCTCCAATTTCTAAAAATTTGAGTGGGGAGTCTATTAAGATAGTGTAAAACTGGAACTTGATCCTCTCTCTCTCTCTCTCTCTCTATATATATATATATATAAAGATTGTGTGATGATTTGAAGAAAGAAGAAGACATAAGGGAGTTTAAGAAGGATTACAAGGCCTTTTTCTGGTTTTTCTGATGCCTTCTTTGGCTCATTTTATGGTTTTTGGTACAACAGAAAAAATTAAGCAGACAAAAATATTTTGTGGTGAACTTAAAAGTCAAAACAAACCCAATGGAGCAGAATTTTTTTTTCAAAATGATATGTACTTAATAAAACACCACAAATAATGTCCACAGACTCCACACAATGAAATTTGTCCCAATAGTAACTTTTCTCTCCTTACAATTATCATTTGTTGAACGATCATTGACTTTTTTTCTTAAATGACATAATTTTTTTTCTTGAGAGAATCAATTTCTCACTTAATTTTTTAAGTAAATTTCGACTTTGGTGTCTATTTTCTGATGAGATTCTCCAAATAGCCCAGAAAGCAGAAAATGTTATTTATCTTCACTTAGTTTTTATGAATAAAAGTTTTTATTCATATAGTTATTTGAGAATTACAAGAAATAGTAATAACTTTTTTTTAACCAAATAATGGAAAATATTTTCTATTCATTTCAAGATCACAACCAATTAGGAAAACATCTTTAGTTTCAAAACAAACCAAACTTAACTCAAGCCTCCCTTTTTTAAATTTTGAAGACAGTTTTAGTGCATCTTTTTCTTTTGCTTTGTTGTCATACTTGCATTCAAGATTTTTATGAATGAATTCTCAAAAAAAAAAAAAGATTTTTATGATTGGATAGCTTTTCAGATATTGATTTCCTTACTTTTATTTTTGACTTTGATACTTAACTTGCTTTTCAGACACTAATTGATCATTTGGTTTTTAAGTGTCCATGTGATCCACATGCCATACTTAAAGTTATATTATGTGTCCATGTGAACCTTTTTTTAAAGTTATATTATTCAAAAAGGAGTTTTTTTTTTTTTCTTTAAGAAGTCATAAGTCCACTGAGTTATACATTTAGGATGAAATTAAGACTTTGTTTGTCATTAGCTTTAGATTTTAGCTTTTAGTTTTTATCTTTTCTGTACAACTTTTTAAAACTTCATTTTTCCCCCTTTTTTCTTACTTTTTAAAAAAATTTCAAGGTACAAGTATACTTTAGTATATTTTGTAAAAAGTTTTTAGTGAATAAACTATTAACAAACCAACACTAAATGTATTGAGTTAACATGTTGCATTAAGAAGTACATGTACCCAGTACCAGTATATAGTGTAGTCTGTATCTTTGTTTTTCATTTTTTGAGTTGAGAAGATTATGTATTTTGTATCTAAACAAGTTTCATTTTCTTGACAAACAATGATATCCGGACCTCTTCAAGTATCTGACTATTCGTTCAAGTGTATGCAATCCCTTTATCTCACACACACTAGGTTATTACAAGGAGGAATCCCATTGGGTGACCCTAAGATATTAATAAGAGGTTTTGAACTTGGGACTCATAAATATTATGAAACCTTAAGAACCACTAAACCAACTCCTTGGAATTCTAAAACATGCTTAATTGTACTCAAGGGAAGGATAAAGAAGATAAATGAGTAAGGGAAAGGACAAAAAGAAAATTCCTCTCTACATATATGTTTGGATGTAAAAGAGAAGAGAGAGAATGGTGCAAGTATGGGCAAATTCTTTTTTCTCCTTTGCCCCATCCTTGCTGGCACCAACCTTACCTCCTCTTGCCACACTCAATTTTTATTAGTTTATATTAAAAAATTCATAAATTAAATTAAAAACCATAAAACATAATTTTTTTTTAAAATCTAATATTATAAAATCTTCTCAAAGCATAATAATACAACAATTCAAGTATTTAAAAACACAAAAACACTTCAAAAATAACTATACAACAACAACAAAAAAAGATAAACAAATTAAATTTTAAAACCAAAAATAAAAGATAAACTTAATAATACAATATCAAAAGAAAACATAAATTTAAATTTTGAAACACATATAAAGCTCAGGCACCACCCACTTGTACCCGACCAATACAGGCGCGGTGGGCCATGAGTCAAAGGTAAAAGAGGGTATAGTCTGGTGGTAGGGAGAAGGTGGAAGTCTATTCTGGGATTCCCACTCAAGCTCTTTTGGGGGAAATGTCCTGTTGGGATGAAATATATAACACCCCATGATTTTGATACCAATAAAATTATTATACGCAAATTAAAAATGAGGCCTACAATTAAATGGATTTAATTGAATTAGGCCTAAGATATTAAAAATAAGATAAATACTATGGAATATGAAGCCCAAGTATGGTGGCATAAGTATATATATGGGTCTTGATAAGCTTTTAAAAACCCCAGCCTTTTACCTCTTAAGATACACGTATATATAGGGGTGTGTAAAAGGAAACCGGAGCCGACCTTCCCGCACTGGCGTCAACCTTCCCGCACCGCATCTACAACCGATCGACGAGGCCGACGCTGGCAATTGGAACGCAAAGGGACATCCGACGCCGGTGCGGTGCAATCTTCGGAGCTAAAATACCTCACCAATGAAGGCGCCGAACCGAACCGATATATGCATCTCATACATTAGTTTTTCAACCTTTGGATACACGGCGTCGTTTTACTGAGTGAAGATTTTAATTTTTTTACTAAAACAACGTCGTATTGGAACACAAAACGCACCGTTTGGTTGAATTGGATCTAGGTTTTCAGATTTCCCTCAGCCTCACTATAAATACTCTCTATTTCTCTCTTATAAGACTTAACTCTCTCTTTTGCTCTCGCCTTTCGCCGAACTGCTGCTGCTACCTCATTGCCTTGTGTCTGAGCTCGCACCGGCTAACCACGGACAGGCGCCACTCACCGGTAAGCCATCTTGTTGTCCTGGGTTTGTCTTGCCTCTTGCCTCGGGTTTGTCACTTTTGTGACTTTGTGTTTCTACTTTCTTGATGTCCTAGGACTCCTGGGTTTGTGTTTCACTGTTTCCTCACTTCTTGTTATTTTACTTAAGAAATAACAAATATCACGTTGTTGGGTGTTGGGCTACAAGCTTTGTATATTAACTTTTATGAGAAAACACATTGTTGGCCCAACCGCCCAACGTGTCTAATAGAGTTAACCCAGTAAATATTAATTATTAAGTTTCTAATAGATATTAAGTGTTAATAGTGTCTAATAGATTTTGAAATATGCTTTTGTTTTGGCTTTTCTTTTGCTTTTGATTTATGTGCGACTAGATTTTTGATGGCTTGCTTAATATTTTTTATTTTTTTGTATTTACTTGAAATCTTGAACAGGTTGATATATTGATATTGGAGTTTTTTATTAATAAAAAAACAGTTTTTTTTTTAATATTTTAAACCGACCAAACCGACTGAACCGCACTGCAAAAACCGTACCGCTATAGGTCGAAAAACCGACCCTAGGTGGTGTGCATCGGTTCCAATTATTAAAAAACCGATCTCTATTGGTTCGATAATAAATTTGGAAAAAAACCGCCTCTACCGAACCCCGCACACCCCTACGTATACATACAAAAGATTTTCTTTTGTTTTAGCCGCAACACAGTTGAACAACACTTTTTTTTTTCCTGCTTTGCGGCTGAATGTGAGACTGCAGTAGGTATGGTTTCCTTTAGCTCTAAATTTAGGGAGTTGAACATTCAATGGCTTGACTTGTCCCACATTTGTAGGAAAGAGTTGTGCTTGAAATTACTTTAGTAGCTAATAGGATAATAGGCATCACTTTATAAAACCTAACCTATCAACAGTGGCGGCTCTAGGAATTTTGTTCAGAGTGTTCTTTAGGAAGCATAAGTTACACAATTTTATTTCTTTTTAGCCTTTAAGTAATTAGGTTTGAACTAAGGTACTTGTACAGCTAAAAAAAATCGTATTGAGAAATTTAAGACTCAAAACTTGAAAAGAGGCACTACCGCACTAGTGCTGGTAGAAGACACAGAAGTTACGAACAAGGAGGAAGGCAAAGCGTAGATGTAAAAGTGTAGATGAAGATGTGATAAAATTTAAAAGTATGAAGTGTAAAAATTGAGGAGACAGAAGACCTTTGTGGTTAAGAATAAATAAGAAAAAATAATTAAAAATGAGAAGGAAGTAATATATGTCTGGTGAGGAAAAATCATACTGTAATAAAAAAAAACTGTTGAAAATTGTGTTGTATTGGGCAGTGTGCTTAGTCGAAGGAATCAAGCTAAGAAAGTATGAAGTGTAAAAATTGAGGAGACAGAAGACCTGTGTGGTTAAGAATAAATAATAAAAAATGAGAAGGAAGTAATATATGTCTAGTGAGGAAAAATCATACTGTAATAAAAAATAATAAAATGTTGAAAATTGTATTGTATTGTATTGGGCAATGTGCTTAGTCGAAGGAATCAAGCCACTGCCCAGCTTGTAGTAGTTTTATTATATATTTTTTCATATTTTAGTTCAATTTTTTTTTTTTTTTAGTTTTTCCTTTTTACTTGAAAAAACCCTAATATATTGTTAAGTTGCTTAAATTATGGACTAAAATTTAATTTTATTGGCATAAAAAAATTCAAGGTGGTCCCAAAAAATTTTTAAAGGTAAATAAATATAAAATTTTAAATTATTATATATAATTTTTTTCAAGTCAAGGTGGTCCTGGGACCACCCTAGCAGTAAGGTGGCGCCGCCACTGCCTATCAATATATTAAAAGAAAAAGAACTTCTAGGCATATGTTTGACCTGTCAATCTTCACCTATCCTTATATTAATGGAGAAGATGACTTATAATTGTTATTATATTGGAGTAAGAATGATGCATATAGCCTTTTTTTTCCCTATTCTCATCGTCAGATATGGTCTTGACCTTTAAGCCACTAGCAGGTTGAGATGCCTTCTTAAAACAAGAAATTTCCAACAAAGAAAACCCGACATCAAAATAATGCTTTCATTGTCTTTCTTTATTAGCAAAAAAAACTTCCACTAACTAGGAATGAATCTGCGCAGTAGAGAGGGAAAAGAAATTTGAGCAAAAAGAGCCAAGAGAGATGGATTATTTCATGAGCTTTATACTATGTCTTTGCCTCACCTGGACCATAATTCAAGCTTTTTATTCAATTGCAAGAAGTAAAGTGACTTCCAAAAACCTTCCACCGGGACCTAAACCTTTTCCAATCATCCGAAACCTTTTAGAACTTGATGGTCACAAACCCCAAAAGTCCATGGCTAAACTTGCCAATACACATGGCCCCTTAATGACTCTAAAGCTAGGCCAGAAAACCACAATAGTCATTTCTTCAGCAGACTTAGCGAAAGAAGTTCTCCAACAACATGACCAATTCTTCTGCAACCGTACCATTCCAGAGTCAGTCGTAGCTGGCAATGAGCACGAGTTCAGCTTGCCTTGGCTATCGGTTTCAGCCCAATGGAGAAACCTTCGAAGGATTTGCAAGTCCCATTTATTTGCTAATTAGATACTTGATGCAAACCAAAACCTCCGGTGAAAGAAAGTGCAAGAGCTCCTTGTCGATATCCATAATAGCAGTCTAAATGGAGATGCAGTTGATATTGGCAAAGCAGCTTTTAAAACCTCCCTTAATTTTTTATCTAATACCATCTTCTCAGTAGACTTGACTGACCCCAATTCTACCACAGGAAGAGAGTTAAGCAAGCTCGTCCATAGTATCCTAGAAATGGGTTCACGTCCAAACTTGGCCGACTGTTTTCCTGTGCTTAAGAAGGTTGATCCTCAAGGCATACGGCGCCGAATGACAATTTACTTCGGGAAGATGATAGACCTCTTTAGCAGCACTATTAGCCAACGGTTGCTGCAAAGAAAAACACTTGGTTCTATCAGAAACAATGACATGTTAGATACCCTTCTCCATATCAGTGAAGAAAGCACAGGGGAGATTGACAAAACTCAAATCGCATGTTTGTTTGTGGTAACAATTTCTTTATATTCTTCTTCAATAACTACAAATTTATTCATTTATGCACTTTGTTTTTGGGTAATTATCCATTTATGTACATTTTATTATTGTGGCTTGCAGTCTCGTGAATTGATCTGATGATCTATAATCTCATACTTTTTATGGATCGAATAGGACTTGTTTATTGCAGGCAATGATACAACTTCTGCCACATTGGAACGGGCAATGGCGAAGCTACTCTACAACCCTGAGGTTTTGTCAAAAGCAAAAGCAGAGCTCAAGCAAATCATTGGCAAAGGAAATGCAGTGGTGGAATCTGACATTGATCGTTTACTGTACTTACAAGCAATAGTTAAATAAACCTTTAGGTTATACCCCCCGATTCCGCTGTTGCTTCCCCGTAAAGCTGGAGCAGATGTAGAAATTCAGGGCTTTACGGTCCCAAAGGGTGCACAAGTGCTTGTAAATGCATGGGCTATAGGCAGGGACTCTAGCATATGGGAAAACCCAAACTCATTTAAGCCAGAGAGGTTCATGGGATCAGAAATTGATGTCAAGGGAAGGAATTTTGAGCTCATTCCATTTGGTGTAGGAAGGAGAATGTGTCCTGGATTACCATTGGCATTAAGAATGTTACACTTGATGTTGGGTTCGCTTATACACACCTTTGATTGGAAAGTTGAAGGTGGTTTTAAGCCCAAAGATATCTACTTTGAAGAAAAGTGTGGTTTAACCTTACAGAAGGCAAAACCACTACGAGTTATACCTATCACAGTGTAACAATTTTATGTACTCTCCCTCCCCTCCTTCCATCCAAACCAGCCTCCTCTAATTAGTAATTATAATTGTCCGTCCTTCTAAGGGCTTAAAATTCAATGTTATTATCATATAAGAAAGCAATATCTATTCAATAAAAGTGTAATAATTATTAGTTATCTCACCTAACTTCTCTTGCACATACCAGCCTCCTTTAATTAGTAATTATCATTTCTCGTCCATCTAAAGGGACTTGAAATTCAACGTTACTGTCATATAAGAGAGCAAATCTATTCAATAAAATTGTAATAATTATCAAACCTAACTTCTTGCACATTTTTTGTACATACTAACATTTTCACGTTTTACCATTGCACAGCCTTAGTGCAATAGTCACTCCATAAGTATAAGTACGTGTAGGGTATGGGGGGTAAGGGCAGAGCTTCACATACATATATATTTATATTATGTTAGAGTAGAATTTCTATCTTATATTAAAAACAAAAACATTTTCACGTTTCAGTGTAAAATAAATATCACATTTTTGGATTTTAAAACATTTGCATAAACGCACACAATTCTAAAGATTGTTGGTACAAATGTGAAAAATGAAAATTTATTAATTAATTCAGGAGTATGCTCCAACCCTATGTGAGAGAGAGGAAATATACTCCCAGAGTATCCAATAATAATCCATTAAAAAGGATTCTAGAACAATATTTAATATTTACCTTTAAATAAAAAAGGATTTGATTGTTTAGAATCTTCTACGTAGTTAGCCACCGATCATAGTTCAAAATAGACAAATATACCACCGCTTCACCGTACATCCTTGATGTGATGGTCACTCTACAAATATAAGTGTTTGTAGGGTGTGGGGGGTAAGGGTCGAGATTTAAGTCTTTAGAAGGGAACTTCATATACACATACACTTAGATTAGGTTAGAGTAGATTTCTAACTTTGTATTAAAAAAAAAAAAAAAAACTAGACAAATGTGTATTTTCCTTTATGAACGAAGAAAATTCAACCAACCAAGCAAGAGCAAGATACAACTTTCATTTGCAAGAGACTAAATTTGATATCAAATGGCAAAAGTATGGCCTCATCCAAATCAGATCGCAATGACACTATAATAATGCAAATAAGGCACAAATTGACTGCTAGCGTAGATACGACATGCACCGTTGTTGCCTTCTTCATTTTCTATGCTTTTTTCTTCCTGTTTTCATTATTTGTTGTTCATTGAAAAAAAGTTTTTAATCTTTAACTATAAGAGCATTCATATTAAAAATGCTATAAAATATAGCATTTAGCATCTCAAAAAGTTACTTTATCTATTTGAACAACTCACTTTATAATACACCCAACATCAAACGTTCTATTATTTTATCACTTCATTTAAAATTTTTTTATTCTTTCTTTATGTTTTCTTTATTCTTTGTTTCCAAATGTATTTTCATTTGATCATCTGAACATAGCAAGCATATTTTTTAAAACCCAACTTTTTTTAATGAGAAATTTTTTTAATTGAACAATCATATTTTTGAAAATCCATGTTTGTAATCATTATCATATTTTTGGATTTTTTTGTCCTTCAACTACCATGTACATTATTTATAAATTTTTTTTTCCTTCAACTACCACGAATGTATCTTGTGCTTGATGTGTATGAGACATTTCTCTTACTGACATGTGAGCTCCACATTGGGCGCAATTGAAAATTTACGTAAGGAATGGCACAAGGAACTAAACTATCAACCAATCAAACACTATTTACATAAGGAACCTGCTTGTTTCAAAGTCAAAAATTTACAATTCACTAAAGTCACATGCCAAATTGCAACGAAGTCCAAAGAGTTCATCAAGAGAAACCGATTCCAACCAACTAGTAACAGAGGTCACAAGAGAATTATATTCTGATGGAAGACCAGCAAGAATATAAGAGTTAATTTTATAATCACCAAGTGATTGACATTGTTGGACATGAGTCAACATCAATTTCTCCTTGTATGATACTAGTGTGAAACGGCAAGTCTCCATATGAGTCTTTAAGTAGATAATGTATAAAATGACACAGCCTGCTTATTAAAAACACTCCTGCAAGGCACCCAAATCACCAAAAGTATGAGATGATAAAAACAAGACAATCAATTGAAACTCAGTATAAAATACAAACCGATGATAAGTCTACATTAAGATAATTTCCATTAAAAAAAAAACATAAGTAGGATAACTTAGATAAAGGTCCCCAAACACTAAATACATTTTTTTTATATAAAAAAATTCTTCTTCTCGAAAAAAAAAAATCTCTAAACATGCTGTGTGTGAGAGATATGAACTATTACGCTTTAGCAGCAACCATAGGAATGGCAACAAGTGGAATAACCTTCTGCATTGTAATTCCAAATTTGTCGCTCGTGTCAATATCTTCTGGTGCCATTTGATCAAGAAGCCTCCAATCAAAGCGGTGAATGAGAGAAGCTAGCAACAAGCTCAACATTCTTATAGCAAGAGTTAAACCTGGACAAATCCACCTTCCAGAACCAAATGGGATAAAAGAGAAATTTGTGCCTCTAAAATCCACTTCGTTGCCCCTGAACCTTTCTGGTATCAATTGTGTTGGCTTGTCCCAGTACATAGGGTCTCGGGCTATTGCCCATGCATTCATAAACACTTGGGTGTGCTTAGGAATGGTGTATCCACAAACTTCTACATCCATCTCAGCACGATGAGGCAGGAGAAGAGGTGCAGTTGGATGAAGTCGCATTGTTTCTTTAAGCAAAGTTTGTGAATAGGGAAGTCGTGGGATATCTTTCTCTTCGATGCTTTGTCCAAATCCAACTGTTTCACCAAGTTCTTGCTTTGCTTTGGCCATTATGTCAGGATTGCGAAGAAGCTCAGTCATTGCCCACTCCATTGTAGTGGTAGTTGTATCAGTTCCTCCAATGAACAAGTCCTGATACAATGTATTCAGGTACGGAACCAAGATTTGAACCTGAGGGTCAAAGCTTAAAACAAATTTTTTTTTATAAAAATAAAAACTAACATATATTTCATATTTAACAAAATACTACATATAAAATAAATGTTTCTTAAACATTTGATATTATAAAAATGTCAACAAAGTATAATATATAAAATAAGTGTTTCTTAAATATTTCAACACAATTATCAAAATGGAACTCAACGCTATTTCAGAAGAGATCCAAAAATATATATATTTAAGCGCAAATCTTAATTTTTCAAATTAAATATGTATACCAATTTTTTTTTTTTAATTGGTGGGCTATTAAGACCAAAATTTAAAATCTCAACACACACACACACATATATATATATATATATATCTTCTTCTTCTTTTGGGTGGGGGTGTTAAATTACCGATTGTCCCAAAAGCTTAAGCTGTTAGGTAATGGTAAGTTTAATCACTTAACCATAATTCTAGCACTCCCCCTCACTTGTGGGTCTAAACTTCCCCTCAGTAAGTGGGGGCCCAACAAGTGGAAATTTAACATTTTAATGGAAGGTAGAGTGAAGACAGGGATCGAACTCAGGATCTCCTGCTCTGATACCATGTTAAATTACCGATTGTCCCAAAAGCTTAAGCTGTTAGGAAATGGTAAGTTTAATCACTTAACCATAATTCTAACAGGGGGCAATGCCCCCCCCCTGGCCCACTATAGCTCCATCACTGAATGTATTTAAACAAAAAAAAAATGCGACAGGGGTCTCCAATTTCTGAATATTTTTGAGTGAGGAGTTTATTAAGATAGTGTAAAACTGGAACTTGATCCTCTCTCTCTCTCTCTCTCTCTCTCTCTCTCTCTCTCTCTCTCTCTCTCTCTCTCTATATATATATATATATATATATATATATATATATATATATATATATATATAGATTGTGTGATGATTTGAGGAAAGAAGAAGACATAAGGGAGTTTAAGAAGGATTACAAGGCTTTTTTCTGGTTTTTCTTAATGATGCCTTCTTTGGGCTTATTTTATGGTTTTTGGTACAACGTAACAGAAAAATTAAGTAAACAAAAATATTTTGTGCTGAACTTAAAAGTCAAAACAAACCCAATGGAGCAGAATTTTTTTTCAAAATGATATATACTTAATAAAACACCACAAATAATGTCCACAAACTCCACACAATGAAATTTGTCCCAATAGTAACTTTTCTCTCCTTACAATTATCATTGACCACTTGTTGAATGATCATTGACTTTTTTTTCTTAAATGACATAATTTTTTTTCTTGAAAGAATCAATTTCTCACTTAATTTTTTAAGTAAATTTCGACTTCGGTGTCTATTTTCTGATGAGATTCTCCAAATGGCCCAGAAAGCAGATAATGTTATTTCATCTTCACTTAGTTTATGTGAATAAAAGTTTTTATCCATATAGTTATTTGAGAATTACAAGAAATAGTAATAACTTTTTTTTAACCAAATAATAGAAAATATTTTCTATTCATTTCAAGATCACAACCAATTAGGAAAACATCTTAAGTTTCAAAACAAACCAAACTTAACTTAAGCCTCCCTTTTTTAAAATTTTGAAGACAGTTTTAGTGCATCTTTTTCTTTTGCTTTGTTGTCATACTTGCATTCAAGATTTTTATGATTGAATTCTCAAAATATATATATATATATATATATATATATATATATATATATATATATATATATATATATATTTTTTTTTTTTTTTTTTTTTTATGATTGGACAGCTTTTCAGATATTGATTTCCTTACTTTTATTTTTTACTTTGATACTTAAATTGCTTTTCAAACACTAATTGATCATTTGGTTTTTAAGTGTCCATGTGATCCACATGCCATACTTAAAGTTATATTATGTGTCCATGTGAACCTTTTTTTTGAAGTTATATTATTCAAAAAGGAGAATTTTTTTTTTTTTTATTGAAGAAGTCATAAGTCCACTTAGTTATACATTTAGGATGAAATTAAGACTTTGTTTGTCATTAGCTTTAGATTTTAGTTTTTAGTTTTTAGTTTTTATCTTTTATGTACAACTTTTTAAAACTTCATTTTTTCCCCTTTTTTCTTACTTTTTCAAAAAAATTTCAAGGTACAAGTATACTTCAGCATACTTTGTAAAAAGTTTTTAGCGAATAAGCCGTTAATAAATAAACACTAAGTGTACTGAGTTAACATGTTGCATTTAGAAGTACATGAACCTAGTACCAGTATATAGTGTAGTATGTATCTTTATTTTTCATTTTTTGAGTTTAGAAGATTATGCCATTTGTATCTAAACACATTTTATTTTCTTGACAAACAATGATATCCGAACCTCTTCAAGTATCTGACTATTCGCTAAAGTGTATGCAATCTCTTTATCTCACACACAGTAGGTTATTACAAGGAAGAATCTCATGGGGTGACCCCAAGATATTAGCAAGAGGTTACGAACTCATGATCTCATAGATATCATGAAACCTTAAGAACCACTAAACCAGCTCCTAGGAATTCTAAAACATGCTTAATTGCACTCAAGGGAAGGATAAAGAAGATAAATGAGTAAGGGAATGGATAAAAAAAAATTCCTCTCTTCATATATGTTTGTATGTAAAAGAGAAGAGAGAGAATGGTGTAAGTATGGGCCAGTTCTTTTTTCTCCTTTACCCCATCCTTGCTGGCACCAACCCTACCTCCTCTTGCCACACTCAATTTTTATTAGTTTATATAAAACAAAATTCATAAATTAAATTAAAAATCATAAAACATAAATTTAAAAAAAAATCCAATATTATAAAATTTTCGCAAAGCATAATAATACAACAATTCAAGTTTTTAAAAACACAAAAACACTTCAAACATAACTATACAAAAAAAAAAAAGATAAACAAATTAAATTTTAAAACCAAAAACAAAAGATAAATTCAATAATACAATATCAAAAGAAAACATAAATTTAAATTTTGAAACACATATAAAAAAAACCTATAATTTTTTCCCTAATTGTTTAAATATAAACGGGACAGGTATAAAGGGAGATACAAGGATGAAGTTAACCTTGTCCCCATCCCATTTGCTAAACAGGGTGGGTAGGGGCTATCCAAGCAACTCGAAAAACCGGCCAACCCGACTAGAACCAACTCGTTGCAACCTGATTTGACTGCTCCGGCAGTCAGTGACGGGTCTTAGCCCTCTGAAACTGACTCCAGTGGGTCAAGTGGCGGGTTTCCTCTTCTAAAACCCGACCTACTTGACCCAATCGAGAAACCCTTCAAATTAAGGCCGAATCTACCCAAATCTAGCGACAATGAAGCCTCTTCCACTTAGATCTAACAACAATGAAGCCTCCTCCACTCAGATCCAGCCAAATTTGGTCTTCCTCCACTAAAATCCAACCATGTTTGCACAGATCTACGAAGATATAGCCACCTTTAGTGCAAATCCTTCCTCTTAGATTCGGCCACATTTGGAGAAGATCTACTTAAATTTGGCCACGTTGTGCTCCCCTCAGCTTAGATCTGGGATTTCGTGCTCTTCACTTAGTTCCAATGACATCTTGCTCAAATTCTATGAAGATTTAAAGACTTTCGTTAGCATCGCTCCTTAATTGGTTTCACCTGAACTAGCCAATCATCCACCCAAGTCTAATCCAACTTGACCGATGGTGATTTGCAGTCAATTGCGAGTCTTGTCATCTTCCACCCAATCTGTGTAGGTCGATTCCAAGTTAAGTCCAAATTAAATCGACCCGAACTAACCTGTGGACAACCCTAGGGGTGGGTGAGGCAAGTAGGGACTAGGGAGGGGTTTAAATTCCCATCCAAGGCCAGCTGAACAATAGATGCAATTTATGCAATCGTCTAAGGCCCCCACTTGTAAATATATATATATATATATATATATATATATATATTTTTTTTTTAATTACAATAAAAAATTAAATACTTTTATTGGTCAATAAAATGCATTAAAAGGTCTCATTGTATCCCAAAATGCAGAAGATTAATAAGGAAAAAACAATAATAGTCAAACTTTAGCTAACAAAATTGTATTTTAGGAGACAAATTCATTAACTCATTCTTAAAATATGCTAAAATCAAAATTAATACCAAACAAATTCATTAATAATACAACGTAATTGTCTTGAAATATGCTAAAATAGATAATATAAAATCTCTCGTCTCTCTATTTCTCTGCCTCTCCATCTATATTCTTACCTTTCTTTTCTTCATCTTGATTCCTGATCTTTTTCTATAAGTTCAGTCATTCTCTGTTCATTGCCCTTCACAGTAGATTCAAGATTGAAGTGGGGTGGTATGGACATAGCAGAGATAACCCCTCTCTCCCTCTCTATCTTTCTGAAATTTAAGATTGAAAAGTTTTCTTTTTATTCAATTTAAATATTTTAAATTATATTTTTTTTAATCCGCTTGATTGATAGCTTGATAGGACAACACGCTAGTCTTGCTCTCTTGCGCAACCCATTGCCCACAGCACTACACTTTGCACGGTGTACACCTACACATGAGCACATGCTGATTCTGACAAGCCATTAGCCATAAGCCCATAGTGCACTGTTCACACTTCACAGTTGGCCCCCACACACCACACGGCGACACACTAACCCACCCACACCCACACTCACACTCACACTCACACTCACACTCAACGTATACGCACACACCCACTATATCGTTTACCTTTTTTTTAATGCAAACTTTTACTTTATCAATTATTAATTTATTATAAGTTTTCACACCAACTAATAATTGATGTATATCAAATAAACTCATTTTTGTTTTATAGTGATACTAATTTATTAAACCATGTAATAAATTAATTTATTTGTGTAGGTTTAGACTTTAAAGTATAAAGTTGTCACGGCTTTAAAAAAAATTGCAATAACTAGATTCTATTATTCTATCCTTTAAATTTTATTTTTAGTTAAATTATCCTTTTAGATTATAAATTGTGTTTTATTTATCTATAAATATTTTCTCATTATAAATGTATAATAGATTTTAAATAAAAATAAAAATAAATTCAATAAATATTATTTTGCTATAGTAACATTTTACTTATAAGATGTTATTGTAGCTAAGTCGTAAAATATTTTGTAATACCCCATTTTTGTGGTTTAATGGTATAAAATAGCATTTTGGGGTTGTGAGCATTCACAATGGAAAATGTCATCCTATCCTATTTTACCATCCCAAAATGCTACTTTATCAATTATATCATACCATTTTACAATACACCCAACATCAAAACTTTTGCTTTCCTATTCTACTCATTAAAATAATATATATATATATATATATATATATATATTACCCACTAAAATAATATAATGTATTCCAATACAACTCTCTCTCTTTCTTCTCCCCCATCTCTCTTCTATTTTATCAATTAAAATATATTATAATTTTTTACTGAAGTGCTACAGTGTCATCCTACATTTAGGAAGACACTGTAGCACAATTGCAAAAAAAATTTGCAATTGTAAGATTTTGCAAGTTCCAATGTTGGGTGGTTTTTGGGCTTTAATGCTAAATCATCCCCACATATCCCATTTGCCAATTCCAGTGGGAATGCTCTGAGATGCTAAAAGCTAATTTTTTTAGCACCACAAAGCATTTAAAACATGCCAAAATTTAGAAAGGCATGGGGATTTGGGTTAACAGCAAAAGCATCCTTAGGGTTTTAACTCTTACTTATATAGATTTTCATATCCACCAAATTGAGCTCAAGGTTAACTTCTATTAGCTTTTATAAACTGAAAAATCATGCGACCATATTTAGAATACTCACCAATTTAATTCATGTCATGGATCACGAGATGGTCATAAGAACAATATCGGATTTGTAGATGGAACTATTCTACAACCCACAAACCCTTCCAATCTGCTCTACAATTCCTATACACGTTGTTATACCATGGAATTGTTTTTATTTAATGTAATGGATTATGTATTATGAAGGTGATTTTACAAGTTGTTACTAACACCTTAAGAAGGCTGACGGGAGTAACAAGACCGTCAGCTCTGGTCACCGAACTATCCCCTTCGACATCCGTGGCCCTGCCTCATGTCTGACGGCGTTAGGCTGAAGGAAGAAAGTTGACGAAGTCAAAGCTGAAGGCTCTAAGCTGACGACCTTTCTGGAGACAGATGTGTAAGCTGACGAACTTAGGAAGGAAAGGCTGACGGAAGGAAAAGCTGAAGGGGATAAGTAAGCCTTCATCCATAACCTATCTTGTCCTCCACGAATGCGTGTATAAGGAAAGTTTTTGCGCTACACGTTTGACCCTAGTCGAGAAGATTCCTATAAGGAAAAGGGCTCTAGGAGATATGTAAAATCCACAAATTACTCTCCTAGAAGGAAAGTACTTCCTCGCCAAGGCGTTTATTTCGGCTCCACACTACTATATATACCCCAAAACCCTCATAAACCATGGTACGCATAATTCAGTTCAGCTCTAGCACTTTAGGGTTGTGAAGAAGAAAAGAAGTTCTAACTTGACCTTCGGAGGGTTTTTGGCTGACACCACACCGGTGCCCTTTGTTGGTCTTGTCTGTTGTTGTGCAATTGTTGTTTCGAGTAAAGTGAGGACCACGTGACAACTAATGGATTTTTCTTCATCATCAGTTGGCACCGTCTGTGGGAAACTCATCAACATCAGCCTTTGCTCTACCCCTAAGACAAAAGTTGCATGGTACTCACTCGATCAATGGCAACAACCAACAATCAAGGCAACGAACGGCGGACCACAGTCTTGGAGAGGCAAGTCCAAACACTTGCGGCGGCAGTAGAGCGCTTGACCAAACATAATCATGATATGGAGGAGCAACTGCGGCAAAGGAATACACACCCTAGCGCACCGGAGGAGGACCAAGAAGGTGCAAGCGCGGATGGGAGAAGCCCGGAAAGGCCGGAGGGTAGCAACGCTCCGAGTAGACTAGAGTAACAAGACACTAACTGACCATCCATCTCGGACACCCTACCACCTCACATAGCAGCTGAGATGCAGGAGATGAGGGAACGGATGAATGTGATGATGAACGCCCCAGAGGTTGAATCTCCAGTAACTTAGATGACCTAGTCCAGAGAACTGATTCACCTTCACGGCGCTCGTAAGCTCATGCCCCCTTCCCCCAAAATTTTGCGTGCCTCATGTGGAGAATTACGACGGATCCAAGGACCCATTGGATCACTTGGAATCCTTCAAGACCCTAATGCATCTTTAGGGTGTACCGAATGAGATCATGTGTAGGGCTTTTCCCACCACATTAAAAGGTCCTGCGAGAGACTGGTATAGCAGGCTGACGCCTAATTCCATCGGCACTTTCAAAGAATTAGGCGTGCAATTCGTATCACACTTTATCGGGAGTCACCGGCATAAGAAGTCTACCGCATGTCTGATGATCATTAGACAATGAGAAGACGAGACTCTAAGATCATACATAGCTCGCTTTAACAAGGAAGCCCTCTCAATAGACGAGGCGGATGACAAGATACTTGTAGCGGCATTCACAAACGGGTTGCGGAAAGGTAAGTTCCTGTTTTCTCTGTATAAGAACAATCCAAAGACTATGTCCGAAGTATTTTACAGGGCAACCAAGTACATGAACGCGAAAGATGCGTTACTGGCCAGAGAGGAAAAGCCTAGAAAAAGGGGAAGACAGGAAGACGTACGCTCGGATAGGGGGCAAAAGAAGGTTAGAGCTGAAGAACGACGGGATGATCGGCGCCTTAGACCACCTGCGGGGAAATTCACAAGCTTCACTCCCCTAACCGCTCCTATCGATCAGGTACTGATGCAAATTAAAGATGAAGGAGCCTTGACTTTTCCCGGCAAGCTGAAAGGGGATCCCAACGAGAGGTCAAGGGACAAATACTGCCGTTTTCATCAAGATCATGGTCATGACACCGTTGACTGCTACAACTTGAAGCAGTAAATAGAAGCTCTTATTAGACGAGGAAGGCTGCAGAGGTTCGTCAGCAAGGAAAGGGTAGACCCGCCACAAAATCAAGCTCCTCAACGAGACAACGATTGCCCCAGGCAACCCATAGGAGACATAAGGATGATTGCAGGGGGCACCATGACCGCCAGATCATCAAAGAAAGCCCGAAAGACATACCTCAGAACGGTTCAGAACATCCAGATGACAAGTTCCACGCCCAAAATATCGTGGATTGACAATCCCCCCATTGGATTCTCAGAAGAAGATGCACGGCGTCTTCACCATCCCTATGATGACGCGCTGGTCGTCACCATACAGGCAAGAGACTATAACATACACCGAGTCCTCGTCGACAACGACAGTTCAGCAGACATCCTCTACTACCCCGCTTTCCAACAAATGGGGATTGAAAGGGAACGACTAGTTCCAACTAACGCCCCGCTCATCGGCTTTGGAGGAGCGAGGGTATTTCCACTTGGCGTCGTCACTTTGGCAGTAACCATTGGAGACTACCCACAGCGGATCACCAGGAATGTAGCATTTCTTGTAGTCGATTGCTCGTCAGCCTACAATACCATCATAGGATGTCCAACCCTCAACTTGTGGAAAGTTGTAACCTCAACCTACCATTTGATGATAAAATTCCCTACTGATTGTGGAGTAGGAGAATTGAGAGGAGATCAAGTATCCGCACGCGAATGTTACGTAGCCATGATGGAGATGGACGACCACATTCAGGCCATGAACATAGAGGAACGTCGGGTGGCGACAAAGCCCGTTGAGAGGCTCAAAGACGTACTTCTTGACGAATCCCAACCGAAGTGGACGACCAAAATCGGCACCCTGGCAGACCCGACGGTGCGTCAAGAACTTACGACCTTCTTAAAATAAAATCGGGACGTGTTCGCATGGAGCCACGAAGACATGCCAGGAATTGACCTGTCAGTCATGGTACACAGGTTGAACGTGACGCCATCTTTCCCGCCCATCCGACAAAAGAAAAGAATCTTTGCCCAAGAGAAAGATCAGGCAGTAGAAGAAGAAGTCTGCAAGCTACAAGAGGCGGGATTTATCAGGGAAGTTTACTACCCTGATTGGTTGGCAAACGTCGTGATGGTCAAAAAGAACAACAGAAAATAGAGGATGTGTGTCAACTTCACGGACCTAAACAAAGCATGCCCCAAGGATAGCTACCCCCTCCCGCGGGTCGACATCCTGGTGGACTCTACGGCCCAACATCAGCTGCTGAGCTTCATGGATGCATTTTTCGGATATAATCAAATCCGAATGGACGAAGCTGATCAAGAGAAGACTTCGTTTGTAATAAGCCAAGGCCTTTTTTGTTACAAATTCATGCCCTTTGGCTTGAAAAACACTGGTGCAACCTATCAGAGGCTCATGAACAAGATGTTTACACGACAGATTGGAAGAAATGTCCAAGTATATGTCGATGACATGCTAGTTAAAAGTCAAAGGGAAGAAGATCATTTGGAGGATCTCAAAGAAACCTTCGATACTCTTCGCTCCTACAACATGAAGCTCAACCCAGGCAAGTGTGCCTTCGGAGTGACGGCGGGAAAGTTCTTAGGGTACATGGTATCCCAAAGAGGCATCGAGGCTAACCCGGACAAGATTTGGGCCATAATGGGGATGGCGCCTCCTAAAAATATAAAGGAAGTACAAAGCCTTAATGGCAAGGTTGCCGCGCTTAATAGATTCGTGTCGAGGGCAACGGATAGGTGTCTACCATTCTTCTGCACGCTGAAAAAGTCCTTTGAATGGACGGCCGAATGTCAACAAGCGTTCGAAGACTTAAAGGTCTACCTCTCTTCGCGACCGTTACTAAGTCCCTCGCAACCAGGAGAAGAACTATTCCTCTATCTAGCCGTCTCCCTGGCTGCCGTCAATGCGGCCTTAGTTAGAGAAGTCAACAGGGTCCAAAGGCCAGTGTACTACGCCAGCAAGGCGCTGCATGGTGCAGAAGAAAGATATCCCCCCATGGAAAAACTCGCCTTCGCTCTAGTCACAGCGGCCCGTAAACTTAAGCCATACTTCCAGGCCCATACGATAGTCATCCTAACTGACAAGCCTTTACGGCGAGCAATGGGCAGTCCTGAAGCCGCCGGACGAATGGCATTGTGGTCAATAGAGTTGAGCGAATTTGACATACAATATCGCCTCCACACTGCCATCAAGGGACAAGCAATCGCCGACTTCATTGTGGAGCTCACCGGTGCGGAAGGCAAGGAGGCAAAAAATCCCTAATGGAGCATTTTTACAGATGGGTCGTCCAACAAGAAGGCCGGTGGAGCAGGGATCGTACTTAAATCTCCAGAAGGCGACGAGATCGAATGTATGATTCGTCTCGATTTCCCTACAACTAATAATGAAGCTAAGTACGAAGTCCTAATAGTGGGTTTAGACCTTGCCAAAGCTGTAGAGGCCGCGAACGTGGTTATTCACTACAACTCCCAGGTCGTTACAAGCCAAGTGAACGGCGAGTACGAGTGCAAGGGCGAAAAGATGAAGAAGTACTGGGAGCAAGCGAAGAGGAGGATAGATGAGCTGCAGGCCAAGATAGTCCAAATCCCAAGAGGAGAAAACTAGCAGGCCGACCGTCTTGCCAAAACCGCGTCTTCAGAGTCTATGATCACCCTCAACAAGGTACTCTCTTTTATTCAGCCTTCACCACTAATAAACGTTGTCAATATACAGGAGATTGGTTCCGAAAACAATTGGACCACCCCCTAATCTCCTACTTAAAAGATGGCACGCTGCCTGACGGGAAGGAGGCCGCAAGGAAGCTGAAGGTCCAGTCAGCATGGTTTGTCTTGATAAAGGGCGTCCTGTATAAGAGGGGCTTCTCTCAACCGTACTTGAGATGTTTAGGCCCCGAAGAAGCAGACTATGTTATGAGAGAAGTACACGAGGGGATATGCAGCAACCACTCAGGGTCACGGTCACTGGTACATAAATTGATTCGGGCCGGATACTACTGGCCGACAATGCAAAATGACGCAAGGTTTATGTAAAAGCTTGCGACAAATGTCAAAGGTTCAGCAGTATCATTAGATAGCCGGCAGAAGAGTTGACCCCCATAACCGCCCCATGGCCATTCGCCCAGTGGGGGTTGGATATCATGGGACCATTCCCAATAGCAGCAAGGCAGCTGAAGTTTCTTGTTGTTGGCATCGATTACTTCACCAAATGGGTCGAAGCTGAAGCCTTAGCCATGATTACTGAAAAGAATGTACGGAGTTTCGTATGGAAAAACATTGTTTGCAGGTACGAAATCCCAAGGGCCTTGATCTCGGGCAACGGTAAACAATTTGACAACGACTCCTTTCGAGCCTTCTGCTCAGAGCTAGGAATCAAGAACCACTATTCCTCCCTTGCCCATCCTCAAGCAAATGGACAAGTTGAAGCCACAAGCCGATTATTGCTTCAAATCATCAAGACTCGGCTCGAGGGGGCAAAGGGCATATGGCCTGAAGAGCTGTTTAGCATACTATGGGCATACAGAACGACGGTAAGGACTCTCACGGGAGAAACCCCATTCCAGCTAACATACGGGAGTGAAGCGGTCATCCCAGCCGAGATTGGACTCACGAGTTATAGGGTGGACAATCACGACGAGGGAAGAAATGATGAAGAGCTACGTCTACAGCTTGATCTATCCGATGAAGTCAGGGCGATGGCTGAGCAGAGACTCGCACGATACCAGGACCTCATGGCCAAGCACTACAACTCCCGAGTCAAGCACCCAGACTTTAAAGTCGGAGACCTCGTTTTAAGGAATGTGATGGGTGCCGCCAGAGATCCCGCACAAGGAAAGCTTGGCCCAAACTGGGAAGGACCCTACAAGATAACATCATGGCTAAGAAATGGCACCTATCACTTAGAGACACTTGACGGGCAGAGGCTACGCCACCCATGGAACGCCAAGCATCTCAGGAAGTACTACCAGTAAAAGATGGCATGAAAAACACTACTCCTCATTACCAGTTTATGTCTTTTAATTATTTGTCCTAGTTTATTCTTGTCTACAATATATTCTAAGCCCAAAGGGTTGAAAGTTTATTCTTTTTAGAACAATGTTCTACTTATGCATTCATCATAATAAGAGGAGTTTTATTCAGAAACGACGAGTAAATTTGTTATGTCTTCAAGGAGACAGCAAGTCCACAAAGTGGATGACCTTATTGCTAAGTCCACAAAGTGGACGACCTTATCTTTTCAGTCCACAAAATGGACGAATCTACCACTAAGTCCACAAAGTGGACGACCTTACCACTAAGTCCACAAAGTGGACAACCTTATTGCTCAGTCCACAAAGTGGACGACCTTATCACTAAAGTCCACAAAGTGGACAACCCTATCTTTTGAATCCACAAAATGGACAAATCTACCACGAAGTCCACAAAGTGGACGACCTTATTGCTAAGTCCACAAAGTGGACGACCTTATCACTAAGTACACAAAGTGGACGAATCCACTACCAAGGCCACAAAGCGGACAAGGGCAACAAGTAGACGGGTTCAGTATAACGTCCAAAAGGAGGAAAAATCCGTTATAAAACCTACAAAATAAATAAACTCTAACTAAAACCCATGAAGTTGATGAATAATCAGCGAAGAGGAAAAGCTGAACCCGTCACCCACCAGTGTCAGCCGAAAAAGCTAACGCTGTCATATATAAAGTGACGGGTATATAAAAAACTTAAAATAAGTTATTAATCAGCTAAAAGAAAGCCGACGACGTTGCTCATAAAAGTGACGAATATATGGCAAACAAATAAGTTGTATTGAATTAGCTAAGAAAGCTGACAGGCATACAGCTAAGTTTTGATCCGACGCCGTCGCCCATAAGGCTGACGGATTAATAAAAACAGCTTGAAGTCTCAGCTAAAAGAAAGCTGACACTGTTATTACTTTGATAAACAGCAGAAAAACAACATCGTCACCCATAGGTTGACGGGCTCATCACGAGCAAGTGGTTTTAGCTTAGATAGAAGAGAGAAACATGCTTCAAATATAAAACAACATATTAAGATTAATATGAATAATGTCTTTACAAAAGCCCAAAGAAACGAGCGTCAAGCATTAAAATCCGTCCACACTTTACAAAAAAAAAAAGTGCTGAAGTTCATGAAGTGGGGGGATCTTGAGACCTTCCATCACCTTCGACGATAAAGGGCTGGGCGCAAGGAATAGAAGGGCTGACGGCATTTAGATCGTCGCCATGAGGATCTGCTAGAGTTGAAGTGACGAGCTTGTCCACGGCTGGCTGAGCAAGAACAACGCTATCATCCCTCTAGTTAGCATCATCACCTTCCTCATTGACGGTGTCGCCTACAAGTGCTGACAGGATAGACTCATCCATGGAAATCTTGGATAAATCCAAGTCAAGATAAACGGATTTTACTTGTTTCAAGCAATCCTCAAACCCGTCACCATAGTAGGTGGCACAAGCATCTATGAAGGTTGACGAGTCCTTAAACTCCGTCACAGCGTCGCTCCTAGTTGTTTCCACCTGGACTAGGATGGACTTCAGCTCCTTTTTTGCCGTCAGCTTGGCTTCTTCTTCCAGTTTCCATCGACGACTTTCCTTTGCCAGCTTCTCCTTTAAATCCTTCAGCTCCGTACCCAGGACATGGTTCGCATCCTTGTATTGCACTTGGCCGTCAGCTAAGTACTTGATATGCTCATGTAGACGGGCAATCACCCCCTCCTTGGCAGAGCACCTCTCTGACAAAGCCTTCATGCGAACCATAGCCTGCATGGCCAAAGAAAAAACAATGTCAGAATATTAAAATTGGTCGGGCACCAAAGTAAAGAGAGAGGCATACCCTAGTAAGATCAAACAGGCCTGATGCCCCTATCTCGTCAGTGGCCTGCTCAGCACAAGGGTCCATCTCTTCATCCTTTAAAATGGACTCCGTCACCTCCACGGCATAGTCTTTGTGGGTTAAAAGGCGGCGTACGGATCCCTGGGTGATGGGGCCTGACGAGGTAATCGGCCCTTTGCCTGCCCTATGGACGGACCTGGAAGGTGACAACCTCTTTGAAGATTTATCCCCAGGAGTCATGGTAACCTTCTTCCCGGGGCGGTCATCCTTACCGTCAGGTTTCCTCTTGGCTCCTGCCCTCCCGACGGGCTTCGGGGCAGACGGCGGTGTCAACTCACCCCTAGCCTTCTCCTGTTCCTTCTTCTTGGCAGCAGCGACAGTCCGTACTCTTTGCCTAGCTAACTCCATTTCTGCAAAAGATAGAGAAGGTTAGAAAAGAAACAGCATCAGGATGCAGACGAAAGAAATTGGGAGATACTCACGCCGGCGAGAATAAGCGTTTAGTTTGCAAGCCTCCCCCGTCGGCTCGAGACCGCCACAATACAAATGTAAAGTATCTAGTGTGATTAGGTCCCGACACTTCCTCTCATCCAAGGGGATAGCCATCACTCGATGGATGAAATCCTCTTGTTCTGCAGTAATGTGTGGACGGTTGTTATCTGAAACAAAAAGGAGACGGGTTTAAGGACCAAACAGATAGACGAAGTAAAAAAGCTGACGGGACCAACCTGAGTTCTTGACATATGCCCAAGTGTTGTCAAAAAAGCCATGAGGCATTGATGCCCACTCCTCCTAACGGTATACCCAGTTCGTCCCCTCTACAAAGAAATATCTGTCCTTCCACTTCCTATTGGAATCAGGCATGTCCGATACCAACTTTAACTCTTTCTCCCTCACTGCGAAATGATACACCCCCTTTGACGAGGAGATATGCTGAGGGAGGTAGCACCAAAAGAACTCATCCAGGGTTAACTGACGGTTCCCACCACTCAGACGACCCCACAAGATCTCGGCACCAATAAAGGTTCACCAGGCGTTAGGAGCAATTTGGCTGACGGATATCCCTAGAAAGTTAGCCAGCTAACGATGTAACGCCGTCAGTAGTAGCCTTAATTCGATAGCAAACTTGGCATCATACATGCCAACATCTGCAGTTCGTCTCGAATAACATCTCTCACCCTCCTCAAGAAGGCGAATTGGGATATCATCTAGTATTTGATAACAGGACCGCAAACTTTTGAAAATATTTTCCGACATCGTCGGGAGGAATTTGTTGACGGACCATTCTAGGGGTAGGATGAAAGGACAATCATCACCAGAAGCTCCCGAGGTACTCTCTAAGGTTTCCTCATCACCGTCACTCCCACCCCAGTCACTGGTACTTCCTTTTCTTCATTGATTCTCTGATCTTTGTCACCTACCCACTCCTCTCCACCGTCCTCGCTCACCTCACTTTCTCTAGAACTCCCTACTTCCTCGTCAGAAGAAGAAGTTGACAATTCCCTTTCTGACGACCAGGATAAGCCCTTCTCGAGCTCACGGCCTGATTGGAAGACCTCATCGTAACCCGCTCCGTCGCGAACCGACGATTGATCACTCGTCGTCTCCCTAGACATCTGACTACCTACAAACGATGGGTTTATTCTAAGAACCTAGGCCGACGACTTCAATAAAGGGCATTACTAGAAAAATAAAAGAAGGTAAAATGAAGGGAACTTACAAGTAAAAGGACGGCCCCAAGAAGTTGACGGCAATTTGGTTGACGAAGTAAAACGATCAATGGTGACGTTCTCTTTCTCTTGAAATCAGCAAGGTGTGAAAAGTTGGAAATAAGAGGGAAAATGAAGTATATATAGGCGAAAGAAGGCACAGAAGACGAAGCGACACGCCCGTCCAGGCACGGAGCCAATCAGTCCAAGCCATGTGTCCCACTATTTAATGAAGATGGCACGAATCACCACGCATGAGTGGATTCCCAATAGCGCCAACTCCATAACCTGTCAGCTAGAGCTGATGGGGTCATGGAGTAGGGGGCAACTGATGAGGGTGATTTTACAAGTTGTTACTAACACCTTAAGAAGGCTGACGAGAGTAACAAGACCGTCAGCTCTGGTTACCGAACTATCCCCTTCGACATCCGTGGCCCTGCCTCATGTCTGACGGCGTTAGGCTGAAGGAAGAAAGTTGACAAAGTCAAAGCTGAAGGCTCTAAGCTGACAAATTTCCGGAGACAGATGTGTAAGCTGACGACCTTAGGAAGGAAAGGCTGACGAAAGGAAAAGATGAAGGGGATAAGTAAGCCTTCATCCATAACCTATCTTGTCCTCCACGAATGCGTGTATAAGGAAAGTTCTTGCGCTACACGTTTGACCCTAGTCGAGAAGATTCTTATAAGGAAAAGGGCTCTAGGAGATATGTAAAATCCACAAATTACTCTCCTAGAAGGAAAGTACTTCCTCACCAAGGCGTTTATTTCGGCTCTACACTACTATATATACCCCAAAACCCTCATAAACCACGGTACGCATAATTCACTTCAGCTCTAGCACTTTAGGGTTGTGAAAAAGAAAAAAAGTTCTAACTTGACCTTCGGAGGGTTTTTGGCCGGCACCACACCAGTGCCCTTTGTTGGTCTTGTCTGTTGTTGTGCAGGTGTTGTTTCGAGTAAAGTGAGGACCACGTGACAACTGGTGGATTTTTCTTCATCATCAATGTACATTCTTTTTTAAAATGTGTACCTTGAATTTATAAAATTGCGTACATTTTTTGAGAAATTGTGTATGTTAACATTGAATGTATAAAAGTTATGCACATTTTTTTTATAAAATTGTGTATGTTGAATGTACAGAATTGTGTATATTTTTTTTTTAAATGTGCATTAAAATTACATATTTGCATACATTCTTTAAAAATGTGTACATTAAACATACAAAATTGTATATATTCTTTGAAAAATATTTGGGATGATAGTGTTTGGAACGACGTTGAATTTACTATCTATGGACACAAGGGGGAAAACGATTGAAGTCGCCGCCTAGTTATATGGTCTAAGAACCATGAATATAGCGTCCTTTCCAAGAAGGACCTAATCTTACTACCAGAGTTTGGGTTCGGAGTTTAGATACGTTCTTGAAAAGGTGTTAGGCACCCAAGAGCACCCAAGACCGCCCAACCCTAAGGTTGGCCTTCCATCATTGTGTCTCATATCTTAACCCTATTAAAAACACGTTTGATACTTGTATCTATACTCACACACACACTAGCATACATCTAAGCATACAATCATGGCATCATTCATTCCTAAAACACATACTTATCTACCCTTAAACAAAAGAGATCCAAACACACAAAAATCCTAACAGTAATCTAACATATGAAAAACCCTATCATACATCTAAAACAAAGCAACAATTTAAACAAGGCAACAAGGCATTAACATATTACAAACCATAATCAAACATCTAAGCATGTTCCATCATATCATCAAAAATTTTTAAAAAAAAATTTATTGTCTCTCACCTCTTCTTTATTATTTCTAATCCTTCTTCTCTCTCTCTCTCTCTCTCTCTCTCTCTCTCTCTCTCTCTCATTATTGTCTATCACCTCTTTTTAAATAGTTTTTTTTATTGTCTTTCACCTTTTTTGGGTTATATTATTATGTAGATATATTATTTTAACCTGTTGTATATTAAAATAAAAATTAGGATGTTGGGTGTATTATAAAGTAGGATGGTATAATAGATAAAGTAGTTTTGGTAAAAATGAATATTTTTTGCAATCCTGGATACTAATGAGTGGAGTTGTGTTATTATCTCTTAAGAGAGGGTGGAGGTTCTACTATTGTTATCATCCTTCCTAGGTCAAGAATTTTACAATGAAGTCGCCACTTATTTTAATAGTGAAACCAGTGAAACCAGATTTCTAGACTATGATGGGCCATCATCATATCACATCATTCAAATAGTTTATATTATCCAAAACATGTGATTACAAAGTAAAACATCCAAGAGTATGATGAAACCCTCTTCTAGGCATGCACAAATTGATATTGAAAGAGATGGTGAATATGTGTGATGTGTGACCCTAATCTAGAGAATGTGAACATGTTATTTGAATTGAAAAACTATAACCTAAGAGCATGTACATGTTATTGAATTGAAAAACCCTAATTTATGCAAAGGTTATGAACGTCCTACATCTAACATGATAACAAACAGGAACATGTGAAAACATAGAAACTAAGACATGTTTGATCCTATCTTTGTGGAAACTACTTGTATTTCTAAGATGCCAAATAATATCCAATATACTGTAGCTAGGATGGTTACACTGCTGCTGGTTCTTTCTTGTGGCTAGAAGAACACCTGCTGCTATTCTCCATAGCATCATTTTGTGCCTCTGGTGAATTTCATCAACATGACTTCTTTGCATATCCAGCAAAAAAAAAATTATTTGCAAATGATAAACCTGGTGGTAGGAAGACCTAATGCAGTATGCATCTTGCATGTTTCCAACCCATGTTTTTCTCTCAATGAGAGGTTGGAGGCAAGATAATTCTTTGGATAACATCTATGGATTACTTTTACAATAGCTGGTGCAGCTTATTAATATCCTAGTTTTTCCAATTGCATCAATTAGGTTTGCGACCTCCAAATCTTGTTGAGGTGTAATCCATCCCTTGGTTTTGGCTTGAAGTAATCCAACAAAGGCACCCACGTGAAGAGACATTAAATTAGAAATGATCTGAACAAAGATTCTGCAGATGATTAATCATGGGACTTGAGAGAAGGAAGAAAAGAGAATAATTGAGAGATTTGAGATGATTTTTTTTTTTTTTTTTTTTTTTGCTTCTTATTCTTGTTAATTTTGATACCCGAGTACAAAGTTTTGTATAGAGGTTAATATTCTTCACATGGTTAAAGACACGTGATCTAGCTCTATAATAACTTGTGACTGATTACTAACTGACTGTAACCTTAACTAAAAAATAACTGAAGTTTGATCAATTTGAGCTGTGTTGGAAGGTGCTCAGTTGGACAAGGTGGGCTGAGCTCGAATGCTATTATGAGCTGGAGCTTTATGTGTATAATTGCTAACTTTGTACTGAGTGAATGTGCATGCTATCATCCTCCCCTCGAACTAATGGCCACGAGGGAAATGAGTTTGGCACGAAGATGAAGGAGCTGAGAGGTAGAATGGCCTTGTGTGGAGAATATCTACCAATTGATCTGAACTAGAGATAAACGTAACTTCAAGGTCATTGTGAGTAAATTTCTCACAAACAAAATGTTAATCCACTTCAACGTGCTTGAGCATGAAAGACAGGGTTGGAAGCTAAAGCAAGGGCTGTGACAATTATTGCACCAAAGGCGAGGCAGATGAGGGATAAAAAAGCTCAAATTCCTTAAGTAGCATGCAAAGTCAGCATAACTCAGTATCAGAGGCAAGGGAACAGTACTCTGCTGAGGTCGAGGAGCAGGGGACCATAGATTTCTTTTTGGAAAACCCAATCCACATCAATGAAGGTAGATAGGTGAAGAGGACCAGGATTAATGAGGATACCAAGATCAAGGGAACCTTGAGGTTAATCAAAAAATTATATTTGGCTACAATGGAATGAAACATAAGGGACAGCATGAATTAACAGACTTAGTTAACCGCAAAGATAATATCTATCTAGTGAAGGTCAAGTATTGAAGAGTTCCAATGAGAAAATGATAGGATGCAGGATCAGATAAGGGAGAGCCATTTGATTTGTTAAGTCAAGTGGAGGGAATGCAGGGTTTATTGCAAGGTTTAGAATGAGACATGTTATGTCGAATAAAAAGGGTATTGGCATATTTTGATTGATGACCAAACAAACCAAAGTATAGTGGGTTTGGAGACCAAGGAAGTAATGAAGTGGACTTAAGCTCAAAGATAAACCCCAAGTTATGAATTAAGGAAGTGAGGTCGGATGAATTATTGCTTGTAAGAATGATATCATCAACGTAAAGGAGTAGTAAGAAAATTGAAGAGGAGTGATGATAGATCATAAGAGAAGGATTTGCACTAAAGGCATGAATGCCCCAGTGTAAAAGATAAGAGTAGCCTGTTTGAAACCATAGAGACTTGTGCAACTGAAAAAACTTGATACGGGTGAGTAGAATCCACAAAACCAGTGAGTAGTGTCAGACTTCTTCCTTTAGAATGCATTGTAAGAAAGCATTCTTGACATCTAATTGGTGAAGAGACCATTTGAATTGGACTATAATGGAGAGAATGAACCAGACTGTGGTAGGTTTAATTACAAGACTAAAGGTCTCATGAGTCATGACCCTCATCCAAATCAAGGTCTTGTTGTTGATGAAAGCCTTACCACTAATCTGGCTTTGTATCGAGCTCTGTTTCCATCAAGGTGACATTTGAGTTTGACAATAGCCTTTAGCCTCTAATCTGCATGAGTTAAACAATTGGTAGATGGATTGAGACATATGAATCCTTTTGAGCATGGACAAAACCAAGAAAGACAATTGCACTGTGAGGCTGCAATATGAACTTGTTAGGGTCAAAGAATTCTAGGTACTCCATTTATACTGTCATTTGAAACAAGCCTCATTTCTCAAACGGGATGGCAGTTGATAAGAAAAAGCATCTTTCATCGCACAGCATTTAGAAATACTACTGAATTTATAAAATATCATGTAAGAAACTTAAAATTTATAAGAAATATCAGTATCTAACGCTATTGTTTTTCTTCGTGTGTTAGTTTTAAAATATCACTAATACATCTGGTATTTACATTTAAAAGCCACTGAGCAATATCAGCTTCTGTTCTCCTAGATTTTCCGCCCATGCTTTCTCATACATAATACACAGAAGAATGATGTAACTGGAAGGTGATTTGATCCTCTTGAAAAACACCCTGTACAAGTAGTCCGAGCACTCTGTGCCCCCATATCTTGCAGCGACCAAGATGTTCAATTCAAATTCAAATTGAATGATTAAATTAACTTAGCTGAGAAAAGAAGAAACATGACTGCTAAAACTTGCATATGTCAGTCTGCATGGTGTACCTTAGCTTTTGTCTCAATAACTAGATATCAATAGAAGAGACTTGCTGAGTTCAAAAAACTGCACATAAATCAAAAGATTGAAATGAATGAATATTCAGTTGGATCAGGAAAACACACGTACAACACACCTCAAAGACAAACATGCAGACAGAAAGCATGTTATTCAGGAGCTAATGGAGATAAATTTAAGTGACAATAGAAAAATGTCATAGTACCATAGAGTGACCCTAATACTAAGAAAATTACCAAACGGAAAATTTATTTCAAGACACTGGCCAGTAGATTGCTCCACAAAATTTTATCTAAGAAACCTATGAAATCAAAGCATTTGATCATTAAGCTTAGAAACACACATAAATAAAGATGGTATGTGATCTTCAAGAAAATTCCTTCCTTGACTGTACAGCTGCAGCTAGTGTTTTCATATTGATATGGGCAAAACTTAGATACAGTGCCTTAGCTATTGTTCCATAGAAACCCCTTTTAAAATTCACCCACTTATCTATTTAAATAATAGATATAACAGAGCGTTAACACCGTCTAGTTCTTTTCCTTTCTTAAGAAATTAAAATCCATTCAGAAAAACCACATAGCCCCAATGTCTTCCAACTTCTCACTATCAATCTTCTCATACTTCTTTTGGAGAATCACAACCCAGAGGAGTGACGAGGTCCACTGTCGTGTGAGGCAGTGGACAAGTATCTGTATATGAATCATGTTGGAGTCCTAGAAGCAAAATCTCCTTGACATTGCTATAAAACCCATTAAATCATGTCTTAAACTCATATTCTTCTTCATCGTCGCTTTAGGAAATGGTGGCATAAGGATCGAGGTATATAATACGAATTTTCCTCATAGATTTTTTCTTCAATTGTGGTCAGGCATGTTGAGTCAAACCCCCCTAAAAATCTCCCAAAGGAAATGAATTAAAATCTGGAAAACAGGAACCCTAAAACCCAGATTGAGAAAAACAACAATGTTTTCTTTGATTAGTCCCCAAGTACTAACTACAAAAAATGTCCAGCACCAAAAAAGAAATATTTTCGTTGTTTCGCCGACTTCAGGTAAAGCTATCAACTCTTTCACAGTCTCTTGCATCCAGAAATCAATCAAACACGATGGTTCGTTTCCTTTCTTCATGGTCGCTTTGCTCTGGTTTGCAAAAACAGCGCGTGGTTTGAATAAACGTTGACGCTGAGTCTCGCATTTCGAAATGTGGGAGCTTCATGAGCCCAACATTGAAGAGATTGTAATCAACTTTAAAGTTAAACCTCTCATGTGCCCAACAAATACAGCCTGCAAAGTTTCTAGATTCATTTCACAAGCCAGAACTTTGAGAAAAATCAGCTTTGGGCGGGGTCTGTGGTGAAAGTTGTTCCCATTTCTTGAGATTGATTTAGAAGTGTGAAATTGGGGATTGTGGGTGAGAACTGAGAAATTGGAAGAGGATGAGATTCAGTGATTTTCTAAATGGGTTTTAATGTCTAACAAAAAAAAGAAAGAAAGAACCATATGGTGTTAAATGGCTGTTAGCTTTTTTATTCAAGTAGATAGGTGGCTAAAATTTAAAAGGGAAACCTAAAGAACAGAAACTAAGGTACTGTATATAGGTTTTGTTCTATTAATATTAGTAATTTTTAAGAAGTTATTTTCTGTTATATTGACAGGCCAAACATATAAAAGGAGCATGGAATTTCTTGACTACTAATGTATAATAAACTGAACTTGCTCAAAGAATAGTTTGTACCAGACATCTCAAGCTGAGATTAGAATATCCAATGCAACTTCCTTGAGGGATGGCATAACTTCCTGCTGATGTAGACATATATATTTACTCCCCACTTTTCTTAGGACCTTCCAGGGACCAGGGTAGCACCTAAAGAAAATTTTAAAAAAATTAAATTAAATTAAAAGTAATGTTCAATGCAGCAGTAAAATAGTACTACCCACAATTTTTTTTAAGTGGTGAAAGCACTAAAAAATAGCAAATTTTTTTTTCTTGACAAGTAAAAGTAAATATAAATTCTATTATATAAAACCATGCAATTTGCCGTAATTGGCATTACAAGACCTGAAAAGGATTCCTCCATTGCGTCCCTTGAAATTGTGAATGTAATATACAGTCTCCATCATAGGCAGGAGGGTCTTGGAAAGTTTGGCCAGCTTCGGGTAGAAGAAAGATGGATAATCTTAATTCATTCAAGGACATTGTTGTGTGAGTAGATCTTAAATCACAATTTAATACTGCAGAGGCTAACAAAAAGTCTACATCATGGGCACTGGGCACAAGGGTTTTGGAAGTTTGGCCAGCTTAGGACAAAGCAATTAATTCTTCGAGAACAATTGTTGTCTGAGTAGAGCAAAAAGGCACTACAGAATCCAGCAGGTGGACCAACTTGCTTCTTATAATTCATTTGCAAGTTGAAACACTATACAACTTAATCAACTCTTAATTGTGAATCTTTTTATATTTTGGGACAAATCACCAATAAGTTCCAGTGGGCACAACCATGTGAATTTTCAACCAAAAGGAAAATCTTTATTTATCACTTCCAAGTGGTGCTTTTGAAGAGGAATGGAAGAATGCCAATCATGGACAATTAGTGAATTGAGTGCTTATTACTTCAGTAAAATCCAATATAATGGTGTGTATCAAGAAACTTTTACCTAGCACCTAACTTGAGCAAATAACTAAGTACTCTAAATTCAAGATCAAGTGTATAAAAGAGAAAAGTAAATTTGACGTAGGATACACCCAGATCTTATACGGTCAAGTTCTCCATTAAAAATAATCAGTTTTCTGGCTGTGTTCTCAACAGCTTCTTTGTACAGCTCTTCTACCACAAGCATTTCTGAAATGCAAGAGAATACCAGACATAAAAATTCTGGGGTGATATAAAAAAGTTGGGATATTTGAAGCTACCATTGACATTGAAATATGGATAGGCAACCAAGAACAATTCATCCTCTGGCTTCACTCGATCTGCCATTTTCACCTTTTCGGAAAAACCAAAATCCTCAAAAAATGATGGCTTAGTCAAATAGTCCAACTTAAAGGAGGCTCCTTCGAAGGCTGATTGTCTTGCAAATTGAACTTCACTGGCCTCTGGGAAGAACTGAAAATTTTTATGTAAAGGTTTGTATAAATAAATTAGCTGTTAGAATTAAATACAGCTAATGAGACATAACAATGTTATGCAGTAGCATTTCAAGGATTCAAACCAATAACAGTTAAAGAAAAATAAATCAACAAGCATACACGTAGAACACAAGAATTTATTTAGTTCAGCAATATGCCTATGTCCAAGGGTGGCAAAGAGAAGAAAGTCACCAAGAAATAGTAAGATTAAAAATATGGCACAAGAACTCTTTCAAGAAATTCATAAGCCCATATATCCCCAAAGACTTTCACAAAAGCACACTAACAAAGAAACCTAGGTGCCGTGGTTTGAAACTCTTTCCTGCACAGCTTACAAGAGACAAAGTATATTCAGAGGAAGCCATCCAAAGTCAACCAGGGTTAACAGAGAAATAAAGCCTTATTTGGTCACAGCTCTTTGCTGATGCACAAAGAAGGTTAGCATTTAATGGGATTTTAGCCCTTGTGTTACTAGTATGGTGCTTATGATGCATCTTAAATTAAAGTCACATATTATAAACTATGAAATAATAAAATGACAATAAATTTAGATAACAGACAAAGGCAAAAGAGAATTTTTAATAAGCAAAAGATTGCAACTAATGTAAGTAACTACACATTAATCAATAAGGCCAACCTTATAAATAAATAAAATGCCTTGAAACCAATTGTCCGATCAAACTTTTGGCCCTTTCCATGGCTAAACCCCATCTGCAATGATGCTACTCCCCAGTCTTAATTTGACATTTGCAATCGTAAGGGTTGATCTTTAGGAAAAATATATAACAGCAATTTTTCCCTCTTCTCTTATTTATTTCTTTTGTTACCTATATTTTCATCATTCCTATACTGAAAGAGATCCAAAAATCTATTTTGGAATTCTTAAGGAAAAATGTAGATTCAATAATATATATCATTTTATTAAAGTTGACCAGTCACTAAATGTTGAATCAGATGCAATTAATAAAAATTTTGACCAATTTAACATAAAAAAAATAAAAAAATAAAAAAACTGTGGCAAAGAAAGAGAGGAGGGCAAGTATAAGAGAAGAAAAAAGGAGGAAAAAGACCCCAATATGAGCTTCCAGTAAACTAATTAATTAAGCATCTCTCCAAAAGTCAAAAACATTTTAAGTTGGTTTCCCAATAACTATTCAATGTTTGTGTAAAGAATCCATGTATCATCTTTGTCACTACCATGATCCCAAAAGGTAGCAACTGCGCCAAAAACTGTCATACCACTCTTTTAGCACTTGCTCTGTTGTTAAAGCTTTCAAATCCCAAAACATATTCTTGGTAACTTTACCAAATTACTTGTGCGTACAATCTTTTTCATTTTTCTCTCTCTTTTGGGTTGCAGAACAATGTTAGAAGTATCACTTCCCCACACAAAACCATACCTATGGAGCCCCTCACAAAGGAAATGTCTGTAGCAACGCAACAGACATGGAAGCTCTCATCCTTTCCTAATTCCACAGTATTACATAGAATTGAAAAATATTTCAACATGAAATTCTATTGCTGCCAATTTCAAAGAAGACTATGAGGGAACTGAGATGGACAAATTTAACTCACATCCAAACCTCTACACATCTAATGGTGATGTTGAAACAAGTTGACAAAAATAAGAAGAGGAAAATATCCTTTCACACTAGTTTACATCTAGGAAGCACAAACACTTCATTTGGAGTGTCATACCCATATCATACCCGTGTCATACCGGTGTCGTACTGGTTATTTCATGTCATAATTTTTTATAAATTGCTTGTGTCACCATGTCGTATCTGTACCCGTGTCTGTATCCGTGATTCATTTCATTGGTTTACATCCATCATTTCACACACATATCCATGATTGATGTGAGAATGTCCACATTTTAATATATAAAAGTGGATGTGCAATAACCAATGTGAAAAAAACTGACATGAGAGAATAAAAGCCCAATAAGAAAATGGCTAGAATATAAAATGATGTGACTGTCACACAGGAATAAAATATACTAGTTAATTGAGATCATATGTTGAAGCATCCATAATTACTGCCATTTCACAAACCCCCCTTGCATCTGCAAGCTTTGCCATAGATTGGTCTAGTATCAATAAAAACAGTTCAACTAACCGAAGATATGAGTCAAATAAACTATCCAGAGAACATTACAGTTGGATTTCATTGATTCACGATTCTTGAGACAACATTTAGATAAAGCTACAGAATATACTTCGTTTACTGTTAGATTTAGATCTTTATCATATCTATAGTCATTATTTTACTTCTTATCATTCCTCAATTCATATAATTACTTGTTAAAACTGCGATAGAATCCATCATAAATAAGTTCAAAAACACTATAATTCATGTCAGAAGTAATTAACAGATCAGAGAATATATAATTTTCAAGTACATCAATATGAAAAGTAGTCCCTTTATCAGTTATGGGAAGCATACATAGCTTTTGAAATATTGATCAATGGGTTCAAACAGAAGACACAAAGCTGGTCAAAGAAAATAGTATCTTCTCTAATATGTGATTGAAAGGATTCTATGGTCCAGTTTAACGACTCCCATATCTTGTACTTATTTCCAAAATAACGTCAAGCATTAATTCACCACAAATGACAAAACCCCTCTTGTGGTACCAGTGTTTCAAGTGTTGCATCTTCCCAAAGGCAAATTAGAAGGGGGAAGGAGTGGAGAGTACTGATCTAAATGAAGAAGCTTACTATTCTGGTGCGTGTGGCTTTCTCTGGATTTATGAAGCCGTCACAAAATTCACGAATCAATTGCATACTTCCAGTCATTTCTATTCCTCCTTCCCCATCACCTGACTTATATGAGTTACATAGAGTTATTGGCAATATAAGATGATGGGAATATACGACTTACATAGAGTTATAGGCAATATAAGATGATGGGAATATATGGGTTACATAGAGTTATAGGCAATATATGAGTTATATATATATATATATATATAACACAAGGCAATTGGAGAGAACCTGGTACAGATTCAAGTCCGGCAGTTGGAAATTCAATCTCCTGTAATAGATACTTTTTTGGTCACAACCCACAATTGACCTTGTAGCTTTCATTTTTCAGTCAAATGGAAATTACCCAGTACTAACTCACCATCAACTGTCTGTTATCCTTTAAAGCCAATTCAGTTGCTTTTCTGGCCTGTCCATTGTTAAATAGCCCAAAAAGACAAAATTTTAGTAATGCAATAGCTACTAAGGAAAGATGATTCATTCAAACAAATCCTAATCAATTAACTGAATATTCCAAGAGGTTCCAGTTGAGTTCTCATTGTACTTCCATTTTTCATCTAAGTTTGATTCATCCATTATCATCAAGTGTTACTTGGTTAAATTTATAAGTAGAATTGGCACATCATCATTCATCTCCCACCTCATATTAAAAAGGAAACTATTTGATCCACAACAAAGTTTTTCCCTGAAACACCAATCTTCGAAAAAAAAAAAAAAAAATTCCCTCCCTTGTATACAACTATTCTTGATGAAAAAGAAGCCTGATACTACTTACAGCTACAATAAGATCAAATGGGTACATGCAAAAAATGTAACACAACAACAAATAGACACCCAAATTCGAAACTTGAACCAAAAAGCTTATTTCTATTATTATCACACACCAAAATTTATGAATAACTTCAAAAGAAGCTTACTTGTTGAAGAAGCTCAAAGTAATCACTAGGGAATGGCACATCAACGTCAACTGAGGCACTGCTATCCTCAGAAACCGAGTTAGTGACAAGTCTGAGTCTGAGACTTTTAGTTTTAGACTCAGTGACTCTTTGAAGACCAATTTGTCCATCATTTTTTATTCCGCAAGTACTTACATGTGGATTTGGTGGTGGAAGAGAAGGAAAAGCAATCGGAACCTTGGAAACAAATGCAGTTGTGGTTGCGGATAACATTTTTTAACTTCTGTTTATGTGAGTCGCACGAGCCACAGTGGGGTACTACGCTTATTTATAAATGCCAATCTTGAACACTTATTTGTTCCAAGATCATGTCATAAAACGAAAGGAACGTTGAGTTTGACATTTGCTTTAATATTCTTTTTTTCTTTTTTCTTTTTTTTTACTATTTAAGTTTATTTTTGCTATTATTTAGTTTATTTTTGTTTTTATTTATAGGTTTTATTACATTATTTGGTACTGTTTATAGATCTTATTGTACTATTTTAGTTACTTTTTAGTTTTATTTATCGTACTTTCAGCAAAAAAATTTCAATTTCAGCTAAATAAGTTGTTCCCAAATAGGCTCGAAATATAAATAAATAAAACTAGACTCATCACGCACACTCTGCATGTGAGATGAGACTTTTTTTTTTTTTTAGTTTAATATAATTTTTCAATTTCAATTTATCTATTGTTAATGAGATTACACAAAAAGGGAATTTTAAAAAACTAAAGTTTAGAATTTGAAAATGAGTAAACTATTGAGTTTAGTGTGTGCTAGTTTTTAGGGGAAAATATATCAAACGTGAGTGAGATTTATCTATACTACTTTTTAAGAGGTTTAACATGTTTTGCTATCTATACTTCTATCTATATTACTATTTAAGGGGGTTTTCCTATTTGGGATCCTCATTTTTTTTGTTCAAAAATTCTTCTACATCCTGATGTTTGATTAGAAACAAAATTAAAGGATAATTCGGTGAAAATAAAATTCTAACTCCCACTAAAATATTGCCTAAAAAATAAAGCTACTCTACTATTAATTTTCAAATTGTTTTATTTACTTATAAATTAAATTCTCAAAATAAAAATAATATATATAAAATAAAAACACCAAGTTTTTTTTTCTACAAAATTGGACCACTGAAGAAAAAAAAGTCTCAATGCACGCGCAAAGCGCATATGATGAGGCTAGTTTAAATAGAGAGTGTTCTAATTTTTAGGGAAAAAGTTAATCGGGTAGTTTTTTTTTTCAATTTTGTTAAATTACAATTTTAACAAAGATTATCTAATTAGATTGGAGATATTTTTGACATTTTTGATGTCATAATTAACTTTCTAAATCCTCTTAATATATAGAGATATATAGATAAGAGATAAGGTGTACAATCTATCAGGTTTTTTTTTTTTTAATTCAACAAAAAAAAAATTTCATTTGAGTTTTTTCCCCGTTGTTTATTGGAACACACGTTTTCTTATTCATATACTATTCTATTTTTATAATTAAAACTTAATAATTTGCATTTATTATAATTTAGAAATATATATTTTTATTTTTAAAAAATAAACTTTAGAGATAAGCGGTAACTGTAATTTTTTTTTTAATGTGACAGGAAAAAATCCTAAATTTTATGAGTTTTTTTTATGAATTTAAAATTAAATTTGTTATTTGATATTTATGACCATATTTTTAAATAAAATTATTGTAAGTGCACAATTACACCTGGCCCCAAGAACAGTTATGGGCTCAGGCCCAATATGCCTTAAACAATATGAATTTGTAGAGTGTGGGCTTGAAACCCAGGTTAGAAGCGTGTGAGGATTAAATGACAAACTAAAGATTGCAAGTAATTGGAAACAACAAAGAATATCGTAAATCAGCTTCCTCGGATGTAAACCGAGAGTTGTTCTTATATTATATCTTTGTCTTTGTTTCTTTTTCCTTTTAGGTTACAAAAAGTCCGTCCCTTTTTCTGTCTTAGATTGCTCCTTAAATATTACTCTTTTGAATACTTTGTACACGTGTTGCCTCACCTCCCCCTTAGCCTAGATATTTCTTTTCTCAGTGCCTTTGAATAGTAACCAGAAGTTTCTCTTCCACTGTTCAGGTGTCACTTCCCCATAAATGCGGCCAGGGTGGTAGGTGCAGGGTCTTTAATGTGGAGGTAGCAGCCTTTATCTTTGACATTTCTTCAACACCGGTGCTTCTGGGGCGTTCTAGGGTTCACCCCTTTTAACCATTGGCCCTAACCGTGTCATCCCCTAATCTTTACTATGAAATCCCGAGTTCTTCGGTGTTCATCCGAGGGTAAGTTCACCCTCGGCTGGATCCTCGAACCCTTGGCGTATGGGCCGACCCATAGTACTAACAAATTCTAAACCCAGGAGCAGGTCGGCCTTCCTTAACACGGCCCAAAAGGCCCACATTCCCATCAGGATCCTTTTACCCCCCACAGTTATCCTTCGTTAATAAGGGTATTTTTGAACCACATAAAAATTCAGTTGAAAAATAAGAATCTTCTTATATATAGTATAGATATATATATATTTATTTTTCAAACAAATAAAAAAGATTAGCCTCATCACACATGCTCCGCACGTGCAATGGGGCTTTTTTTTTTTAGTTTAATATAATTTTTCAATTTAAATTTATCTATTGTTACTGAGGTTACACAAAAATGAACTTTTAAGGAACTAAAATTTAAAATTTGTAAATGAGTAAACTATTGGTTTAGTATGTGCTAGTTATTAGGAAAAAAAATGCTAAGTTAATCAGATAGTTTTTTTTTTTTTTTTGAATTTTGTTGAATTACATTTTAACCCTTTTTATTTTTTAAAGATAAGGATGATCTAATTAGATTAGGGGTATTTTGTATTTTTTAAAGTCATAACTAACTCTCTGAACTCTTTTAATATATAGAAAAACTTTAGAGATAAGTCATAAGTGTAATTTCTTTTTTGAACATAAAGGGAAAAAATCCTAAATTTTAAGAGTTTTCTCTTTGAATTCAAAATAAAATTTGTTATTTAACATTTATGACCCTATATCTAAGAGAAGTTACTATTCATTAACAAGGGTATTTTTTAATCACATAAAAATCTAGTTCAAAAAAAGTAATCCTCTTATAGATAGTCAAGATTACAACTTAGTGTGCATTTGGCAAAAAATATTTTTGCCAATTTATTTTACTATTCAGCTTTAGTTTCCTACTATTCATGAATCCACTACACTTTTTGATATTATTTATGGGTCTCAATTTACTGTTTCAGCTAAATTTTACTTTATATATAATATTTTTAGTAAGAAGTTTTCAATTTTAGCAAAATAAGTGGATTTCAAACAAACATGTAGTGATATTGTCATTGGGGAACGGAGACTTGAGTTGGGTATAAAATGAGTTGACTACAACTTCTCTCTTTTAAATAGAAACAAAAATAAATAAATAAAAAAGAGGAAAAAAAAAATAAAAAAGAAGAAGAGAGGTTTAACGCTCTGTTTGTTTCAGCAATGACGTTTTCTAGAAAATGAGTCATTTTTCAAAAAATATTTTTTATAAAACTATCTCATTTTCTAATATTTGGTAGCAACTTTAAATGAGTTGAAAAACAACCTCCTAACTTTCCTTATTTAGCTTCCTATAAGATATAATTGTTTTCCAAAAAATTTAATGGAAAACAACCTCTAAAAATAAGCCATACTTTTTATGTTGACCAAATATAATTTTCCTTTGACTAATATTTTTTTATGCTACCAAACACTAGAAAACATGAAAAATTATCTTTACACAAAATTTTATATCAAAACAAACGGAGCGTAAGAGTAAAAATTTATTTTATAAAACATTCTTAGGAAACGTCACTCTTATAACAAACATGCTTAAGTCATATTGTGATAGAAAGATCATAAAAGACTGTATGATGAGATACATTTTCAATAGTAAAGGTAAAAAATATCCTTGCAAATCCCTCTCTATTGAATTCTTTTTTCTTTTTTTTTTGGGTTTTGTTTTATTTATTAATTATTTTTGAGAAGATTTTAACAAGAGTTAAGAGTTAAAAAAAAATTAAAATTAAAAAATTAAAAGAGAGAAAAAGGTAAAAGAAATTAATATAATAAGCTATCACAGGCACAACAAAACAGACAAAAGTCTCTCTGGACTCACTCTGCTCTCAGAAACATCGCTCACCGGATAAATGGTCCGGTGGTCGGCACTTTAACTCTCAACTCCCCAAAAAAAAAGTCATTACATATTCATTGAATTTGATTTATCGGAGAAGTAAAGTGTTGATGGATTCGCAGGAGTTGGAGGCGGAGGCGGAGGTGGAGGTGGAGGTGGAAGTCGGAAGGACGAAAAGGAGGAGAGTAGCCTCTGCGGTACTGCGATGCACTCTGGGCCTCGTCTTTCCTTTCATCCTTGTTCTCTTTGCCCTTTGGCTTTACGTTGCTTCATATTCATCTTCAACTGATAGTGATAATAGTACAATTTCCCTGCCCTCCCAGTGCAAGATTGTATCCAGCAGTGAGTATTTATGATTATTATTTATTTATTTGTTTGTTTGTTTAATTGGGTTATATGGGTTTGGAATTTTATTCTAAAGCAATATGAATATTGAATTGTATTGAAGGTGTGGATCTTAGGTCGTCTCAGGTGTGTGAACTTGGACTCTTAAATTATAAAGCCAAGAATGTGTTTTACCCATTTCATACCAATAAGTTTCGCTGCCGCTATGATTACTATTGGGCTTCAGTTTTTAAGGTATCTATCTCTCTCTCTCTCTATCTATCTATGTTTTTATTAATTATCAGTACTAACTCATCCTATACTGCTGTTTATTGTTTGTTTTGAAATAACCAAAAAAAAAAAAACCCACTTCCTTTGAAAACAAGTGCTGCTTTAGTTTAGTGTTTGAGCTATCAATTATACATACATACATACATACCCTTTACTTTGTTCTATCAAATGGAGGACATTGGTGTGTTTCAATTAGCTCAACTGATAAATTCTCTAATGGTTGTATAAAAGATTTGCGGTTCAATCCCTGTATATACCAAAAACTATTTGCTGTCTTGGTCTGATGATAAAGAGCTATCATCAGGAGCGGAGGCCATAAGTTGAAACTCCTTAAAAAAAAATGGAGGACATCTTGTTTGAGCTAGAGCTCATCGGCGCATATAATATGTATATGTACATGCATTTGAATATATGTATGAATTCGTATATTTATGTATGTTGGTAGCTACGTTGCTCAGTATCAAAATTTCTTTGTGACAATTTTAGGTGGAGTACAAAGATCATTCTTCAGGACAGACGCAGCTTGCGTTTGCTGAGGCTCCAAATGAAGCCCTTCCTCTTAATTGCAGGCCTAACTTTGGTGCAGCGTGGTTGACCAAAGATAAATTTAAGGTAGGGGGTTGCAAAGCTTTATGTATCTATGATTAGGCCATCTTTATTTTTTCTTTTTTCCTTTTTTCTCTTGGATTAGTGGATAATTATACACTTGTGAACTTGCTTTTAGGTGAATAGAACGTATGACTGCTGGTACCAATCTGGCATTTCCAAAGTGAGCTTATATCACGATGGTTTTTTCAGTTGCCAAGCAAAAGATCCATCTACCATTGAGATGATTAGACGATATTCCATCCTGTAAGTAGATTCCCTAAAATTCCCCCCAATAATTGTTTGTTCTATGTGTGGCTTGATTTGGATGGAGGGTTTCTTTCATTCACATTGCTGGTTTTTTATCCAAGTGGTTTTGCCATTTTGATTGGACTGTTGGATAATTGAATCTAGTGGCTTCTTCCTCCTTAATCTATCTCCATCCTTCATCATTTATTTTTTGTTGTTGCCTTTTTCTCTCTTTCTTCTTTGGTATTTCCAAGTTTTCCTTCTTTGTCTGTGTTCTATTACTGTGTTTCTGGCTGTACTGATCTTTCTTCTAACACTTGTATGATATCAAAGATAATACGTACTCCAAACTTGGTGAGACTCTATTTTCCACTCTTCTTGGTTCAATCTTTATTTTCTAGAACCTTTTTATTTTCTCCTTTACCTGCTTTTATTAGTTTCTTGTGGTTGAAAACTGCTTCCCACTACTTAACTACTGTTAATGTTCTTAAGGATGGGTATTTAACTCTTTGGTTAATCCCTCAGATTTTTGTTTTCGTGCCAACATTTCCCGCATAATTAATTGGCTGAATAGGTTACCCTTTCCATTTCTTTTGGCTGTGTTGGCTGATTGCCTGCTCTATTTAAGTTTTTGTTATATAAATTTTCCAAACTCTAGTAAAAAGCAATTGTGAACTCTAGGGCTGCAATTTAGACTTGCGGTAGAGCGTATGTCAGTTATTTGACAGAGAATGTCAAATTATGGCTCTTGCTATGTGATGATCTGGCATGATATCAGATTAGATCATCAAGTTATGAAATTAGTTGGGTAAGAGAGTTTGAGGTCAATGATAAAGACTGGCTGTACTTTCTTGGTTTGGAGGGCATATGCCCTCATGTTGCTCATAGAAGGGATATTACACTGAAAAATGATATTAGAATGGAAGCATTTACTATGCAGACCAGGCTGATGTTCCATCTAGCAGATCTGCATCCATGTGTCGTACTCTGGTTGAATGGAACTTATTGATGTAGTGAAGTAAAGATAGTCTACCTTAGCAAGGTCAAGTGCAAGGATTGAGATCCTCTCCATTTGGATTGAAATAAACTATGCCCAGTTAAAAAGATTGGATCTTGCTGCATCATTTGTGTATAATTGGATGGACTAAATTTAGCCACCTCTATGGTATGGTTGAATATTTTGCAAAACAGACATTTTATGCTGGCAACAGCAGTCGAATCAACATACAGGAAGAGGGATAGAGAGACTTTGAATTTCTATTTATGAGTATCAATATGGTGTGTGGCTTGAAATTCAATAAAAACATTGATTATATTATAGTTGTGTGGAGCAGCATCGCTGCCATTACCTTTTGGGACTGACCGTTAGGCATCATTTCTGATACAACATTTTGTTTAGTTTTTTTTTCTTTGCTTGTTTGTTTTTTTTTTTTTTTAATTATTATTATTATTTTTTTTATAAGCACAATATTTTTTTTAATTCTTAAAAAAAGGTGAGGAACAATCAATAAAAGCAGTTTTGTGTTAGATATCATTTTTTACTTGATACAGGTCCACTCCCTTTGGTGTCCTCCCAATCTTTCTAGAACCAAAAATATTGTCTTTGGCAGAACACACTAGCCCTTGGCAATTTTTTGGTCCGGTGCATCTCCTTGTTCTTCTTTGGCATAGCCTTTGAGCCTTTGGCAGCACTGATCAACAAATTGCATTTTCTGTGGTCTCTTTGTGTGAATTTTATATCTTGGATAAAACAACAATTTTTTTTTTTTGGGTAATATCTAACCTTATGATTGATGTGGCTAATTTAAGTCTTATCTATTTACAAACATATCTCATGGCAAATAGAGAGGATGACGTAGGAAAAAAGAGTAATATAGCCAAATTAGGTCTGGCAGTTCTGGACTGCTTGGAATTTAAGCTTTGGTTTTGGTGGGAAAAGGCTAGAAAATAGTAAGGAAGATAGGGCTTCTAATGGTAAAAAGAAATAGAAGGACTTGGGGATGAAATGAAGGGAAAATTTTGAGAGTTGGGTTGTTGGTCCATGGTTGTAAACAGTCAGCCATTAACTGTGTTTGGTTCTTTATGGGGTATTTGGGGTTGTTTGATGGTGAGTGATTTAGGGCTTTGAAATTTTGGGTTTTAGGGTTTGAAAGGTGACAAACCAATGTGTGTTTGTAAGGTTTTAAGTAGCTGGGAATTTAAGAAACAAAAAAGGAAAACAATAAAATTCTAGGCATCGCACTTAGGATTTCCTTGGCATCACACCTCAGAGAAGTTTGTATCACACAAACCTCAAAGAAAGTTTCATAACTTATAAAAATTTAGAAAACTTGTTCTTCTTCGCTATAGAATAGAAAGCATTACATCCATATAAAAAGATGACTAATACCCAGCCCTAATAAAATTTGGACTACTTGGGCTTTGATAAATAAGCCCAAATTTAGAACTAAACTCACAAATAAAACCCAATAAAATAGTCAAACCCCAAAATAAGACCCCATGGACCCAGGTCAAGTAAGTAAAAAAATTATATAATTGCTCTTGACCCTTAAAATAAATTCAATATTATATTGACTTCTCATTGCTTACATAATTCTCCCCTGGTTGGAGAAAACTAATCATCGAGTTTTGACGTGTTGAAGTAAAAAAGAATCTTAGTTTCTTGAAGTGCATCCTTGACATTATATAAAAAGATTGAATTTAAGTTTCTTTCTTTTCTTTGTTTGAGGTAGCAATGATGATAATGATACCCCCCACCATTTCAACTAAATTATTAATCTTTCACAAAATCAATATCTTGAAAAATTGGAGTAAGCAAAAAACCTTGCTACCTCAAATGCTTTAATATGCAACATGAGCTTGGGAATAACACTCTTGGGCCTTTATATATTTTGTCTTTGCATTGAGTTTTTTATATTTTTTTTATTCAATTTTAACCTCATCAGTAGTTTCCATCTCTTTAAGGTCTTACTTCTTTACAAGATCTTTTGTTTGAACTTTGACTTTATTGAGAATGGTATTTGATTGATTTCTGCCCTTCTAATCCTTGAACAAATGGGACCTTATGAATACATTGATTATTTAACATATTTCCTTTGATTGTGACTTCAAGCTTCCCTTTTTTATCTGATTGTTTCTTCAACTTGACATGTCCTATATTACTCACTAGACAACTCATACCTATGGAAAAATCATTGTAGTTGTCATGTGTAGGATGTAAGGGCTTTGATAAATCTTTCAAAGAGAAATCCGTGCAATCCTTGGATAGGTTAGCTGGAACACAAGGCATTTCTCTAGGCTGGTTAGTTGCTGGTTTGGTAGCTTTTATTTCTACATTAAAAATTTAGGTTCTTATTTCTCCTTGATTTTCTTGCTGTTCAATGTTAAAAAAGGGTATTCTACCTGTCTAGTGTGTCGTCTTGGAAATTTAGAGCCTATTTGGTCATTGTTGTCTAAGTGTTTTGTGAAACTTGTTTTCTAGGTGTTTTGTGAAATTCTTCTCTAAAACAGTATCCAAGTGTTTCTTCACCCCGAAAATCTGTTTGACACTCGATTTCTATTTCTCTTAAACAAAATAAATAAATAAATAAAAATTGCACTTTACAATTACCCAACCACCCGCCACCGCAGTTTTTGTCCATGGGTCTTGTTTTGGATTTATTATGTTATTAGAATCTCATTTATGGGATTTTACTAGTTAATTTGGGTTAGTAGGCAAAGGCTGCGGAGTCCAAGTTTTATCAGGGTTTGATTTAGTTTTCTATAAATATTTATTCATTCCTTCTTTAACGTGATGCAAAGAAACTCTAGGTGTAATGCTTAAAGAAAACTAGGTGCAATGCCTAGATCTATGTTCTTCTGCTTTTCCTCCTCCTACCTTACTATTTAATTTCCAAAAATTCCTCCATCCTCCAAACAATACAATCTGACCTTAAAATCCAATGGATGGAAACCCTAGGCTAGCACAACCTACCTTTATTATTCTCCAAATCCACAAATCAGATCTACACTCCCAATTTATTGTTCACAACCAAGAACCAGATCTGATTTTCTTCCCTACCTCAAAACTCTAAAACATATTCATCTATTACTTCGTAATTAAGCTTTGATCCAATTTTTCATTCCAGCCTTTTCCACCTTAAAATCCTAACTCAAGCAAACCCTAATTCCCCTCAAATACATGCTGCCCATGGAAAATTCCTGCTATCATAAGTTTGTTACCAATCACCTTTAGCTTTCATGATTCAGTCTTGTCAAGCCTAAAATCCATGTTTTCAGCCATTGGACCTGCTACCACGTATTTTTAACCTTTGTCATTGGAGTCTCCTTGTGCTACATCAAGATATAATATATGTATCTTGGGTCCACATCCAGAATATTTTTGTGAGATCATCTATGTGACACTTTATTCATTGGTGTTGTATAATATTCACATCTTAGGGCCATCTTCCTATTTCTTTAAAATTTTCATAAAGATATTGCTTTTTCTTCAGCTCTAACAAGGTAGAGGTTTGTTCAATCTTCTTCTTCCCTCCTGTGTCCATTCAGAGCCTGGAAAAAGCTACAAATTGATTACTATGTGTTTTGCCCTATTAGTAAAAGACTTAAAAATTTTAAGTTTCTCCAGGAACTTCATCCAGTGACTGTCACATAAAGCTTTGAACATCGCTATTTTGGTTGGAGATAATCTTAAGTAGTTCCACACCTTTTTTTTTTTCCTCAGTGATGATTTTGTTATCTATACCTTCCAGATTGCAATGTAGCTATGTTTCCTCATTTAGATAATCATCTTAATTGGTATTTTTTTTTTTAAGTTTACACCAAATTAACCAATCCTTTTTCCCAATTAAATTGGGATTGGCATAATTCTGCTTTATTTCTATCAATTGTGAAGTGGCTACAGACACTGTCCAATACAGTTTGTTTCATTTGAAATTATGTAAAGGCCAGCCAGCCCCTGTAGGGTGCACTTTTATTGAGTTCTTATATGGTTCATATGTTTATGCCATCAAAGATGGGCTTTCCACAATTCACTCTGCCAGCCACATTCTAGGGTGCAGACTTTGTAGTGTTTCTATGGTTCATATGTTTACAGGGCTTAGATCAGAGTCTTTCTCCATTTACAGATGCATATTGCTATAAAACTCATACCCCTCCCGTCTTTGCGCCAGAATTCAACGTTGTAGATATTCATATTTTAATATTCTATTTAAAAAGAAAAAGAAAAAAAAATCTGATTAAGGATTCTCTGATATTATCCATCTTCTTCAAAAATGTTCAGGAGCATATCATGTAATTAAAATGTCTGTATTTTTAGTAGCATGAGTGCATGTTTTTGTGTGTGGCTTTTGAGTGCTTCTTTCTTAATTATTTAATAATCATTGGTGGTTCTTATAATGTCAGGTCCATAAAGATATTACAGTCCTCGTTTTCCAGCAGGGGAGGAGCCAAGTATTGGAGGTGGGAAATGATTGCTGGAGTTGTTACTGGTTTTTCAACTTCCTTGATCACCATCAGCTTCCTTAGGCTAATACATCAAATGAAATCGTGGTTGCCCTACATCTGGTCACCAAGGGTGCTCCCTCAGGCTGTCAATACAGTCTACTTGAAGCGTGCTGGTTTTATTGTGATATACTTCTCTGTTGTCATTTGGTTGGCCGTGCAGTATGGGAAAAGGCTTGGAATCCCAGAGATTTTCACAGCACTGAATTCTTAGGCAGCACTTTTTTTCTGTCCCTCTGAAGGCCTCATTTCTGCAATATTGGAATTGCAGCATGTAACATCCCATGTGTACTGATGTACACAATTGAGTGTAACACTATGTATGGCATCACATGTAGAACAGAATGTATGTAGCACAGTGACAACTTCATGTATAGGATTCTTATAGAATAAGAGAGTTGTGATCTGATAAGAAAAGGTCGATATGTTGTTTGATTCTCCTTTCGTCCTATTTAGTTTTAAATGAGGGTATTCTTTGAAACTGGTAACTTTTATTTATAAGATAGTGAATGATGCCCTCTAAAAAAGTTGGTCATGTTAAGAACAAATGTAGTATCTTGGGTTTTACTCTCCGATTGTTTCGCTGTAAAATATATTGCACTAAAAATATTTTCAATAAAATATTTTCATTTTACAATATTTGGATGTTTAAATGAAAATGCTAAGGAAATCATTTTCAAGAGTTTGTTTCATAGTAAAAATGTAAAAACATTTTACTATCTCCAACCCAATTAGGATAAAATTTGGTCTATTTGGTGCTTTTGAAGCATCAAACCCAAGCTGTCTATAAGGCCACCATCCACCAACCATCACTAACAAACCATCCACCAACCATCACTAACAAACGAAACCCATACCCGAAATCCATCAAACAACCCACCTATGTCGTCGGTCAAGCTACCATCACCCCTCCACCTTGGACAAACCCAAACGATACCCAAAATACATCAACCCAAGAACCATCTAATCACTAGATCCACCACATTCCGATCCACCAAAAGCAGCTCCGCCACAATCCAATCTCCAAAAACCCAACTCAAGAAACTCCAAGCAGGTGGAGATCTCTTCATTGAACTGTTCTAATCTCTTTAATCTCTGTTTTAAGGGGTGTTTTCACAGCTGAAGAACCGGGTTGGAACCGGTTGTGAGTTGTGCCGCTAGTGGGTGCTAGCTGTGCAAAGTAGGGTGGGTTTGTACAAGAGAGAAGCTAGAGAGCCTTCCAACACAAAAAACATTTTACTTCTTTTATGCTGACTTTTACGGGTCGACTAAAAAATGGTTTTAGTTTAACTAGCATTTTACGATAAAACCAACACTGTAAAATGATGAAAATGTTTTCCAGAAACTATTTTACAGCTAAACAAATGGAGTGTTAAAACATATAAGAAGAGTATTGCATCAATATATTGCATAAGACGTTTTTTTTGGTGACAAAGAGGCAAGGTATGGTTAGATTGATTGAAGTGTGCATTCTTTTAATTCAATATTAATGGACTTGAAAAGATTAATAATGGTTCTACACTTTGAAAATGCTTAAATCGTTTTGAAAACAATGCTGAAAAATGATATTTACTCACTCTTTTGATCATAACTTTTCATCCACAAATGGCAAGCATGCGTGCACATCTTCAATTCTAGAATTGTGTATTTTCATATTTAAGGCTCCATAATTTCAATCTTTGGGTTAGAAAGAGTGCCTCCATCATTTCTAAACCCTAGTTCATCTTTTTAAACTCACCCGAACACCTTTGCACTTTTTTCTAAGTTTAAAAAATCTCTTTCTTGCTTCTAAAGCTGAAACTTGTTTTCCAACTGGTTTTACAAAATATTTTTAATCAAAGTTGTTCTTGAGTTGTAATTATCTAAGAATTGTTGTGCTCTTCAATTTTCCTTTGTTCTCTATCTAATCTCAGTATTGTAGGCATTGAAGTGTCGGTAAAGTAACCTCAAACTCGTGATCCTAAGCAAAGTGAGTGTTCTTTCCATGAACTCCTTCTATGCTTAATATGATTTACATGAGTTCGTAGTGTAGCTTCTCTAATTGTTACAATTGTTTTATTTGATGTTTTTCATTCATTTTCATATAACTCGAGTTTCAAAAAGTGCTACATAACTAAATAAGCTTGGTCAGATACTAGTTAGCAATTTTTTCCTAAAATTATGCTATTTTGCAAATTTTTCCATTCGTATTGCCAAGACTCCATTCCTAGGGGTTGGCATCGAAATTCGGTGTCAACAGCTTGACAAGAGACTTAGGATGATATTTGCCCTTCACTGGCTGAGGATAATTTTTTTCCCTTTCACTTTTGTCTTACATTTGGCCGACGATACCTCTGTCTTTAGAGACTTAAAACTTAGTACATCATATTGCAATTAATAACATCTTAATAAATTCTCAATTTGGTTGAATTTTCAGATGAGTATTATAATTGATTGAGTGTGGTTGTTCTTATTCTTTAATACGTGATAAGATGATGTGGCATGTTGGGATTGGACGGTGTAAAACTTGGGTTTTAAATGACATCGTTATAGAATTTAATCTTTAATAAAAATATGTAAAAAAAACATATTTAATTAACATTTTAGTCTTTAACACTTGTACAATGTATCAAAATGGTTTTTAACATCTTAAACGTGTCAATTTTGTTTCTAAAATTTTGGTATTATGTGAAAATAATCTTTATTATTAAGCGGTACATTTTGATAATTTTTGATTACTTTTTATGTTAAATGTGCAACAAAAAGCTTAAAAAAAAAATTAAAAACCTTAGATTGGACACGATGCGCAAAATTAGACAACAATTGGAATTCAATTTAGAATCTAATTGAATTTTCTCTCAGTTTTGGTTTTAATTTTTTATATATATAGACTGGTTATTGGCTTGTGCGTTGCACAATTTTTTTTGGTATGATCTTTTATGGTAAATATTATGATTGGAAAACATTTTTTGGAGAAAAAAACTTCTCTCATTTTTATGTAGTGATTTTAAAAAATACAATGAAGGGTTTTATGATAAATTTTGTTAATTTTATGAAATACATTTATATAAATTAAAACTCATAAAATGCTAAGATATACGTAAAGGTATAATTCATGACTACGCATGAAAGTTATTGTATTTTTTTAATTTCTATTAGCTAGATCACATTTCTTAAATAAACTGAACAACAATTTCATCACCCCGTTATGCACGTAATGATTGGAATGTTGTTAATTAGTACATGATTGCTTGATAAACAATATTGAGTAAAAATTATTTTTATTCTATTCAAGATTTTTTTGTGAAACTTTCATTCTAATGTGTATTTTTCTAATCTAATAGATTTAATTTTTCACGTTAGTTTAATTGAATAGTATTGTGTTTATACTTTTTTTCTTAACTACAATTGATAATTCACAAAATGAGTAAACAACTTAATGAGTATTGCAAAAGGTACAAACATGAACACTAACATGAGCATGAACGTGAAGGGAGATTTCTATTCATTTTCTTGAAGAAAAAAATGCACTTACAGAAAATTCCAAACTTTATTAGGTAAAGAAGAATCAAAGTTATAGATAGCAAAACCAATAAACCAAAAACTTTAGGAGCTTGAGAGGAGCCATTACTCATTTAAAACAATTCAAAATACTCTAGGACTAAAAAAAAAAAAAAAAAACCATCCACTCCACACTTCCATCGCAACTTCTTTAGCTCAAGGAAAACTATATATATATATATATATATATATATATATATATATATATATATATATATATATATATATATTTCTTTTTTTTTAATTTAGAAATAATTACAATATGCTGATAACCTGCAACTTGAACCTTATTTCTCTGGCTCCCACAATTTGAACATTTCCTCCTCTAAACCCCAGACAACTTGTGTATGAGGAGATGTCAATTCAGTTACATGACCCTCAATATATATATATATATATATATATATCATTTAATAAATATAGAACTCCTTTAAAAAAATTAATATGTTTATCATAATTAAAGGAAATTCTAATGGGTACTTCACTTGAGCATATGTGAAAAAGGCATATACATACTACAAATGGTAAAGGAGAAAGAAAAAGTTGCTAATCCCCTTTAATATGGTTAATTGTTTTGGCTCAATCAGTCACCCAAACAACATACCGCTTATTCATACCACAACCACAAATGACAATCCAACATTAGCCATCTATAATTGCTAATCTGAAAGTATAGATTTCTTTAATAGCTCTACCTTCGTTTCTTTTGGCTAATATATCTTTACTGAATCAAAATCAAACCACAAAAATCATATAAAAATCACCAAATTAGAGTTTAGAATTATAATTAAATTTTTAAAAAAAATCTAGGCACAATTGCACAAAAATTTCATGTAACTAAGTCACACTTAGGAATATTGGACCCTTTTTTCTTTGTATAAATAGGGGGTCCCACTGGGATGATGAGGTTAACAATTTTCTCTCCAAAACATTTATTGTAGGAACATAAAAGTTTTCTATTGAAGACTTTTCATGATTAAATAACATGATTTGCCAACTAATCAAACTAAAGTTTTTAGTACCTACAGCAATTTCACAACATCAATAACAAATCCCAGTAAATACAGTGTCAAATTCCATAGTTTCTAGTTTGTATAAACTTGCACAATCTTGGTTTCAACTTCAAACTGACAAAACCCTTTACAATTCTCATAACCCATTCCTCGTACAATGGTTGTGCCAGGGAAGAGGAGGACAATGTTGCTTTCTTTTTCAATTTTTATTATTCTGCTGATTTGTATATAAGGAGGCTGGAGCCAGCATGTTTTTATTTTAGCTGGGGACAGGACCAAATGCTAAATACTAAATACCAACTATACGGCACGAACCTCCCCGGGCCCATTTGAACCCTTGGTTCAGGCTTCTAATCTGACACGCGGCCCATTAGGCCCAATCCTCCTATTTGGAGGCCTGACCCCAAACTAGACCAAACTGTGGGTGTAGGCCCCATACCATCTCGCTGAGCCCATAACCCGGGGAACGAACCATAGCCGTGCGCACACATCACCCTTCATAACCCATGTAGTCCAGCCAAAACGCACCTCGGATGAGACCATGACTGACCGAGAACATAATATCTCGATCACCCGGTACTATCTTGATAGTATCGCTACCGAACACACCTTCTGGAGTGAGAAGTTGTTCCCAATGCCACTCCTACCACACTCACTCTCAACTAAAACAACCACTTTGCCTCAACGACATTAGCCCTCCAATACCACTAACGACTAGAGTAATCTGAACACTATCAGCCATCAGGCTATAAATAGGAGAAGCTGAGGATAAGGAAAGGACTTTTAGAGAGTTCTTGAGGGAAGAGGGGGGAGAGAGTTTACATGGGAGGGAGAAATATCCATTTCTGAGCTTACACATGTTGAACTACCCACAGTAGGAAATTCAAGGCCCACCTTATAAATAGATTGTAAGCCCAAGTGAGGATAGGCCCACCTACTTCATTTTTGGCACCCACACCAACCAAACTACTCAACAATCAAGTCAACACCACTAAAATGCCGACCTACTTCTTATTGCTGACTTCAAATGTGACATTTCTAATCTCTATTACATTTCTAAGATATTCGATTTTACTTTGCATATGATATGAATAGTTTTTTTTCTTTTCTTTTCTTTCTTGAGTGAATGTAGTTTTGCTACGACCAGTACCAGCAGCAATGAATTCAATAGAATCAGAGATCTCCTTGATACAGAACAAAAGGAATATAATAATACAATTATAATTATAACCTTCCAGCAAAAAATAAATAACCTTCTTGTAAAGGGAGAGGGGGCGTAGCTTAGGAACTGGACAACAGGACGAACGGACATTTGGTAGATGAGAGCTCCTAAACACGGAACTCATATACATGTTCTATTGTTTGATATTCTAAATCACACAGTATGTTGAATTTACATAATTTCATTTGGTAGATGAGAGTTCCCAAATGTCCAATTATTGCAACAAAAGTATTTTGTTTATTTGGTTGGAAGGATGAAAAATGTTGGGAGGATAAAAAAATTATTAAAAAAAAAAATTCTAAGTTGGCGAGTTTGGCTTACCTCCAGTACTTTTTTAACTGGACATGTCCTTTTATTTTAAATATACAATGGCAAGTGGTAGTGGGTTTTAATCTCCAGCTTTTATTTAGTTAGTAGATGATGTGGTAATTTCTCATTAAAATAAAAGGAGATTCCAGTTAAAAATGTACTGGAATAAGCTAAATCCAATAGCTATATTTGATTAGAATGATAAAAATGTAGAAAGATGAAAAACTAACATTAATTTTCTTTATTTGGTAGGGAAGAAGAAAAAAAAGATAGAGACAATGGAAAAAGTAGTTTATGTGAACACTAGCCGCTCCACATTAGAGTCAGGTTTGTCACAGGACCACCCTAACCTGGAAGAAAAAAACATTATTATATATATAATTTAAAATTTTATAATTTTCTTACCTTAAACTTTGGACAAACTTTAGCAACAAACTTAGTTATAGATTAATGCTATAAGTCCACTCAATATTTTTTTTATTGAATATGAATTTTAACAATTCCCATAATTAGAATTTTTTTTTCTTCTTATATTCTCCATACTTGCAAAACTTCAAGAAAATTAAAGATAAATAGCTTATGTCATTAATCAAATGTTTAATTTTTGAGTTTTTGTAGTCTAAAATTATACACAAAAAATAAGTTTATGGATCTAAATAAAATCTGATTGACATGAAACTTGATATGTGTTTTAAGAACATAAAAAAAACATACAATTCAGTAGTTAGATTTTCAAAATATGTAATCATATTAATTTATTTAGTAAAAATTATAATCTTAGGCTACCATAAGTTTGTTGTTAAACTTTTGTTCTTTTAACAATATATTGAGTGTTTACAAACAAAAAGAAAAAATTTTAAAAAAAATTATTTAACTAAAATTTTGAAAAAGATATAGCTTGTAGCATTAATAATGAGATATAGCTATTTTTTTTTTTATTAAATATTGTATGATTTAAGTTTCTTAATGACCACTCTAGAAAAAATTTCTAGAGCCAGCACTGTATGTGAATTACTCTTATGCCTTTAAAATTATTATTATTATTAATTTTAATTTTAAGAATGATATGCTCTTATGATTCATTATAAGTGTGGGGGGTAAAAAGATCTTAATAGGGATATGGGCCGTTGGGCCTTACTAAGGAAGGCCGACCTGCTCTTGGGTTTAGGGCTTGTTGGTACTTTAGGTCGGCCCATGCGCCGAGGATCCGAGGATCCAGCCGAGGATGTTTTTCTCCTCGGACTAACACCAGAGAACCCGGGACTTCATGGTACAGGTTAGTGAATGACACGGTCAAGACCAGTGGTTAAAGGGGGTGAACCCTTGAATGTCCTAGAAGCACCGATGTTGGGAAAGTGTCAAAAGTAAAGGCTGCTACCTCCACATTAAAGACCCTGCACCTACCACCCTGGCCGCATTAATGGGGAGGTGACACTTGAACAGTGGAAGGGAAACTTCTAGTTACTGTTCAAAGGCACTAAGAAAAGAAATATCTAGGCTAAGGGAGGAGTTGGGGCAACACGTGTATAAAGTATTAAAAAGAAGAGTATTTAAGGGGAGATCTAGAACAGAAATGGGGACGGGACTTTTTGTAACCTAAAAAGAAAAAGGACAAAGAGAGAGAGATAATATAAGAACAGCTCTCGGCCTACGTCCGAGGAGACCTATTTATATTAATTCTTACTGTTTCCAAATACTGGCAATCTTTAGTTTGTCATTTAATCTTCACTCACTTCTAACCTGGGTTTCAAGCCCACTCTCTACAAATTCATATTGTTTAAGGCTCATTGGGCCTGAGCCCATAACTGTTCTTGGGTCCAGGTGCAATTGTGCACTTACAATTGGCGCCGTCTGTGGGAACCTAGTCTAGAAGTAGTAGGGATATTATGGCAGGCTTGGGCTCTCACGATGCAGAGTCACAAGGATCACAACCGGAAGATCATTTCGAACGTCTTGAACATCTTAGGGATCGTGAGGGAAGCGTCCATACAGAATACCCAGGGGCTAGCCATACTCAAGGAGGGGGTAGCACTACCCACGATGAGGGCTCTAAATCCATGCAGAAGGAAATTAATCGTTTGAAGAGGAAGTTACGCCGTGCTAAACGTAAGGTTTCCCCGTCCTCATCTAGTTCTTCCTCAGAGAAGGATAGGGGAGTTGGCTACAGTTCAAGGTCATATTCCCCCACTAGCGCAACATCCTCCGGCGAGGAGGACGACCAATCAACTCGCAGACGTAAGAAGCTTCGTTCTAGGGGCTTAGGCAACGATACCATGAGTAGAGCGTTGCACCAACTCTCTAAATCTCCGTTTTCACGGAGGATTGAGAGGGGGAGGCTTCCCAGGAGGTTCACTCAGCCCACCTTTACCATCTATAATGGCCGGACTGATCCGGTGGAACACGTGAGTCACTTCAACCAAAGGATGGCAGTGCACTCTCATAACGAGACTTTGATGTGTAAAGTCTTCCCCTCCAGCTTGGGACCTGTGGCTATGAGATGGTTTAACGGTCTCAAATCGGGGTCTGTGGGCTCGTTTGGGGAGTTAACTAGGGCATTTGCTTCGCGCTTCATCACGTGTAGCAGAGTCCCTCGGCCATTGGATTCGTTGCTATCCATGGTCATGAAGGAAGGGGAGACACTGAAAGCATACTCCGACAGATACTGGGAGATGTTTAATGAAATAGATGGCGACTTTGATGAGGTGGCGCTTAATACCTTTAAGGTAGGCCTCCCTACTGATCACGACCTAAGAAAGTCTTTGACGAAAAAGCCCGTCCGCAGCGTACGCCGTCTTATGGATCGTATTGATGAATATAAAAGGGTAGAGGAAGACCAGCAGCAAGGAAAAGGAAAGGAGAAGGTTATCCCGCAGGAGAGAAGGGATTTCAGGTCGGACAGATATCACAACAACAAACCGAGGAGGGATTACTTCGGACAATCCGGCTCGGCAGCACCCAGCTGTAAATGCGTGTTCCGAGAACCAGTGCATCAGTTATTAGAAAAAGTTCGTAAAGAGCCCTTTTTCAGATGGCCCGGCAGGATGGCAGGGGACCCTGCGAGAAGAAATCAAAACCTTTTCTGTCAGTACCATCAGGATGTGGGCCACACTACTGAGAACTGTCGGACCCTATGGAACCATTTAGAGCAGCTCGTCGGTGAGGGAAAGTTGAAGCAGCATTTGTGTCGGCCTTACGGCGGTCGGTCAAGTTGGTTCAAACAACCAGAGGAACAGTTCATCTCGGCCAGCATTGGGAACAATTAATGTTATCTTTGCCGCACCTGGTAGGACCGGCTCAGGTCCCACTAGGGTCATGGCGGTTTCCCAACCTCAGGCCGAGGATGTGGGTGGTAGGCCGAAGAGATTAAAGAGCATTTTACCTGTCTTGGGTTTCTCCGAGGAGGATAAAATAGGGACTATCCAGCCCCATGACGATGCTCTTGTGGTTACCCTCAGGATAGGGAATTATGATGTGAGAAGGGTGATGATAGATCAAGGCAGCGGTGCAGATATCATGTACCCTGATCTATTTAAAGGACTGAGGTTGGAGTTGGAAGATTTAACTCCTTATGATTCTCCTCTTATTAGCTTTGAAGGGAGAGCCGTTGTGCCAAAAGGACAGATCCGTTTACCCGTTCAATCCGGCACAGAAACGGTTGAAGTAGATTTCATTGTGATTGACGCGTACTCTCCATATACAGCCATCCTCGCCAGGCCATGGCTGCACGCTCTGGGAGCCGTCTCCTCTACCTTGCACGTTAAGGTTAAATTCCCCTCGGGGGAACATGTTGAGGAAATCCTCGGCAGCCAGGTAGTGGCCAGGCAATGCATATCGGCTGCAGTACTTCGTCAGTCAGAAGTCGAGTTATCAACCTTGCCCATCCAGAAGTCATAGCAATTAACAGCTCCGGAGGCACCTGGAGCGATGACAGAAGATGAGGCTGTCTGCGAGGGGTTAGAGAAGTTTGTAATAGCAGGTGATCCAGAGAGGTTCTTCCAAGTTGGCATACTTTTGCCATACCAAGAGAAGATGGAGTTGTTGGAATTCCTGAAGGACAATATAGATGTCTTTGCGTGGGACCCTTATGAGGTTCCAGGCGTAGATCCGAGCTTTATTTGTCATCGTTTAAACGTCAATCCGGCCATCGTTCCGAGGAGGCAGCCACCTCGGCGATCATCCCGAGAACATTCTGAGGCTGTGAAGGAAGAGGTTCTTAAACTCAAAAGGGCGGGGGCTATCAAAGAAGTTTTCTACCCTGAATGGTTGGCTCATACTGTTGTCGTTAAGAAGAAGAACGGCAAGTGGAGAGTATGCGTGGACTTTACTGATCTGAACAAGGCCTGTCCAAAAGATTCGTTCCCCATGCCACGAATTGATCAGCTGGTAGATGCTACCGTCGGACATCCTCGGATGAGTTTTTTGGATGCCTTCCAGGGTTACCACCAAATTCCCTTAGCGCTAGAAGATCAGGAGAAGACTGCTTTCATTACACCAACCGGGAACTATCATTATAAGGTCATGCCATTTGGGTTAAAAAATGCGGGGGCTACTTACCAAAGAATGATGACCCGAATGTTTGAGCAAAGAATCGGGGAAAAATATAGAAGTATACGTGGATGATATGGTGGTGAAGAGTAAGACGGTACCTTCGCACATGACAGATTTGGCCGACACCTTCCAGATGCTGAGGAAGTATAAGTTGCGCCTTAACGCCTCCAAGTGTTCTTTTGGCGTGGGATCTGGAAAGTTCCTAGGATATATGATCACTCATAGGGGCATAGAGGTGAACCCAGTGCAGGTTAAGGCTATTCGAAATTTGCAGCCCCCTCGGAACCCAAAGGAGATTCAAAAATTGACCGGAATGATTGCTGCGTTGAACAGATTTATTTCTCGATCAGCTGACCGGTGCCGTCCTTTCTTTCAGTTGTTGAACAAGTGGAAAGGGTTTCAATGGACCGAGGATTGTGAGTCAGCTTTCCAACAGCTTAAGCAATATCTTTCTCGGCCACCCATTTTATCTCGCCCTGAGGTGGACGAGGTTTTATTTGCTTATCTGGCCGTGGCTATTCATGCGGTGAGTTTAGTCCTTATAAGGAATGAAAATGGAGTGCAGAGACCAATTTACTACGTTAGTAAGTCCTTGAATGAGGCCGAGGTGCGCTATCTGCCTTTGGAAAAAGCACTTCGGGTAGTCCATGCCACGCGCAAACTTCCTCATTATTTCCAATCTCATACTGTGGTTGTTTTGACCCAGTTGCCGCTTAAGGCTGTGTTGCGTAGTGCTGATTATTCTGGCAGGGTGGCAAAATGGGGAACCATTTTGGGAGCCTTTGATGTTAAATACAAGCCTCGCACCTCGGTGAAAGGTCAGGTCCTCGCTGATTTGGTGGCAGAGTTTGCTGAACCATTGTTAGAAGAAACTTCAAAGGAAGCACACATGGGTGAAAAATCAGTTGGCGTGATCACAGCCGTATCTCCCTCGGCTTGGAAAGTTTATGTGGATGGGGCTGCTAATCATAAAGGTTCTGGCGTTGGACTTGTTCTAATGTCCCCTGAAGGAATTATCTTTGAAAAATCTTTGAGATTGGCCTTCTCGGCTACTAATAATGAGGCTGAGTATGAAGCGGTCTTGGTAGGCATGCAAATGGTACATAAGATGGGTGGCAAGGAAATCCATTTGTTCTCGGACTCTCAGTTAGTAGTCGGCCAAGTCATGGGTACCATGGAAGCTAGAGATTCCAGAATGCAGGAATATTTGGCCCAGGTCAAGCGTCAGCAGGCTGAATTCGACTCCTTTGCCTTAGCTCATGTCTCTAGGAGTGGAAATACTCATGCAGATTCTTTGGCTACGTTGGCAACATCCTCGGCTCAAGGTCTACCAAGGGTTATTCTCGTCGAGGATTTGGTAGAACCTTCTCTTATAGCTGCTAACGTACCTCGCATCCATCTAATAAGGCCTGGTCCTAGTTGGATGGATTCGATCATATCTTTTCTCAAAAATGACATCCTTCCCGAAGACAAAGTTGAAGCAGATAAGGTACGTCGAAAGGCGCCGCGTTTCTGGTTGTCCGAGGACCAGAAGCTATACAAACGATCCTTTTCGGGACCATATTTGTTGTGTGTACACCCTGAATCAACAGAATCATTATTGGAGGAATTGCATGAGGGAATTTGTGGAAGCCACACTGGAGGAAGGTCCTTAGCCCATAGAGCCCTGACTCAGGGTTATTGGTGGCCCAATATGCAGAGGGAGGCTCAGGATTATGCCAGAAAATGTGATCAGTGTCAGAGGTTCGCCCCTAATATCCACCAACCTGGAGGGGTTCTTAATCCTCTCTCCAGCCCTTGGCCTTTCGCGCAATGGGGCTTGGACATTGTAGGGCCCTTTCCTAGAGCTGCTGGAAACAAAAGATGGTTGCTTGTGGGAACAGACTACTTTACTAAGTGGGTCGAGGCTGAGCCTTTGGCCAATATCCGAGATGTTGATTCCAAGAAATTTATCTGGAAAAATATTGTTACTAGATTCGGTATACCACATACTCTCGTCTCGGACAATGGCGTTCAATTTGACAGCAAGGCCTTTAGGCAATATTGTGGTGAGATGGGTATTATAAATAGATACTCTACTCCAGCTTATCCTCGAGGAAATGGGCAGGCCGAGGCCGTTAACAAGGTCATAGTCAACGGGCTTAAGAAGAGGTTAGACGATGCAAAAGGCATGTGGGTAGAAGAGCTCCCTCATGTCCTGTGGACATATCGGACCACACCACGTAGGTCCACTGGAGAAACTCCATTCTCTATGACTTATGGAGCCGAGGCGGTGATACCACTGGAATCCGGTTTTCCTACTCTAAAGACAAGTTCTTTTAGTCCAGAGAAAAACGAGGGCCTTCTAGAGAAAGATCTTGATTTACTTGAGGAACGGCGTGAGGCAGCTATGGTCCAATTGGCTTATTATCAGCAGAAGCTAAAACGAGGATATGATGCCCACGTGAAGCTAAGGCCACTTGCACCTGGTGATCTGGTATTAAGGAAAGTTGTAGGCACTTCTAAGAACCCAGCATGGGGTAAGCTAGGACCTAACTGGGAAGGCCCCTATCGCATTGTTTCAATAGCAGGCATAGGGTCGTACAGGCTAGCTGACCTAGATGAACGAGTTGTACCACGTCCCTGGAATGTAAATAATCTTAGAAGGTATTATTATTAATCAAATAAGCTTTTGTCAATTAATATTTCAAAGTTATGGCTAGCTCTCACATTTGAAGTTACAATTTTTAAGAATCAAACAGAAACTTGGTTAAGTGCAGTCCTCGGACCACAAACCTTGTGGAAATTGATGTCTTGTCATTTGTTAAACAGAACCTTAGTTATGCCGGGTCTTCGGACCTCCTACTTTGGGAAAATTAACATTTGAAGTTACAATTTTTAAGAATCAAACAGAAACTTGGTTAAGTGCAGTCCTCGGACCACAAACCTTGTGGAAATTGATGTCTTGTCATTTGTTAAACAGAACCTTAGTTATGCCGGGTCCTCGGACCTCCTACTTTGGGAAAATTAACATTTGAAGTTACAATTTTTAAGAATCAAACGAAACTTGGTTAAGTGCTTTCCTCGGACCACAAACCTTGTGGAAATTGATGTCTTGTCATTTGTTAAACAGAACCTTAGTTATGCCGGGTCTTCGGACCTCCTACTTTGGGAAAATTAACATTTGAAGTTACAATTTTTAAGAATCAAACAGAAACTTGGTTAAGTGCAGTCCTCGGACCACAAACCTTGTGGAAATTGATGTCTTGTCATTTGTTAAACAGAACCTTAGTTATGCCGGGTCTTCGGACCTCCTACTTTGGGAAAATTAACATTTGAAGTTACAATTTTTAAGAATCAAACAAAAACTTGGTTAAGTGCAGTCCTCGGACCACAAACCTTGTGGAAATTGATGTCTTGTCATTTGTTAAACAGAACCTTAGTTATGCCGGGTCTTCGGACCTCCTACTTTGGGAAAATTAACATTTGAGATTACTGTTTTAAAGAATCAAACAGAAATTTCGTTAAGTGTAGTCCTCGGACCACAAACCTTGTGGAAATTGATGTCTTGTCATTTACAGTTACAATTTTGAAGAATTAAACGAAAGATTGCTTAAGATTTATCTTCGGACTATGACTTTGATTAAACTTAACTTCTGATTGTGTCTGGATGTTAATACCTTACTGTTTATTAACTCGGATCTTACGTTTTATATCTTTAAGTATTGAGTAAATTTGTGTAAGGAATGGTCCTCGGATCTTACATCCTACTAGAAACAGTGTTATGCATTATAAGGGCTTAATCGTTATATGAAGTCCTCTTTCCTTTTTAATCAAGGCATTGTTCAAACGTATTAACTATGTCATCTTGTATTAAATCTTTAGTGATATACGCGTGATTATGTGGAAGTTATGATTGTGCAAGCCTTGGAGTTAGATTTTTATACTCTGAGAAACTTTTGATATGACTTAATGGGAAATTTTTGTAATAAGTGCAAAAAAAAGAGTAAAGTAGAAACAGAGACAATCCAAGTGAAAAGTAAACGAAAGCGATCTTCATTAATCAATTGAGTATGTATTACATATAATTCAAAAAAAAAATGGAAAAAGAGAAGCCCTAAGCTAAAGTCCTAAGCTGTTGGAGGAGGATCTTGCTGAGAGGTACTAGTGCCCTCGGTCTTTCTCAACTCCAGCTCAAAAGGAGTCATAATCTGCTTTCCTTTATCCACTGTCGTTGTTGAAAGGACGATGGGTTCCGCTGTCTGGCTCAAGTCCTTCTCTGCATCCACTCCTCCTTCCTTCTCTTTATTGGAACCAGAAGGTTCTGTAGGATCAGGAATTTGCTGTGGGACTATCGGAGGTAGGGCATGAAGAGTTGTCTCGGGGTAGGAATAGCGGCGGGAGCCTCTTCAATCTCCTGTATTTCTAGGGGAAGCCAAACGTTCTCGGACTTCCTCAAATCCGAAGATTGAGGAACTCCTGCTACGTTTAAAGCTTCCCCCCATACTTTTTGACAGTATTCGCGGCATAAAGCCGCGAACTCCTCTGTCAGCTGCTCCTCGGTGGTGGCTACCCCTTCATCGAAACTTGCCTGCTTGGCAGCTTGAAGAGAGAGTTGGAAGGAGCTGGGTTCTTCCTTCATCGGCGTCGATTGCTTCTTAAGATCCGAGCACTCCCTTTGAGCTTGGGAGAGCTCTTCATCTCTTTCACGAAGGAGCTTGCGCTGTCCTTCTATCTGGGTCTTCATGGTCTTCAAGTTTGACTCGACCCCATTCTTCTCTCTCCTCAGCTCTGCTGCCTCCAAGGTCAGCTTCTCGTTCTCGGCAAGGGCTGTACCTAAGGTTTTCTCGGTTTCCGGCCTTATTTCGAGCTCGGTTCCGGCTACTTTCCGAGCGTCTTCAATAAACTTTTCAGCTACAAAGACCTCCCGAATAGCTCGTAACAAAGTATAATGGAGTTAGGAATAACCAGAGCAAACTTACTTATAAATATTGTTAAAAGGAGAAACACTTACCAGCGCTAAGTCTCTTTTTAGGGAAAGGAATAGCTGTGGCTGGCCCATCTTTTCCAAGGTCTCCATGTCCTTGGGCAGCAGAAGAGGGCGTTCTAGGACCTCGGCCAGGTGGTGGGCATGGCCTTGTTGAACCGCCCTTATACTGGACTGGCAGGAAATGGGAGCGCCGTCCAGCCTTAGATCGGGGGACCAGGTGGTCGGTGCTCGGCGCACTACAACCTCATCCCTGATTTCCCCAAGTTCAGCTGAACGGGCTCTACCCTTGCCTTTGTCCAGCTTCTGCTGCTGGGCCGGTAGGAGTTGTTGGCGTGGTTTCTTGGGGTCTTTAGTAGTCGTCCCCTCATCATCCCCCTTCCTCTTCTTCTTGGGATCCTCGGCCGAGTTTTGGCTCGGCGGGAGGAGGAGGAGGAGGTAAAGCTGGGGGAACTTGGGACGTCCCCGTTTTCTTTTTCGCTGCAACTTTGGCAGCCCTGTTGGTAAGGAGACCCTCCATTCGTCCCATGTCTTCTTCTTTGTCGTCCTCGGGAAGGGCAACTACAAACCCTGCAATTCCAGAGGTCTCGGTGGCTTCTTCTTCCTCGTCGGAAAGTACCACAAACTGGTTCCCGCGAGGTCTTTCGGTGTCTTCGAGATGGAATTGATCTATCTCATCGTCAAGTGTGTGTGAAGAAGACACCTGTTCTACTGGAATGACAGTTGTTTGTGAGTGCACGGCAAGGGGGACTGCTGCTGCTATCGCCCGGTTGTACAGAATGGTGTTAGGAGCGTCTGGGAGGTCACGGTCGTCCAAAAAATGGGGCCGCGCTACGTTTATCCTCTTTCGTCTTCGGTCGCCTGCAATAATGGCGTCCTCTATCTCCTGGAAGTCTTTGGAAAGGGGGGTGTACCCTAGAATAAGATGAGCAGCTCGGAGTTGCAGGTCTTCACTAACGAACACCTCGGAGCGAAGTACCCGGTTTAGATCTGCGACGTTACAGTGACTTAGACGAGGACGCACGTGTTGCTTATCTGCAAAAAAGACATCAAACAAACAAACTTGGTCAGATTTATATAGAAGTTTAACAAATTTAAGTAAGTGTGTATACGCATTTCTATGTGTATGTGTTAAGAGAAGTTGTGTTGTGGGGAGATTAATCCTATGGCGTCGCACCTGGATCCCCCCACTGAACTGGGCAGTGGAAGCCATCGTGCCAGTTCCCAGACACGATCAAGTAGTCGTCCTTCATGCCTTTGTTTGATTTGGGCAGACAGGAGATTAGCCTAACGGTACTGGACCGAGATTTCATGTAATAACCTACCTTAGAGAGTTTGTGGGACTCATATAGGAACACGACATCGTGCCATGTGAGGTTTAAACCCATCTGCTCGTTTAGAGCATCTACACTACCTAGAACTCTAAAGACGTTTGGAAGGCATTGGTCGGGGCACAACCGGTGGTTGCGAAGATACTCCCTCATTACGGGTTTCATTGGTAGGGTCATCCCACCCTCTATGAAGGCTATCATAGGAATGATAACCTCTCCCTCTTTCCTAGAATCAGCCACGGCTGTTGCCGGGCAGTATTCTAACCCTACGTCGCTGGGAATATGGTATTTGGCTCTAAAGCCCTCCATCCCAGCGGCGGTATCCACTAGACACTTGAATTTTCCCATTACAGAAAGACGATAGACTAAACTCTAAAAGGGAGAGTGATTGTAGTGATAGCCGAGGACTGTATCCGAGGAGAAAAGGGCAAGACTAGAGAGAGCAAGAACTTACAAAGTTGAAGGTACGGGTTTCCACGGTTTTCTGCTGGTGAAGAATGATTGTTGTTGTTTTGATGGGATTGATCCCTGATGACTTAAATGAAAGCGCAAGTTCCCGAAGCGTCAGGACGTGCGAAAAGGCGGCCTCGAAATTATGTCTGTCCCGCCTAAAATTTTGTGGAGTAATGAGAACCGTTGAATGCCCATCTCACCGTTGAACGTGGGAGACAAAGAGTAACTTACAGTAATAAATGCGCGTTTTTTTGAAAATAAAACCGCCAAGTGTCATCTTCTGGGACGCGAAATGATTTCCACACGTGCCATCACTTATAAAGTGTGTGGAGAGGCTCCTCGTCAGATCAAAACCCTATTTTTCTCCTCGGATGTCGAAAATTAGAGTTTTGAGGGGCTATTGTGGGGGGTAAAAAGATCTTAATAGGGATATGGGCCGTTGGGCCTTACTAAGGAAAGCCGACCTGCTCTTGGGTTTAGGGCTTGTTGGTACTTTAGGTCGGCCCATGCGCCGAGGATCCGAGGATCCAGCCGAGGATGTTTTTCTCCTCAGACTAACACCAGAGAACCCGGGACTTCATGGTACAGGTTAGTGAATGACACGGTCAAGACCAGTGGTTAAAGGGGGTGAACCCTTGAATGTCCTAGAAGCACCGATGTTGGGAAAGTGTCAAAAGTAAAGGCTGCTACCTCCACATTAAAGACCCTGCACCTACCACCCTGGCCGCATTAATGGGGAGGTGACACTTGAACAGTGGAAGGGAAACTTCTAGTTACTGTTCAAAGACACTAAGAAAAGAAATATCTAGGCTAAGGGAGGAGTTGGGGCAACACGTGTATAAAGTATTAAAAAGAAGAGTATTTAAGGGGAGATCTAGAACAGAAATGGGGACGGGACTTTTTGTAACCTAAAAAGAAAAAGGACAAAGAGAGAGAGATAATATAAGAACAGCTCTCGGCCTACGTCCGAGGAGACCTATTTATATTACTTCTTGCTGTTTCCAAATACTGGCAATCTTTAGTTTGTCATTTAATCTTCACTCACTTCTAACCTGGGTTTCAAGCCCACTCTCTACAAATTTTTATTGTTTAAGGCTCATTGGGCCTGAGCCCATAACTGTTCTTGGGTCCAGGTGCAATTGTGCACTTACAATAAGTTAATGATATTTTTTTATATAAAAAAAATCTTAATAGATTATTATTTATGATGACATTATAATTAATTAAGTAAAATATAAATAAATATTAATTATAAAAATTAGTTATGGATCAATGCATTTTTACGTATACCCAAATAATAATGTAGTAATAATTTATTTATATGATAAAATAAGACAAACATTGTACTATGTACGGCATATAAAAATAACCGTGGACTCTATACCTGAACAACTTTAGCTGAAAGGTAAAAAAAAATACAGAGTGCACCATTCAATTTTAGCAACATTTCAAGGCTTCAAGCACAATATTGTAATTCCATTTCTCACACTTGTTTCCTTTCCTTTTTCACTCCATTTTGTAGCAATTAAAATCGGTGGGCCAAGATGTAACCCTAGACCCACCATTTTCTTTTCTTCCTATTTTCTCTCCAACGATCAAACAAAAGAACCATAATTCACCCTCCATTTTCCCTCCTCCCTTTCCAATTCTCTCACTTTTCATCCCAACCAAACATAACATAAGCAAGTGTGTGCGAGACACTTTTATGATATCTTCTATATTCATCCTTTTCTGTTTGGGTCAACTTCATTT